>NW_004955433.1:6914525-6916013 GCF_000276665.1 Chinchilla lanigera
ACAACCTTGTACTTGCCAGGCAGGTGCTGTGCTGCTGAGCTATATCCCCACCCTTAACTTAAATTTATAAATTTAATGTACTCCCCTCCCAGTATTTGGGATTGAATCCAGAGCCTCACACATGCTAGGCAAGTACCTATAACTGAGCTACATGCCTAGTACTTTCATTGTATAATTTTGAGACAGGGTCTCAAGTAAGTTGCTAAGGCTGGCCTCAAATTTATAATTCTTCTGCCTCAGCCTCTCTAGTAACTGCGGTGCTCCACTACCTTTACTGTTTTTAATACTGGTTTTACAGACTCTTTTTTTAAATTTTCTTTTTTTTTTTTTTAGACAGGGTCTTCCTAAATTACTAAGTTGCGCAGGGTGGGCTTGAATTTGTGATTCTCCTGCCTCAGCCTCTTAGAGTGCTGGGACTACAGCGTGCACTACTGAATTTGTTTACAGATAAGTTTTATTAGCTGCATAATATCAGGTAGTTCTACCCTTCTTAATCCTTCTCTAACTATTGGACATTTATATTATTTTCCATTTTTTTGGTTATAATTGCTGCTTCCTTTCTTGAGATGAATGTATGTATATAAGATTACTCTTTCAAAATTTATTTTACCATTCAAACTAGATATTGTTCTTATTTGCAGTGTCCATCTGCTAAGCAAGAGATGTTTTTATAGACAGAGCATTGATATTTCTTTTCCTATGCCTTCATTCGTCTGTCATCTTTTGTACTAGTTTTATTTAAAGTGTTACTAGTTTTTCATTATGGTTTATGTAAGAACTTCTTTATTTACCTAGGATTTTCTTCATTTCCTAAAATTTATCATCAGTTCCTGGCTAGATAAAAATCTTTCCTGCCAATTCAAACTCACATTTAAGTTTTCACTTCTTGTGGGGTTTTGCTGTTTGTAACCTCTGTTGTGATATTATGTTTAGATTTATAATTGCAGTACTCTCACGGTTGTTTATTTCTTTGGGTGCTTTGGCTGTACCTAAGGTACATTTTTAATACTGGTAATATATGCTTATTATAAAACATTCAAATAATACGTAATTATATGAAAACCAAAAGTGAGAAACATTTCTAACTTTTCCCTTCCCGTAGTCCCACAAGCTAACTAGTACAAACAGCTTGGTATATATCATATCCTCCAGACTTTGGGTTTGTTTTGTTTTGTTTTGAGACAGGGTCTTGCTATGCAGTTCAGGCTGGCTTTGAACTCACTATGTGCCCCAGGCTGCCTTCAAACTCAGAGTAATTCTTTTGCCTCAGCCTCCTGAGTGCTGAGATGACAGGCGTGTACCACCATGCCCCGCTTCCAGAGTTTGATGCTGGGGCTGGAATTCAGGACCTCTTGCATGCTAGGCAAACATTCTGCCACTGAGCTACCTCCCTAGCTCAAGACTTTATGATCTGTTTATCTATCAAGAAAAATTTATTTTGATGGCCATATACATATATATACACACACACACACACATATATATATA
>NW_004955433.1:6916907-6950139 GCF_000276665.1 Chinchilla lanigera
TTTTTGAGACAGGGTCTCGCTATGCAGTTCAGGCTGGCCTTGAGCTCACTTTGTTAAGGCCCAGGCTGGCCTTAACAATGATCCTCCTGCCTCAGCCTCCCAAGTGCTGGGATTATAGGCCTGCCGCCACCACACCTGGCAACTTTCTAAACTTTTTAAATTGACACAATGAACAACATCCCAGAAGGGTAAAGGCCATGTGCTTTTCACCCCAAGATGTAGAACTGTTGAGTTACTTAGTCAAACCTCTAGACTTCCCAAGGTGACACAATGTATTAACCATAACAGTGACCTTGACAAAAGCAGTTGCAGAGGAGTGGTGAAGAGGTAAACCTGGCTCATGGAATCAGCACATGGGAAGTTGAAGAAGCAGAAAAATAATTATGGGCTCTCTCAGGCCATTTTTCTCTGACGGAGAGCTGGGAAATGGATCTCTAGGTAGAAGGAAGGGTTTGATTTGGCAGATGTCCCAGCATGCCTGTGCGCACATGAGGATGACCACACGTGAATAGAGAGACAAAAATTGGTGATGCACACAAGAAAGAATAATCGCATGTTTGCATGAGCTAGACCCGGTCCAGCTAGGGGGAGGTGCAACTTGTCAGAGTAGTTTATCGATTGGATCAGGAAGAAAGAGACATGGATGCAGATTGGGTGGAAGGAATGAGTTCTGATCTGACTCCATCTGTATTTTCTCAGTAAAATAAAGCTTATTGTCAGAGTTGGGGGGCATTAGAAGTTTGGATACAAAGGGGAAAATACTCATGATCAGCTCAGAAAAATTATGCAAAAATGTAGCAGCAGATTTGAGGTCAGAATTGTTAAAGAGAATGGCTATTAGATGATGACAGGCCAAGCTTAAATTGTTTAAAATACATTTGGTTTAGTTATGTAATTACTTCTCTCACTAATTCTAATCATCAGACATCTTTCTTGAATTCTTAACTATATCAGATTCCTCTTTTTTTTTTTTTTTTGTATGAAGGATCCTTTTTTATTTCTCCCTGAGTTCTTTATGTCTTCGACTTACTCAGAGCTGTGCTGTTATTTGGGCTTTGGATTTCTAAGCTGTTTTCATAAGTCCTTTGAAATTATGTCATAATAGCCTCAGCTTTCCTAGTTATACTGTAATGATGACGCATTTAGTATGATCTCGGCCATAGAAAGTGCCTGGGCAGTTCTTTATTTGTGTTTCCTGTTTCTAAGTTTCTGTGTTTGTGTTCACTGCAAGTAAATTAACTTCCTCTACAGGTGATAGCTGGGGAGAAAACAGACAGCTCAGCGTGGTGGCATCTCCCTGTCCTGTCCTCCAGAGGGCAGTGTTTTTTGGCTATGACACCACTGTCCTGTTCTCTCATTGTCTTACTAACTTAGACCTGTTTTAAATTACAAACGGTTGATAGTTTCGTCATAAATACACTACTTAGGCAGGCATGGTGGTACACATAGTCTCAGCACTCCCCTGTAATCTCAACACTTGGGAGACTGAGGCAGGAAGATTGCTGTGAGTTTGAGGCCCACCTGGGCTATATAGCAAGACCCTAACTCCAAGAAAGAAAAAGCTACTTCTAATCAAGTTATAGCTTTTGGCATCCTATGAATGTGTTTCATTAGTGCATGAAATCAATTTAGTGTATCATAGTTGCCATTGAAGAGTACATAACATGTATGTGTATTTTGTATGTGAAAGTGCATGACATATAGTAATGATGAATTTTATTTATGAAACATGTAGATTGCAGCTAAATATTTAGAAAAGCAATTCCTGAAATGCTTAGAGAAGGACACTAAAATCTCAATAGCTGTTCAGGGATAAACTGTGGCTAACTAAAAAATTAAAATAAAAAAGACACTTGACTCAGGCGTGGTGGCATATATCTATAATCCCAACATTTGAGAGGTTGAAGCAGGAAGATCACTGTAAGTTGGAGGGTAGCCTAGGCTACATAGTTCAAGGCCAGCCTGAATTACATAACAAGACCCTGTCTCAAAAAAAAAAAAAAAAGAAGCCAGTGCACACCTATAATCCCAGCACTTGAGAGGCTAAGGCAGGATAATCGTTCTGAATTAGAGACCAGCCTGGACTAAGTGAACTCAAGGCCAGCCTGATATGCATAGCGAGGCCCTGTCTCAAAAAGACAAAAAAAAAAAAAGATATTTGAATGATAAAACTGTGTTTCAGTTACAGAGGAACGCCTCAGTCTCTACTTCAGAATCATTTACTGTAATGTTTTGTTTTGTTTTGTTTTGAGACAGGATCTTGCTATGTAGTTTATGGCCTCAAACTCACAGTGATCCTCCTGCCTCAGCCTCCCAAGTGCTGGGATTATAGTCATGTACCACCACTCGGATGGTAATCTTATTTTAGATTACTAAATGGCTGTTTTCTTTTTCTGGATTAACAACAAATTAAAAGGAGTAAATCAGAAGTAAGAAGCATTCTAAAGACAAACAGTAGCAGTAGTAACAGGAGTCACTACCTGGCAGTCAGGAGTGTCAGGGTGCTAGGAAGAACTCCCAAGATGACGGTGCAGGTGTGTTGTGTAAGGGTAGGAAAGTGAAGACTCTTTACAGCTTCTGAGGGTCTCATTTCAAGTCTATATGAGGAAAGCTGGGTCCAGCATTTGTTCCTAACAGCACAACAGGCCAAGTTGCCTGTCTGTGTCAATTTCCTAGCTTGTAAATTGAAGTAGATGTATTTGAAGTTCTCAAGGGGCCCCTCCCACACAACAGTTTTCTCCTTTAAGTAGATTTATAAATAAGATTCGTTTAGGGTCTACATCATAAAAAGATGAATTAGAACAAACTGGGTAGTTGATTTGTATACTTTTTTTGGGGACAGGATCTTGCTGTGTAGTTCAGGCTGGCTTTGAATTCACTATGTAGCCCAGGCTGGCCTTAAACTCACTGCAATCCTCCTGCCTCAGTCTCCTCTAAATGTTAGGGTTACAGCCATTACAGCTGTGCACCACCGTGCCCATCTTGATTTGTTTACTTTTTTTTTTTTTTTTTTTTGGTACCAGAAATCAAACTCAAGACCTTGAATTTACCAGGCAGGTACTTATGCTGAGCTATATCACCGGCCCCAATTTGTATACTTTTTAAAGAATGAGAAATTTAAAATTATGTTGTAGTATATTTCTATCATAAAATACTGTTTCACGCTGGGCGTGGTGGCACATCCCTGTAATCCCAGCACTCGGGGGCTGAAGCAGGAGGATCGTTGCAAGTTCGAGACCAGCTTGGGCTGCAAAGTGAGCTCATGGCCAGCCTAAACTGCATAGTGAGACCCTGTGTCAAAAAGACAAAAAAAAAAAAAAATACTGTTTCTCACTTTCTCATTTACCTTGTTTCATTATATGAATATGTGCTTGGAAGTGTAATTTGGATATTTATAATGGCTTTATTTCTACAGGGACTTGAGGATATTTTAGTCCATTTAAGGCATTTTCCTTTTCATCCTTTGTATCTTTATATTTCTTCATTTATGTCTTACGCTTTGCACTTTTCATGTTTCCTAGTTGGCTGTCCAAATGCAAACCCAGTCCAGGCTTCAACAGCAACAGTTTTTCTTTTCTCCAACAAAGAGTAGAGAGTGGAGACCAGCAGTATCAGTATTGCTCTTTGGTAATAAAAGGCATACCTCTCAAGCAGAAACTGCAGTGGGATCCCAGCAGCCAGAGTTTGCAAGGATTTATGGACTTTGGTCTTGGTAAACTTGATGCTGATGAAATGCCACTTGCCACAGAAACTGTTTTGTTAATGGGAGTGGGCATTTTTGGTCATTGGAGAGTGCCTCTTGGTTACTTTTTTGTAAACAGAGCATCTGGATACTTGCAAGCTCAGCTGCTTCGTCTGACTATTGGCAGACTGAGTGACATTGGAGTCATTGTCCTGGCTGTTACCTCTGATGCTACAGCTCACAGCATCCAAATGGCAAAAGCCTTGGGGATACGTATGGACGGAGACAACATCAAGTGCACATTCCAGCATCCTTCGTCTTCCAGCCAGCAGATTGCATACTTCTTTGATTCTTGCCACTTGCTGAAGTTAATAAGAAATGCGTTTCAGAGTCTGCAAAGCATTCAGTGCATAAACGGCACGGCGCACTGGCAGCACCTTGTGCAGCTGGTGGTACTCGGTGAACAGGAATTATCGAGTGTGGAAGGGATCCCAAGTCAACTCGCAAATTTGAAAGATCATGTACTGAAAATGAATTGTGCTGCCCAACTCTTCAGCGAGGGTGTAGCCAAAGCATTAGAATATCTGCTGTCGTTAGGTCTGCCTCCTTTTCAGAACTGTATCGGTACCATTCATTTTTTACGCTTAATTAGCAATCTGTTCGACATTTTTAATAGTAGGAACTGTTATGGAAAGGGATTGAAAAGACCCCTATTACCTGAAACTTTTAGTGAAATAAATCATGTATTAATTGAAGCCAAGACTATTTTTCTTACACTGTCTGACACGAGCAATAATCAGATCATTAAAAGTAAACGAAAACTAGGATTCCTGGGATTTTTGCTTAATGCTGAGAGCTTAAATTGGCTCTACCAAAATTACATTTTTCCAAAGGTCGTGCCTTTTCCATATCTTCTGACTTATAAGTTCAGTCAGGATCATATAGAGCTATTTCTAAAGAAGCTTAGGCAGATGTTAGTAACCAGTTCTAGCCTTACCTGTATGGCATTCCAGAAAGCTTACCATAACTTGGAGACCAGATGCAGATTTCAAGATGAAGTTTTCCTGAGTGAAGTAAGCATCTTTGACATTTCAGTCGCTCAAAGGAAAGACTTGGCCCTTCGCACAGTTCAGCATCAATATGGCGGCAGCACCATAAAGTCTGTTTTTCACAAGGAGGAGATTTGCCATGACTGGTCTGGCTGTTCCCTCAGTGAGGCATTGCTAGACCTGTCAGAGCATAGGCAAAGGCTCACCTGCTGCGCTGGGTATGTTGCAGATAGGTTGTCTGTTCTTTTGCTGTGTGAAGACTGTATCAGTGCACTGTATGCATTGAACCCCAAAACCCCTAAAATTGGGTCACTGTTGTGTGTTAAAAAGAAAAATGGCTTTCATTTTCCTTCAGATAGTCTCTGTAGGGTCCTTAATATTTGTGAACAAGTTGTACGAACCTACGCAAAAATGGCAAATTTTGAACTAGTTCCTAAACAGAGGAAATTGTATCTGCAACAGAAAATACTACAGGAGCTTTCTGGGCACTCCTACCTTTTTGTAGATTTAGATGAGCATCTCTTTGATGGAGAAGTATGTGCCATCAACCACTTTGTAAAGTTGCTAAAGGAGATAATAATCTGTTTCTTAAACATAAGAGCTAAGGATGTAGCTCAGTACCCCTTAGGGCATCATTTGGGATGACTTGAAAGGAATACCTCACCAAGGAAACACTGGTCATTTTTACAGGATTACGGATGTTCAAGTTTCACCAATACCAATAATAAATTCAGCTATATTTTTATGCCAGAACAGTGGGTATCCATTCAAATGAAGAATCTAAAATATATAAACATTTTTACTAAAATTCACTTTACTGTATTTTATAAGTTCATCATTCTGCACAGCGGACAAGTTTGCAATTCTGGTTGAATGCATATTATAAAATGCGCTCATATGGACTGCAGGGTTTATGAACTCTCCAAATTGTAGGAAGTACTTAAGTGTAGCATCATACCATCACCAAAATACTACCTTTGAAGTTCTGTAAGACCTATTCATGTGACTGAACAACTTGGAGACCCCCAAGCATCAACTCCTTTTATAAACAGACTACATTTCCGAAAATAGCTTTAGTTTACAGTTCTTAACAATGCTGAGCACCCAGCCTGGCAGCAAAGGCCTGTAATCCCAGCACTGAGAAGCTGAGGCAGGAGGATCTCCATGAATTTGCAGCCAGCCCGGGCAACACAGTGAATTCAAGAGCAGCCTAAACTACACAATGAGATGCAGTCTCAAAAAAAAAATTTTTTTTAATGAAATACGCAAATGAAGTTGTGTTTTGAACATTAGGGTAAAGCAAAATATGAATTTAAAAATCCCCATGTCCTAGAGTACCCTCAGATAGAAACACTTTGTTAGGCAGAAGGTAAGTACAGGAGCCAGGAGAGTGTGCCTTGTTCTGTGGCCAGACTGGGAGGATAGTGGAAAGAACAGAGTTGGCAAGATTTTCGCTATCCCAGATCTCTGAGCTCTGAAATATATTTTTTTCTTTTGTGGTGTTGGAGATTGGACCCAGAGCTTTGCACATGCTAGGCAAGCACACTCTACCATTGAGCTATACTCCTAACCCAAAATACTTTTGAATAATGTATGCTGATTTGGCTTTTGGGTTTTTTTTTTTTTTTTTTTTTGTTTTTTGTTTGTTTGTTTGTTTGTTTTTTCCCCGGTACCGGTAATTGAACTCATGGGCTTGAGCTTGCCAGGCAGGCACTGTGCCTCTGAGCTAAATCCCCAGCCCCTGGGTTTTTTTTTTTTTGAATCAGGAATTGAACTCAGGGCCTTATGCTTGCCAGGCAGGCACTGTGCTGCTGAGCTATATTTCTAGCCCCTGAATTTGTTTTTAAAGTCAGGCTCTTGCTATGTAATCCAAGCTGGCCTTAAACTTGCTGTGTAGCCCAAGCTAGGCTTTAACTCACAATCCCTCTACCCAAGCCTCATGAGTGCTGGGAATTCACAGAGTGAATATTTACTGGACTGCTATTGGAACAGCCCAATCAACAGAAGTAGGGAGAAACCTTTGAACTGCTCCTGAAGTGTTTGCAGGGAAGTGAAAATAATAAAACATTTAGAATGAATAATGAAATATCATGGCAAATGATTAATAAATTGGAAAAAACGAACAATTCAAACAATGGATCTGAAAAATCTTATATAGTGGAATTTTCCAGAAATTGAGGTTGAAGATGGAAGCAGACTGAGGAGAATTTGTCCATTCTCTCACACCTGTATTTGGAAAGACAAATGGAGAGCGTATGGTACATACGCCTTCACAGAGGGTAGTATACTAGGAATAAAAGAAATAAGCATATTACATCGTTTTCATCACTGGATGAATGTTCGGAAAGTACCATTAACCCTCATGAAAACTTAAGCTGGGGGTGCAGCTCAGTAGCAGACCACTTGCCAAGCATGTGTGAGGCCCTGGGTGCCATCCCTGGTATCATAAAAACAACAAAATACTTAAAATTGCAAAAAAGATTGATGAAACAAAAACTGAATTTATTAATTGAAATTCCTTTTCTATTTTTACACAGCTGTTTATTCTACCTCAAAGACTTACATTTTAAAGTATAATCAGTGTTGTACTACATTTTACACAAGACCTGCTGCTGCGAAGTCTGAATAGTGTGCAATTTTGTTGGTAAATCATTAACTTACTGTTTATAAAGTCCTCATTTTGTACCTGGTCTTTATTTAAAGCAAGCTTTATATCTGCTGTGTCTACTGCTCTTTGCTGGTACACCTGACTAGTGGGCTAAGACATTCTGTGTTTGAGGAATTTAGTGTTTCTACACTTTTTCCTTTAAGTGCAGATCAGCTGGGCAGACGAACACTGAAGATGAGGCTTCCCATCACTGCCTTTAGCCCAGTTAATTGTTCTTGCGCTTAGGAAAAAGTCCATGGTCTTATATCACATTTACCTGGTAGAGGGGCTTTAAAGTGAATGTATTCATTCACACTTGGCTGGATAATTATCATTTTTATCCTTTATTATGTCTTTTTTCTTCAGAAACATTGTTCTTAAAAATTTATACATACTATTCAACAAATAGTGCTGGGACAACTGGACATCAACATGCAAAACAAAAATTAAGAGACTTAGATGTAAGAGGTAATGCTATAAAACTTAAGATCATAGAGTAAAAATCTTTGAGACATGGATTAGATGTTGGTTTCTTAGTTAAGACATCAAAAACACAAGCAAGAAAAGAAAATAAATTATGCTTTATCAAAAATTAAAAGCCTGTGGTTTAAAACAGTACCATCAGGGAAGAGAAAGATAGTCCACTGAGTGAAAGGAAAAACTTACACGTCATTTCTCTCCTAAGGGATTTGATTCTGGAATATACAAAAAAACTATAACTCAGTAAAAATGATAAATAGCCAAGTTTTTAAATGGGTGAAGAATATGAAGACATTAGCAAAAGAAGTAGTCACATGGCCTTGAAACATGAATATATGTCCATCATAAGCCATCCAGGCAATGGAAGTGAAGTCACAGTAAGACCTCTCTTCACACCAGCTAGGATGGCTCTAATAGGACATAAGTGCTGGCAAGAACATGGCAATGTAAAGTAGTACAGATAGTGTACACCCTTTTGAAAAGGCCTAGCACCTCCTCAAAAGTTACTTAAAACTCAGCAGTGCTCCCAGACATATAACAAACAGAAATGAAAAACCATTCCCATAAAAATTGGCATACAGATTTCATCACAGCATAGTAGTACCTAAAAAATAGAAGAACTTAAATGTCTGTTGATAAGTGGACAAATAAAAATGCTAAGTCCCTACTAAGGGTCATAAGTAAATGTATCTGTAGTATTATTAATAATAAAGTACCAAAATTGTAAAGTGACAATACTGTTCTGCATTCTGACCAGCAGGGTATGAAATCTCCAGTGCTCTACTTTTTTCTAGGCACTTGTTTTTTTGGTTTTTGGGTGGGGTGGAGGGGGTTGTTTTTGTAATGGGCACTTTGATACTGAGCTGCATCCCCAAGCCTTTATTTTTGAGACAGGGTCTCCTTATGGATCCCAGGCTGGCCTTGAACTCATTATACTCCTGCTTCAACCTCCCAAGTGCTAGGATCACAGGTGTACTGTGTGAGTTTTGTTTTTTTGTGTGCATAGTAATTTTTTATTGTGCCTTTCATTTGTGTTTCCTAATGTCTAAGGATGAGCACCTCTTCCTCTGCTTTGTCATCCATTTTAATTCCTTAGGTGAAATGTCTGTCAAGTCTTGCTCCTATTTTGGAAGATTTGTTGCTTTCTTACATATTTTTTTCCATTTTTAACCATTATGTATTGCTTTCTTGGTTTCTTGTTTTGCTATGGTTTGGGTTTTGTGGGTCTCACCATATAGTTCAGGCTTCACTATGTAGTTCAAACTCTGCAGTCCTGCCTCAGGCTCCTGAGTGCTGGGATGACAGATTGACAGATGTGCACCACCATGCCGGACCCTATACGTTGTTTTCTTTTTTTTTTGGTCTTTTTGAGACAGGGTCTCACTGTGCAGTTCAGGCTGACCTTGAGCTCACTTTGTAGCCCTGGCTGGCCTCCAACTCACAATGATCCTCCTGCCTCAGCCTCCCTAGTGCTGGGATTACAGGTGTGCACCACCATGCCCAGCACATTGCTTTCTTAAGTACATTATCAGATGTGTTTTACAATCTTCTTCCCTGTTTGTGGCTCTTTATTTCCATAATGCCCGGCTGGGGATATAGCTCATTGGCATAAGTCCTGTCTGGCATGCCTAAAGTCCTGAGTTCAATTTCCAGTACCAAAAAATAAAATAAAATAAAAAAAATTCCATAATGCCTTTTGAGGAGCAGATACAGTTCTGGTAATATTGCTAATATTTCTGGTTTTTTGTTTTGGGGATTCTGTTTTCTTTTGGGAATTATACACACACTCTTTTTGGCTTTTTAAAATAGGATCTCACAGGGCTAGGGATGTAACTCAGTGGCACAACACCTGCCTGGCAAGCACGAGGTCCTGAGTTGATTGCTGGTACCAAAAATAAGTAAATTGGATCTCACTATGTAACACAGACTGGCCTCAGCCTTGGGGTTTTCCTGCCTCAGCCTCCTGAATGAGATTAGAGGTGTGTGCCATCATACCTAGGATCATATTTAACATCTAAGAAATATTTGTCTAATCCAGGGTTCCAGAAATTTTTCTTGTTCTCCTCTGGATAGTTAACAGTTTGAGGTTTTACATTTAACTTGTGATCTAGGGCTGGGGATTTAGCTCAGCGGCACAGCACCTGCCTGGCAAGCGCGAGGTCGTGAGTTCGATTCCTGGTATCAGAAAAACAAACAAACAAACAATAACTTGTGATTTACTTTCAGTTAGCCTTTAATCTTGCTGTACAGGATGAGTTGAGGTTTATATTTTAGCATACAGGTACCTCAGCACCATTTGTTTTCTCCACTGAATGACCTCTGTCACGTTGAGCACGTTGGGCACCAGTTCTAGCCATGGAGAGCCCCAGTGAGGGCGGACTCGGGGCTTCTGCAGGGATCTCTGGCCCAGCCCGCATGGCAAGGACACGGAGCACACGCCGCTGGAGCAAGGGGTCCCCAGACCCCAAGGACCCCACCCAGGTGCTGGCAGTGGAGGAGGGGCTGGCGCACAGAAGGGCCTCTCGGGTGAGTTGGCTGACATCATGAAAGGCGGAAGAGAGAAGTGGCCTGTGCCCCTTGAGACACCCTGAGGCCAGGTGGTGGGGCGCTCAGCCCCTCGACAGCCACTTCTCTCTTCCTGGGTACACTGCCAATTGAGACAGGGTCTCACTATGCAGTTGAGGCTGGCCTTGAACTCACTTTGTAGCCAAGGCTGGCCTCGAACTCACAGCAATCCTGCCCCAGCCTCCCAAGTGCAGGGATTATAGGCGTGCGCCACTACACCTGGCCAACAAAGACTCTGGAGTAGAGCACTACTTAACCTGCTATGATCAGTGCCAGGTCTGACCCCCACTGGGCCTCCAGCCACCTGAGTTTCCAGAGTAGCTGCTCCCAGTGCCTGAGCTCTAGGGGCAGGCACAGTCCCACTACCCTGTGCTAGTGCCACCTGACCTCTCTGCGGGGACCCAGCATACTTGAGTATAGTTGTTTCACAACAAAACCTCAGCCCTTGCTGTGCTGCCACTCAGCCATTGCTGCTCAGCTGTTCTTACCAACCCCATCTCATGCTCCTGTTTGCCTTACCCCACCTGAGCCTGTCTCGATAACCCTGCATAAAAACCCAATTGTCCTTTGGAATTACTCTGGAGGTCCTGCTTGGAACCGTTCAGGCTCCCTGTGTTCTTTTACTGGGTTGACACCATTTGACCGAACAGAGGGACTTATGAATAGTAACTTGCCCCTCCCTCTCTGCCTCTCCCTTGAAGTTAGGTTGAAATATTATAGACAGTGAGACAGGGCGGGGCCCTCCAAAGCTCAGTGCACAAGACAGCTGCCTGGAGACGCAGTCACTGAAGCTCAGGCTTCAAGAAAAGACAAGGACTACACCATACCCTCCCCCTAGGGAGGCACAGCAGGGGTTGATACTCTAAATAGGAATCCAGCACCCTGGGGTGGAGGACCAAACCCTAACCCACCCCTTCCGGGAAGCCTTGCCCTCCCCCTATGCACTTGCTGCGGGACCTGCTTCCCAATTTATCACCGTTTAGTCAACATTACCCAAGCGACTACACTTGAAACCTTACTGGCTCACCATGGTCTTGTCCCACCTCACACCTGCCTTGTGACCGCCTACCAGATCAGTGTTACCTAAGAGGCTATACTTGTAATCTTATTATTTGTTCTGTCCCAACTTGAACCTGCCTCACCTCTCGGCTTTGCTCAATAAACACCCTTCAGAAGTGGGTTTGGTGGGCAGCCCACTTTCCAGGCCTCTTCTGTTATAGGCAGCAGAATTAGATAGAAATATTACAGGCAGTCATACAGGGCCAGGCCCTCCAAGGAGCCAGTATGGAAGACAAGATACCTTCTTGCAAGTGGGGAGGCAGTACTTCCTGTGGGCTAGATCTCAAGACAAAAGATTAAACAAACGCACGCTCTTACTTCCCAAGGGATGGACCTCAGGGATTGATATTCTAAATAGGTAGCAATCACCTTTAAGAGTCACTGACCCAACCCCCTACAGGAAAAGCCCCTATTCTGTATTCATGCCTGCTTGCTACGTGACTCACTTCCCCATTTGGTCCCAGTTTAATCAATTTTACCTAAACAGTTCTTATTGGCTGACCATAGTTTTGTCCCACCTCATGCCCACTTATGGTTTCCCATTTTTCCCCTACCTTGGGCCCACCTCACCTAGTGGCTTTGCTCTATAAAAGTCCCTAGAAAAGATAGTCTTCAGCAACCCATTTGGGCCCCCTTCTGTCTGTCTCTCGGACAGAAGCTTTCTTTCCCTCAATAAAAACATTCTGCTCTTAACCTCTGTTGTTCCTAAATTTCATACTTCGATTTTAGAGAACACAGACTCGTCCCAGATATCGTTCAGGTTGGGAGTTTTTCTCCCCTATATCACTTCTGTTCCTCTTAGGCAGAAGATATCTTTCTCTCAATAAGTTCTTCCTGCCCTTAACCTCTGTTGTTCCTAGAATTTATTCCTTGATTTTAGAGAACAAGAACTTGGCTTTTCGGACATCTAGCAGGTTGGGAGTTACATTCCCCCTGTCATTAGCAGCCCCTTGGAAGTGTTGCTGTTCTGGTGACCAAGTCATTGCATTTTCCAGGCGATGTTCCTCCTCAGCTCACATCGGCCATGCTTGGTGCTGACCGCTGTTTCTTTTGATCGGTTGGCACCTGGCCATGTCGGAGGGGTGCTCATATGAGTTGCCCAGCCTCCCTGAGTGCATTTTGGGGGGTGACAGCAGGTACCCCCAGGCCTGGCTGTGTTTTCTTAGCCACTCCCTTCCTTCTCCATGGGAGGGAACACTGGAAGGAAAGAGCTGTACCCATGTGTCACCACCCCACTGAGGTCATCTAGACACTGCTTCTCCCTCTGAGCTCAGGCAGTTGCCAGGCAACTGCACAGCTCAGAGCCCGCGATGTCACTTCCTGTCCCTGGAAATGCCTGACTCAGAGCTGCTACCTTTCTTTTTCTCAACTAACACATTTTAGGTATTCGCCATTGCATTTTTCTTGTCCTGTTCACTTCCTTGTACTTTCCTTATGTTGTTTACCAGTTTCTATAGCTGGAGATTGCAACTTCTGCCTTTTATAAAGAGTTATGGAGTATTTGTTTCTAAATCGTATGTTCAAATTTTGGTCACATTCTATCTTAGATACTGAGGATGCAGAAATACTACACTAAAGGTGAAATATGTTTTCTAACATTATTAATCTATTGTTAAATTACCACATTGTCTATGTTTTTCTGTTTTGTTTTTAATTTTAAATTGAAACTCACTGGGCGTGGTGGCCAGCACTCAGGAGGCTGAGGCAGGAGGATAATTGTGAGTTCAAGACCAGCCTAGGGAGGATCGGGGATATAGCTCAGTGGTATAAGTGCCTGCCTGGCAAGCAAAAGGTCCTGAGTTGATTCCTGGTACCCACCCCCCCCAAAAAAATGTCGCAAGACTAGCCTGGGCTACAAAGTGAGCTCAAGGCCATCCTGAACTGCATAGCGAGACCCTGTCTCAAAATGACAAAAGAAAAAAAAGTAAAAAAATGTTGTCCACTTTTTTTTTTTTTGTAAAGAGTAAAAGAAGGATAACATAATAATGGGGGGACTTAGCAAGTTACAGACAAAATGGTAGGAAATTATCAATGGTTATTGTTTTACATACTGTTATCTACAAAATAGTTTCTCAGGAAAACAAATAGACAAATAATACTGAGTTAGAGACAAAAGAGGTAGGAGATTATCAAGAGTTGTACCATACTTTGGTATCTTCAAAGTGGCTTCTAAAGAAAATAAATAGAGCTATACATGAGTGACCTATTGAAAAATCATTAACTATTCTCAATGGTTGTTGTAGGAAACACATAATAATAAACATACATCCATTTATGAAATAGGATAGGAACATTACAAACTTTACACAGTTATGGATAGATTAGTAGGAAAATATCAATGGCTGCTGTAATACATGGTGGTATCTTCAAAGTGGTTTCTCAGGAAGACAGAGATATGAAGAAGGATCTAATAAGTTGTTACAGCCTAAGGGTTGTCAAAAATAGCATATTACTTCCTCACCAGTGACTCCTGTCACTGAGGTGTGATGGCTGGAAGGAAGGCCAGGATTGAAAAGAAGGACCGAGAGACTTGCACCTGTGTCTAGCAACAGGCTGTTTTCTTGTTCCTCCATAGTCATGATTACCCAGGACTCCTTGATGGAGATGATGGTCTGGCCAGAGGGAGAAGGCAGACCATGCCCCAAGCCCTCTCATTCCTGTTGGAGTAACTGGTAGCATGGGTCTGAGCTCTGGGGCCTCCACCTCAGAGGGCAGACCGATCTCCAGTGGTCTCCTTTGCATCCAGGGCATGGCCCATGAGGCCTCTTAGGGCAGTTCCTCTTGAGGTGGCCCGGCTTTTAACAGTGGTAGCAGATGAATGCAGTTGTCGAGTTCTTGGGGCCCCGGGAATCAGACCTGGGATCTGTTTCTCTTAGTGATACAGCAAAAGCAGCTGCTTTTTCTCAATCTCTTTGTTTTCTCTCCTTGGCCTCCTCCTCATCATGGCTGTAGAATACTGAGGAGGCAATTCTTACTAACATCTCAAGTGAGCTGTCTGGGGTGAAAGCCATTCTTTGTAGCTTTTTGTCTCCAGCTTCCCATTGCTTTGGGACCCCACAAACAGTTAGTGTCCTCTCCCCAAGTGTCAGCACAGGCAGCAGGAATCTTGCTGCAGATCTGTCCAGAGCTCCACCACAGCCTGTACTGTCAGGGGAAGAATGGCTTCCAGAGAGTCTCTGCAGGTTTTGTGCAAGGTCCTCCTGGTTTACAGCTTCCGAACGGCTTTCATGAACACAGTCCAGAGGACCTCTGACTCCTCGGGCTTAGTCTGTATTCTCATGTTCTCCGAGTCCTTGTTCAGCAGCTGCTCCTCCGCTGACTCTGGACCTTTCTGGTTCTTAATGTCAGGAGCAAGAGTGACCTGTTGTATGGCATGTATTCCCAGGGGTTTCTCCATGTTTGAATGATTCAGACACATCTGTGGGTGGGCATCTGCAGCTGGTGCATGGTGGGCCAATTGTGTCAATGTTTCTCTGTGTCATGGTAGTTCTCAACGAAGCAGTGGTGGCCGGCCTGAGGGCTGGCGTGCAACAGCGCTCACCACCGTGTGGCTTCCTGTGTACCAGAGCCCCTCCTCCCAGGTGCCCGTTAGGCTGGGGGCCGGCCCAAGGGCCAGCGCTCCCCGCCCTGTGGCCTCCTGGGCACTGGGGGCCCTCCCTCTGGGGGTCTACGAGGCAGGAAGCTAGCCAGCTGGAAGACTGGTTCCCCACCCGTGGCTCCCTGTGCGCCGGAAGCCCTCCTTCCGGGGAACTATGAGGCCGGGAGTGAGCTGCCGGTCTGAAGACTGGCGCTCCCCGCCCAAGGCTCCTGTCCACTTTTTTGTGCAGATATTTTAAGGAATGGTTAGGCCTATTTTTCTAGGCTTAGTTATTGTATCATAGCCACTATTTTGGAACGTCAGAGACATTCCTGCCCTCAACAAAACATTGCTGGTGATGATTCTTACATTGCACCTTTCCCTTAAGGCTCTTACAATCCAGTTTCATTACTTCAGTCTTTCCGATTCACCTGCTCCTCCAGCACTAAAAAGCAGTTGGGCTCAGTGTCTAGCCAACTCTTTCTGCACTTGGTGCTGTTCCTTTTAGCTGGAGATGTTTCCCAGAGGCACAAAAACCAACTGGGGAAAACCCCCCTGGCAAGGTGGAAGGTTATTTGAACACCTACACCCCCACCCCACCCCCACTTCCTGTTTCTTAGGTGTGGAGGACCAGCAGTCACCCTCACTCAGACCCAAGTGTGATCTTATTACTTAGGAGTGGTGCAGGCCTTTTAGAGGTGACTTCCCTAAATGGCTTCAGTTTCATTAGTGAGTCTGGCCAGGCTGTGTACCTGCCTTCATGAAAGCAGGCTGCTGATGGTGGACTAGCATTGTTTATTATCAAAACGGCCATGGTTGTGCTGAGACAGATGAGCAGTGATACCATAGGGCTAAGGTATGAGATAACATCTCCACTGAAGCCTGCATGACTCCAGGGGAAAATGCCTTCCCAGAATTGGCTGTAAAGCAGGTTACTTGTTAACCATAACCTAAATCTGGCCTTGCCAGCCTCACCACTTACTTAGCACATCCAGCCACCATCCCCTCACCATTTTCCTCAATGAATAAATACCAAGGTTCTCGCCGGGTGTGGTGGCACACCCCTGTAATCCCAGCACCCGGGAGGCTGAGGCAGGAGGATCATAGCGAATTTGAGACCAGCCTGGGCTACACAGTGAGCTTAAGGCCAGCCTGAACTGTATAGCGAGACCCTGTCTCAAAAAGACCAAAACAAAACAAAACGAAACAAAAACAAAAAGGTTCTGGGTGCTCTCGTGGCCTTTTGTTCCTGAACAACAACTGGTCACCCCAGACCCCTGCTGCACCCCTGTTTGTCTCTTGTTCTTTCTTCCTGCTGTGTGCTGTAACTACAGGCAGGAGATTGGAACCCACTGCAGGGGTCTCCAATACTTAGGTAAGTGTTTCCTTGAGCTCCATTGATAAAATGGATATTGTGATGGGGACCACCAAAGTGAAATTAGCTGGGTGGTTCTTGGAGCTCTGCTCACCTATAGGAAGGCAGAGCAAGAGTTCTGTGTGGGACTTGTCACTCTATACGTAATACAATATATATCCTTTGTTTTTTTAATTTCTATTTAATATAGACTTAGGATCTGCTCACCTAGAATTTTCACATGCAGATCTTCTTTATTTACCAAATATTTCTGAGAAGCTTAGTTCCATTACACTTCACCTTTAGCAAAAGCATGATCGTGGAAGTGACAGCAGTCCCTTCCACAGAAAGTGAGACACAGATCAAAGCTACGGCTGAGCTTCTGTACTTTTTTTTTTTTGTATTTTTGAGACAAGGTCTCACTATGCAGTTCAGGCTGGCCTTGAGCTCACTTTGTAGCCCAAGCTGGCCTCGAACTCGCAATGATCCTCCTGCCTCAGCCTCCTGAGTGCTGGGATTACAGGTGTGCGCCACCACGCCCGGCTTGGCCGAGCTTCTAAATGCTATGGGGCTGTATGCTGAGTAGCTCTTTGGAAGGTGGAGTGGGTCCCAAAGTGGCCTTGTGGGGGTTAGAGAAAGCCCAGTTCTGGGAGGAAGAGACTAAGAAAAAGCCCATGGGAAATAGACGTTCTTCTGGGAGTGCTGGCCCTGGGTTGGGGAGATACCCTGGTGGCCAATGATGTGGAGAAAATGATTAGAGACGCTTTGTCCCTGTTTCCTGGAGGCAGAAGGGAGGGGGACCACTCAGGCGTTCCCCTTAGAAATGGTGGAGCTCCTGAAGGAGGGGGGAAGGGACAAAAGCATGGTCTGGGGCTTGGCTTTGGCAGGTGGAGAGGAATGAGGCCCCCTGGTGTGGGCAAGCCCTACTCCATTGTCCATTCTCTTGGATTCATCATCATTGTCCTAAGGTCCTGTTCTGATGGAGGTGACAGGAAGCCATTTTGAGGGGTGCTTGTGAGGATCAGTTAACCCGTCGTGGCCCAATTCTCCTCTGGGAGGGCTCCCTGCTGATTTGGTGTAGGAGAGTTTTTGGAGCATCAGGATGGGCTTCTAAGTCCCACTGGACCTGAAGGTGAGCACCCCAGTGGACCCGCCCACAGTGCTGTAAGAGGATGAACAGATCTCCTTGCAGGTGAAGGCCAATCCCAGCTGGAGCAACCGCCCAGGGAACGCCCTCTGCCAGGTGTGGTCTGTGTGACAGCGAGTGAGGTGCAGTCTTTGCCTAGAAGTGGAGGTTTCAGCTGTGCAGCCCTGGCTTTTTATCTGAGGTGAGCATTTTCTCTCCTTAAGTCATAGAGGTCTGTTCCAGCAGTCCGAGCTGCCAGCCAGTTCTCCTGGGCTTCTTCTTTGCGAAGTGTCTGCCCTTGACAGGAACAGTCCTCTCCCATTCTTTTCCCAAATCCTGGGCTCAATTTCTATAGGTCGCAGCTCTTCTGGGGTGTAGCTGCTCATCTCCAATAGAGAGAATTTCTCCTCCAGCTCTGACCAGGAGCTTGTTCCGTGGCAGCTCAGGACTGAGTCTTGGTGCTCTCCGGCCCTCACTGTGAGCTTCTGCTGAAGCTTCTGGCGCTCCCTCCCCAGCTGTGTGTTCTCTGACTTCAATGATGCTGCTGAGTGTGGAGATGTGGCAGAGACTCCGCCAGGTCTTTCTTGGATTTCTCTGCTTCCGAGAGTTGGGTGTGAAGTGGGTTTCTTTGTTCTGCCATGATTCTTTTTTTTTTGGTTTTTCTCCGGTACTGGGAACCGAACTCACGACCTTGCGCTTGCCAGGCAGGTGCTTTTGCCACTGAGCTAAATCCCTAGCCCCGTTCTGCCGTGATCTTTAAGGAGGCTTTTAACAGCACCACAGACCAGTTTCTCCCAAGATCCTTTCTGCCGATCCCCTAAGCCAGCATCGCTTTCCAGGCGACCCTTCACATCCTGCTGCGAGTTCTCAGTCTGTGTGGTGTCCTCTGGGAGCCCGGAAGCCCAGCCTTTCATGGTGATGAGCAGGCGCTCGGTCAGAGCCTTGATGTGCTTTCCTTTGTGCTGAAGCAGCTGTTGTGCTCGAGCCCGGGCATCTTGTGGCGCTGTTTTCAGTGAGGTGAGTTCACCCACTTGTTCCTTCCACTCCTGAGCTTCCTGGAAAAGCAGGGTCTGGCTCTGCTGCAGCTGGACATTCTCACTCACAGCATCTGTCACTGCTCCCTGGAGCTATTCTTTGCTTAAGTGGAACAGGGTGACCTTGGCTTCAGCTGCTTGCCACAGAATCCTGTTGGAATCTGCACCATCCTGGATTGCTGTTGTTGAAAACATCTCGATTGCTCTTCTTTGCTCTTTAAGGAGGAAAGGTATCTGTCCTTGAAGTTTGACTTTGACCCCAGCCGCCTTCTTGTAGGCTGCCCCCCAACACTGCTTCCCTGGCCTCCTTCTCTAGGCAGGCCTCCTTGGAAGTGCGTCTAAGGCCTCGTGCTCTTTTTGAAGCTGGCTGACTTTTCCCAAGAGTTGGTATTTTTCCTGAATGAGTCCCAAAAGTTGGACAGCAAGCTGTGTTCCGCTCCTCACTGCGAGCCAGCTTCTAAGGAAGCGAAAAGTCCTCCATGAAAATAAGAGAAGGGTCGAAAGACCCACAGTGGCTGGCCACTCCCTGGCACAAGGCTGCTTGGGCAGTTCTGTCTGCTACCACGTACCAGCCTGGAATGCTCGGTGTTTAGTCCAGAACCAGGCACTGGGAGTGGACCACTGCTGAGCAGACTGTGGGGTTGGGGTACAGGATGGCTGCAGGAACAGGCCGCGGTGGCATGGGGGCTTATGCTTCCCGCTGCCGTGGGGTCCTCAGGAACCTCCTTTCTGTCCTGGAGCAGCATAGGTCCTTGTACCTCATACATGTGAAACCTCATGTCAAACCTAATTTCCAGAGGGTTATGCAATGCTGGGAAAAAAGAAGTGATATAGACAGATTTCTCATCAAAATTGACCCTGGAGGTGAGAGACGAAACAGGAAGGAACTATTATGTTAACAGTATTCCTTAGTTATTGTGGGCTGATCAGGCCTGAAATCTCCCAAACAAGTGGACGCTTAAATAAATGAGACAATTGAAATGATTTCAGAGCTCCAGCAGAGTTCAACCCTATTACAGACTTTTAGATTCTCTGGGTAGACACAGACTTCCCTGAGTGGCCCAGCCCATGTTTATTAGGTTTTCAAATAAAAGAGGGACTATAATCTATTTTTTTTTTTTTTTCAGTGCTAGTAATCGAACTCACGACCTCACGCTTGCCAGGCAGGCTCTGTGCCACTGAGCTAAATCCCCAGCCCCCAGGAGGGAGATACTGAAGAAAATGCAGGAATCTGGGCAGGATTTGGGAAACCCTTTATGGAATTCTTCAAGTAATACTTAGGAGAACTATGCTATCTCCAGGAAGGCCTTCACTGCAGGAGTGAGATGCCTGCAGCTTCTCTTAGCTAATGGGGATTGGAGCCAAATGTCCTCCGCTGTGTCTTGTCCTTTGAAGCCTCATGGCTTCACCCACCACTATAGGCCTCAGTAGGGACCAGCGACTCCCAAGTGAACATGGAAAGCCAACTGGTTAATATTAAATCCTGCTCAGGGCTGCTTCATAGTGGTCTCCATCAAGAACCCCCCTAGAGGAGATCTCCCCCATGTCCTTAGGGAGAGGGACTCTTTCTCCAAACGGTAACCACTTCCCCACCCCGCTTCCTGTTCTCCATGCCAGAAATCACCTCAAGCAAGGTTAGAGTTCTCTCTGCATACTTTACTGTCCTTCCCTCCTTCCTTCCTTTTCTTCCTTCATTCCTTCCTTTTCTTCCTTCCTTTTTCCCTTCCTTCCTTTTTTTTTTTAATTGAGACAGGGTCTTGTTATATAGCCCAGGCTGGCCTTGAATTCACTTTGTAGCCCAGGCTGACCTCAAACTTGTGGCAGTCCTCCTGCCTCAGCCTCCTGTGTGCTGGAATTACAGCCCTGTGCTACCGCGTCCAGCTCCTTGTTTCATATTTTTTTGGCTAAAAAAATACATATGGTCTAGAACCTATTAACCTTATTTACATTGAACCTTATGGGAAAATTTGATATGGTTTGCTGTCAGTTCAGTTCAGGGCCAGAATCGAGGTACCAGTGTGGCTGACCGTGGTCTTTTTTTTTTTTTTTTTTTGCTGGGAATGCCAAATGAAAAAGGTTTGTACCTTGTTTCTGGTGGAAAGCAAGGAAAAGGGTGCTTAAAGTATAAAATTTATATTACTCATTTACTTAGTCCACGGCATGAATGTGCTGTAGCATGTTCCAAAGAAAGGAAAGCATTACACTGATTCTTCCGCTTCTTTTGCCCTGCATATTTGCTGCGTCTTGGCAATTCCTTCTTTCTCCTGTAAGTATTTGAAAATGCTCTGTCTAGTACCAGACAGTACCTGTGTCTACAACTGAAATAGTAAGTGGAAGGCCACAAGAAATCTTGGTGGCACCAGAAATTTGATTGTTTGTTTTCTTCAGACCTTTTGCCCAAAATTAGCCTAAATCAAGCTGGGCATGGTGGTGTACACCTGTAATCCCAGCACTCACTCGGGAGGCTGAGGCAAGAGTATCGCAGTGAGTTCGAAGCCAGCCTGGGCTACAAAGTGAGTTCAAGGACAGCCTGCACTGCATAGCGAAACCTTGTCCCAAAAAGACCAAAAAAAAAAAAAAAAAAAATTAGCCTAGGTCTAGTTAGCAATTGGAACTTTCCTCATTCCTGTTAGCCCGCAGGGGCAGCCTTAACGCAGTATGAAGTGATTAGCAAAAGGCAGTGTCATTGGGCCACAGTGGTCATTTTTGAGTAAATGAAAGCATTTACTACTTAAACTATTAAGTGCTTATTTCTTCATGCATTATGGTTTACAGTACAAAGAGAAAGTATTTTGGATGTGACTCAATAAGTAAGTATCACGTTAGCCTATCTTAGGTGGTTATGTACAATTAGCTATGTAATAATAGGATAAAAAAGACTGTGACTGCATAGATTCAGGATTATTACAGTGGTATCCAAGTATCTTGCGATTCTGTAATGTTAGAAGAAAAAAGTTTTTAAGGCAAAAGAATCTCTTGTGGAGCTGGGGATTTAGCTCAGCAGCACAGCGCCTTGTCCAGCAAGCACAAGGTCGTGAGTTTGATTCCTGGTACTGGAAACCACCCCCCCAGAAAAAAACCACCACCAAAAAAAAAAAGAATCTCTTGTATATTTATCAAAAATGTCATATATCTTCTACTTTTTTCTCATGGAGTGATAAGGGTTAAGAAAGGCCGGTTGAGGCCGGCAGTGATGGTGCATATCTGTAATCCCAGCACTCAGGAGGCTGAGGCAGGAGAATCATTGTGAGTTTGAGGCCAGCCTGGGCTACTGGAACTGGAAAACAGTTCTTTCAGAATTTAGGGAAGACTTCATGAAGGAAGACTGCCTTGAGCCTGAGCTGCACAGTGAGACCCTGTCTCAAAAGGACAAAAAAAAACCGCCATGTTCCGCCCAAGATGTAGACAGTGCTGCCTGTGCAGTGGCCAGGGATCATCTATCCAGAGGTCTTTGCAATCTGACCCAATTTTGGTTCTGCCTTCCAGGCTCATTTTATTGATACCACAGCACTGACCCAAATCCACATGCCAGATAATGACCTGAGCAAGGGAAATACTTCTGTTCCACAGAGAACATCTGTCTGCACCACCAGAGAATTACAGGAACAATCAGAAGGCTACTTGGGGAGCACAGAATTAGAACAAGAGGGGTTAGGGGCTGGGGATTTAGCTCAGCGGCAAAGCACCTGCCTGGCAAACGCAAGGTTGTGAGTTCGGTTCCCAGTACCAGAAAAAAACAAACAAAAAAAAAGAACAAGAGGGGTCAGCCAAATCCAGCATTAATTTAATAGTGGATCGGTGGCCAGTTCCACACCCACCCACGGGCAGGGGCAGCCCTGTCAGTATAACTGACTGCAGAATGCTGCACTGCGCTCCACCTCTAGTCTTCATGTTGTTAGGAGGGGCACAGGCAGCGCTGGCCTCCTGCTCCCTTCTCTGTGCTTTTACAACTGGCTTCTTCGAGTTCCAGGCCAGCCTGGGCTGCCCAGTGACTTCAAGGTCAGCCTGAACTCCCAGAGACGCTGTGTCAACCAAACATTTCTCTGCCGGCATACTCAGTTGCACTGCACTGCAGTCTGATACGCCGGGAAGCCATTCCCTCCCCACACATCTCTGCTCCCCTCCATCCTCTTCTGAGCCTGGTGGTCTCCACTGGGAATTCTGTCTTGTACAGAGTTGTTCACTGCATTATTTCCAAGTACTCAGGATGGGCAGTGCCTCACTCCACCCTTACCAAACGGAGACAAATGTCCCAACGGGACTGGGCCCAGGAGAACTGGAGAATTCAGGGAAGACTTCATGAAGGAAGACTGCTTGACCTGGCTTTTGACAGGTTCGTGGACTGTACAGGTAAAGGAAGCGTGGCTGGGCAGAGGCACAGGTGAGCATAGGGATGGGTGTGATGTGACTGGGGCGTGGAGAGGGCTGCTGTGGCTGGAATGGAGGCTGCCATGACCGTGGGAAAGGCCCGCTAGGCAAGTTATAAAGTAGTTGAACTGGAAGAGGGGAGTCCAAATTGTCAGCTTACTATTCTTTTAACCTTCTAGCACGTACCTGCTGAAAAAACTAATGAACCATTACAATTACTTGATCGAGCAAAACCAAAGCAGAGGCCCCGGGATGGCTATACATATGACCTGTCATAAGCACTCCTGGAGGACAGAGCCAGCTGCAGTGCTTCACCGGAATCTCAGTACAGAGGGCCTCACACATCAGGGAAGGAGGCTGTGCTTGTGTCATAGTGCAAAAGACAGTGCTGTATTCCCTGGCCCTGTCCTTTCCCTCCAGGCTGATGACAGCGCCTGAGAGGTGGAGCGTGTACATCTCTCCTCAGGTCCACAAAAAGAACAGAAATCAGTGATGGGGGAGGGTGACTGGAGAGTGCAACATAGCTTTAGGTGGAAGAAATTTGTTATCACGTTAGCTCTGTCTGCCACACTTCTCCAGAGAGGTTGGTGTGGCATGTTAACTTGGTGTTCACTCTGCAGAAATCTCCTGGGAGTGAAGTTCCTTTAAAAATCTCTCTATCCGGGCGTGGTGGCGCACTCCTGTAATCCTAGCACTCGGGAGGCTGATGCAGGTTGATTACTTTGCGTTCGAGGCCAGCCTGGGCTACCTAGTAAGTTCAGGGTCAGCCTGAACTACCTAAAGACCCTGTCTAAAACAAAACAAAAAAAAAAACAAAAGAAAAAAGCTCTCAAATAACACTTCAATAAAAGCACAAAGCATAACTCAGTTTTAGTGACTGAAAAAACATATCAAGTGGAGGAGGAAAGTGCTTGGATTTGTTTTGTTTTTATTTTTTCATTTAAAAAATTTATTTATTTATTTATTTTTGTCATTTTGAGAGAGTTCATGGTGGCCTTGAACTCACTTTGTAGCCCAGGCTGGCCTCAAATAGTGATCCCCTGCCTTAGCCTCCCGAGTGCTGGGATTACAGGCATGTGCCACCACGCCTGCCTCATACTTTTAGTTTTTTGAGGAATCTCCATACTGATTTCCATAGTGATTGTACCAACACTCCCACCAACAATAGGGTTTCTCTTCCCCCACAGCCTCACCAGCATTTGTTATGGATTCTTATTTTGTGCATTCTGAATCTATTATAAAGATAGGATGTGTTCAGGAAACCTGAATTAATTGTTCTTAACTAGATGAGACAGAACCAACTATAACCAAAACCATCACTAGGACCATCACAGATGTTGCTAAGATGAGTTTGTTGTTATAGCCAAATCCTGGAACTTTTTTTTTTTTGTACCAGGAATTAAACCCAGAGCCTTGCACTTGCCAGGCAGATGCTGTGCCTCTGAGCTATATCCCTGGCCCTGGAACTTCTTCAGTGAGATTACAAAAAAAAAAAAATCTAAATAAAAGCTACCTAACATCTCATTCTTCCAGGTGAGTAGCTTGTAGGCTCTTGAAGAATATTCCAAACCTAATGTGTTACACATTTTATTCTCTGCTTTATCTTGTGGGTCAGTTCACTTCATTCTCTCAAGGAGGGAAGCAAGTGTCACTGCCTCACCCAAGGTTACGGGGGCAGACTGAGATAGAGCTAGGACGCCTGGTCTTCCTGCTCAGGTGCTGCGTGCTGACAAGCAGCGTGTCTGTGCTGTCACTGATGTGGGCCTCAGGGCTGCATGGCTCTGACTCCCACTGGTGCACCCTGACTGCTGGCTGATCACTGAGAGGCGCCATCAGAGAGCCTGGCCGGAGGTGAGTGTGGCACAGGCCAGCAGCACGTGGTCTCAGCAGTGCATTTCCCACAAGTTCAGTTAGCACGAGAAATGATGGGGATTTCTTGGGGATGCAGGGCTGGAGCTGCTGTTGTAACTGGGGTTCAGACTGATCACCTGGGGATGATAGCAGTGGGGACGCGAAGTCTTAAGGGGGCAACCAGTGCCCATGTCGGGGGACTCCCTGTGTCTCTCTGCTTTGGTTATCGGGTGACATCAGGTTGATGCAGTCACAGCAGCGCCTGCAGCACAGACGGTAGTGTCTGTTGGAGAACAGTTCTTTCAGAAGCATCTCCTGCACTTGGTTTTCCACAGAAGGCTGTGCAGGAGCATAGAATTCAGAGAGAGGACTGTCCTGAACATGCGCGCCTCCTGAAGATGAGAATCCTGCGAAGGGGAACCATGAGGCTCCTCACTGCCGAGACCAGGGGCCCCTTGGCAGCCTTAGTCCCCTGTGTGCATTTTCCTCTGTGAGCGGCTCGCTTGACTTGTTCTTGGGCGTTCCCTGGGCCACAAGAGTGATTTTTATGTAATTTGTGATTTTGGGGGGATGTGAGATTGGTTTGGAGCGGTGGTGGCAAACCTGTGGGGCACATGGCACAGCGGGCACACAGAGCCCTCTGTCAGCACGCAAGCTAAGTTGCCCCAGCAGCCAAGCGTCAGGTTTCACCGCAGTGTTGGACCTTTGCAATAAATAAGTGGATTTGGGGTTGCAGTTTAGGCACCCAGTCTCTAAAAGGCTCGTCACCCCTGGGTTACAGGCTTTCATGCTTTTAACTCTAGCACCTCCATATTTTAAAACAAAAATGCCATAGGTAAAGTGTCTTTTTGCTTCTTGCCTGAGGTGGGGCTCCGGCAGGAGTGGAGGTGGGAGACCTGCACAGTGAGGGCCCTTTCACAGCGGAGGGGATTGGTGCCTCTGTTGTGTGTGTGCGTGCATGCGTGTGTGTGTGTGTGTGTGTGTGTGTGTGTGTGTGTCCCTGTGTAGAAAGGCTTCCAGCCAAGCCCCTGGCTCAGTGCCTCCGATGCTGCCCTCGCTCTCCTGTGCTGAGTCTCCGGAGGCTTCTTTCTCAGGGGACATTCTTTGCCAAGGCTGGCCTTCTGCTTCTCCCTAGTCTCTGGTTTCCACATTTCCTTGAGGAGCCTTTTCCGTGCCCTTCCCCTGAGGAGCACGTCACTGTCCTCAGCCTTCTCCTTCCAGCCAGGCCTCCAGCGGGCTGTTTTCCTGTGCTCCAGTACTTGCCAATTTCTTTGGGAAGATTCTGCGTTTAAATTTGAGACCTAATGTCTGGGCTGCATAAGCCTGCCAGTTTTCTCCTGTTAACCTCCTTGATGTTTTTCCTGAATTTCTGCATCCAATAAACTTTGCAGAAAATACAGCTTCATCAGTTCATTTTTGTAAGTTGAATTGCTGGTTGAAAAGGGTTCCTTGTATTGTTTTTCCAATAACCCAGCGAGTTATCTCGGCTGGTACCTTTGAAGAAAGCAGTTGAGTGAATGGCAACAATGTGGATTCTACAGCGCCTAAATTTCCCTCCAGGGAATACAGCGGTATGCAATTGAGAGCGCCAGTCACATCGCTTTCGTCCTGAAGGTGGAGCTGTGTGTTCCTGAAGCCCAACCAGTGGAGACCACTTTCCTTAGAGAGAGCCACTGGAGGGAGCCCTCCCCTTCACGCTGGTGGTGCTTTTCCAAGCCGCGAGTCCTGCGTGAACCCTCCTTCCACTTCCACGTCCCCTTTGGGGGCTTTTGGAACTGTCAGAAAAGACTGCTTTCAGCCAGGGAGGACTGAGGACAGCCCTCTCCATGCGCAGCCGCACAAGTAAAGCAGGGGCCAGGAAGTATTCGAGTGCCATTTAGAAGGGAGAGGTGAGCTTCAGTTTGTGAAAGCCAGCAGCGCCGTGAGAAAAGACCTCTTCGGCTGAAGCGGCCTCCTGCGCATAGCACTGCACAGTGTGAAATGCAGCTGCCTTTTGTGGGAGTCAAGCGCCGTGTGCTGCAGGGTGGCCACAAACACTCGGCTCTCGGTCTCTACAGATCGGCCGGGCTCCTCACATGGCCGGCCAGGCTGCCCGAGCCCCGCTGCGGACTGAGCGCAAGGCTCCTTCCTCCGTCTCTCAGTGCCCGCGTTCTCGCTACCGTCACGCATGACTGCGCTCGTGTGCTGGAGCTGTGCCCTTTCCGTGCGCCCGTCCCCAAGTGTTCGCTCATCACTCCGTCTGTCCTTGCTCTGCAGCGTGCCCGCTTTTCCTGTCTACCCTCAGCACAGCCACTCTGATCCCGCTCCTCTCACCTCGCTCCTATTTTTTTCTTTGTCTTTTTGAGACAGGGTCTCACTTTGTGGTTTTTTGGGTTTTTTTGTTTGTTTGTTTGTTTTTTGTTTTTTTGTCTTTTTTTTGAGACAGGGTCTCGCTGTCAGGCTGGCCTTGAGCTCACGTTGTAGCTCAGGCTGGTCTCGAACTTGCAATGATCCTCCCGCCTCAGCCTCCCGAGTGCTAGGATTACCAGCGTGAGCCACCACGTCCAGGGAAACTCACTTTGTAGCCAGGCTGGTCTCACACAACAATCCTCCTGCCTCAGCCTCCCAGTGCTGGGATTGCAGGCAGAGCGCCACCGTGCCCGGCTCGCTCTTGGGTTTTACCAGAGCTTTCGAGATTGTCTCAGTTGCTACCCGCCAGAGTGCTCTGCGTAGGAACTCTGAAGTAACCCTGTTTAATCATTTTGCTGTCTTGCTTGGAAGTGCTCTATGGCTCTCTGCAGCTAATTATCTGACTTCAAACCCCCTCAGTTGCTATGCAAGGCCAGTAATTAGATAGTATCTTTGCTTCCTAACCTGATTTTTCACAAGTAGCTTGCTCTACTGTCATTCCTGCGCCTTGCCTGTGCCTCAGCTCTGCCCAGGTGTGTTCACTATTTGACGATCACAGCCACAATTCAAGCCCCAGGTAAAGTTTGATCTTACCCAGACAGCTTTCCCTCCCTTTAACTGTGTGACCCCAGCTTCTGAAAAAGGACAGCACCTATGGTCTGCATCTCCTTAGCACTTAATGATACTCCAGCTCCTCCCCCTTTAAATTTTTTTCCTTATTTTTATTTCTTATTTTGAGATAAGGTGTCCCTAAGTCACTAAATTTCCCAGGCTTACCTCGAACCTGTCATCCTCATGTCTCAGGCTCCCAGAGTGCTGGGATTACAAGGTTGTACCCCGGTCTTGCTCACCAGTTCCCTTGTGATGTCGTTCCCTTTCTTTGCATCTGTCAGTTCCGTGTTCTGGAGACAATGGCGTCCTGCTATGGCTCTCACTGTGCTTAGCCCTGGGTTGGGCATGAGATGGATACTCTATGCACCAGGCCAAGAGCAAACAAGAGTTCTGGATATAAGGACTGAAAAATAACAATAACTAGAATTCATATATATCCTAGGCACTGATGGAGTCTGTTCACTTTCCTAAGTCTCACCCTCCTATGAACTGGTAACTACCATAGCCCCATTTTACAGATGAGGAAACTGGAGTCACTGAGCTAAATAATTTGCCCAGTGCAACAAAGCTAAAAACGGTTGATACGCGGAGTCCTGTTCCCCGTCTTCTCCTCTTCATCCTTTTTCAGTGCTGTTTTTTCCTTCTTTCCCGTTTCTTTTTCTGCATTCGGACTTGAAACCAGGACTTTCCCACTGAGCTAGAGCCCTGCCCAGAGTCTACTCCTAACTCCCTAGCTATCTCAGCAGCAGTGAGAGGGGTTGGAAAGAGGACAGAGCAAAAGGGGAGAGGAAGTTTAAGCACCAGGCGGTGGGCTGATGAGGGTGGGTGAGGAGAACAGAGCTGCTCAGCCTCCTTCCCTGCCTCGGCAGCCAGGAGCCTCCGCACCCGCAGCTGCGCTGTGACAGAGAGCGAGTGGAGAGGTGAACGTGCATTTACTTCCCCGCGCACCACAGCCGCTCTGCTCCCTCCGCAGTGGCAAGTCTTGCTGAGCCTGGGCCTCCTGGGCTGCAGAGGAGTCAGCTTCCTCGGGGTGCTGTCAGGGTTGGCCCTCGGCCTCTTGCTGAGGTGAAGCAGATGGGACCTGGGGAATCTCTGCGAGTCAGAGTTTGGCTTCCAGCTGGACTTGAGAAGATGCGACTTCCTCAGGGGTTGCTGGGCGTGGGGCCAACCCCTGGGAGCAAGCAGGGAACCGCAGGTCATCAAAGCCCCCAGGGTGCCAGCTATGGAGTGACATGGGTGGGAGGTCAGGCGAAGACCAGGGCTCAGTGGGCACACAGCGCTCTGTGGTCTGGTCAGTGGGACCGGTGCCTGTTCCACTGCAGAAGTGGGGCTACCAGGCCCAGTAGCCACAGCCGTTGCCAGGCAAGGGGTCCGAGAGCCCAGAGGCACAGCAGGAACACAGCAGGAGGCAACCTTGATGGCCCAGGCCGGTGGAGAGCTGGTGCTCCGAGCTGAGCAGCGGAACCCTCTGGCAGTGACCTGCCCCTCACTCCTTGGCAACCATTCAAGTTCTGCCCCACCCTTTATGACATCTTTTTTTTTTTTGTACAGGAACTCAAACTCAGGACCTTGTGCTTGCCAGGCAGGCGCTTGTGCCACTGAGCTATATCCCCGGCCCTATGACATCTTTGTTAAGGAAACCTTTATAGGGTCGGCCCCAGATGGGCTGTGTGTCAGAGGGAGTCTTTTCAGTTACCAGCCCCAGCTCCCTGTCCCAGCCGAGGTGACAGTGGCCGTCCACACACTGCCTTCCTCACTGTGGGTCTCCGAGCTAGCGTCCTGCTCTGCTGCAGCCCATGGGGTGGGGCGGGGCAGACTTCACCATGGAAGTCACAGGGCTGGGCTTTGGAATGCCCAGAGGTGTTAGATATCTACCTCAGGTCAGACACTTCGTAGTAAGTGGAGGTAAGTCAGTGAACATCGATAAGCAGGGAACAGTATTTGCAATCATTTTGCTCTCAAATGTCATAGAACAAATTTGTGACCATTGCTATGAAATAATTTAGTGAATGAAAGCTTAATATCAAGTATTTTCAATATCCATATTTTTATCCAATCTACTTTTCAAAATATCATTTGCTCATTAAAGTGAAAGTACTTCAAGGACCGTCAAGAAAGCCTCACCTTGGCCGGGAGTGGTGGCGCATGCCCATAATCCCAGCACTTGGGAGGCTGAGGCAGGAGGATTCTTGTGAACTCAAGGCCAGCCTGAGCTGCAAAGTGAGTTCAAGACTAGCCTGAACTGCACAGTGAAACTCTTGTTTCAAAGAAGACACCCCCCAAAAAAAGAAAGAAAGCCTTACCTGACGGGGGACAGAGCTCAGAGCTCACTGGTAGAGCACCTGCCTTGCAGGTGAAAGCACCATTGGATCCCACTGGGAAAAAAGTCTTACCCAAACCACACTAGCAGTTTCTGGAGTGCATGTGACTGCGCCTTCTGAACTGCAAGGCTCCGGGCCATCTTCCTTTTCATAGGGAATGGCATCGATCTAACCGAAACAGATGGACTCAGCATACCTACCTGAAGGGTGACTGTTGTGTTTACAAACTAACCGTACACGCATGACCGTCCTCCTGGGTGCAAGGCAGGCACTGTGAGAGGCTGTGGTTGGATGGCCCCCTGGTTGGCATATCCTGGTAGGGCCGTTTTGGTGTCCTGATCTGTTGTAAAGTTCCTGATGTACCACAAGGGACGTCTAAGCCAGGAATTTGGTACGACTCGTTCCCCGTGGAGGTCACATTAACAAGAAACAATAAACTGCCCCGCTAAGTTATCCTGTCCCTGGTGTTTTGTTGTTGTGCAGAGCACTTGCCGCTACAGTGGTCAAACCACAGAACCTGTCCTGAACACAGAGGTTCCCGGCACGTTCAGCTGTGTGTGACAAGCCGGGGAGGCCGTGCCCAGGGGAGCTGAGCTGGAAAAGGTAAGGAGAAGCATCGGGCAGGAAGGGCCCACAGAGGGCCACCGCTGGCCATGGCTCAGGGGCTGCAGGGTCAGGAAGCACGGTGGGGCGGTGAGGAGGAGTCAGGAGAGACGGCCGGGAGGCAGGGCCCGCAGGGCTTTCTCCAAATCAGGGAAGAGGCACATAATCACTTCGATGTTTCCATTCCCCTAGATTAAAACAACTCTTTCCTTTATTTTTCAAAAGTTTGACAATGAACATGTACAGATTTCCTTTTTTTATTTTTGTCTTTTTGAGACAGGGTCTCACTATGCACTTCAGGCTGGCCTTCAGCTCACTTTGTAGCTCAGGCTCGTCTTGAACTTGCAACGATCCTCCTGCCTCAGCCTCCCAAGTGCTGGGATTACAGGCGTGGGCCATGAGGCCTGGCCAGATTTCCTAATAAAATGAAAAATGTTATCTTTACAAATAAAGGGCCAGGGTCACCCTTGCAGTCCCATGGAGGACGGGGTGGGCTGGCCAGCAGGAGGCCAGTTTGGAGGCAGCTACAGCAATGAGGTACACAGTGACGCCTGCCTAGGCTGGACCTCAAGGGGCTGAAACTGGCGATCTGCGAACTGGGTTTCCACAGCTCGCAGCAGCGTCATGTTGGGGACCAGCCTATGTGATAGAGAGGTGGGGGCAAACTACAGGCCTGGCAGTCTCCAGCAGACGTGGGCTTGCTTCAGGAGAGGGAAGTCGCAGAAGGCTGCAGGCCCTTGCCTGCGGGGGAGGGTGGGATGTAATCCCCCAACCCCAGTGCTCCCCAAGCAAGATAACCTCTGCTGGGGAGACTACAGAGAAAGCAAGTCCCCAGTGTGGGGAAGGAAGGATCTTAACTTGTTTCCTTTGTGATGCTAAACTCTTCCTCATTCTACTACCTGTTCTTACAGCAGTACCTGTCCAGGAAAAGTACACTAGCCCTCCCCCTGTAGCTCACAGGCTAATAAAAGTGAGCCAGCTAGGCATGGTGGTGCAGGCCTGTAGCTAGGCATGGTGGTGCAGGCTGAGGCAGGAGGACTGCCTCAGCAAGATCCTGTCTCAAAAAAACAAAACAAAAAAAAAGTGAGCCAGCTGAAGAGGTCTTTGTCTTGGCCCAGTCTGAAGTACTGACCTCCTGGGCCCCCTAAACCTGCAAATTTCTCTTTGTCATTCTTTATCCCTTGCTGTACCCTCCTGAGCAGGCAACCGTTGGTCTGATCATCCCTCAGTAGCATGGTTCACAGCCGCCCAAGCTGGCTCCCAGAAGCAGCCGTCCACTGCTCAGAAGGCAGAGGGTGGGAGACAAATGTCAAGGACAGGGCCCCCCCGGCACGTTCGTTTTTTGGGGGACAAAGCATTCCAGAAGTATCTGGAAGGAGTGGCTGTACATGGTGAGTGTCCTAACTGCCACTGTCTTGTTCACTTTAAAATGGATACTTTTAGCTAGACTTGATGGTACATGGCTATAACCCCAGGGATTACTTGGGAGCAGAGGCAGGAGGATCATCATGAGTTCGAGGCCAGCCTGCTCTCCATAGCAAGACCTGTGTCAAAGAGGGAAAAAAGGATAATTTTATGTCACATGAATTTCTCCTCCATTTTAAAAACAAAGACAAGGGACCGTTGAAGATGAATGAAGGCTGTGGAAGGAGGCGCAGAGGACCTTTGCAAATGCGTGGTGCTGCGACTCCAACAGGTGTGCCGCCTTCTGTGAGGGGTTCTCACGGTGGAGCTCCCATAACATTATTATTATTATTATTATTATTACTAAGGCTGGGGATTTAGCTCAGCGGCAAAGCACCTGCCTGGCAAGCGCAAGGTCGTCAGTTCAATTCCCCGTACCGGGTAAAAAAAAAAAAAAAGAGTTTTATTATTCTTATTTGGGTACCAGGAATCAAACTCAGGACCTTGTGCTTGCCAGGCAGGCGCTTGTGCCGCTGACCTGTATTCCCAACCCTATAGTATTACTATAAAATAATTACAAAATAGAAATAATTTTATTTTGAGAATACTAGCACGTTATGGTCTTTTTCTAATTGTTGCAATTCTTTTTGTTCATTAACTACACTCTAGAGTCTCCTGAAAGAATTATTCATGTCCCAGAAGTAACCAAAAAAGTGTATTAGAATGCAACAGAAAAAAAAAAAAAAGAATGCAACAGAGGCCAGGTGCTGAGTCCCACAGAATGAGGTGTGGAGCTGCCAGGGAAACCTCTACCTGCCTAAGTGTATGTAATGAAGATCATCAGAATTGTTTTTTTTTTTTTTTTTTTTTCAGACAGGGTCTCACTATGTAGTTTATACAGGCCTTGAATTCTTTATGTAATCTGTGCTGGCCCAGAACTTGAAGCAATCTTGCTCCTCAGCCTGCTGGAATTACGCCTAGCCAGAACTCATTATTTAAAGTGTGCTGGTTGGACATGTCATTAGATTCCACACGTATAAATACCTTTTGATTACCCAGATCACCTGGAAAGAAAGCTTCGGAAGAATTCTTTTTTTTTTTTTTTTTTTTTT
>NW_004955433.1:6958634-6959943 GCF_000276665.1 Chinchilla lanigera
TTTGGTCCTCCACCCCAGGGTGCTGGATTCCTATTTAGAGCATCAACCCCTGCTGTGCCTCCCTAGGGGGAGGGTGTGGTGCAGCCCGTGTCTTTTCTTGAAGCCTGGACTTCAGTGACTGGTCCCAGGCACAGCTGTCTTGCGCACTGAGCTTTCGCGGCCCTGCCCTGTCTGACTGCCTACAGTATTTCCAGATGACTTAGCTGTTAGTAACAGTACTATGGGCGTAGCCACCACCCCACTGCTGTCCCCCACACACCCAGCACGGGGGACTGAGACAGGGGCGTAGCACTGAGCTACATCCCCAGCTCTTTTGCTTCTTTTTTTCTTTGAGATAAGGTCTCTATGTGGTTTGGCCTGGTCCCCAGGCTGGCCTTAAACTCCCAGCAGTCCCCCTGTCTTAGCCTACCAGACTGCTGAGATTATAAGGGCGCACAGCCCCAGTCAGCTGATACGAAGTGTGGCGGGGGTGGGGTGGGGTGCGCCGTGAGCTCTCCGCAGCCCAATACCTGGCTGTCCCTGCGGGGCTCACACTTTGGCCCCGAGCACTCACCCGTGCCACTAACAGCGGTGTCGCTCACCCTTGCTGTGTGGCACCTCCTGCTGGGGGTGCTGTTATCACGCTCGGTCTTGCGGTGCAGAATGGGAGCACGGAGGCTGGGCGCCTCCTCCCGGTCACACAGCTCTGAGGGCAGGTGCCCGATGTGGGCGGTTTGGACCCGGAATCTGCCCTCTCACAACCCACTGATGCCGCGTGGGTCTCTCAGCCTGGGAATCAGGAGAGAGAGCGCAGTCCTGTGCATTATATTGTTGGGAGCGGCTGGAAAGTAATTACATGTGCAAGAGGAAGCCAGTCCGGGAACACGGGAGCTCCGAGAACACGGGAGCTCCTCGAAGCATGTAAACAAGCCGTTGTAGCTCGTTAACTGATTGCTGGGCAGCCAGGTGGAAATTAACCAAGCTCTCGAGGGTATAAATAAACGCTCTACTGTTCTTGGGCAGGTCCCCCTCTCCACTCGGGAGAGAGGACCTTCACCTGATCCCAGCTTTTGTCTCTTGTTTATTTTTTTCCTTATTCTTGCTGCAGTTCCTTCCTGGGGTACAGCAAGAACCCAAAAGATCTCTACATTATATTTTGTATTATTCTTATTACTATTCTTCTTATTATTATTATTGGTTTTTCGAGACAGGGTCTGACTATGTAGCCTAGGCTGTCCTCAGACTCACAGAAGATCCTCCTGCATCTGCCTCCTGAGTGCTAGGATTACACACATGCACCACCATGCTCGGCTTTATTTTTATTTATTTG
>NW_004955433.1:6961003-6962782 GCF_000276665.1 Chinchilla lanigera
TAATACTATAAATACTATAAATAAGCTATTTTTACTTTTAAAGTTACCTTAAAATGTGGTACAGGGTTAGCGTTAGGCTGAGCTACCTCTTCAGTTTGTTCACATCTGCGAATGTTGGTAAATGGAAGTCCGTTCCTATGTGTGAAAGCTCGCAGCTCAAATAATTTGTAACTCTCAGGTTTATTGTATTAGGGATTGAACTCAGGGCCTTGGACATTGTGCTACATCTCTGCCTTATTTGTTTGTTTATCTATCTGTTTATCTATTTATCTAGAGACAGGGTTTCCCTAAGTCCTCAAATTGCCTGAGGTGGGTTTGAATTTATGATCCTCCTGCCTCAGTCTTCCAGAGTGCAGGGATTACAAGGCCTGTGTCACCATGCTTGGTATAATCAAATTTTATATGCCAAATGCTACACCACATCTCCCTGTGGTTTTTAAATTAATTAATTAACTTATTTTTGAGAGAGGGTCTCAGTATACAGCTCAGGCTGGCCTTGAATTCACTATGTAGCCCAGGCTGACCTTGAGCTCCTGTGTCTTTCTGCCTCAGCCTCGGGTGCTGGGATCGTAGATGTACACCACTGAGATGGGAGATCAGGCATGGTTAGACTGGCCGGGAGGAGAGGAGCGGCAGGGTCCGAGAATCTACCCAGCACCTCCTCTCAGGATCCCCTGTATGGAAGTTTTCCTGGGTTCCCAAGAGGTGTGGATGACATGAAAGGACACGGGTGCCATAAAGAGATCACCACCGTCCCTGTCCTCAGGGAGCCCACCCTGTGTCCTCCAGGGTGTACTTTTATTTTTCCTCTGTTTTGCTCCCAGATTTACTCCTCAGAGTCAGTTTTCCCCTTACCCTTCACCCTACACTTTTCAAATATACTTTGGAAACCAAGAGGCAAGCACCCAAAAACCGCTAATGTTTACCTGGTGAGCTGTTTCTAGTGGGAACTGCTTGATACCAAGCACTCCTGGCACCACATATTTTCAATAGGGTGGTTAGATGTCAGGGAGCCTAGCACTGTGGTGTATGCTGATAATCCCAGCTACTTAGGAGGCTAAGGAAGTCTTGCCGATCCTCCTGCCTCAGCCTCAGGTGCTGGGATTACAGATATGCACCACCAAACTGGACACAATTGTTGCCTATTTATTTATCTTTTTGAGACAGGGTCTCACTATGCAGTTCAGGCTGGCCTTGAGCTCACTTTGTAGCCCAGGCTGGCCTCAAACTCACAACAATCCTCTTGCCTCAGCCTTCTGAGTGCTGAGATTACAGGCATGTGCCACCACGCCCGGTTTGGTATTAGAAATTGAACTCAGAACCTTGCACTTACTGGGAAGGCTCTTGTGCCACTGAGCTATATCCCAGTCCTCAAATGCTTATTTGTGATGATGAGAACATTACGGTAACCCTGGCACTCTGAGAGGAGGACCCCGAATTCAAGTTCTGTCTGGGAAACTTCGTGAGACTTTGTCTCAAAATTAAAGACAAAAGGACTCAGGATGTAGTTTATTGCAAAAGGCTCTGGGTTCAGGGTCCAGTATGCAAAAAACAAAACAAAGCTCTCTTAGCAACTTGAACTTCCAAGTATACAGTGCATTATCTCCTATAGTTACCACGCTGTACAATAATTCTCCAAAACTGACCTCTCTTGTCCAACTGAAGCTTTATACCTGAAGCTTTATACCCTTCAACAAATACTAACCCTCCACCTTTTGCTGTACTGAGTGTGGACCCAGACCCTTCACATGGAGCTACATCCCCAGCCCTTTTTCATTT
>NW_004955433.1:6963322-6965201 GCF_000276665.1 Chinchilla lanigera
AACCTTTTCTTCCTTAATTTTAGGTGTTGGGTATTTTGTGTCAGCAACAAAAGAGAAAAGTAACCAAGATAGAATTTGGTACCAGAGAAGTGGGGTCGTTGCTGTAACTATACCTGACCACGAAGTTCAAGAGCCTTTGCAAATGGCTTATGGGAAGAGTTTGGAAAGGTTTGGAGATTTCATCTGAAAGAGAGGAGCTGGAACACCTTCAGCTGTTCTGTATGGGAGATTCTGGTCAGAGCTCAGAAGACCAGAAGGCTGATAGAAATCCTGCTGGTAAGGAAGGGAGGTTTCTGCGGGGAAGGACTGTACTGGGTGCTGGACTCCAGATGGCTTGGCGGAAAGATTGTCTGCATTTTGCTCATGTCCAAAGACTTTGCCTGAGACTGAGATTAAGGGCAGCAGACTGATTAATCTGGCAGAAGAAATTTCAAGACAGTAGAATGTTGAGGCTGTGCCATGGCTCTTGTTGGAGGCTTTTAAACAGATTTATGTTGAGAATCAAGAGCAAAGAGCCCAGCAGAATGATTTTAAACATTGTGAGTTTGGCCAGAAAGGAAGCTCGGGTAAAGCTGTGGACTGCAAAGATAGAGCTGAGGAGATCTGGATTGCCGAGAAGGAACAGGACAGTAGAAAAGATGGCTTGAGGGCATCACTAGGAGCAGGAAGTCTCCACCCTTTGTAGCCTCAAACCTGCAAAAGTGAAAGACTTTGCTTTGAGGAGAAAGTTGCAGAGCTCCATGTTCCAGGATGGTGGCAGCATAAAGAATTTGGTCCTCAAAATTGGATTCAGAGTGCCCAGCCATCCGGGCACTTGACCCCTACAGCCAAGAGAGAAGAAAGCCTGCCTACTGCTCCAGCTGGCAGTGACCTTGGCATCATCCACATGGTGCTGGTTTTAGGTGCATGCAGAATGCAAGAGTTCTGAGATTAAGAAGGCTTCCACCCCGATTTCAGGCCTGGGAGATCAGGCAGTGTGTCCCTGAGAGGGCAGTGTGTGAAACTGTGAGTAAGCAAAAGGTGCATTGGAGATACGAGAAGTTTGGAAAAGCCAGGAACATGGATTATCTAAGGAAAGCTTCAAGGACTGAGCAGAGCAGGCCCAAAAGAGAAGCCATGGGAGCTGTAACCACCAGAAGTGCCATAGGAGTGGAGTCATGCAAGCTCTTTGGAGCTCACAATATGCCACATGGCTTCAGATGCTGGACATGGAACTACAGGGCTTAATGTTAGCCCTCCTGGATTTTGGATTTGTGTTAGTCCCATTCCTTTGTATTCCCCTGCTTGTAACTTTTGGAATGAAAATGCTTATTTTGTGCCTTTGAATGTTGGAAGTGTTGAACTTTTCATTTGTATAGGGGCTTGCAACTAAAGAGTTTGCCTTACATCTCAGAGGAAACGGGACGGGACGTGGACTTTTCAGCAATACTGGGACGTGGACTTTTCAGCAATACTGAAACTGTTAGGGCTTTGGCAACTCTTGCAGATGGACTAAATGCCTTTTGCATAAAGGATGTGCATAATTTTGGGGGGGGCATCAGGAGTGAAATGTTATGGTTCTAATGTGATATAAATGTTGATAGACTTAATACTGGTTCTTAAGGATTGTTAAACCTGTGTTATAATGTTCAAGTTGTGAAATGATAAGAATAATGTCTTTGTATCTGGAAAATGGTTTAAAGAAATGTGTTTGGTTGCCAAGTTGACAAGGGGTGGATTGTTATGGTTGATACACTGTGTCAACCTGAAGAACCTAGAGGCTTGGCTAAGTGACTCAGCAGCTCTGAATCCTGGGGTGAAAAGGCCATGCCCTTCCTGCTCTAGGATTTTTTTTCTTTCTTTTTTTTTTTTTTTTTGTCTTTTTGAGACAAGGTCAAGG
>NW_004955433.1:6965421-6974632 GCF_000276665.1 Chinchilla lanigera
TTGCCAGGCAGGCACTGTGCCGCTGAGATAAATCCCCATCCCTTCTAGGATGTTGTTCATTGTGTCAACTTGAGAAGTTTCCAAGGTTAGCGATGTGACTCAGCAGGGAGCCAGGTCCTTGCCTTGTATTCATCCTGAGCCTGTGCAAGAGGTGTGAGCATGGGCAAATAGCCATATGCAATATAAGGAGGAACAAGAGGTCCACTCCCCTGCTTTTTGCTCTTGCTGCTTTTGCTGTCTTGTGCTGCCTTGAAGTGTTGCCCCCGTGCCCTGACACCTTGCCTTGAAGCCATCTGATTATAGACTGAAACCTCCACAAACTGTGAGCTAAATAAACATTTCCTTCCTTAATTTAGGGCATTGGGTATTTTGTCTCAGCAAGGAGAGATAAGTAACCAAGATAGCCTCCCAACACTCCCAGCTACTTTGCCCATTGAGGTTTTCTTGTTATTTTGCTTGTGTTCCTTTTGGGTTTTTTTGAGACGGGGTCTTACTGCCTTGGTTATTTTTCTCTCCTTGCTGAGACAATATGTGCACGCCTAAAATTAAGGAAGGAAAAGTTTATTTAGCTCACAGCTCGTGGAGGTTTCAGTCCATACTTGGAGCTGACTCCAAGGCAGAGCGGCACATGGCAGAGGGCAACAGTTCATGGCAGCAGAAAACAGCAAAGCAGACAGAGCAAAAAGGGAGGAGTAGCAGTAAGCAGCCTCTTTCCATCCCTTACACTGTATGCAAACTACCCGCCCCAGGGCGGGTGTAGCACTCATACCCATAATCCCAGTATTGGACCAAGGATCAATCGTAAATTCTAGAAGCCTGCCCCACGACTGCATGAGGTTATAGGGGGACATCAAGACACAAACCATAACACTCACTATGTAGTCCAGGCTGGCCTTGAACTCACTATGTAACCCAGGCTGGCCTTGAACTTGCAGGTGATCCTCCTGCCTCAGCCTTTGTGTTCCTTTTCATAGTTCATATATTAACAGTTTGTCAGATGTATGATTTGCAAGTGCAAGTACTTCCTTTTGTTTCATAAGATACCTGTTCTGTTAATTGTTTCCCTTGCTGTGTACGAGCTTTATAATGTGATGCATTCCTATTGGTCTGTTTTCTATTACTTGTGCTTTTTGGGTCATATCCAAAAATTTTTCCAAGGCCAATACCACAAAGTTTTTCTTCTAACATTTTCACAGTGCTGGGTTTGACCTTTAAATCTCTAAACCATTTTAACTTGAGTTTTTATGTGGCTTATGTAATGAACACCATGACCACCCGAGCAGGCTTGGGTGAAGTAGTGAGGCACAGGATGTATTATTCCGGGCTGCAGGCAGACCAAAGGTGAGAAAGCCGTCAGAGCCAACAACAGAAAGCAGAGCTTCTCACCGGGCCTGGGAAGGGGGTCATGGGAGGGGCCTGAGCACACATCTGTGGCCAAGGTTCCCAGAACATCTGGTGCAGATGTATAGGTGTTATCAGGTGCTGTGCTCTATCTCTTCTTTATGACATTCTGTCCTGTCTTCTTGTCCTTTTTGTCCAGGATCAGCACGACCTATTTGCAGTTTCCTGTTGTTTGCCAATGACAGCGTGTTTGCAGGGGGCTGCTGTTTGCGGAAAACACAATGTTTGCTGGGAAAGCTGTGCTCGGGTCGAACCTGACAGTGTAAGGGTTCAGTTTTATTCCTCTTCATGTGCACAGCCAAGGTTCCAGCACCATTTATCAAAGACATCACCTTTTTCTCCTTGCATAATCTTGGTACCATAAACATGTAAATTTACTCCTGGGTGTTCCACACGGTCCCACTAGCATACACATTTGTTTCTGTGCCTTTTTTTTTTTTTTTTTTTTGAGATGAGTTCTCACTGTATAGCCCAGGCTGGCCTCGAACTCACAGAGATCCTCCTGCCTCAGCCTTCTTAGTGCTGGGAGTACCTTGTTCTTTTCAGATCAGGCAGTGTGAGGCCTAGCTTTGTTCTTTTTGCTTAAGACTGCTCTGGCTGTTTGGGGCCTACCGAGAGTTTTTCCCTACCTGTCAAGGGCTAATGTGACATTACTTATAAGTGACATTACTCTGGGCCTCCTGAGTGTAAATCTGGCCTTCCGGAAAGGTAGAGCACGAGGGAGCCGGGCGGTGGTGACTCCCAGCTCTGCTGCTCCCACCACACTCACAGCTTCCTCATGTCCTTGTTTCAGTTTTGTCCTCCTTCAGGTCCCCAGGCCTAGGATTAAAAAACCCAGGTTTACTGTTGGGGACCACAAATTATAAATTGAGTTGGGGACGCCCAAGCTTGTCTTTGTCCTGCCCTCTGAGCCAGATTGGAAACTCTCCACGGGAACTCTGCCCTTTTCTGGCCAGCCCAGGGCTAGCGACTGCCACGGCGCTCACAGGGCAGGACCCGACCCGCTGGAGACCACAAGGCACCTGGGGAAACCGCAGTTTCCTCACTGCGCACGTCTAGTCCTTGTCCTCGCAAGGTCGCTCCGCTCCTCTTCCGGGCCCACGGCAGTGGCCGAGACGGTCCCTGGAACCGTCCACTGCCCTTCACCCTGCGTCCTTGCGCAGACGTAAGCAACGAACACCCAGGTGCTGGCTGCCTTGCGGCCCCTTGTTCCCGCGAACACCCCAGGCCCCTGCTGCACGCCTGTTTTGTGTCTCGCTCTTTCTTCCTGCCCTGCGCCGCCGCCGTAACTCCAGGCAGGAGCTCGGAGGCCCCTGCGGGGGGCCTCTGATTCTGTTGGTGTATCACGTGCTCGATGAGCTGTGCCCACTGCTTATGTACCGACATGTGTTTATTGACAAGTGGCACACCTTCAGTGCGCAGGCGACCCACACTCCAGAGGCCTCTTTACCTCCCACTGATCTGGTTTCTGATGCCAAAGATTCAGTTATTTCTTTTTTGTGTGTGTGGTGCTGGTAATTGAACCTGGGGTTTTGGGTACCCTAGGCAAGCACTCCACTTCTGAGTTACTTCCCCAGTCCATTCTGTTTTGTTTTTAATTAATTAATTAATTAATTATTCTTTTGAAATAGTAAACATTGAATCCAGCACCTATGCACTAAGCTACATCGCCAGCCCTTTCTTGTTTTTTATTTTGAGAGGAGGCCTTGTCAAGTTTCTAAACTGCCTAGGCTTGGCTCAAGCTCGGGATCCGCCTGTTACCACAGACCGCATCTGTTAAGGGTGCGGAGGGGGAGACACCCGACAAAGCTCTGTAGAAGCGACCGTGGCCGTTCATTCAGGCCCATGGGAGCGGGCTGAGCTCGGAGAGCGGAATCGGGAGTGGAACACGGGATTTAAAGGGGAGGGAAGGAGCTGCTGCCCGGAGGAGTCTCGGGGAGGAGAGAGAGTGCTGGCTTTTCTGGGCATGGACAGTGTGGACGGACATGGCATCGTTCTTCCGTGGTTTCCTGTCGAGCCTGCTGATAACAGCCTCACCCATCCGCTCGGCAGGGCCAGTATAGTCCAGGCTCTTGGGTCTGAGCAGGAAAGAATTGCCCAGTGAACACCCACTAGCAAGTGGCAAGCAGCAAGCAGCAACTTTTATTAAAGATCATGAGAAATTGTGCTCAGGGCAGTTCTGTGCCAACAAAAGATAAGGCACAGAGAGAAAAAGGTGCCAAGGCGACGGCAGAGTAAACGCACCGCACACAGGGCACAGCATACAGCAGCAGCAGCAGTGCACAGATAAACCAGGCTTTGAAATGGACAGGATTTGCATCTCAGCCCCGGTGTCTTCTGCTGGACCTCTAGGTGTGATTGACAGGATTGATTGACAGGATGCTGGGTGATCTCAGGGGCTGTGAACACGCACGCTTATCCCAGAATTCCCTCTGATCTTAGTTATACTTACGACACGTGCATATTTATGACCCTTAACGCGGCGGGAGTAGAGTGAAGATGACCGAAGGTCAGGTTAGGAGATGAGGTGTGTGTGAGCATCAGCGACATTCTGGGCCTTGTTATTCTATTTTCTACCTCTCTCAGGACAGTGGAGGCAGGAATGACCGCGGGTGTTGTTTAGAATTAAGTGGGTGGAAGGGAGTGATTTCCTCAGCTCCGCTTTTTCTAGCTGTGGTACTCCTGCCTCGGCCTCCGAAGAGCTGCATTACAGACGTGCCCCATGGTGCTGGCCTGGAGTCTCCTTGAGGTAGAAGCACACAGAAAGTAGTCTTACTTTGTAAAATTCATATTATATATTGTAGTTTATTAAATAAGTGAAACAAGGCTTATGTCACATATTTCAATAACGTTTAAATAAAGAGCTCAAAATATGAAGGCTTAAGAAAAATGTATATTCTTTACATGATGGGCACTGTCTTTAACACGTGAATAAACACAGTGAGCAAGAGCCGTATTTGATGTTATGCATCGGCCACATTTAACGTCAGTGATCACACAAGTCCACAAGCAAACAAACAGAAGCGTTTCCTTCAAATCAGTTATAAACACCTGAAAACCTTTTGTCACATTTGAGCAATATTCAGAGTGGAGGAGAGCTGGTAGCCACCCCTGAAAATAAGGGAGCACCTTGCCCAGGTCCTGAGCTATTTCTCTGAAAACAGAAGAACAAGTCCCCCAGTTCCTGAAGATTTTTCTTGGTTAGAAGCATCAATAGGGGCTGGGGATATAGCTCAGTGGTATAAATGTCTGCCTGACAAGCACAAGGTCCTGAGTTCTATTCCCAGTACCAGAAAAAAAAAAAAAAAAAGCATCAACACTTGCCCCAGCTCCTTCAGAAAACAGAAAAGGCAGGTTAAGGTCCTATTCTGTAAAGTACCTAAGGTCCTGTTCTATAAGGTACCTAAAGTAAAATCTACCACATATTTTATCTTTTATTTTTTTGGTCTTTTTGAGACAGGGGCTCGCTATGCAGTTTAGGCTGGCCTTGAGCTCACTTTGTAGCCCAGGCTGGCCTTGAACTCTCAAGGATCCTCCTATCTCAGCTTTCCGAGTGCTGGGATTACAGGCGTGCACCACAACGCCTGGTCAAATATTTTATCTTAACAACACTATATTTTTGTCTTAAAATATGTTGATGTTTTACAGTGTGATTTGAAGTTCTTGTCATTCTGCTATGGACCTGTACATACTTTGAAACTAATAACAATAGGACTCGGAAATTTGAATACCACAGTAGAATGGAGTGTGACCTCACGGAGCCTGACATCTTGGAGTCGTTGGAAGATCTGGGGTAAGACTGCGAAGGCACGGGCCTCCCGCGCCCCACGCTGTTGGCGCCCCGGGAACTCCTTCTGCGCTCGGTCCTCAGGCACGTGCCTCTCCACACCGCACCCATGGCTCCTGCTGTCCCTCCCCTTTGGCCCCGGGACCCCCAGGGCCACGTCCGCTCCCTGCCCTGCCGACGGGGCCCGCCGCCCCCACGCCCCTGCTTTAGCCGGTGCTCCCCACAGCCCAGCTACCCACAGCGTTTGTCAGTCATGCGTGTCACTGTCTGCGCTCGGGCTCTCCACCCCCACCCCCGGCGTCTCCCCTTGCCCTGATCCTGCCCTACCCCCACCGAGAGGCTGCAAAGTTGATCCTCCATTTCCCTGCTGATCTCCAAATTCCTCGCCTTGCGCCTGTGCTCCCACCCCACCCTCCTTTGCCCAGTCATCTCTCCATGCAGCCAGGCGTCCCCAAGCCACACGACTGGGCGCCCCGCCTTTCTGCAGCCAGCTCAGTTGTGCACGAACCCACCCTCACATGCCTGGAAACCACTGGCAGTTTCTCAGACCCAGACCCTGCCTCGCTGAGTCTATCAGCCCACGTCCTCTTCACCCATTAAAAACCTGCTTGTTTGTTTAAAAAAAGAAAGAAGAAACTAATAGCAATAAACACCGGCTGCTGATCTCTATGTGGTCTTCAAAATGAGCTTGCTTCTGTGCTAGGAATCACATGTATACTTTAAAAATGTTTTCTACACTAAAAACGAAGAGTGGTTCAAAAACAGCAATCCTTCCACTCAAAGAACTCAACTGAGAAAGAAAGAACTCAATTGAGAAAGAAAAAAGAACTCAATCGAAATCCTCTCCTTAGAAAGACTTCGGGGAAGAAGGAAACAATCTCTGCGCAGGGTCCAGGACCAGGAGGCTAAGTTGCAGGCGCTCAGGGGTCTTCTACTGCCATCTAGTGGCACGCAGGGAGGGCAGCACGTTCATCTTCCTCTGGGCGATTAATGCCCACACGCCACCAAAGACCTTTCTGTCTTTGGGATATCTTTGTCTTCGCTCTTACTTTTGGAAATAAAATTCTGCTTCACAAATCTTTTTTTCAAAAGAAACATTAATAAGACAAAATGAGAATGGCTGGAAGGAAGATTGCCTGATGCTCAAAGACAACCTGCATTCCCCCAGCTCTCTGGAGGAGCCCCGCCAGAAATCCGGCAGGCGGCAGGCGTGGAGTGCGAAGCGACCTGCCCGGGAGTCATGGTTAGAATTTCACGTCGTTCCCAAAGAGTAGCCCCGAAGGGACGTGAGTATTCCCTTTCCCTGGCTGACTTCTACAAGCAGACAGTTCTTGGGGCGCTTAGAGACCATTTTTGCTTTGAAAACTATAAGATAAAGACAAGAAGAAAGGAAAATGATTTAAACAAGGAAAATATATATCTTTCTTTAGAAACTAGACAAGCAGATGTACTAAAGAAATGTGCTGGGATACAGCTCAATCGACAGGGTGCTTATCCAGCGTACATAAAGCCCTGGATTCCATCCCCAGCATTGCAAAGAAAAAAAAGCTTTAAAATTTTTTTTTCCTGTTTTTCTTTTTTCTTTGAGACAGGGTCTCACTATGTAGCCCAGGCTGGCCTTAAACTCACAGCAATGCTCCTGCCTCAGCCTCCCCAGTGCTGGGATTACAGGTGTACGCCACCACACTCAGCCTAAAATTTAAGTAAGTATTTTCTATCCAAACTAACTAGAAAATTCGAGATGGGAAACGTTAACAGATACAACATGAACTAAAATAAAAATTAGAGATCTGGAAAATACAACTCTTCAACTCACTAACAACAGTTTGCTAAGGAAAATGTATGAAAACCTTCACTTATACAGTACAGTGTTTTTTCTTTAACATGGCCTTTAAGAAAGGGCTTAATTCATGATTATTGTGAGAAGCCAGTGATAATACAACTTGCTCTTATATGCAGACCACTTAGGACTTCTATGATGGAAACATCCTTCGAGTCACAGAGCACCACCTGCTTTTTTTTTAATACTGGGAATTCAAGCCAAGGCCTTTGTGCTGAGCTACATTCCTAGCACATTTAAAATTTTTTTTTATTTTGAGACAAGGTCTCCCTAAGTCACTAAATTACCCAAGCTGAGCTTGAAATCCTCCTGCCTCAGCCTTCCAGAGTCCTGAGATTATAGTTGTGTGCTACATGCCCAGCTCCACCTACTAGTTTTTCTTTATTTGACTCCTAGATTAATAGATGCCATTATCCCCATTTTACATATTGGAGAATGACACACTTTGCTAAAACTCGTATACTGTGATAACACTACCTAAACAGAAGCCAAGCTGCTTAAAAACATCTCCCATCAAAGTGTTGTAACCTTCAAAGCTAACACGTCACATCACCATTAATTTAGGTATTAATACATTGTAATTCCTCACAAAGGTCAAGTCTTTTTTTTTTTTTTTCCGGTACTGGGAATCGAACTCTGACCTTGCGCTTGCCAGGCAGGCTCTTTTGCCACTGAGCTAAATCCCAGCCCCGAGGTCAAGTCTTCAGAAGCTTAAAATCACTTATTACAAGTGAAAGATCCTGCCAAGAAAGGAAATGTAGCCCTTGGAGCATAATACTAATTTTGTTATCTGTCAGACCCACCTTTATTTCTATTGATGAATTCTTAATTATAATTTTATGGGTTTTATTATATTAAACAATGAGTACGTAACAAGAAAAAATCACAAAAATAAAGTATTGAGTTTTTAGTAGTTATTGAGTGTTTATAAAAAAGCATCAAAATTTTCATCATCAACTGGTTTTTGTGTACAAAGTCTAAAAAAGAACATTGGAAATAAAATCTCAGGGCTGGGGATTTAGCTCAGTGGCACAGCGCCTGCCTGGCAAGCGCAAGGTTGTGAGTTCGATTCCTGATACCAGAAGAAAAACAACAACAACAACAAAAGAAAGAAAATCTCATATGAACTACAATAAAAATATCAATAGTACTGCACAAAAAATAATCTTTACTTCAATTATCACACATCAGGCAGTCTGCACACATGACAGCAGCACATACTATATGCAAGTATCGCTTACACTGACAGTATATATGTTTTATTTCCTGTACTTTCTTTTTTTTTTTTCTCTCTGATTGATAGCTTTATTCTGACATTTACAATGGCTTACAACTGTACTCTGGGATATCCTGTACTTTCTTGTAGGGCACAGTTGGCATCTTTTTTGTTTCCAGTTGTCATAGTAGGTCTTTGTGATGCTGTGCCTGCCTTTCACCTGTCAGCTTACCAGTGTGGTTCACAATTTTTTCGTATAGTTCCGTGAGCTGAAACATTTTGTTTTTCCTCTGCTGTAAATGATCCCTTATGCGCTCCAGTCCCAAGCCTCTACAAAAAATTGTCTGTGATATTTTGCCCTTGTTATCTTCTTTGGAAACTATCAAACTAGGCCAAACATGTTTAGGATTGAGTGAAACACAACCATTGGCCAATGCTTTGTGTTTCAAGTTACATCATAGTTGCTGCAAAACTCATCAACAACACCTACTCCACATTTGGTTTTGTTGTTGAAAGTTTCCATCTCAGGCTTCTGTTTTGTGGAAGTTTACCTATGAATATTTACATCAGGGTGCAATTTTTTTTTTTTTTTGTCTTTTTGAGACAAGATCTCGCTATGAAGTTCAGGCTGGCCTTGAGCTCACTTTGTAGCCTAGGCTGGTCTCGAACTTGTAACAATCCTCCTGCCTCAGCCTCCCAGGTACTGGGATTAGAGGTTTGCACCACCATGCCTGGCCTCATGGTGCCATGTTGACATCAGCAGTACCAGTTTTTTTTTTTTTTTTCTTTGCCATATGTGAGGCTAATATACTTTTCTGAAATTTAAAGATTGTACTACACAGCTGTTTGCTATGAAATTGCAACATTTCATTTGGAATTTTTGCCAGTTCCTGCACTGTCCAACTTGTGCTCTGTTAGCAAATGTAACATCAACTGGAAACTGGTAAACAAATTGTTAAATGTCACA
>NW_004955433.1:6975232-7032167 GCF_000276665.1 Chinchilla lanigera
GGACCTAGTTTTAATATTGGATCATTCCATTTGGTTGCATGGCCATTTTGCAACATTTTGACTAGTCAAATATGTACCTCCATTGCTATTTTGTTCCTCATCTGAATCAAGGAGGTCTGCATTCCCTGTGTCTGTGTCAGTCAATTCTTGCTCCATTTCACTGTCACAGGAACTTTGGTTCACATGGCCAGTGTCAAACTCAGTATCATCATCAACATCATCATCATCAACATCATCAGCAACAGCAGCATCCACCCCCACCACTCTTCCATTATGAAAACATGTATTTTTCCATAAAGGTTCATCTTCATCATCCATGCATGAGTAATCTTATAACAAATCACTCAATGTCCCCCTCCTTTTACTCTTGTTGCTTTGCTGTTTTCTGCTGCCATGAACTGCTGCCCTCTGCCATATGCCACTCTGCCTTGGAGCCAGCCAAGTATGGACTGAAACCTCCACAAACTGTGAGCTAAATAAACCTTTCCTTCCTCAGTTTTGAGTGTCAAGTATTTTATTCCAGCAGTGAGGGAGTAGTAACCAAGACACCAGCTGAAAGCAAATCATTTCTAATGGGCCTTATGGATAGGCATGGAGAAGAAGGTACTTGCCAAATCAATAGCTATAGACCAAGTACCAGGAGATTGTTAATCTGCTCAAGCAATGAGCTATAATTGGAGTCACCACTTGATTCAGTTTGTGGTGATCTACTGTCATGCTCCAAGGCCCAACCATCTTCTGCACAGGCCAGATGGGAAAATGAAGTGGAGATGTGGTGACCACCATCCCTACACCCTTTAAGTTCTTGATGGTGGCACTAATCTCTGTAATCCCTCCGGGGAGGTGATGCTGTTTTTGGTTTACTATTTTACCAGGCACAGGCAACTCTGATGGATTCCACTTGGCCTTTCCAAACATAAATAACCCTCACACTGCAGGTTAAGGAACAAATGTAAGGATTCTGCCAAGTATTAAGTATATCTATCCCAATTATGCATTCTGGAACAGGGGTGATGACTACAGGATGGATTTGAGGACCTACTGGATCCACTGTGGGTTGAACCTTTGCTGAAACTGTTGATGACCTGACCTCCGTAGGCCCCTACTCTTACTGGAGGGCCACAGTGTCATTTTGGATCCCCTGGAATCAGTGTAAGCTTAGTGTAGTGTCCAGCAGTCTGTGAAATATCTGATCATTTCCCTTCCCTCACTGTGGAGTTACCCTGGTAAAAGGCCTTAGGTCCCTTTGGGGGAGGATGAGAGAAACATTGACTCTATCAATTTTTGGTGGTGCACCAGGGTCTTTTCTCAAGGGGACCCAGCCTCTCTTTCATGCAAGGGTTTCATGAGTCAATAAACTGGCTCAAACCTAGCAACTGGTTGAGAAGTTGTGATTTTCTGTTCCTGTGATTTCAAGAGGGTTTTTGTTCATGTACCCTTAATTTTTTTTTTGATTATATAAACTTAGTAAAAATTTAGTAGGTTTTCCATCTATCTCACTTTTGGAAACACCATGGCTAACCAGCCAACACTACAGGTCCATGTATGTCAAGCCATTCTGATCATTGTTCTGCTCTTGCTGTCAATTACAGTAATGCATACACCTTGCTTTTGGTGATTAAGTGCTGCCGCTTGACCCCTGCCACTCCAGGGTACAACTGACTATGGCCCTAAGCTTCCTGATTGAGTAACTGTGGTCCCCAATATTAAGTCTGGCATAAAGAGCCATGACAGGCTCTTTTAGAAATTTGAGTGCTCCTTCATGAGTCTGTTTCTCAAGGTGTTGGTGAAGGGTACATTTTCTGGATCATTCCAGGGTGGCAGATTGGGTCTAACATGACAAATCCACTCCAGCATTCCTATTTCCTTGAACCTTTGAATCCACTCACTAACAGTAAACCAGGGAATTTTAGGCATCTCTGACTCATTCACAGTGGGCCATCTTTTGATCCATATTTATGCTAAGCACTCAAATAAACTATTAACACCTTTTTAATATGGTGAGCTGCAACATTAAATTCAGAATCTCTATTTAATAAGCCCATTTTGGCAAACCCAGCCTGATCCAGATGCATGTCTTTGCCATGATCATCCCACAGCTGTAAAATACATTCACACACTTGATCATCAGGCCTCTGCTTATAAGAGTTAGAAAACTCAAGAAGAGTTAGAAACTTATAGGTCACACTATGTGCCTCACCCTTAGGAGCCTTCCATGATTTGAGCCAGGTTATGGACCTAGCAGCAGGAGTGGGTGTGAGGGTGGGTCCTGAGCAGTGTCAGTGTTATCTTGCTTGGTCAGCACAGGATTAATTTCCTCAGGTATACTAGCAGAGGCCAACATCACAGGGGGTGGGGTGAGGATAACTTTGCCACCTTGGATGGGGAAATCTCTTCCTCTGGCAAAATAATCTCATTAGAGTCTAGGATCTCAACATCCTCAGCCTCATCAGGATCCTCCCAAACATCCCCATCCCACTTTCCTGTATCCCATTCTTTTCCAATCAGTTCCCTCACCCTTACTTCAGATACCCTTTGCGGCTGAGCATTAAACTCATGTTGTATTTCAGCCAATCAGATTATGAAGGCCTGTGATTGTGTTTCTGCAGTCTCAGCCCTGTGGTTGTCTTAGTTACTTTTCTCCTGTTGCTGAGACAAAATACTCGACACCCAAAGTCAACGGGTGAAAGTTTATTCAGCTCACAGTTTCAGAGGTTTCAGTCCATAAAGAGCTGGCTCCAAGGCAGGGTGGCTCTGCAGAGGAGAAACAGTTCATGGCAGGCAGAAGAAAGCAACAGCAACAAGTGATGACCATACCTCTTTCTGCTCCTTTTACCTATCCAGGACACTTAGAATGGGCAGCACTCACACCCTTATCTTAGTGCCCTTGATCCTAGCATTGCACCATGAATGGACTGCAGCTCCACACACTCTAGATCCCAACACCACCAAGAAAGCCCCACCTATGACTGCATGAGGCTTTGGGGAAACTTGTAGACACAGCCATAACACTGGCTAAAGAAGAGGAGATCTTCTTTCAGGATACACCTACAAACTTTTAGATTCTCTATGTATGTCTGGAACCGGGAATTTGAGTCTTTGAGCTCCTTATTTTCCTTTATCAACGTATCCTCACAGTTAGAAGACTTTAGATTTCCTGTGCATGTTTTGAGCTCATCATTTTCCTTCACTAGTTTGTCCAGAGATACTAAGAACAACCAACTGGCAGCATTCTATTTCCCATTCTGCCAAAAATATTAAAAAATATCATACATGGTGTTGCTAAATTCCTTACACCTCACAAGTGGTGAACTGGAATAATGAAATGGAGCCTCACTGTGTATTACTTTAAACAGTTCACACTAAAGACTATCAGGACTCCCCACAGTATCAGAAGGACAGTCCATGGCACCCTTGGGTCTCATAAAATTTGAGGCCCAACTCCAGGAGCCTCTAAACGCCATTAAAGAATTTCTTTACAATTCTGTTTCTCTGGTACCACTCCTGTTCCAAAATCTGTATCAGGCAGTGCTCACTAGAGAGACAGATTTAATAATGTAAGATATATAAAAATATAAGGATTTACAAGGTAGGCTTGCAGTGGCTGCCTGCAGAGGTAGGTGTGGAAGAGGATGAAAGGGCTGTCTGTGTGCCGGAGTTCTGAAGGATCCAGTTAAAGGTCAAAGGCCTCGAGCTCACTGTAGGGTCCCATGCGAGTCTGTATCAGGAAGTGGAGGCTCTGCACTGGAAGGCTGGATAGTCCATGCTAGAAGCCAGGAGATGGCATGCAAGGTAATGAAGGCTGGAGCTCTTCTGAAGAAACAAGCAAACCGTTCTTCTTTGTTTCCCCTTTGTTCCACTCAGGCTACAAGTCTACTGGTTGGTGCCACTCACACCCAGGGTGGGTCCTCTGTCTTCAGTAAATCCCTCAGCCACACCCAGAACTATGCTGATCCATTTTAGTTGGGCATGTCTTCCTCAAGTTGACACAATCAGGTGACTATCACAGACAGCCTTTGTAGCATTCTGGCCTACTGAGCTCTGACCAGAATCTTCCATCAAATTTAGCTTATAGCATTTCAGGGCTGCTTTTTCAGCCAGCATTTCCAAAGCTTTCCAAACTCTTTCCACAAAGCAGTTCCAAAGGCTTTTGAACCACATGACCAGGTAGTATCACAGCAATGTCCCCATTCTCAGAACCAAAATCTGCCTTGGTTACTTTTCTTGAAATCTGTCTTGGTTACTTTCTTGTTGCTATACAAAATATCCAACACTCACAAGTTGAAGAAGGAAAGGTTTATTGTAGCTCACAATTTGTAGCGGTTTCAGTCCATAGTTTGCTAGCTCCAAGGCAGGTGGCATGGCAGAGAATAAGTCCATGGTAGGGCAGGCAGGAAGCAGTGAGCAGCAGCTTCCAGCTTCCTTTTGTCTTTTATCCTATGTTGCAAGCCTGCTGGATGGGGTCAGCCGAGCCCAGGGTGGGCCTTCCCATTATCCACACCCAGAACTATGCTCAGCCAATCAGTGGACCAATTTATTTATCACACATCTTTAACATAGGCTATTATTACTGACATCTCATTTCTCAAGGATTCCATCACTGCATTTAAGGCCAAAATATGTGCCTAAACCAATTCCAGAATCTTGTCTTTGAACATGCATTTCCTGGGATTACTTCATGGATCAAATATTAGATAAGAGTCAAGCCAGAGGGAGGAAGATTATACTATCTTTTTTCTGTATTATGCTATTCTTTAAAAAGAGACCTAGGAGCCAGGTGTGGGGTGCATGACTGCAATCCTAGCACTCAGGAGGCTGAGGCAGGAGGATGGAGTTTGAGTCCAGCCTTGGCTGCAAAGTGAGTTAAAGACCAGCCTGAACTGCACAGCAAGACCCTGTCTGAAAAAAGAAAAAAAGAGAGACTTAAAAGGGGAGGCTGAAGTAATGAAAGGATTAAGTGCAGAAAGCACACATTACTGTTAGGGCTTGAGCAACAAACTCAGAAAGCAGGGCTGCTGGAACCCACATTCCTGCAGAGGAGCTCTGTGGAACCAGGAGTCAGGACTCTGAGAAGGACGTGCAGCCCCCCTGGGTGGGGGAAGACGATGAGTGAGGTTGCTTCAGGGTGTGTAGGAGGAAGCTGGACCAGGGTAGCAGCTATTGCTGCTGCAGGGAAAGGCCATCCCTGGGGTGAGGCCAACAGGAAGCAACGGAATAGTGGAGACGGGTCTCTCCCTCCTCCAGGTTCCCAGTGTCCCTCTAGTGTCCTGTTGTGTCACGTCACAGGAAGCCACTGGCAAAAGGAGAAATCATTTTGTAGGGTCTCAGCCCCAGCCTGACTTCACAGGGGAGAGTGTGGAGGGTGGAGCTGTTGTTGAGAAGCAGCAGCATAAGAACCTAAACCCTGGCCTCTGGACCTCGCGGCGTCTCTTAGCCCTGATTGGGAAGCTGAAGTACGAGGACGGCCTCCCATAAAGGAGTTTCACTTCATACAGAGGTTCTCCTGAAACCATGCCTGGAGCCTAAGCACAAGAGCGCAGGATGACTCCTCACCAGTTATTCTTTGCTCGCCCTCCAATGACCTCTGTCCCATCTTGCAGATGCGGCACGGCTCTGCAGACAGTGCACACTCAGCTAAGGGCAGGGGCAGGGCACTCGGTGGCTGGCTACCTCTACCCACCCCTGGACCACTGCACACCCGATTAGGGCCCCAAAGAGTGCACTGCATGGAGCCATCTTTGTGCCTTTCGTAGCACAAACAGGCTCCCTTTTTTTTTTTAGCACTTAAACTTCCTCTTCTCATTAGCACGGTCTTCTGGAGGGAGAGGAAGGGGCCGAGGAGCTCATTAGAGAACCTGAATGACTCTGCCTCACACTTTCAACCTTTCCCAAACATCTGCCCCCCTGCCAGAGGAAGCCAGAGCCTGCTGCTAGCCCACTTTGTCTTTGGAGAAACCATCAAAAAGCATTTGCAAATAACTATGATTGTCTTAAAATGGAGGAAAGAAGCACATTTCCCAATTACAGCCTGGGTGATTGCTCCAGCTTGTTTAATTAATGGAGTGTGCATCTGTTTGCTGAGGCCCTTTTAAATGTGTTTTCTGGAGCTCCTTAATTAGTTACAAAAAGCTGCAGGTGTACTGGCAGGGGAGGCTAGTAGAGTTGGGATGTTTTCCAGAAGAGAGAACCTTTTTTAATGTAAATATTTAGTCGTATGATGATGAGGATCATTTTAAAGTTCTCTTTCTTATTTGATCTGTGTGCAGTGGTGTTGGAAGATATATTCAGGCTTCATTTGGGTTGTTGACAAAATAAATTGAAATGGAAGAGACCAATTTTCATTATGACAGACACTTATATGCAGTTAGACCATTACCAGAATGACAAGTTATTCTCATGTTGTCACTCCCAGACTGCCGCCTGGTTTTTCAGGCAAGATGCGTGCGTGGGAGATGAGATGTTGCATACTGATTTTGCAGATCGAATTGCAATGTGATACAGGCTATGGGGAGGGACCCAGGAGAGGAGCCGGGGAGGGTTTGTCCTTGTGAGAAGTGAAGATGGTCTTGACAGTGTGGCTGTGTCACAGAGGGTTACCCCCCTGTAACAGTCCATGAAAAATGGGGGATGTTGCCTCTTACTGCGATAATCACCACATCTGGACTTGAGAGCTGGGTTTGTTATCATTGAAAGATGTTCAAGGCCGAGTTTAAAGGATCTGTGATCTGCAGGTGTCAGAGGTTAGCAGTCGTGCACTCAGATCAACTACAGAGTGGGCAAAGTATGGTCCGTGGGCCAAACTAGGCCCGAAGCCTGATTTTTCAAATCAAGTTTCACTGGACACATATACCCTCACCTGCTAACTTAGTGTCTTGGGCTGCTTTCACTGCAGTGGTGGGGCTGGGTAGTTGTAACTGTATCCCCCGCTCTTGTTAGCAAAAGTTTGCAGATCCTGAATTATAGCGACATGGTAGTTCACTAGTTGAAGCTCAGCGGCAAGGACTTTCTCTCTCTCTGTCTCCCTCCCTCTCTCCCTCTCTTCCTTCCTTCCTTCCCTCTTTCCTCTTTATCCCTTTTCTTTCCTTTCTGCTTGCTTGCCACAGTGGGGACGGAACCCAGGGCCCAGTACGTGTTAGGCAAACTCTACCACTGCGCTACATCCCCAAGGTGGTGGCTTCTGTGGTTCTCTTTCTAGGCCTCTATTTCTAGATCTGTAAACTGGAGCCAAAATTTCCCACTCAGTGTGTTAGGACACTGTGGGGGTTCTATTCCTAATGAAGTTTTGTACGTTTTCACTAAAAACATGTGCTTAATAACTAAAAGGAGGAGGACGTGTTTTCAATCCTTGCTCTGAGTGAGATGCAGTGAGTCCCTGAAGCGACTGCTCGGGTGAGACGCTTGTCTCCATCACGGCTGCCTTTGGAGGACAAGCTGCTTTTCATTCCAGGAGAAGGAGGGACGATGTGGCAGCACCTGGCCAGGTCACTGCCACCCTCGTGATCCATGGTGTTTCACTCTGTCACCACCGAGGATGCTTAATAATACACTTCCGAAGTATTCACAGTGTCTCTCAACATTGTTCTTCAGATTTCATAAATGAAGGTTACGCTTCTGGGCCAGAATGAAAATATGAAAGCACAACTCCTTTTCGCCAAGTGTCCCAGAGTTCTTGGCACAGTGTGGTTACCCTCTTTCATGCAGCCCTGGCCACACTGCGGTGCCGCGGTGTGGTGCCCACGTAAATGGTGCCGGTGAGACAGTGGGCCTTAGGGAAGCTGCCATCATCAGCAAGGGGACCTTGAACAACACACCCCACACATCACCCGCCCTGCTCATCACTGAGCAGGAAACCGTGGGATCCCGATTTCATGGGACGTCCGTCCTACTCACGAATGGGGAAATTTGGAGACATGTGGGCAAGCATCACAGGAACACTTTGTGGCCCGTGAGGCTGTGCGCACACAGAAGGCTCTCGTGGAGAGGCGCAGCCCAGGCTTCCGTGCTGCACCCCACACCCCGGGGCACAGACGACGACGAGTTAGACTGCATAGAGACATCTGATCGGATGCCTTCTAACAGGTCGGTGTCCAGCAGAGACCTTGGAGGATATTTTCCTCACATGTGAGCAGCTTTCCTGCCATGGAAACCAGGAGGACTGTGATGTCATTGCTCCCCAGTGGGGCCACGGGCGGAACCTGAGTTGATGGCTGGCAGTTTCTCTTCCACAGTCCTGTGCAGCTCATCAGCCCCACAGGGAGACGACAGGGCACTCCAGAGCCTCCTACTGACAAGTGCTCGGCCACGCAGGACCCGGAGGGAGATCCCTGCTCCAGCATTACGCCAGAGCCAGTGCAAGTCACACCTGCTGAGGCACTGGGGGCACCAGTCCTGGAAGGCTTCTGCTGAGCTGCCCGTTCAGGCTTCCAACCCAGGCTTCCATCCTAGGGATGGGTCGCAGAGCTGATGTTGGTGCCTGGCACCTCGTCTCCCCCACCTTCCCAGGGCTGTGGACATATCTCCGGGGTGAGGGGGAATTGTAATTGACAGCCATCTCTCCACGGATGCGGTCTGGATACAGACAGCCTGCACCTGTGCAGAGAAGCGGGTCCTGAGACCCTTTCTAGAGGTGCTGGAAGACACCTGCCGTGACAAAAGCTAGCTTGTGTCCTTAAAGTGTCAGGTGCTGGATGTTGTGGTCATGCAGGGGCCAGGCCCTGCAGTAGAAGAGGGCAGGGAGCAGGCCGAGAAGCCCTCCTGGGTTTCCTATCAGGGCTCTCCACCCACATCCTTGCCCCGTGGCCTTGGCTGGAGGCCTTTAGGTGACCAGGGGTGTGGGGTTAGCTGGCCAGAAAGGATGGGTTTGCAGCCGGGGCACGGCTGGGCAGAGGATAGAAGCACAGACATTAATTACAGCTCCTGCAAGCTTAACAGAAGACAGACAGGTCAGAGGGGCGCTGGAGACTCACAGGGAGGACAGGGACCAGGGAGGCGGTGGAGCTGGGATGCAGCTTCAGACCCTGGAAGAGACTGCGCAGAGGCTGCTGCGGCCCCAGCTTTGCCAGCACCCGCTGGGTACTGTATGAGCTTAGCCCATTGCGGACTGGGCCCGGATCCTCCCCATCCAGGCACCCGGGAGCAGGGACAAGTGGCTGCCTGCCCCACCCCGCCACTGCTGGACTGCTGATGCCATAGCTGCTGTCTTTTTAATTTTTTTATTCTACTGGGAATCGAACTCAGGACCTCGCACTTGCCAGGTAGGTGCTGTGCCACTGAGCTATATGCCCTGCCAACAGCCTCTGTCTTTGATGGTCTCCATTGTGTCTGCAATTTGTGTCATACCTTAATATTCAGGGTCCTGGGCAAGAGCCCTGGCTTGTCTTACTTTAAACCTGGGTCCGATCTGAGGAGTACGGGGACACGAAACACCAATACCTCTTGGCTACCATAATGGGGTCCTGCCTTTCTTTGGTTGGTTTCCCCTCGAACTGGAAAGCTACTTCCCTCAAGGGACCCTAACAAACAGCGGCAGAGGCCAAGGACAGACACGCAGGTTGTTCACTGCGCAACGCTAGAGGGCGCCATCCGCACTGAGGTCTAAAGGAATGGTATCCATGGGGACGGCAGAGCCCGCGCGGCCTCGGAATGCGGTTCACTCGCGCCTTTGCCTTCTCTCCTTCGCCTTCCGTGGATGCTGAGCGGGCAGCACGCCGACCTCTTTGTCTCCGGAGAACCTCATGTCAGATTGTGAAGTACACCCGCATTCTGAGTACATCGAACAGGAGCAGGGATTTAATTGCGGGCTCCTTGATGTGACTCGGGTTGAAAGTATGCCAATTTTCATTCGGACGTTCCCACAGATAAGAAATGACACACCGATCATTTGCTCACTTTCAGAGTCTGCACCTCTGCGACGTTCTCTTTCCTTACAACCCTTGCAAAATCGTTTCCTCTCTTCAGAGGCGTTTGCTCAGAAAGCACAGTGGGGCTATTACGACAGAAGTTAATATTTAAACTTGTGGCAGGCATGTTTATATTTAATGTTCCATTTTCAATGCCAAAGGAGGGAGAGAGATTTCTAGTGATTATTAATCAACAAAAGCGCCTCCAAAAGTTGTTAAGGGTTTGAAGCTGGAGTTTAAAAGGAAATGTATTTGCTCCATCCGCCCTGCAACATCCTAGCTTGTCTCTTCTTGGTTGAGCTGTTTATGCTTTTTCCGAGTTTAATAACAGAAAAATCGCTTTCCATTATTTTATCGAGAAGCCTATATTTTGACATAAAACCAAGAAGCATTTCCACTTCTTACATTTTAGTTTTCTCACTTCTCAAAGCAAAAGTAGTTCAATTAAATATCATCTGAGGGCTCCTTTGAGGCAGAGACCTTTGGAAATTGCTCTAACCCTTTAACATTTAGAAAAGCATATTTATAGAAGCAGAATGTCTTTGCTGCGTGCGCTTGCTGTTCAGAGAGGGAGAAACTCCCCGAACTTTACTCTGAAGAATGAAGTAATTCCACCTCGTGGCTGGATATTAGGAGTCATGGAGAAGCCACCCCACCAGCCTCGGGTGTCACGGGCCCATCAAGCCTGATTCAGCTTTGGGTTTTAAATGAACTTCAAGGAAAGGGACCATTTCTGCTTTCACTGCGTAGAGATTTGGGGGAGGATCTTTGAAATCACAAGAAAAATTTCCTGCATGCTAAGGAGCGGGGTATAGCCTCTCCATTCTCTCATTTGCCTCATTATCCATCCATCCATCCATCCATCCATCCATCTATCCATCCCTTACTCCCTCCCGCCCTCCTAGAACTTATTCAACAAAATGTGCTGAGCACTTCCGGTGTATGCAAGTACCAGACATCACATGTGGGTGGTAAAGAGCACGGAGGAACATGGAAAACCCCAGATACAGATTCGGAGACACAAAGGGATGAAAGGGAATGAGGGAGAGGCTGAAAGGCAGGGTGGGGCTACAAAGGTCGGTAGCAAGAAGTTGGGCCATGCATGGCTCAGTGTGAAGGCCCTGGGCTCAATCCCCAGTACAGAAAGGAAAAAAAAAAAAAAAGCTGTTCGAATGTATTTGTGCATTAGCGTTTTGTTTTTATAGTACTGGGCATGAAACCTGGGACCTCACGCACAGTCACATGCTCGGTGTTACAGCTGTGTCTAGACATCCCCCAATGCACTCATAGCTGGGGCTCTCGGGAGGTGGCTGGATCACGGGTGTGTGATACTAGTGGGTTTCTAGCTGGGTGCGGTGTGGGGAAGTGAAGCCCAGTAGGGAGAGGTGGGTAGCTGGGGGCGTGGCCTGGAAGGAAGAATCCTTCCTTCTCCCTAGATTCTGCTCTGCTTCCCGCAGCCCTGCCATGGACGGTTTCTCCTTCTCCAGGCCCCTCTGCCATGCTGCCCTGCCTTGGAGTCAGCTGACCTTGGACTGAAACCATGAGCCGAAACAACCTTCTCCTCCTGTAAGTGATGGGTGTCAGGTACCATGTCCCAGCAATGAGAACATAACCAAGATGTTCCACAAGTACTGCAGTGTGGGACCACACCCCAGGCCTTCCACATTCGCGTCTTAGGTATTACACTTGATCTTAGCCAAAAGGCCGAGAAGCTTTTCACATTAGCGTCTTAGGGCCTTTAGATCCACCCTCTGATTACTTGACACAGTTCTCTACTGTGTATAATTTCCATGGCCAAGAGCATCCTCACTGGATGAATCCATTCAATTAATATATATTGATACCAGGAACTGTGCCAGGCCTTGGCTCTACAGTAGTACTCAAAACGGGCATTATGGAGCCCACAGTCCGGGGGAGAGCAAATACACACAAATCAGTATTTAAAACTGTGGAAAAAGCCACAAAAGAAAGTTAAAGGTGCAATAATGATTTATTAACTCTTACGACATGGTCCCAGCACTGTTTTAAGTGGCTGCACATGTTATAGGAAGGCGTGATCAAAATATATGGGGAATCTTTACATTAAAAATTTATTATGGTAAGAGACACATTGCCATCAGTTCCCCTCAGAATACTCCCCTTTGCTTTGAGCACATGTATCCCACTATTTTTGCACTTGCTAACTCAGTTCTGGGAGTCCTCTTTCATAAGAGTCTTTACAAGGTACAATACATAATATGGTGGCTATTGCTACCGAGGGCCCTCTAATGGACAGGCAGGCATTGCAGGTGTCCTCATCGGCCTTATTCACTAGATCTGGCTTCATGCAACTTCTGGCTCTTTCCCAAAGGCAAAATGACCATGAAGGGTAAAGGTTTTGAATCAACTCAGGACGTCGAGGCAGCCATGAGAGTGCAGCTAAAGCCCCTCAGGAGAGTTTATTTATTACAATAAAGTAATGTATTTAAAAATATGTAAATATTCACCGTATTTTCCATACTTCATTTCTCATATTTCACTGTATTCATTCTTCAAAGAAAGCCTGCTTTTATTTCCATAATTACAGAAAAGGAAGCCAAAATACAAAGCACAAGTCTAGAGAAGACGAGAGAAGGCACGTTCCGAGGAGCGCGCGCCTAGGGTGAGCTAGGGAAGAACTTGGGGAGGGCGCTCCGGGGTGGAGAGTGGTTGGTGGGAAGGGCCCGGGGGAGGGGGCAGCTGCGGAGAGCCCCGGAGGTGCGCGTCAGGGACCCAGCCTGGGCGGAGCGGCGGTGCAGTGGGGTGGATGCAGTTGCGGGAGGCTGGGAGCCTCGGTAAGAACCGGATGGCCCGGAGGATTTAAGCAGGGCCGGGAGGGCACAGCTCCAGGTGGGACAGTAATGTCTGCGGCCATGAGCTCTGCGGAGGGGCCCATGTGCCCACAGGGTGACTCCTCCAGTTCAGACTTGTTTTGCTAATTAGAATCTCATCGTTATTTTGAAAGCTTTAACAGGAAAAGTTGGATTGAATGAAAAAGAACCTTTGCGCCGGGGATGTAGCTCAGTGGCACAAGCGCAAGGTCCCGAGTTCCGTTCCCGGTATCAAAAATAAAGACAAAGACAAAAGGAAAAAACCTTTGACTCCTTCCAAGAACCTTCGCCTCGTTCCAAGAACCTTCAACATTGAAAAGAGCTAACTGATTCTTATTTTTTTCCACTTGATTTCTAAAGTCTAACTTTCAAAAATTTCAGAATCACAGTTAAAGAAAATACTAAAAGTATTTCACCACTGCCTGTGTGTAGGAGGCTTTTCACGGACGGTGACCCCATCCCTAAGGAGGCTGCGGCAGGAATCGAGTGCCCATTTCAGGCAGAAGACAGGATGCAAAAAAGTTAGATTCCCCAAGGCGAGCCCACATTTCTCAATCAAACACTGGAACACGTCCTAAAGGCGCGTAACGTGGTGTAAACGTGGGTCCGCACCCTAAACCTCATATTGGAGTTTGAGCGCCGGTGTCAGGGGTGTCAGGAGGGGCTCTCAGGAGAGGACGGCTGGAGGGGCGGGGTGAATGCCTCTGTCCCTGCCCTGGAGGCTATGGGTGAGGGAGGAGCCCTCCTCTCAGGCACAGGAGGGGCAAGTGCTAGAAACCCTAACCTTTGTTTAGTCAGTGGGAGCCCAGCAGGTGCGGAGGAGCCCTTTCTCGGACGGCCCACTCTTAGAGCCAGGAGCAAATAAAATTCTTCATTTGTCGGGGTTACTGAGTCTCAGGAATTCAGTCGTAGCAACAGAAAACAAGCTAGCCATGAAGACATTACCAAAATCAGTGATATGTTCCCTAATGTTGTTCTATGTTGTTTTAAAAATTAAAAAAATTATTAGTCTGTGTTTGCAGTATGCAATGAATGTGTTCACTGTGGGCAGCTGGGGCCTGGACAAACCGCACCCTCCCCTCCTTCCTCTCCATCTCTAGATCCTTCACTTCCTTTTTGCAAAAGACCTCTCTGCTTCCTATTACCTTTTATTTTGCTGTTTACTTATATTTTGGGTTTCTCATATAAGAGAAAATGTGTGACATTTAAGCCTGTGTGGTTGATTAATTTCACTTAACATTATGGCCTCAAGATGTATCCATTTTCTTACAAATGAGTCGTTTATCCTTTTTTATGGCAGAGTAGTACTTTGTTGTGTAGAAACACATTGTCTTTATCTGCTGATCTGTTGATGTACATATAGGTCACTTCCAAGACTTGGTTATTATGAGTTAGTGAAGAAAAGTTTTCAACTGAGCTGGGTGCTGCAGGTCTATAATTCCAGCACTTGGGAAGCTGAGATAGGAGGATCTCCATGAGTTCGACACCAGTCTGGGCTATATATTGAGTTCGATGCCAGCTTTCTTTTTATTTATTTATTTTTATTTTAAAAAATAAAAGAAGGAAAACATATTAACAGACAGACATCCATTTACAAAATAGCATAAGAATAATACAAATGGAACAGAGTTACAGACAAAGTTGTAGGAGTTGTTGTATTACTTATTGATAACTTCAAAGTGGTTTCTCAGGAAAACAAATAGAGACATGTAAGATTGATCAAACAAGTAATCATTAATTATTCCTTTCTGTAGAGCAACAGAAGACAGTAGTACAACTATGTTAACTATCCTGTATATACATATGTACATAATTTCCCCTTCTTTCCTTTTTCTTTTCCCACACCCCAGTTGCCCTTTACTCTTGAGCATTTTCCTTTTGTTTCACAGTGTCTGTCATACCTCCTAGTTTTTCTTCACTTTCAGGTCTTACACTAGTGAGACAATATGATGCTTGCACATGCATGTCTGATTTATTTTGCTTATGAGTATGGTCTCTAGTTGTGACCATTTACCTATAAAAGCCTCGAGTTTATCTTTCTTTATAGCTGAGTAATATTCCATTATATAAAAGTACTACAATTTTTTTATCCAATCCTCAGTGGATGGACATTTGGGTTGCTTCCACAACTTAGCAATTACAAATTGCACTGCTATGAACATGGGTGCACATATATCACTGCGATATGACGTTTTCAGATCTTCTGGGAAAATACCCAGAAGGGGAATAGCTCAGTTGAATGGGACCTCTAGACCTAGCTTGCTGAGGCGTCTCCAAACTGATTTCCACAGTGGTTTCACCAGTCTGCATTCCCACCAGCAGTGGAGAAGAGTTCCTATTTCTCCACAGCCCCTTTTTCTTTCTTTCTTTCTTTTATTTGTTTTGTTTTGTTTTTTGGCACCGGGAATCGAACTCGGAACCTTGCGCTTGCCAGGCAGGTGCTTGTACCGCTGAGCTATATCCCCGACCTCCAAGCAGCTTTCAATGGTACTGGAGATTGAACCCAGGGGTGCCCTATCACTGAGCTACATTCCCAGTTCTTCTTATCTGTTTATTTTGAAACAGGGTCTCACTAAATTGCGTAGACAGGACTCACACTTGCAATCCTGCCTCAGCCTCCCTCCCTGCAGTTGTGACTGCAGGTGCGCGCCACCACGCCCTGCTTATAGTAATATTTTCTACAGGTGCCGGGCGTAACACAGCAGGCAGCGCCGTCCCAGCCGAGCACCAGCCTCCATCTGACTTTCGCGGGTCTCGTTAGGAGGCAGAGCAAGCCTGGCTGAGGGAGGCATAGCCTCCCACGTCCTCCTTGGCGGTCAGCATGCGGTGACCTGGGATGAGAGCAGGTCTGATGGGCCGGGCTTTGCGGCAACACCGAGCCCTCAGGCCTCTAGTTTTTTCTCCTGTGCTCCCGGAGCTTGCGGGTGGCTCTGGAGAAGAACTCGGGGAGGGTTGCGCTCGGCTGCGCGTTCGGGCTTCTGCTCCAAGCGGGGCACACGCCCCACTGCGCCCGACACGGGGCGCAGCTCCCGCTCCACGCGCGCCCCGCAGGGCGCCGCAGGCACAGCCGCGCCCCCCAGCCCCGCGGTCCCGCCTGGGCCGCCGTCCCCGGTGCGCTCCCGCCTGCAGGGGCCGGCCTCTCCCTTTCGGCGTTAGTCCGGAGGCGAGGTCGGCCGGTGGGGAGCAGTGGCGCAGTAGCCCTCGCCTTGGCGCGCAGGTGTCATCCATCACCTCCAGCCCCTTCTAGGCGTTGACAGACTCGGTTCCGGTTAAGGTGAGTGGAGACAGGTGGACCCTGCACACAGCGAGGCGTGGAAGGGAGCAGGGCCCGAATCAGGCCGACTCATTTTAGGAACTCCACTATCCTTATCTTTATTTTTTGTTTATTTATTTATTTACTTATTTTTTTTTTTTGAGACAAGGTCTCGCTCTGAGGTTCAGGCTGGCCTTAAATTCACTCTGTAGCCCAGGCTGGTCTCAAACTCACAGGATCCTCCTGCCTCAGCCTCTGGAGTGTTGGGATTACAGACGAGCGCCGCCATGTCAGGCTCCTCATCTTTATTTATTTTTTATTTTTTTGTCTTTTTGAGACAGGGTCTCACTACGCATTTCAGGCTGGTCTTGAACTCGAAATGATCCTCCTGCCTCGGCCTCCCGAGTGCTGAGATTACAGGCGTGCACCACCATGCCCAGCTCATCCTCATCTTTATTTAAAAGCAAAAAAAATTTTTTCTTTTTCATTGAGTGATTTGTTATTTAAAGTTTTACAACCATAGTTGGATCCTGGTGAGGGTAATTTCCCCGAGAATGCACATTAGTGTCTAGTTGGTAAATAAACTTGAGGCATTTCTGCACTGGGCATAACATAAAGATGAAAATGTTGAATTCTAAACCAAATGGTAGCACGGAATTAGAAGCTGCACACAGTGCATGCTGTGTTGTTTCTTTGATTATAATCTACTTGCTATTTGTATTGCGAGACAATTATCAAGTGTTTTAATGTAAACATACAGAGCCATTTCTTCTGTGAAATAAAGTTAAGTAAAAGTACCCATGGCTGTTTATTGAAGTACCACTATTTGTCAAGACTCTACTAATAGCATTCTCTCTTATGTAATCTTCACAAAGTTCCCAAAAAGTAGGAATCGCTAGATTTTATAAAGAAGTTAATGGCAAAAGAAGTTTAAGTAAGCCAGGCATGGTGGAGCATACCTATAATTCCAGCACTGTGGGAGGCTGAGGCAGGAGAATCTTTGTTTAAGCCCACCCTGCATAATTTAGCAAGAACCTATATCAAAAGCAAAACAGCAAAACAAAGACAAACAAAAAAGGAGCTAGGGATGTAGCTCAGGCACTGGATTTAATCCCCAGGACTGGAAAAACAAAAAGAAAGAAAAAAAGAAAGAAAGATTAATTAAGGAAAGGCAAGATGACAACTACTCAGAAGGGGGTAGAGTTGACTACAGATCTGAGGGACTCAAAAGGCCGCTGGCCTGGCTGCGATACCAGGTCGGGCTCTGACAGCTCACACAAACGCTTTGCTTTTCCGTCCTTTTTGGGGGGTGTTTGTTTTTCTCCTTTTTCAGTTTGAGGCCCTAGACATGTGAACTTTTCAATTCCCGCACGCGTGTCTGGACTTTAATTTGGCTGGAGACTTGCGGCCATCCCGGGAGGAGTCTGGTTAGCAGCTTGCCCCTCGTCCGAGGGAAACAATATGTGCTCTGTATATTTCTAATTTCCTAAGTAGAAGCAGCAGCCAGTTGAATTCCACAGGGATGTAGGCTCCTCTGTCTGCAGGGTTTTCTTCCTTAGCCTTAAACAATAAAACTGGTTATTAAAAGAGGTGCTCGGTGCAGGTATGGGGCAAGTTTATCCTCCAGTAACTGTCCTGTGTCAGTTGGTGACCTTGGCTGGGCTGCTCTGACTCTTCAGGGGTCATGGTTAGTTGTTTTTGTCTTTTTTTTTTTTTTTTTTTTTTTTTTTTTTTTTGTCTTTTGTACCGGGAACCGAACTCACGATGCAGTTCAGCCTGGCCTTGTGCTTACTTCATAGCCCAGACTGGCCTTGAACTCACAATGATCCTCCTGCCTCAGCCTTCTAAGTGTGGGGAATACATGCGTGTGCCGCCATGCCTAGACTCATGGTTTTATTTATTTATTTATTTATTTATTTATTTTTGTCTTTTTGGGGCAAGGTCTTGCTATGCAGTTCAGGCTGGCCTTGAGCTCACGTTGTAGTCCAGGCTGGTTTTGAACTCACAGTGATCCTCCAGCCTCAGCCTCCCAAGTGCTAGGATTACAGGCGTGTGCCACCATGCCTGGCTCTCACGATTGGTTTTAAAGAGTTAATGCAGCATGGGGGTGTCTGTAGGGCCACCCAGGTGTCCCCTGATGAGCCTGGTCTTTGGCTGGGCCAATGCCACCATCATTAACTCTTCCTTTTCAGCGTGGTGGAGAGAGTGGGCCCTTCCACAGTGAATGCCGTGTGAATCGCAGAGAACAGCTTGCCTTGTTGTCCTGCTTTAGATGCCGAGTTTGGGTTTAGAGTCTCATCCTTTGCATCCAGCTGTGCCCTTGGAGAGCGCAAGATGCATTCACCTCTTTCCTGATATTCCAGGATCTAAAATGCCACAACCTGTATGATGCCATTTGTTTAAGTTTGTTCATGTTTGTCTTTGTTTACAGCTAATTTAGGCAGTGCTTGCTGTAATATGGGCCTGTTTCTTCCTCACTTCCTTGGGTAGGGCCCGGAGGAACTCACCAGCAGGGCATCTGCCTCCTGAACACTTCAGTGACAACGGTCCTGAGCACGACGAAGCAGGCTTTTATCAAGGCGTCACCAAGTCTCAGAGGAGTTAGGGAATTTGCTTCGGTCACACAGCTGAGTGCTCAGACAATAGACAAAGAATCTGAGTGGGGTCAAGGGAATATTCACACCGCTCCAGGAAAGGAAGGCCTGAGCAGTGTCCTGCTATGTGATACCTTCAAGGTTTTTCTCAACTCAACAGGAACTTGGCCTTCCGGGCCCTGCTCACACACCTAGTGCCTCCCTTCACAGCCTAGGGACAGAGCTAATTGGTGTCCTTGGTGTTTTGTGGCCCTGGGTCCATGCAGACCATTCTTAGAGCATCCAACTCACAGGCAGAGAAACCAGAACCAACAGGATGTGTGTGAATGGCAAGGTTTATTCTAAGGAATGGGCTCACATGGTTGTGGAGGCTTGGCAGGTCCAAAATCTGAAGGAGCAGACACTGTAGTTGGTCTGGAGATCAAGGGAAGAGTTGTGGTTTGAGTTCAAGGGCCATCACTGGAAGATTTCTCTCTCGCTTAGCAGAGGCATTTGTTCTATTCCGGCCTTCAAGTGATTGGATGGGGCCCACCCATCCACATTATGGAAAGTCGTCTGCTTTTCTCAAAATCTGCTGATTTAGATGCTAATCTCATCCAAAAAATTCCTCCACAGAAAAGCCAGAACAATGTTTGACCCACATCTGGGCACTTGACCCAACTAAGTTGGTGCAAATTAACTGTCACACTCCCAGCCCTGTCTGTCTTAATTGCTGGAGTATGGGATCTCCCAGAGCAGGAACACTGTCTTTTACATCCATAAAGCACTCAGGGATGAACAGATAGCAGGTACTCAACACATGCGTACTGATCTGAAAAGCAAACAAACAAAGCAAAACCCCCAAAATGCTTTCAAGAACAATATCTCATGTTTTTTCCTGCCACACCTCTCTGGGATAGGGATACTCATCTCCACTTTTCATACAAAGAAGCAGAGGCTTGTATAAATAGTCCTGAAATTATGAACCTGGTGAACAGCAGAACTGGGCCCCAACTCCAGTTTCTATATTTGTTGCCTTTTGAACTTGTGTTAATCAGCTTTCTGTCACTGTGACAAAATGCTGGAAGTGTATCAGCTTACAGGAGGAAAGACTTGTTTGACTTGTGATTTTAGTGGTTCAGTTCATGGTTGGTTGGCTGCATTGCTTTTGGACCTAGGTGAAGCAGCTTACTGGGTGTGGAGCAGGTTGGGGAGCAAAGGTGCTCACCTCCTGGTAGCCAGGAAGGGGGTCAGGGTCTCAGTGTCCCCTTCAAGGGCACAACTCTAATGACCTGCTTTTCTCCCACCAGACTCCACCTCTTACAGTTTCCTCCACTTCCCAATAGCACTGTAGGTGGGCACCAAGCCTTTAATACATGGCCTTTGGGGGACATTTAAGATCCAAACCATAACATCACTAAGTAACTTTTCAAAAATTTGATAAAATGTCCGGGGAGGTGGCCTAGGGTATTCTGAATCAGCATCTTACATCAGAATCTTTCATTTAAATTCTAGCCCAACTACCACCACCAACATGTATTGTATGAAGACTGAACATTTACTATTCTCCAGACCCTGGGGGAGGTGCTGGGACCACAGTGATGGTTAAGACCTGCTCCTGCTCTCCATATGCTGGTAGTTTCAGGAAGGGGGCCCTGGCGTGCTACCCATGAGCCACAGGGCTTGACTTCAGCAGGTGTCTCTAGAGACAGGGACACCTCTGGGTGCCATTACACTTGTGGTCCCAGCGGGGGTTGGATATCCAGCAGGAGTGCCTGTGGACAGTGAGAATGACCCCTGGGATTCTCAGGCACGTCACAGTGAGGAGAAAGGGAAGGGCAGGTGGCATCTTCCTATTCTGTAGGAAGCTGAGAATGCCCACATATTTTTGCCAAGAAGGCATTGCCCTCTGCTAGTCTGGTCTGTTGGTTGCTTCTGTTGACGTCATTATGAATTTCTGGGTCAGTGTTTATCGTCAAGTGCTCAGGATCATTCCTGCAGCAGCATTAGGCCTGTCCGTTTGGCTCCATCTTCCTTCCTTTCTTAACACCACAGCACACGGGAGGCAGCTGCCTGGTGACCCTTGGCTCTTACCAACTTCAGCACCACATTCTCACGGATAGTTCCACCTGCGAGGTCGGCTGGGTGAGAGACAGCTTCTATCTCCATCAGCCAGGGGAGCAGATTCCTGGAGTCTCCCACACCCAGGTCCATCAGGCAGGCACAGTCTTTTCTGTACATCCTTTCTTGCTCCTCCTTATCCTTTCATGCCCAGACTCAAATGTCACCTCTTGGAAAGACAGTCCTTCGAATCCCAGGTGAACTAACTCCTTTCCCATTCGCTTCTCGTGGTCTCCAATGACCTGGTTCACTCCTCTGTCGTCTTCCTCCCCATTGGATGCAAGCTCCACAAGGCCACGGACTCTCCTCTGTCCCAGTCCATGTGCCCAGCGCAGTGTGTTGCATCTACTAAAATTTCCACCCATATTTGTTGAGTGCATGCAAGAATGCTTGAAGCCAGTTGCATACCCTGTCTGCATAGGATGGTACCTTTGTTCCCTCATCAACAAGTAGCTCATTTCTCCTCTTTCTGGTGCTTCTGAGTCAGGGCTGAGCATGCTCAGGGAATGCAGAACCTTCAGCAGCGGTTGTCCAGGCTGCGGAACATGAATTCCGCAGCCTCCAGCACCTTCCTTGGGGCTGACTGGTGATGTTTCCTTACGGTCTCCTCTCTGCCTTCCCCAGCACATGGTGAGCTTTTCATGGCCTTCATTTGCTGTCTCACCTACCCAGCAGTGTTGTATGCTCAGGAAATTCCTGTGGTTCATCCAGTTGTGGTCTTAGGACTCATAGCTCTAGACTTGGACAGAGTCCAGCAGCTCTCTGATCATCTGCCTTTACATGTGCCAAACTCCCAGTGGTACAGTGGAGTGGACGAGAATTAGATCTTGGAGTCAGTTGGTCTAGGATTGAATTCTGGCTCTGTCACTGTGACTTCAGGCAAGTCACTTAACCTGTTTGAGACTCACCTTCCTCATCCCTAAATGGGTATAATAATAGTATTCACTTCCCTGGTACTAATGGGGGAAGCTGTCTTTTCATTTTGCTTTGTTTTTGTTTGAGACAGGTCTCACTATGTAGTTTAGGCTGGTCTCAAACACACAGCAATCCTCCTGCACTGCCTCCTGAGTGCTGGGATGACAAGTGTGCACCACTATGCCCAGCCTGTGCCCTCCCTCCCTCCCTCCCTTCCTTCTTTCTCTATCTCCTTCTCCTCCTTCTCCCCCCCCCCCGACCTCTCAGAACTTAGAGCCATGTATAGTGGTGCATGCTTGTAATTCCAGCTCTCTAGGAGGCTGAGACAGGGGGATTGCAAGTTCAACCCCAGCCTGGCAATTTAGGAAGATCCTGTCTCAAAATAAAAAGTAAAGGTCTGTGCAGTAATAATAGTATTCACCCTTGAAAAGGTACAGTTATTGTGCCCATTTTGTGGATGAGAAAAACTGAGTCTCAGCTGGGCATGGTGGCACACACCTGTCATCCCACCACTCAGGAGGCGAAGGCAAGAAGATTGCCACGAGTCTGAGGCCAGCCTAGGCTACATAGTGAGTTCAAGGCCAGCCTGCACTACATAGTGAGAACCTGTCTCAAAAACAATAACAACTGAGTCTCATATAGGTTAAGTGACTTACATGAAGTTACAATAACAGAGCTAGAACTCAAACCTAGAGTTTGAGCCAACTGACTCCATGATATAATTCCTTCACGTTGAGCTATATCCTCAGCTCCCCTTCTTTAAAAAAAAATTGAGGCAGGATCTCACTAACTTGCTAAATTGCCCAGGTTGGGCTCAAATTTGCAATCCTCTTGCCTCAGCCTTCCAGAATGCTGGGATTACAGGTGCGTGCCATGACACCTGGTTTGCTGGGATTATGGGTGTGCACCACAGCACTGCGTTTACTGAGCTTATAGAACACAGTGACCTGTGAGTAGCAGGCAGAATATTCCCGCTTGTGGGTGACAGAAGGTGTGAAAGGAAGTATCGCTGTGGGTCTGATAACAGAATTACACTGCACTGGGGGCTCAGTCACAGACCTGGAGCTCCAGGCCCCGGGTAAACTGTGCCAAGCTTCCTGCTCTGTTTAAGCGACAGCTATGTGTATAATAATCTCAGGAAGGTTTCTAGCAGGAGCAATTAAAGTACAAACACACATATAAACTCTTCGCCACATACATGGCCATGTAAACAGGGAAACCCCTAAATGTACGAGATTGGAATCTCTCGGAGGACAAGATTAGTGAAGGTTTCTCTTGGAGTCCTGGCACAGGCCCTGGGCAGAGTGGTGCCAGAAATGCTACCGAATATTGTGCACTGCCCAGGACAACCTCTTCCTCCATAACTAATCACCCAGTTCAAAATGTCAAGAGTGTCCAGGTTGAGTGGCCCTGTTGTGTACAAGCTATCTAATTGCATTTTTTTTTTGTTTTATTTTGTTTTTCTTCCGGGACCGGGAACCGAACTCATGACCTTGTGCTTGCCAGGCAGGCGCTGTGCCGCTGAGCTAAATCCCCAGCCCCCTAATTGGATTTTCACAGTCCTGATGAGGAAACTGAGGTGCATGGTCACGAAACTGGTGAGTGGCAGTGGTTTGCAGCTCTGTGCATCTAATTCACAAGCCAGTGCTCCTACTCTGCTGGAGGGCTCTAAAGGAGTTGCTTCTCAGGTTCAGGGATGGAGAAGAGGCTTGTGCTTGGGAAGACGAGTGCCAGAGCACTGTTAAAATGTGCATGCCACAAGGGCTGAGCTGTGCTCGGGGCCTGTCATGGAGCGCCTTGGAGGGTGGGGTGCATTGTGTTCCTACCTGGCCTCCAGGGCAGAGGTGTCAGCCCTGAGCGACTTCTGATGTGGGGACAGCCAGCAAGAAGGAAGTAGAACTGGATGTGGGTTCAAAGCTATTCGTTCATCAATTCTGATCTTGGTGCTGTGATATGATGGTACAGGAGCCAGGTCAACTTCCTGCCCTCATGGAACATACATATCGGTGTAGGGGGGAGAGGGGTAATATAGCAGCCAACAAATCCATAGAGTAAGCATAGATTGTGAGAACATCTTGAAGGAAATAAATAGGGCGCTGCAATGGTGGATAATGGCTGGGCAGTGAGGGACGCTTTCCTGGTGTGGGGTGACCATGTAAACCAGCCTGGGAAGGAGCTAGGGGAATGTAATTTCCCAGAGGTCGTGTGCTAGGAGTAAGTGCACTGTGTCCCAGCAACAGACAGAAGGGTCACACGGGCTGTTTAGTACCAGTCTACGCTAGAGGGGAAGAGCCGTATTAGAGTTCACACCAGTGCACGGCCTCCTTCAGTGAGAGAGTCTTGCAGTGATGCTGGTTACTGGTAACATTTCCTGGTTGTATTTTGTGGGTGGGTTTGCCTGAGGACTACCCACCGAATGGTGCTGCTGTAGAGGAGGTCTGGGTGTCCCACACTGGTTCCCCTGTCCTTCTGGGGAGTCGGGCTTCCTGTGTTCTGTAAGAGTATCCTTTGGCCTCATGGGGATGGGTGCCCTGCCAGAGTCTGGGAAGTCAGGGTCCAGAACGATGCTGCACAGTGGGGGGAGGGGGCACAGTTGGTAAACTCTCCAGCTTCCTCACCTGGCCCTGGGACAACTCTAAAGGACCCACACAGAGAGTCCCCAGGAAGACAGAGCCCCCGTGGTCCACAGAAGGGAAACACTCCTGGGTGTATCCTTCACTTCCTGTCCTCTGCCCCACTTTCCCTGCCCTCTCCATGCTCCCTAGGATCATCTCCCAAAATTATCTCCTCCAACCCCAAGCCTGCCTGCTTCTGGGGGACCCCGTCAGAGGGGGCTGGAACATAAGGACCAAATGGCGCCTGGCAGGAGTGGAGGTCAGAAAGCTCCACGCTGCAGGGACACAGGACTCCATAGGCCACGGAGGGAACCTGGATTCTGTTCTCTGTGTTGAGAAACGTGGGGGATTTTAAGCACGACAGGGCTACAACATGACCCAATTTATAACTTCCAAGGCTCCTTTGCTTTCAGTTTTGGGAATGGATTGGATAGGTGCAAAAGTAGAAGCAGGAGACCAGGTAGGAAGCTACTTGCAATGGTTCAGGTGGGTTTGCCTGAGGACTCCCCACTGAGTGGTGCTGCTGTAGAGGAGTTCTGGGTGTCCCACACAGGTTCAGGGAAGAGCTGATGATAACTGGGATTGGTGCTGTAGGTGAGGTGCACGGAAGATCTGAGATATATTTTGGAGAATAAAGCAGCAGGACTTGCTGTCCTATTCAAGGGCTCTGAGGGGCAGGACAGGGAGAAGTCGAGGACCATGCCTTGAATTCTTGGTTACTGCAGTGGGTTGGGAAGCTGCAGGAATATTTTGATGTGAAACGCATTCGGGAAGCGAGGGATTAGGAGAATTTCTGTTGTGATAGTCCCACAAATTTAATGAAGCTCTCTGGTGGTTCCCAGGACCCATCGCATGCAGTGAGCAGATGCATGCACTGTGTCTATCTGGGTAGAATCTACGGGAGAAGATTAAAACCACTATCACTGTCACAAGGAAAGGCTGTTCTTCACCAAGCATAGGGGCATTAAACTTAACAGGCTAAAAAATGAATCGTAAGACCAGCCCAGCGACCGCAACAGCTGCTGACAAGTTCACACTGAGACTGGGCCCTCAAAGTGAAACGGGGTCATTGGCGAGGTTACTTTTCACTCCACGATGCACTTGGAAGAACTTTTTATATTAAGCACATAGTGTCCGCATTTCCTTTTACTACTGTAGTGTAGCTCCCTGTATGACTATCCTACAACTTACTTAGCTGATGTAGGAGCTCACAGTTGATGGGCATTTGAACATTTTCATCAGTGTTTTGCTGTGTTGAATAGTGCTGTGATGGATAGCATCACAAACTCAAAGGAAACCTTTTTCACTTTTTAAAGGCTGAAATTTATTTAACCGATCTGCCATGGGTGGGTGTCGATGTTGTTTCTGCATTTCTTTTTGTCAGTTTTATATACCACATTCTTTTTTGTTAGGATATGATTGTGATACATAACAATTGCCTTCCTTTTGAGGGACAGGGACATGTATACATCACATCTTGGCCATTTTACTCCGTTGCTCCCCACCCCAACCTCTCCACCCTCCCCATATCCCTTTCCCATCTCCACGTGGGCTACCTCCCTGCTTCCCACTGTGCGGTTACTCTTCTCTCTGAGATAAAATACCCGATGCCCAGAATTAAGGACAGAAAGGCTTATTTAGCTCACACTTTGTGGAGGTTTCAGTTCACACTCGGCTGGCTCCAAGGCAGGAGGGTATGGAAGAGGGCAACAGCTCATGGTGGCGGAAGACAGCAAAAGCAGCAAGAGCATAAAGGGAGGAGTGGCAGAGAGCGAGCCTCCTTCCTTCCCTTATATTGTATGCAGGCTGCCCATCCCAGGGCGGGTGTAGCACTCACACCCATAATCCCAGCATTGGACCACAAATCAATGTACACTCTAAAAGCCCCCTCCATGACTGCATGAGGCTTTGGGGGGACATCCAGACACAAACCATAACATCTACAATATCTCTTTTATTTTGCTTAAAATATTTTTTTTTTATATTTTGGATCTCTCATATTAAAGAAGCCCTGTGATATTTAACCATCTGTATCTGATTTTTTTTTTCACCTAGCATTATGGTCTTAAGATTCATCCATTATCCTGCAAATGACTCAAATTTATCCTTCTTTATGGCCGAGTAGTACTCCATCGGCATATATACCACATTTTCCCTCTCCATTCCTCTGGTGATGGACATAGAGGCTGGGCTTCCTTTATGATAAGTAAGAGGTAATGCAAATTCCTGCTCATAAACACTGTGGTCATCTTTTTTATTTTTTAAGATAATTTTTCTGTGTTTCCCTGCTGGGGATGGAATCCAGGGCCTCACATGTGCTCAGCATCCACTCTGCCCCTGAGCTGCACCTCCAGCTCGCTGTACTTGCTCTCGGCCCTTCTCTCAGGGAAACGTTGCGAGCATCGTAAAGGCCTTGAAAAGCGCCACTCATCCGCCTTCTGCTCGCACTCACGTGGAACAGAGGAGCGCAGTGCACTGGCAGCAGCGGCTGAGAGGGCTGTGTCCTACTCCTAGGAGGTGCTGCTGGGGTGGGTGGGAGCGGGGAGGAGGAGCTCAGCCTCCGGGTGAGTGGCAGCCGGAGCTGGGTGCCCTGTGGACCTGTTCACTGAGAGATGCTTATCACACGAGGAGTGCGGCCTAGCTCCTGCCCGCTGTGGGGCTGGGGCTGGGACTGAATCTTAGAGCTCCTGAGTCACTACCCGCTGCTTTGCTCAGTGGCGGGGGCCCCGGCTCTCAATGCAGACTTTCTTTTCTTTTCATTTTTTTTTTTTTTTTGGTCTCTTTGAGACAGGTCTCCCTGTGCAGTCCAGGCTGGCCTTGAGCTCACTTTGGAGCCCAGACTGGTTTTGAACTCACAGTGATCCTCCTGCCTCAGCCTCGAGAGTGCTGGGATTACAGGCATGCACCACCACACCTGGCTGAATGCAGACTTTCTGTGCTTTGGTGTTTGTTACAGACTCTCTGAAGCACAGATGCCTTGTCTGTAAAACCACACACTAAAAACTAAAGTAGATAATCTGGCATAACAGTGGCCCCACACGCACTTCTGTGTCTTCTTAAATGTGTCCACCATTATCACCACCAGTTTACTCCCGCTGTCTCTGTCGACCCAGACAAAGATGACCAGCATAGGAGAAAACTTCTAGGTAGCAAACCAGGCTCAGGCTGATGACAGAGATACCCTGACAGGCTTTGTCCTAATATTTCCGAGGGTTCGGGCACTCGTTTTTCCATAGACCTCTAAGCCTTGAAGCTCTCGAGCTGAGGGCTCAGAGAACATGCTGCCTGCTTCTTCTTTGCTCATCTTCTGGAAACATGGGCCCCTGTGGTTGCAGATGTTGCTCCTCCACTGGGGCAACACCTATCTTCCTCATCAGTCAACCAGCAAATGAGTCACATTCACCAAGGTGTAAGATGGAAAGGATTTAACACTGAACAAACACTTGATTTCTCTCCCTCCTGCTCTTCCTCCTCCTCCTTTTTCGTCTTGTGGAACAGGAGATCAAACCCAGGGGTGCTCTACCCCTTAGCCACCTCCCCGGCACTCTCCACCCCTTTTATTTTTATTTTGAGACAGCGTCTCAGTAAGTTTCCCAGGCAGGAGGCAGACTCGCAATCCTCCTGTCTCAGTCTCCTGCCGTGCTGAGATTACAGGTATGCACCACTGCCCCGGTGACTGATTCTTGCTTAAACAAAGCTTAGCATTTAGTAAGTGTATATTAATTGGCCACTGCAATATAACAAACAACCCTTCACATCCCAGGAGCAGGCGGCACCATGCATTTATTTTGCTGGTGCCTCTGAGGTGTGGCTGGGGGCTGGCTGATCCAGCTGGTCTCCATAGGGCAGCTCTAAGTGGTAGATGGAGTCTGGCTCTTACTCAAGTGCCTTGCATCCTCCTTGTGCCGGGGTCCAGCTGGGCGTGTGTCTCCATGGTGATAGAAGAAACAGAAGTTCTAGATTCAGAACCAGAGGACCACCACTTCTGCTCACACTCCATTGGTCTAAGCGTGTCATAGGCTGAGCCCAAAGTCTGGAGGTGAGGGCTCAAAATCATGTGGCCAAGGGTACAGAAACAGAGAAAGAGAAAGACTTGAGGCCATTATTTTAGTCTGTCACAGCGGGAGACAGACATTCACCCAATTGTCCTGCAAATACATAGTTAGAAGCGATGCTGCATGTTAGGAAGGGAAATCCTTGGACATGACAGAGACCTGACCGGTGTGTGGCACTGGCAACTTCCCTGAGGAAGTGATGCTTTAAGATGAGATTCAAACGATGACAGCAGAAAAGGACACCAGGAAAAGGAACCATCTCATACTAAGACCCTAGGTCAGGAGGAAGCAGGATGGGGAGGGTGTGGGTCAAAGCTGGAGCATCGGGCAGTCCCTGGAGGCTCCGTGGAGGATTTAATATTGAGCAGCTCATGCCTTGAAAATGAAGAGTTAAGGCCTCTTGTCGTGGTAGGACTTTCCTGGGAACATACTCCACCTCCTTGCACATTCCTGTTCATCCCTCGGACACAGCAGGGAGGGCTCTTGTCTCCAGGAGGCGTTTCAGCTCCCTCGATGCTGTGGACATGTTTGTGCCCCCCATTCATGTGCTGACATAGTGATGACATATGTGATGGCATCAGGAGGTGGGGACCTAGGATGCAGGAAGATCTCGGGAAGGGCAGTCGTGCCTGTATAAAAGGGACTTCTGAGAGATCTCTCATCCTCTTTCAGCCATGCAAAAATGCATTGAGGAGGGCTGGGGATATAGCTCAGTGGCATAAGCCCTTGCCTGGCAAGCCTGAGGTCGTGAATTCGATTCCCAGTACTTTAAAAAAAAAAAAAGTTTTAAAAATATATTGAGGAGCTGGAGCCCAGAAGAGGGCGCTCACCAGAATACGGCCATCATGGCTCTGAACTGTGGGACTCTGAGAAATAAAATGTTTGTTTTCTTTTATGAATCAACTCAGCCTCTGGTGCTTTGCTATTACAGCTCGAGCTGACTAAGACATGGGGCATCTAGTTGCTGCCTCTGGCCCTTCGTGGGCTGGGTACAAATGTCTCCTATGACCACGCAGGACCATTGTTTTGGTGGTTTGTCTCCACTGCAGGGCCTTGGCCTTTTGGAAGGCTGAGACCATTTTGTTTCCTCCCCTACCCTCCTGTGCCTGCGGACAGACCCTGGCCCCAGTCGTTGGCCTGGGAAATGTCTATTGAGGTTGCGGGGGTGCTTGTACAGGGCAGAACACTGCCACATCGCTGTCACCGCATAGTCCAGATTTATAAGGGAGATGCTGGCATAGTAAACACAGAGGTGGTGACGTCAGACCCTTCAGTGCCAGGGAGCTAAATACAAGCTGAGCAAGACAGGGCTGGCTTGGAGCAGCTGGAGTGTCGGGGAGTGGGCTGGGTGGGGCCTGGAGGACTGTCACTGGGGAGCAGTCTCCCCTCAGCAGCAGCCAATGCCCGTGCAGCGGTGTGACCTGAAGTTAGCAGATCTGACTGTCTTTAACACAAGTTAAAAATCTAGATGTTAATAAATGAAATGTAGTCAATTTAGATAAAATTTTAGAAAAGCTGTGAAGATCAAATAAAACACAGCCAGAGGCATTTTGGGCCTGCGGCCTTAGAATGTACGTCCTGGGAGCTCAGAGATGCCCTGGAGCCTGATGAAACCAAGTCCAAACCCCAGCTCCTTTTCCCCTCTGCTTGTCACGTCAGGGATACAACACGAACACTTGATCCTGACCCGTCTTCTCCAGTCCAGCAGGGAGTGTGGCAGAGTTAGGGTACAACGTGTCTGGAATGGGCCTGCTGCATCATACCGAAGTGAGGGACCGGAGTGTCACTGTCCCTTTGCGTCAGTACTTGTCAGAGATGCATACGAATACGGCACTGTGGGGAGTCGGTACGCACGCACGCGCGCACACACACTGCACCCGAGTCCTTTGTGTGTCTCCTCTCTTCCCTCTCCTCCATTCCTAGACCCCTTTCCTGTCTACCTCCATGTTTCCTGTCATCTTTTATTTTGCTCTTTAAATTACGTATACTTTGAGTTTCTCATGTAACCTGTTTAGCCTTCTGATTTACTTCACTTAGCTTTACAGTCTCAAAGTGCATCCCTCTTCCCACAAGTCGCTCAGTCGCTCCATTTTCCATTTTCTTTATTCATTCATCCATTAATGGACAGATAGACTGCTTCCAAGATTCAGCTATTGTTGAGCTACGCTGCTATAGACATGGGTAGAGGACACTGTTGGCATTGGTGCTGTGGATTATGTTCACCTCTCAGCACTCAGCTTGGAGTATGAGTTTGTGGTTAGGAATGGCCATGTGCAGCTGAATGAGAGCAGGTGGGGCTGTGGTCAAATTAGTTTAGTTTTCTGAAGGCTTTGGTGCAGAGATGAAGCCCTCTGTCATGGGCATCTTTGGGGCCAAGGGAAAATGAGAAAATCCTTGAGCAGGTGCATAAGTGACCTGCCTTACTGGAAGATCTAAGCAGCTGCTAACAACTGTTCAGGCCATCCGTCCATCTGCCCGTCCATCTGTCCATCCATCCATCCATCCATCCATCCATCCATTTCCAGAGTCCCTGTTGGGTGCCAAGAGGAGAAAGCAGTAGTTACTGCCCTAATGTGCTCGCAGCAAGGCCAGAGGTGGGCCAAGAGAACAGCATGAAAACAGGTTGTGCTTGTGTCTGTGCCCCTCACTGGTGACTTTGGGCAAGTTACTTATCATATCCTTTACCTGCAGAGCACGGACTGTGGAGGCACCACCTCCTGGGGCCGTCAGGAGCAAGAGTGTAGGAGATCAGCACAGGTGAACGCGTTCAGAGGCCAGGGCTGTGTCACAGTGATATCCTGGCTGCGTTCCCCAGAGGCAGAGTCTGGGATGAGACTTGAGCATAAGGGATTTATGAAGGAAGTTCTCCAGACTAGAAAGGGTGAGGGAGCGAGGTTCTCGAAGGAGAAGCTGCCAAGCAAGAGTGCAGTTTTAGACCAGTCCCTTCGTGTAAGTCACACTTCCAAGCTCTCTTGATCCCCAGGCGCAGGAAGCTCCAGGAACTCACAGCTGTCTGCACAAGCAGAGCAGCCAACATGAGCGGCGCAAAGCTGGGGGAGGAGGATGTGATGTGGACAGAGCCTCCCCAGCGTCAGCCTGGGTGGAAGCAGCAAGCACGACTCTGAACAGGAAGGGTTGTAGCTGCAAGTTTGTAGCTTTTCAAAAGACATGGGAGAAAACACCAATACATCAGACCCATGATATTAGTTCAAGTTTAGCACCACTGTGTACTTCTGTGAGCAATAATAATTATCAGTGTAGCACAAAGGTTTATGCTGCACACACCGTTGGGGGCTGAATTGCATCCCTTCCTCCCCAAATTGCTGTGCTAAAGTTTTACCCTCTGTGGTGGGGTAACTAATAGTCAGCTTGTAACACCCAGCTGAACTGAATCAGCCTGGTGCTGGGTGCGGAAGGCCCAGGATTGTTGCCAAGAGCATATAAGGAGAACTGGAGGGGAAGATGGTGAGCTGTTCTGGAGAAGCTTGTTGCACTGGTTTTCCTGATATGAATGTGGCTGTCAGGGGTTCTCCTGTCACTGAGGATGGCTGCGGTTCTTTCCGGGGGAGCTCTGGTCCTTACCTTGAGCATCGTTTCCTGGCTCCACTGCAGATCCCTTAGCCTGCTGGCACACGTCCTTCATCCCACGGGCACAGACTTTCCAGCTTCCACCACTGACCTTTGGGCCTTCCCAGCGCAGATCCTTGAAACAGGCGTGTATGAGACATTACTGTGGGCTCTTGCCCTCCAGCTGGACTCGTGCAGGACATTGCTCTGGGATCCAAGCCCTCAGCTGGACTCTTTGGGTCTCTAGTGTATATAGACAGATTTCTTGCACTCTTCTGCATTTGACTTTTTGGATATTATAAAATAATCCTATAAATTATGTGTTCTGTATTAAATTTATTCCTTTGCAAACTGGGACTACAACACACTCATCATGAGTAACTGGAGATGGGGTATGCAGGAGATGATTAAGGTTAAGTGAGGTCATAGGGGTGGGGCTTTGATTGAATAGGTTTAGTGTCCTTATAATAAAAAGCACCTGAGAGCTCAGTTGCTCCCCTCTGAAGACACGTTGAGAAGGCAGCTGACTGAAGCCGGGAGGAGCAAAGGCCCCAGGAGTGGACCCCCGCTGGACCTCTGATGTTGGGCTTTCCAGTCTCCAAAGCTGGAGAAAATAAATTTCTATTGTGTAAGTCGCCCAGGCCTGGTACTTCGTCAAGGTTGCATAAGCTGAGTGCCACACCCGCTATGCCAGGCACTGTTCCTGTGGCCATGTGCCTCACCTCATTCAAACTTACAGCAAAGCCCAGGGGGCCAATTCTATTAGTATCCTCATTTCCTAGTTTAGAAATGTAATAGTAGCTACTGTGTTTCACACACTAGTTATATAACTGGCGCTGTGCTTAGTACTTCGACTTATTTTCTAATTGAAGGCTCTGAGCATACCAGTGGATATGATCATGACACTAGTTTGCAGAGGGCAGTGATTGTTAAATCAGCTCCTGAAAGCCACAGGGCTGTAGGAGAGAGCTAGGATTCAAATGCAGGGTATTCTAGCATTTTCTTTTCTTTTTTCTTTTTGAGACAGGGTCTTGCTATGTAGTGCAAGCTGGCCTTGATCTCATGTAGCCCAGGCTCACCTTGAACTCACAGCAATCCTCCTGCTTCAGCCTCCTGAGGGCTGGGGTTACAGGTGAATGCCACCATGCCTGGCAAATTCGGGGTATTCTAATCCTTGCCACCTATGTGGGTAAGACAATTGGTGCAGCTGGGCCAGGTCGTGTCCTGTCTCGCTAGCCTGTTTCTTCAAGGCTGGAAAGAGGATGATGGGTCCCTCTAGCTTTCTTCTCCAGGGAATGGCGAGAGCGTCTCAGAACTGAGAAGGTCGTGCTCGGCGATTCCGAGCTACCTTTCCCAGCTCCACAGAGGCCTCCCGAAAGCCTCTGAGGAAGGGATCATTACCTCTGTCCTTTGCGCTTGCACAGTGTCAAGGAGAAATTTCATTTCCTTACCCCCTCTTCCTCGCTATCTCTACAAAGAAAAGAATTTCTTCCTCGATATTCAAACTAGACGAACATGTTAGCCCTGAACAGAAGATTATTAAAGCCGGCCACAGTCGGCCTTCCTGCTCACAATCTAATTAGCTGAAAGAGGCTGCTTCCAGGCCGCATCAGAGAAACCCGCGGTCTGGAAAGTGGTGTAATGATTGAAGGCAGCCGGTGAGAGCCGAGGGAGCCGCCCGCGTCCGTGTCTGGGAGGGCGGAGGGATCCTGCTGTGGCTCCTGTGTGCCTCCAGAGTCACTTCGGCTGTGCCTCCAGCCAGGACAGAGAACATGAATCACCCTGCTCTCGGGCATAGTCCGGGTGGCCGTCGCCTTGTACTTGGTATATGAGACACCTCCCAGGGCCTTCCAGGGAGAGGAAGATTGGTTTTCTTTAGAGCTACTGCAAGCCCCAGGTAACCATCTCTCTGCACCACCATAATAGACCGGAAAGGAAAACACAGACTAAAAATAGCCTGCAACTGTGTGAGGCAGGCCTCTTGCATTCAGAGAGCGCAGCGGCCACTGAGAGGCCAGGGTGGGCTTCGCGGAGGGGCTGTCTGGCCCCCCTGAGCTGCAGGAAGTGGAGCTGCTCTTGAGGACTTTGCAGCCGCCTTGCTCACGGTCACTCTTCATTCTGCAGACACTGACTGAGCGTCTGTTAGGCAGCAGGCCTTGTAGTGGGCCCTGGGATGTGGAGGGGAACCAGCTCAATGAGTCCTGCTCCAGCGAGCAGTCCTGCTCCAGACAACCCTGGAGGAATTAACCAGGTGAACGTGCGAAGTGAGCAGTGCGCTGTGTAGGAAAAGTGCTTTGTGTGAGCGTGGCAGTGGCTGTCGTGTTACCCAGGTCTCTCCCTTCAGGGCTGAGGCATTCAGCAGCAGCTCTGGGCTCTCTGGGCTTAGGGACTCTGGTTCCCAGGACAACATGCGGCCACCAGGGGACACAGCAAGAGTCACATGGAACCTCAAGTCATGGCTGTCACTTCTGGCTCCTGGCTAGAGGTGCAGGACGGCAGGGACAGGGAGAACATATTTGCTCTCCAGGTAATCCATGGTGGCCTTGCTCCCCTGGTTCTGTCAGTGAGTAAATGCAGTCGCCATGCCCTGAGATTTTGGTGACTAAAGCTCAGGCCCTGTAGGCAAGTGCTCCTCCTAGACGGGGGTTGTGGTTTGCACCTAGATGTCTCCCCCAAGCCTTGTGCAATCAGAGGCATGTCTTTTGGAGGCAAGTGGATCACGGGGCACTATACTAATCTACCCATGAATCTATCACTGAAAGTGCTCCTTGCAGGCGGGGCTGGTCAAAAGAGGTGGTCACTAGGGTGAGGCCTTGGAGGGCACATCTCCCTCTGGCTTCTTCCCTCTCTCTGCTCCCTGGATGCCACGTGGGGAGCAGCTTTTCCTCCACTGTGCCCCTCTGCCATGCTGTTTCTTCTTTAGAGCCAGTTGACCATAGACTGCAATGTGGGAAGAAATAAACCTCTGCTCCTTTAAATTGTGAGCACTGGGGATTATGTTTCAGTGTCAAGGGAAGTAGCTAAGACATGGGGAGGCTCAGAGCATCACAGCATGCTTATTAGCGTGAGGGGCGGCATGGGAGAGGCTGCAGGAGCGGCCACTGCACTTGAAGGGTGGCTGCTGAGTTGGGGCAACAGAATTGGGGCTGGGTTGTTCCTCTAATGTTCCTCTTGTATACTTGACCAGAAAAATGAACTCAACCAAAGTTCCAGAGGAGTTGCTCATGGGACTGATTCAACACAAAAGGTAGATCTGAGTACTTCAGGGGTGAGGGTAGCAGATGACATCAGGTGCCACTGGAATGTCCCCTTTTTCTTTTTGGACACAGGTGTTTGTCTTGACTGCTGAGTGTGCTGGAGGCTGATAGCTCTCTCAGCTGAGTCCCCCTCTGGAAACTGCCCTCAGCAAAAGGCAGCTGCCTTGGCCACGTTCTTCTCCCTTCCACAGGGCTACCTGCCTTGCCTCCTGCCACCCACCGGAAGTTCTTGGTGAGGCCAGCAGAGGTCCTGACATGGCCGTGTCTCAGCCTAAACCCCCTCACCCCCACCCCCTGCTCAGTCCGCTTCCCTCAGCCTGTCCTGTTCAGGTGCTGGGCCTTAGCTTCCTGCAGACAGGTGTGCACAGGGCCTGGGATTTGGAGAACGCATTGCGGTGATTTGAATGGGTCCCTCAGAATTCACGTGTTGGAAATTAAGTCCCCAGTGAGGCAGTGGTGGAGGTGGGACTTTAACAGCTGAGTATGCCATGAAGGTCTGCCTGTATTCTCTCTCTCTCTCACTCTCTCTCTCTCTCTCTCTCTCACTCTCTCTCTCTCTCTCTCTCTCACTCTCTCACTCTCACTCTCACTCTCTCCCTCTCTGTCCCTCCTTCCCTTTCTCCCTCTTCCTCTCTGTCTTCCACTATGTTGTGACAGAACAAGAAGATCCTTACCCAATGAAGTCCCTTGATCTTGGACTTCTCAGCCTTCAGAACCATGAGCCAAATCCCTTTCTATTGCTTATAAAGCATTCATTCTATGGTGCTTTGTTGTAGCAACACGATGTGGACTAAGACAACACACCAAGCCTGTGGCTCATGGAAGGGAAACGACTTCCTACAGCACTGCCTGAGGTGACTGTTCTGAAGAGAACATTGCAGCTGAGTCCTGGGTGATGGCATGACTCCTGCTTTGCTGGTGGTCTTGGGGAAAGTGTCTCAGAAAGAGCACATGATGAGTATAAAGTTGGTGAGATGGGATAAGCTCCATGTATTTAAAGGATGGAAAGAAGGTCTGTGGAGCAGGTGGGTGGCATAGGCCTGTAATCCCCACATTCTGGGAGGCTGAAGCAGGATTCCAAGTTTGAGCTCAACCTGTACAACTTAGTGACTTAGCATGATGGTCTAAAAAAAAAGGAAGGGATGTAGCTCAGTGTAAAGGTGCTGGGTTCAATTCTTAATACTGAGAAAAAATAAAAAAACAGAAAATGAAGGCCTTGAGGCAAAGGAGCTTGAGGAAAGTGGACTGAAAGAGAAGCCAGGCACATCTGTCAAAGACTTACAGGCCCCAGTGAGAAGTGTGGATTTTATTCTAAGGGTGATGAGAGGTCGCCAAAGGGGATGGAGCCCAGGAATGAAAGAATTCTATTTACATTTTAAAAAGATGACTCTGCTACTGTGAATTCAGTCTCATGGAGACAAGAACTGACTTAGAGAACTAGAGAAAAACCTGCAAACCGTGTGATTCTGCATGCATAAAGGCACCGCTTCAGGCTCCTTGGCGTGGCTGTGTCTCACCATCACTGAATAGTCATTTAGCAAATGCAATAGCTGAGTACCTAGTGTACATCAGACACTGTGCTAGGCTCTGAGATACAGTAAGATACAGTAAGATAAAATAATATCCTGAGCCTTCAAGGAGCATCTGTTCATAGTGGACACGCTGCAGCAAAGCACCCAGCTTTGTAGCATAAACCTTATGTGGGTCATTGGGAACTGTAGAGGGGAAACGGTTCCCAGAGAAGATAGCCATCAGATTAGATGGGCCAGTAGGTAGCTAGCAACCCTTCCAGACAGAAGAAACCGAAAGAACAACAGTGTGGCCGTGGTGATGAGTTTGGAAACACTGTTGATTGTCGTTGTCACCTGTGGACTACACACTAAACCAGGCCACATGCTAAGAACTTGACCTCTCTTCTGTCATTTCATCTTCAGAGACACCAGGTAAAGCAACATCGCTTTTCTCTCATTTTCCCAACAAGGAAACTGAGGCTCACGGAAATACCTGACTTGAGGTCACATATCTGGAAAGGGGCGACTCTGGGTTTCATTCCATGTGTGTCTGACTCAGAGACTGAATCCAGTGTTCCGACACCCACTCGCTGTACAGGGACTTTCCAGCAGGAGGGGTGCAGAGGACAGAATCTGGCAGGGTGCATGTGACGCTGGCTATGGAGCTCAGTTTCCTGCCCCTTCCCAGGACAAGCTTGGGGTCTCCTGCTGTGTGCACAGAACTTGGCTCAGTCTTCACCTTGGCCCCATGGCCTTTCTTCCCCACTTCCACGTCACTTGTTTGGCAGATCTGGTGTCTTACTCTCATTGGCCACCATGTGGTGTCTTACTTTTGGGGGAGACATGTTAAATACATCTCCTAGCACCCTTTACTGTTAAATGACTGAGTGAGGCCAGTGAAGTATGCGTGGAAGTGGTGCTTAGAAGTCTCCTGTTTGCATGTGTCTTCCCTTTTTGCTGTGCTGGAAGCTGTGCATTGAAGATGTTAGAGCCAGTTGCAACCTGTGTCATTAAGTAACTGCACAGGGAAGGAAGAGACCATTCCCCACAAAGCTCGCCCAGTCAATGCTTTTGCTGCTGAAGGCACATTTTCCTCTTCAGCCTATATGCACAATGACCCATGGGTCCCAGTAAAAGAGAGTGGCTTTTAAATCCTAGAAGAGTATTTGTTAAATGCATGATCTCTTTCCTTGGGAAGAGACCATTCCCCTACTATTTTAAACTAGTTAGGAGCAAGAAATAAAATTCTATTGTGTTGAGCCATTGTATGATTGGGTCTGTTTGTCACTGCAGCCTATCCAGTACTAACTCAGACACCTACTTTCTTTTTCTTCTTCTTTTTTTGGTTTTCCTTTTTTATTTAAAAGAGTAAAAGAAGGATAACATAGTAATAGGGGGATTTGCCAAATTACAGACAAAGTGGTAGGACAATATCAATGGTTGTTATTTTACCTATTGTTATCTTCAAGATAGTTTCTCAGGAAAACAAATAGACAAATAATAGTGAGTTACAGACAAAAATGGTAGGGAATTATAAATGGCTGTTGTACTATACTTTGGTTTCTTCAAAGTGGCTTCTAGGGAAAACAAATAGAGCTATACATGAGTGATCAATTAAATAATCATTGACTATTCTCAATGGTTGTTGTTGAAAACACATAGTAATAAACATACATCCATTTATGAAATAGCATAGGAACAATAAAAACATTACAGAGTTATGGACAGATTGGTAGGAAATTATCAATGGCTGCTATAATACATATTGGTATCTTCGAAGTGGTTTCTCAGGAAAACAAAGATATACAAGAAAGATCTAACAAGCAGTTACAGGCTAAGGGTTGTGAAAAGTAGCGGATTACCTACTCATCAGTGACTCTTTTCACTGAGGTGTGATGGCTGGAAGGAAGGCCAGGATTGAAAAGAAGGACTGAGAGACTAGCACCAGTGTCCAGAAATAGGCTATTTACTTTTTCCTCTATAGACATGATTATGCGGGGCTCCTCCTTGAAGATAATGGTCTGGCCAGAGGGAGAAGGCAGAGTATGCCCTGGGCCCCTTCATTCCTGTAGGACCAGATGGTAGGAGGGATCTGAGCTCTGGGGCCTTCACTTCAGAGGGCAGTCCAACCTCTAGTGGTCACCTTTACAGTCAGGGCATGGCCCAGGGGACTTCTTAGGGCAGTGCCTCTTGAGGTGGCCTGGCTTTTGACATAGCAGATGAATGTAGTCAACGAGTTCTTCTTGGGGCCCCGAGAATCAGACTAAGGGTCTGTTTCTCTTAGTGCTGCAACAAAGGCAGCTGTTTTATCTCTGTCTCTTTGTTTTCTCTCCTTGGCCTCTTCCTCCTCACGGCTATAAAATACTGCAAAGGCAATTCTTACTAACATCTCAAGAGAGCTATCTGGGGCAAAAGCCATTTTTAGTAGCTTTTTTCTACTATTTGGGGCTGACTAAGTAATAAACTTACATTTAAGAATAGTTTGTCCCTCTACTGACCTGGGATCCAGGGAAATATGCTTTATCAGTGCCTCTTGTCTAAGAAAGCAGAGGGGTGTTCTCTCCAGCCTCCCAGCACATTGGGATCCTGCAACCACTTAGTGTCATCTCCCCAACCATCAACACAGGCGGCAGGAACATGTAGATGAAGTCCTCGGCCCGCTAGTCAGTCTCAGCACCATCAGTTGCAAAGTGTCCCAGGCAGGTAACCTAGACACGTACCTTCTCCATGAAGGTGATTCTTCAAAATCTGACTATTGGGCACCCATGTAATCCATGAAGTCTCAGTGCAGACCTCTTGGAGCTCCACTTGCTTCTCTACCACAGCCTACACAGTTAGGGGAAGAATGGCCTCCAGGGGTTCTCCCCAGGTATTGCACAAGGTCCTTCTGGTTTCCAGCTCCTGAATGGCTCCTGTGTCCCCAGTCAGCTCAACCTCTGAGTCATTGGGCATCAGTACTCTCGTGTTCTCCGAGTCCTTGTTCATCATCTGCTCCTCCGCTGACACTGGATCTTTCTGGCTCTCAAGGGCAGGGCAAAGAGTGACCTGTCATGTGGCATGTTTTCCCAGAGGTTTCTCCATGTTGGGATGGTTCGTGCATGTCTCTGGATGGGCCTATGTTGTCGCTACTTCTCTGTGGCATGGTGTTTCTTGACTGTGTGGCAGAAGCTGGCCAGAGGGGTGGTGCACGTCTCCATGCCGCTTCCCAGGTGCCTGCTGCCTGCCTTTCTGGGTGCCTGCGTGGCCGGGTGCACCGGGCCCCAAAGGGCTCATGCTCCCCAGCTGCGCGGCCTCCTGGAGCGGGCACCTGCGGCCTGCCTGCCTCCCCGGGTGTCCGTGTGGCTGGATGCTCTGGGCCCCAAAGGGCTGGCACTCCTCAGCTGCACAGCCTCCCAGAGTGGCTGGTTTTCTTGAGACAGGGCCTCACTGAGTAGTCCAGGCTGAGTGCGACAGTCTTGTGTCAGCCTCCTGAGAGCTAGAATTACAGGTGTGTGCAACCGTGTCTGACCACAGATATCTACTCTCTGTCATGGCTCCCCAGACTCTAAATTGTCTTTAAAACATTATCCCTGCCTTTGCTTAAGATTTCTGCCCAAGAAAATGGTAATTTGGACCATTCCAATGAAAATGAGCTAAACCAAGGAGTTACAGATAAAAATCAGAGAGTGAATGAATGGAAACTTTGCATTGTTCTTGTTATAGTGGTGATCTGATAGCTGGTAATAGAGGCATTAAATAAGGGGGAATGAGAGTGGTAGAGCAGTGGCCTAGCATCCTCAAGTAGCTGAGTTTAACCCCCAGAACAAAGGAAAAACAAATATGAAATAAAGAAAAAGACAGGTGAGAGAAACCAAAGAGGAACTAGAAGAATGGGAGGGAAAAAGGAAGAGAGAATAAAGAAGTGAGAAGACATGCAGAGAAGCTGCAGAGCAGATTAAAGCACTGAAAGCTATATAAAAAGCCTGAGCTGATGACAGCAACATTGAGCCATTCCTACTGCTCTGAGAAGCCACAGTTTCCCTAGTACGACTTCCTCAGGTATTTATCACACTCAACATGATATGTATTTGATTTTTTGAGACAAAGTCTCTACAGGTAGTTCAGGCTGGCCTTAAATTTGCTATGTAGCCCAGGCAGGGTTCAAACTCTTGGCAATCCTCCTGCCTCAACTTCCTGAGTGTTAGAATTACAGGTGTGCACCATCATGCCCAGCTCACACTATTATTATTGTTATTTTTGTCTTTGTTTTCTGAGACAGGAGCTCACTGTGTAGTTCAGGCTGGTCTTGAATTCATTATGTAGCCCAGGGTAGCCTCGAACCTGTGGCAATCCTCCTGCCTCAGCCTCCTGAGTGCTGGGATTACACACATCATGCTTGGCTTCAACCCAGTATTAAAAGATGCTTTTTTCCTGGTCTGGGACTGGTGTAGTTGTCCTATCCACTCTATCTCTTTTTACTTCCTACAGCACTCTGGATATGGCATTGTGTTAGCTGCCTTAAGCTCCCTGTCAAACCTGAGTTTAGTTCCCAGTGAAACTCTTAAAACAGGATTTCTTCTTGGAAGATAAAAGAGAAGAGAGGAAAAGGTTACATGCACAGGTGACAACCTCAGTTTCTGTACCTTTACATTTGGATTGCAGTGCCTAAGAGTTAATTAGGCTGGGTAGTTTTTCTGTTGTATGCTACCTACCTTTTTTTTTCCTTGACTAATTAGTTTGAAAATGGGTTCTAAAGAAAACCACAACGATCCTCAGGATTGGTAATGGGGTAGTTAGGAACAACCCCTAGAAGCACTTCTGCTTTTCCAGGCCATTTAGAAGTGAGTGTGTTTTCCAGGACCACGGACAGCGGCAGGCCCGGGCTGGGAGGCCCACACAGGGGGCCGCCAAGGTGGCTTCAATAAAGGAGCCCTAGAAATTCCTAGATAGCTGGTGCCGACTGCCTGCCACCTTATTTAATTATGCAGTGATCAGCAGCCTTTACATTTTAATTAGGGACTCACTGTAATGAAGCCATCCGCCTCGGCTCAGGGCAGGCCTGTGCAGTCTTTTGTCGCTCCGGAAGGGTCTTCGGCACTAATTGGCTGCTTGGTAGGTTGATCTTGACAGTACGAGGTAGGTAGCGATCCCCTTGCTTTTTTGCTAATGCATTCTCTGGTCTCTTTGCCCTCCTCCTCTTTGATTTGCCTAATTAGTGCTAATAATTTAAAAGCTGCATGGCCCTCTTTTGATCTTGCTGTCGATGGCAGACAGAGCCATTCCATTAGCAGATATTAAATAGCGCTAATCTGTCGTGACACACGGTTGGAAATGGCTTGCACACAGTTCTGGCCTGGGACCCTGGGGCTGCCTTAGGTGTGCGCATGCATACACACACACACACTCACCCCCATTCACTTTATTTCTACAGAAAATTCATTCTTGGCAGTAGCAGTTTAAAGCACTGTGTCTTAATAACTGTTTGAGGTCCCCTTTATTGTGGGCTGGCATTGAAAACCACATGATTTATTCCACATTTCAGGATTTTAATGATTAATTCATGAATGTATCTGCAAGAATGCCAAGGTCTCCAAAATAATGAAAGCTTTTTTTTTTCTAAAGTTGTTTGTTTTCATTTCAAATCAAAGCAATCTGTCTTGAACATTCATTTCTCTCCCCCTTCACTCCATTCACCCTGAAAAGGAAAAAAAAAAAAAAAAGCTGCTCATTTCACTGGGGTCTTGATAACATTTTGACAAGTAATAGAATTCATTTACATTTATCAAAATAAACAGATAAGCCTTCCATCTTCTCTCTGTGTGGCTGACACGGACAGATCTCTCACCTCCAACACACAGCAATAAGCTCGAGGTCATGGGCAGCGATTCGGTGGTGTGTTCCATATATCCTGAGACTTTTTTCTATGGAGATGTAAAAGGGATGCCCAGGTGGGTGTGGTTCTGGTGAGACCCTTGCCAGGTCCTGGGAAAGCAGACATTGCAGCTGTGAGTATCCTGGGCTCATCAGCCACAAGCCACATCTTCCTTATTTAAAGCGATGCCAGGGCTAAGAGTGTTGGCTCTATACTTGGATTGATTGAGTTCTAATTTTACCTTCATTGTTTTCCCACCAAGTGTTTGACTTTAGGCAAGTTACTCATAACAGTGGCCACAGCATAGAGTTGTACTGAGGAGTAAAGGAGGGCATTCATGTAAAACGTATGGCACAACACTTGGTATGTAGTAAGTGCCCAAAAGGTGAGGAGGAGGAGGAGGAGGATGGTGACAGTGACAATGATGAGGGCAGTGGTTGAGTGACATCAGTCACTGCACTTGGGCCACAGTACACTGACCCCTTGGATCGGGGCCACTGCACAAGGATCTAGATAGAGGGGGTTACAGTAAGGAACGGCATTCAGGATCTGGAGGGCTAATGACAACCTTCTCTTTGTGCCCCTATTATTTTTAAGTTTTAAAAGCTTCATTTATTTACTTGGAAATGTAACAGTCATGTTGGACAGGTTCAGATAGTACAAAAGGAGACACAGAAGAAAGTTCGTTTCTTTCCCATTTTGACCTCCCAGTCCCTTTATTCTCTCCTGGGGACAGTCCCTAAGATCTCCATCTTGTGTATTCTTCACACCATCCTCCTCTTATCCTTTATTTTTTCTTTCAAAAATTTTTTTTGCTTTGCTCCTTGCACTAAACCTTAAAGCTTGAGAACTTTATACACTAGTACATTTAATTTCAGCCATTCTCCCACTGATGGGCAGACAGTGTCTAGAATTTTCTCATCATATCATGGCCTTGATATAGGATAGAGAATCCATTGGTTTCTTTGGTAAGAGAGGCATAACAACAGGAGTACATGGCAGACCCTGGTTTCCTTCTCTCCCTCCAACGTGAATTCTCTCTACTTTTTGCGGCAGAACACCATTCTTCTGCTGTGAATCGTCCTCACAGACTTTCTCATCATGAGGTTAGTTGGAGATAACTCTACTCCTGGTTTCAAGGGTGGGATGTGACTGAAATCCAACCAAGCAGAAGCACTGCATCCCCTAGCCCCATGACCGGCTCAGGAGCCTCGCACGGCTAAGTCCAGCCCACGAGAACCACACCTGGGACTCCTGCTGGGACAGAGGCTGCCTCTTCTCCTCAGGATAAGGAGCTGTTCTGTGGCTGCCCAGACAGGATGACCAGGTCTGAGTGGACATGGGAGGTCTGCACACAGCGGTGGCTGTGGGATCATGAGTGAGTCAACAAGGAACTTACTTTAGAGAAGAAATAACAGGGCTTAGTGACATTCTGCAGAGAAGGCAGGAGAAATGGGGGGAAGGAGTTGGGCCTGATTCTGGAGGTTCTGCAAACGGAGGATTGGTGCCACTTGACTGATGAGTGGAGAGGCTTACTGCGTGGGTATGGCTGGTACTTGCCTGTCCTCTTCCCTGCACCAGGGGAAGCTGCATCTCCCAGGCTCCCTTGACTTTGAGTTTGGCGGGCAAAGTCAGAAAGTTTTCCTCCCAGTGCTGTGTTTCTGCGGCATGTCTGGCAGTGTGCGTCTCACCCTGGAGGCCACCTGCGTCAGACAGGCTCTCCTTACACGGTCTCAGCCTCTGCCATAACTGTAGGGTCCACTGGGCAGCTTCCCCCATGGGCTCTGGTGACGCACCTCCCTTGCTGCTGCCATCCCTAGAGTCGGTAGTGTCCTCCTGCTGTGGTTAATCTCTGGGTTGCCTCAGTGTCTCCTATTTGACTTCTGGTCTCTTCTATCCCACAAGTAACCATTCCCTTACATTAAATCCTCTCTGTTTGATGATCCAGTTTAAAAATGTGCTGAAGAAGCCGGATGTGGTGACACACACCTGTAATTCCAGAATTTGGGAGGCTGAGGCAGGAGGATCACAGTGAGTTTGAGGCCAACCTGGACTACATAAAGAGTTCAGGTTCAGCCTGAACCACAAAGTGAGACCCTGTCTTAAAAAAAAACAAACCAAAAAGAAAAAGTAAAAATGGGCTAAAGAACTAAACAGACATCTCTCAAAAGAAGGACTACAACTGGCCAACAAATACATGAAAAAAATGCTCAATTTACTGATCATTAGAGGAATGCAAATCAAAATCACAGTGCGGTATTGTCTTACTTTGGGTAGAGTAGCTATCATCAAAAAGACTGGAAAGACATATTGGGGAAGGTGTAGAAAGAAGGGAAATGTTGCCAAAAAAAGGGAATGCAAGTTAGTACAGCCACTATGGAAAACTGTATGGAGACTGAAAAACTAAACTAGAACTACCACCCTATCCAGCAGTTCTACTACTGAGTATGTGCTAAGAATGTTCAAAGGAAATTGTTATACAAACAGGGAATTGCAGTATTGTTTACAATAGCTGAAATGTGGAATCAATTCAGATGTCTTTTAATGGATGAATATGGTGCATTTATAAAACAGAATACTATATAGTCATGAAAAAGAATGAAATCTTGTCATCTGAAATGAAATGGATGGGCTGGGGATTTAGCTCAGTGGCACAGCAGCCGCCTGGCAAGTGTAAGGTCCTGAGTTCAATTCCTGGTACCAAAAAAAAAAAAAAAAAAAGAAATGAAATGGATGGAATTAGAGGTCATTAAGTGAAATAAGCAAGATGCAGAAAGTCAATGTCACACATTCTCACTCTTTGTGGAAAGCAGAAAGTCAATTTTTAGAAGAATGGAATAGAAAAATGGCTACTAGAGGTGGAGTGGGGAGTCAAAGAAATTCAGAAAAGGACACCAAAAAAACAGCATAGAGGAATCACTCCTTTTTCTTTTTTTTGGCATGTTAGGGGAACTATTGGACAAAACAACTCATGATTTCTTTCAGAATGACTAGGATAGAAGAATGTGAAATTCTTAACACATAAAAATGATTAATGGTTAAAGAAATGGAAAGACTTATTACCCTAATCTGATTCATACACGTTGTATCCATGTATTGAGTTACCATAGTACATCCCACAAAGATGAGGAAATTTTAAAAATGATAAAGTCCTTTAAAAATTCACTGTGAAACACTTAGTATGGATTTTATTTTGCTGGGTGAATCCGAACTGACTAGAAGAGGAAGGGGGAAGCAGGGATGGGTGAAACACGGGCTCGTGCCCCGATCAGAGAGGCCAGGACAAAAGCACAGGTCGGGACTTAGTCACACACTGGGCTTGCACAGGAGAAGGGGCTTAGAGGGAGGCGAGGTCAAGGGCAGGACGTGGGGACTTCGCAGATAACTGATGCCTCGGAGGCATCAGCCGAGATGGCTTCAGGGGTGCGGGACAGCCCCTCGGATGGGGGCTCTTGGGAACCAGAGAAGAATTTTAAGGAAGGCATGGGTGGTGTTCAGAAGGATCAACTGTTTGGTCAAAGAGCAAAAGCACTAAGCTGAAAATCTGATTTCCGACTAGGCGGTCTTGACCGTAGAACTGTACCACTGTGAGGAAAGAGGTTAAAGAGGGGGAAATGTGGAGAACTTGGGAACCAGAGGTTGATACTGGGGAGAGAGCTGTTATCACTAGAATGGGACAGTTACAGTATAAATTTGTTACTGTACTTATTTGGAAGGCTATGACTTAGCTCACTTGTTGCCAAATCTGCTTAGTCTTGAGCTGTTACTCTGGCTTTGAAAAAATATAAAGAGGTCTTTACAGCCTCCTGTTCACTGTTACAGAAATCTGACTAGAAATTCATACCTGTATCCATTGTGTGAGCATCTATAACAAAATATGTTAGGCTGGGTAATTTATAGAGACTAGAAGTGTATTTCTTACACTTCTGGAGGCCAGGAAGTTTAAGACCAGATGCTGGCAGATTCAGGATCTGGCAGGGGGCTGGTCCTTGCTCCCAGAATGACTCCTTGTTGTTGTCCTTATGTTGCAAAAGGGTAAAAAGGAACAAGCTCACTCCCTCATGTCACTTTATTTTTATTTTTTTATTTTTGTCTTTTTGAGTGTTTCATTATGCAGTTCAGGATGGCTTGAACTCACTTTGCAGCCCAAGTTGCTCTTAAACTTGCAGCCCATCCTCCTGCCTCAGCCTTCAGAGTGGCCTGCTTTCCCTCCTCATGTCACTTTATAGGGGCATTGATCCAACCTCTGCAAGGCCCACTGATAATATGGCACTGAGGAGTAAGTTTCAACATGAATTTTGGAGAGGATACTGACACCATCGCTCCACCAGAGGAAAGCTACCAGAAATCATAGACCCGTGTTTTCTCAAAGTTAGTTTCATTTTACAGTCAGACTCAGGCCCAGAGAGACTCAAGCACTTGCTACGATACAGGTTGCATTGATCCAAAGTCATGTGACCAAGCGGTCTTCCTCACACATGCTATCAATTTCTTGAGAGCTGGGATTGATCTTGCTGATGTAGGAAAGTGCACGGCCCAGGGCAAGATTTAGTAAGTGTTGGGCCATGTAATGCACAAGTGCAGAGGAGGAAACAGGAATCTGACGGCCCGTGGACTTCCAGTCAGGAGATTCGGCAGAAGGACATCGCAGAGAAAAAGTTCACACCATTTCCTGACTTGAGACCTTCCACACAACTCAGTAAATCTCACTGGGGAGCCATGGCATGCATAGGGAAGCAAATAGTTGACATACAGTGATGCTGATGAGTCAGTTAGAAATATCTTGTGTACAAGAAGCAGAAAACCCGGCTTTCTTTGGTTTAAGCTGTGAGATGTATAGACACACAGGACTGGTAGTTTGGGTGCAAGGTGGCTTTACAATAGGCCAAATTCTGCAGTTCTGTGTGCTCTTCCCTGCAGTTCTCTCAGCCCTGCATCCTCTGTGGAACAGCTTCTATTCAGGTAGGAATAAGGAGGCTGAGCTCACATCTGCCCAGATGCTCTGTAGGACAAGAGAGGGGCTCTGGAAGCTCTCCCAGGACATGCAGGGCAGAAGACCTCTTTCACCTTTTCTCCTTCCCTTTTTTTTCAGCCCGTGAAGAGCTACTACAGTGTAAGTCAGATTATGATGCTGCTCTTCTCAAAACCCTTCAGTGATTTTGGGATAATAACCTGAATCCTTACCAAACCCTGGAAGCCTGGCAGGACCTGGTCTGTCCTTTCAGCTCTCCGACTTCCTCTTCTACACCTCCTCCTGCCAACTCTGCTTTTCCTCCAGGTACTGAGATGCCTCAGGACGTCTGCCTGGAGGGTTCCCTCTGCAGATCTCCTTAGGGCACATCCTCACCCCAAGCGGCTGTCCTTGGTGACTGCTTAGAATGCAGCCCTTGGGCTTTACTTCCCCTTGTTTCAGTAATCACTAACAGATATGTATTTTAGGGTCTATTTCCTCTTCCTCCCTCCCTGCTTCCTCCCTTCTGTATTCTAAGAAACTAAAGCAGTACTTGCAATACAGCTGGTGGACAGGAAATATTTGTTGGATTAACAAAAATTTCTCTCAAACTTTTTATTTCTTTTGTTGGCTCCGTTTGCTCAGATGGCTTTTTCTGAGCCAACCACTCCTAGAGTCATGGGATTACCTTCAAAGCAATCAGCCTTACCCCGGAAGCTAGGAGTAAGCATCTGGCTGTACACTATTCTCAACAAAACTTGGGTTGTTTTAGGAGATGGAACGGGGAAAGAATGCCGGGTTAGGCCACCAACCGTGTCCACCACAGTTCAAGAGCTTTCTTTAAGATCTCAATGAGGACCGTGTCCCATCTGCTCCTCAGGGAGCTCTGCGCCTGCCCAGCTGAATGGCAAAGACACCTCTGGAAGGGAATGCCGCCGGGAAGGGAGACACAGAGGGGAGCAGGGAGAGAGGAGAAGCTGCTTCAGAAAAGCAATGAGAAACATCTTTGTGAAAGCAACACTAAAATTTACAAAATGAAAAAATCACATGCGAACCCCAGATTGCAAGATCAGAGGTGCCGATGGCAATCCCACACTAGCATTTTCTTGAATGACAGTCTAATTTCCCTGTTACAGCAGAGAGCCGCATCCAAACATAGGTGCTCCTCGGTGCCTGCGTGAGAGTGAGAAAGCTCTGCGGTGTCCACTTCTGCCCAGAGCTGTGCAACATGCTCTGTGGACCCCTGGTGTATAGGGCCCAAGCCTGCTCACCCGGGGAGCACCCTCAAAAGCTGGGCTTACGGTACCAGCTCAAATGCCACTGTCGGTAAGATCTATGAGAACGACTCACTTTTGCTCAGAATCCACCCTAGAGAAAGGAACTCAGGGAAGCTAAATTCACATCAGGAATTCATTCTGCACCTAAAAAAGTTTGGGTGGATCCGTTCTTCAGTGAGACTGTGCGGCACCTGCTTTGTGGTAGATACAGTTCCAGGCACCAAGGATACACTCCTGTTGCTCCACAAAGGCAGCCAAAGTGCTTTTATGAAATTGAAAATGCAGGTCCCAACCTCTGCTTAAACATTCCCTGTTTCCTCAGCTCACTTAGGAGAACCCCCAAAGTCTGTAGATGCCCGCTGTCCCCGTCTATCTTGTCTCGTCGCCACCCACCTCGTGACCTCAGTGACTCCTGTAATCCCACTACCTGGCAGTCTGCTTCTTTCTCTCTTCCTTCAAGCTGGTTGCTGCCGCAGGTCTTTTACCTGTACCGCTCCTGTCTCCTGGAACGCACTTCCCTTAGACCTACTGACTTCCCCTTATTCAGATCTTGTTCGAAACCATGTGTTAAAAATGCCTTCCTTGACTAATGTCATGCCACCTACCAGGGATGGCATTAAACATTTCTAACAGCAGAGCTGGTACAACTAACTGGGCAAACCAAACAGACGCTGGTCATTCACAACAGCCTATGCACAAACCAGCTGAATGCCACCCTGATCACATGCCACTCACCTGCCAGTAGCCAACCACGTCTACTCACTTCCTACGTACAAACCTGCTGCTATCTGACATTGCCTTGGTAGTGTTTCTATCCCCCTGGCCCACTGCTCTTCTATTTCTATTTCTTTTTTTTTTCTTTTTACTTGTTTATTAGTACATGATTGTATTCTTTGTGGGTATTTGACATAGGTATGAGATGCATCTTAGTTCTTTTTATGTCCCCCTTCCTTCTGCCCTCCGTCCATCTCTTAGTCCCTTCCCACTTACATAAGATCTTTTTCTCTTTTTATTTTGCTCTTTAGTTTGTTTGTACTCTAGGTTTCGCATATAAGAGAAACCATGGGATATTTAAACTGTGTGTCTGATTTATTTCCCTTACCATGATGGTCTCAAGGTGCATCCATTTTCCTACAAATGACTCAAATTCACCTCTCTATATGGCAGAATAGTACTCCATGTCTTTATCCATTCATCTGTTGGTGGGCTTGGCTTTAAGATTTAGCTATTACGAGTTATGCTACTATAAATGTGGGTGTGCCTGTATCCCTGCAACATGATGCCTTTGACTTTTTCCAGGAATATACCCGAAAGAGCTGGGAAAAGTGGAATTTTGGGTTTTAGTTTTTTGAGGGTTCTCCATATGGATTTCTGTAGTGGTTGTAGAAGTGTACATTCCCACTAACAGTGCAGAAGGCTTCCTTGTTCCCAACAGCATCACTAGCATTTGTTCCTTGATTTCTTGATAATGGCCATTCTTTCTGGAGTGAGGTTGAATCTCAGTGTTACTTTAGGTTGCATTTCTCTAAGGCTGGTGATACTGAGCTTTTTTCATGTGTTTATTGACTATTTGTACTTCTTTAGAGAAATGTCTGTTCGTTTCAGATGCCCATGTTTTGACTGGTTCTTTTGTTTTGGGGGGTCTAATACTTTTGAGTTCTTTATGTATTCTAGATATTGGTCCTCTGTGACAGTCCACCAGAGCAGGGCTAGTCTGTCTTATTTTCTGTGCACAGCGACATTAGCACTGCCTAGTTTTGAGTCTGGCCTTGAACTCACAGTGATCCTCCTGCCTCAGCCTCCCAAGTGCTGGGATTACAGCCGTGTGCCACCATGCCTAGCTGGTGTGGTATTTTCAGTAGGCAAAATAAAGATTTTTTGTTTTGAGACTGGATCTTCCTAAGTCTAAGTTGCTCAGGCTGTGCTCAAATTTGCGATTCTCCTGCCTCAGTCTCCCAGAATGTTTGTGCCACTTTCCCCTGCTCTGAACAATTTTGTTAATGGCAGGGGCTATGAATATCCTGCCTTGCCTCTCCAAAATATCCCCTGGACCCTCTTGTTGAGTAGACCAAAGTAGACTCTCTGCCTTCACAGAATCAGTTAAGAGACAGAAGAGAGCCCTGGAGCCGCCACCTGGTGGGTGTCTGTCAGGACAGCAGCTCTGCCGTCCCCTCTCTAAGTGACCTTGGGCAGATTTCAGGTTCTCACAAGCCTCAGCCTTCTCATCTGTAAAATGCAGGGCTCAGATAATGGCCTTAAGAGTCTTTTCAGCTTTGATGTAGGATTCTGTGATGTCAAAATAAGAGAGATTGTGTTTTGTGGATTGAAAACTAATGATCTTTTATGCTCCACATGTAACTCTCTATTTCTCAGGCTACCTGTTATATAGTGTCAACGTTGCCTCATATATCAGACACCACTGTAATAAGTATGCTATTTGTAGCTGCAATTTCCATTTTACGGCAATATCTGATTTACACGAGGTGTTTTTAAAGCATGTCACTTATGCTGCACACACCTGCCAAGAGCCTGATCTTTCATAATGACTTTCCAGTGAGGTCAGAGAAAGTGTCCACGTTCAGGTAAACAAGCAGTGGGCAAGTTTGCAACACGAAAGCCTCCTCCTCCTGGGAAGGGCCTGCGTCCTGGGGGGATGGTGACAGCACTCCTGTATTCAGAGACCAGACTCTGGCGGGCTGGGCGGGGACTGGAACCCTTTCTAACAAGTGCATTCAGACTCCGGAGGGAGCAGGGGAGCGGGTCCAGAACCCTGTTCATGCATCAGGGGATGGGGCTTTTACGGGTCAGTCTGTCAGGAGTCAGAGAAGATCCATTCACTTGTTACTAGTTCATTGAGTGTTCATTTCCATCGATCATTTTCATGAAACAATTAAGCTTAACATTCACAAGGCAGAGATAGGCAGGGTGAGAGGCAGGGGATCTAGAAAAAAAGTGATTTCATCACCAACGTGATGAAATTTCCTACCTGTTTATTAGACTTTGGGTAATCGGTTAATGTGCAAGTTGACTTTTGATTAACTGGTTTTGGGCAGGCTGGTCTTTCTGCAGGGGGGTTCTGTTCATCCGGGGTCTGAACACTGACCTATTGGGGTCTGCTGATGCAGACTTAAGGCCCACCTTGTTTGTCCCTCTGCAGCCGGGATGAACATCCCTGATAGTCCCTGTCAACCCTGGAAAGGGAGAGAGTGGTAGCAAGACAGGCTGCGCACGAGGACCTAATCCTTGCCCTGCCCACCCTGTATGAGGAGGATTTTGAGCAGTCTTTCTCCTTAATTCTGGCAGGAATGTAGTGGCCTTTGGAGCAGAGCCACGCGGACACAAGCTCCGGGGAAACTTGATCCTCTTGCAAGCCTCGGAAGCCCTTTCAGCCGGCTTTTAAACACCACTGCCCTGTGGTTGTGCTGCTGGGATGTTTAGACAACTCCCTGTGTGAGGGCGATGATGATAAAAGCACCCAGGGGGCCAGGAGAAAGCATTTGCTGAACCAGCTTCCTTTCAGCACACTGAGGTGCAGTTTAGCAGCTTGTTATAGCTGGCTGAGCCCCAGGACAAGGACTGGCTGAGAGGAGGGTAGATTTCTGCCCCCAGGGATTTGGTTGCTTGCTGAAAATCCCCCCAAAGGTCAGTCATCTGGCTAGGATTTCTTCTTGAGCCTTGGCTGGCCTACCGCTTATCCTCGATGCAGGCTGACCTGCGGAGCTTGTACTTCGGTGCGCAATGTGCAGCTAGCTACCCATCCCCTGCCCCAGGGCGCGGACAGTGCCAGGCTCGGTGACCGGGCTCAGGAAGCACTGCACAGTGGTAGCCTTGAGGAGCATGTGGCCAGCAAGGTGCCTGCCACTCCCCTCTCACTCCTGGCTACCTTGTCACAACTGAGGACTTTCTTGGCTCAGCTGCGGCAGGAGGGAATGGCAATCGTTTCTCATTCCCGCAACAGGACCTATTTCCTGCAGGTACCTAACACCCGTGAACGTGCCTTCATCATAGCCAGGAATGCCCTCTGCTCCTTGTCTGTTTCATCGCCTGAACTTCTCTTCCTGATTCCCAGTTCCAGGGTCAATTTTTGTGTGGCACCTGCTCAGTGCCCCGAGGCTCAGGGCACTTGGAATTGTGATTGCACACATCAGTCTCTCCCACTGTGTTGTAAAACCTCCAGGGATGGACCTTTCCTCTTTGTTTCCATCTATTCACTCACCCATTAGAGGCAATATGATATAATGATTACAGGTGCAGACTGCCTGGAACGGTGGTGCGTGCCTGCAACCCCAGCAGCTCTGGAGGTTGAAGATTGCACATTCAAGGCCAGCCTGGGCAACTCAGTAAGACTGTCCCAGAACAAAAAATAAAATGGACTGGGATGTAGCTCAGTGGTATGGAGCTTGCCTAACCCTAATTTTCTTATCAGTAAGGATGAGTATGGTGGTAATACTCACCACCTAAGGTTGTTGGAAGAATTAAACACATAAAATTTATCGGTACTTATTATAGACTCAGTATTACACTGATAATAGTACTTACTATGATTATTTATTTACTCAGCAAATATTTATGCCCCAAATATCAGTACCTAATAGTGTCATGGGTAATGTATCCAGGATCTAGAAAGATGCTTGGTATAGAGTTAGGGTTGGTAAATATTCATTGAGTAAATAGATTGAGCAAGGCATGGAGTTAGTTTCTACATCTCTGTATCAGTCAGGTAAACTGGCTTGCGCTATGTAACAAATGATTCTACCACACCAAGTCACAATGGTTTAATTTAACAAAAATGTATTTATTGCTCCTCCTATAGGTTCGGTGTAGGATAGCTGGGATGTTCTGCTCATCAAGGGACAAGGAGCCAGGCTGATCCTAGCGTTATCTTAAGAGATGCTTCCAAGATCTCTACAGCAGAAGGAAGGTGTAATGGTTGATACAATGTGTCAGCTTGAGAAGTTTAGAAGTTTAACTAAGTGACTCAGCAGGGGGCCAGGGTCCTCACTTTGTAAACATACTGAGCCTGTGCAAGAGGAGGGCACAGAGATGGTGTGAATGCTACATACACCCACCCTGGGAGGGTTGTAGGCCGTTTACAATATATAAGGGAGGAAAAGAGGCTTGCCCTTCCCTCCCTTTTGCTCTTTTTCTGTCTTCTGCCACCTTGAACCATTGCCCCTATGCTGCACTGCCCTGCCTTGGAGCCAGCTGATGAAGGACTGAAGCCTCCACAAACTGTGAGCGGAACAGACCTTTCCTTCCTTAATTTTGGGTGTCGGGTGTTTTGACTCAGCAAGGAGAGAAAAATAAGTCAGAAGAGCACAGTGCACTGTCTCTTAAAGTGAAGCTGTCATGGAGGCTCGTGTTTTATTGGCTAGAGCAGGCCACACGGCCCTCGTACAGCTTGAAAGGAAGAGGGACCTGTAGTTGTAGACTATCCTGTGTCCAAAGGCAGAAGACCAGGGTATTTGTGAATATCCTTCCTGACGATCACAGGCTAGAAGCAGGTGATACAATCTTCTGACTGAAACACGGGTCATTTTTGGCTCACAAAGAATCACCAGGGCAAAGTCAATGTCCACAGCTGCCCCCAGGCCTCTGGTTTAGAATTAAGCTCTCAGAGTAGGTCTTACCTCGCTTCTCACTTCTCTGGTCAGTTACATTTAAGCTGATGGGTAACCCTGTCAGCCTTAAGAAGATAGCAGAAAGAAATAAATTTATGCCAGATATCCCACATTCTAATTAAATTTCCCTTCTACCCTGTTTTGAGCTTAGATGCTGATCTACACTTTAAAAAAATCAAAACAAAAGCCCAGATTTAAGAAAGCTTGCAAAATGCTTTTTGTGTTGCTCTCTATAGCTGACATGTAAGTGAAAAGAATGCTTTTATTTCCCCCTCTGCAAACACCTTTGTTTTTGTTGCTTGATGGCTTGGAACAGGGTTCTGTTTAAAGACAATTAAAAGTAGCTTCTGAAGGCAGAAACCCAGTGAAGCAGGCCAAGAGGAGGGTGCACACGAGGGCTAAGCGGGGAAAATCTCAACTAAGCAGTTAGGGGTCTTTCAGGAAATGTGTCCGGCCTGCAGTAACTCTGGGCTCAGCCAGGGGCCCTAAATCTGTTATCTCAGCCCCCTCCCTTCTCCTACATACCCCCAGTGAAAGCAGCGGTGCATTTGCTGTCTATTTCTGCATAAGAAGTAGCTCCCAAACTCAGCAGCCTAAACCAACAAAGGTTTGTTATTGCCCACAGGAATCCAAGAGTGGCTATTTGGGTGGTTCTGGCTCAGGACTTTCCTGAGGTTCCCTCAGAGCATTTGGCAGGGGCTGCACCCTCTGAGGATGCACTGGGGCCACAGGCTCCTCTTCAGTTCCTACCTCAGCTCCTTGCTAGCTGGCAGCCAGAAAACTCAGCTCCAGGCCATGTGATCCTCTCTGTAGAGCCCTTCCCTATAGGGCTGCTGGCATCCCCAGGTGATGCGGTGGACAGGTAGATAGATAGACAGACAGGTACAGACAGATAAATCCATGGATAGATACATACATACATGATAAATAGATAAATAGGTGGATAGATACACATATAGGTGGATAAATAGATACATAGACACTTAGATATGTCAATAAATAGATGGATAGGTAGCTAGATAGGTACATAATACATATATACAGAGATTAATAGATATGTATATGTAGATAAATAGGTAGATAGATGCAGATAAATGCATAGGTAGATAGACAGAAAGAGTGATAGGGAGAAAAACCATGGTGGAAGCCACAGGGCTTTGTAAGCTAATGTGGAAATGACATGTTCTATGTTCTGTTGGTCACACAGACTGATTCTGGAACAGTTTAGGAGGAGATTACACAAAGCTGTGAGTGTTAGGAGGTAGGGCATCAGGTATCATCTTGGGAGATAGTTACCACACGAGGAATACACACAAACATACAACACACGCACACACACACACACACACACACACACACACACACACACCATTTTAAAATCAAGAAACAAGAGTGTAAACTTTGAGTAGCTGCTGCCATGACCAGGACCTGGGCCAGGAGGTCCATGTAGGTCACCCCAGCTACTGAAATAACCCCACCAGTTGGCATGCCCGCTTTACTGAAGAAGAAATGAGTGTCAGAGGGGTTAAGCAGTCAGACTGCATCCCCCAGGGTAGGAAGTGCAGAGCTGGGGCACTGAAGAAAGCCTGTCACCTGTAAAACACTTCCTGGAGGCATTTTGTCCCTGGTGGGCGAGGATAACAGAGTGTGGCCTCTGAGGTTAGCCTGACCAGGTCTCCGCCCTAGACACTGCACTCACCCTCTGCATGACCTTGTGTCGGCTGCTCGGAGCCTCTCAGCTTCTGTATCGTCATCTGCGCGATGGCCACAACATGAAAACTGCCTACTGCAGAAGGCTGCTGTGAAGATTAACTGGTGTGAGGGACGGGCACTGCACACTGATAGGAACAAATCCCCTCTCCTCGCTGAGTCTTACCTCTTCCGTCTGGGAAATGAAGGAGTTAGATTGTATGTCCGAAGGCATCTCTAATTTATAGTCCACGGATCACGTGTATATTTGAGTGTGTGTGTGCGTGTGTGTGTGCGTGTATATGTGGTGCTGGGGGTGGAACCTAGGGACTCACTCAGGCTAGACAAGTGCTCTATCACTAAGATGCACCCTCAGACTCATGGCAGTTAAAAAAATTTCTTTGAATATTGGAATTGTGCTAAGTAGCATGAAACCAACATATTCTCTAATTCTGTCATGCTAAATGTTGAGATTTCCTTAACCTCAGATAGAAGTTAAAGTAGATGGACTGTAGCTTTCTCTTTACATTCAGAATGTCCAAAGCAGGCCTTGAAGAGTAGGGGAAGTAGTATTGTTTGGATCTAAAATGTCCCCCCAAGTCTCCTGAGGGTGGGAGGTGATGGATCCTGGGTGTTGTGGTTACCGGTGGACTCATCCATTCAGGAGTTCAGTAGCTGCATAAATGTGTGGCTGAGAGGTGTGGCCTGGGTGGAGGGGGCCCCTGGGGGTAACCCCAAGGAGGGTGTATCCTTGTTTCTGGCTCCTCCCTTCACTCTTGAGCACATTTTCCTCTGCCATGGCCCTCTTCCCTGGAAGCAGCTGACCATAGACTGAAAATGTGAGCTAAAATAAACCTCCTTTCCTTTAAGTTGCAGGTGTTAGATATTGTGTCCCAGCAATGGAAAAGTGATGAAGACAGAAAGGCATGCT
>NW_004955433.1:7032267-7057162 GCF_000276665.1 Chinchilla lanigera
TTTTTTTTTTTTTTTTTTTTTTTTTTTAGGTGAGGACAAAAAAAAATGCCTTGGCTCTTCAGGGGTGCTTAAGGTCAAGTGAATTTGGGACATAATAGAAGTAAAGCAAATCTTAAAGTTTGAAGCCTTCAGGAGCCCTGGAATCCTAGGGGCTCTGGAGGTGCTCCTTATGCCCTTCCCTCCATAATGAATGTCTGGGCCTCTTGAGCATGCGAGCAGGAGGGCTGTAACAATTAACTTCTAGAGAAAAATAGCTGCTTGAAAATGCTGAGGACCTTTTCACATACCTTTTCCTAATGGTTCTGAGAGGAAGAGATATAGCAGCATCCCAGGCAGTGACAAAACAACCCATGCTGTCCCTGACCTCTGGGGCAGATCTGGCTCAGAGGGCTGAGTTTTGTCCCTCAGGGCTAAGGACAGAGGGGAGTGGGGAGGGAAAGAAAGGACTTGCCTGTGTTTCCTCTTCTGCATCCTTCCCTCCGCTGGGTGGCTCAGATCAGCTCTTATGGTGGCTGCTTTGAGCTTGTGTCATGTTCAGTGTTACAGATGCTATGATGACCGGGCACCATGGGTGTTTCTGCCTCTCCAGCTGTGTTGTCTGCATTACGTTATGGACACCGGCCTTGGAAGCTGGACTTTGATCCATCATGGATGAGAGAAGCCTGGTTGTGCTCTCCTTGCTCCACTTTATGGGCTGGCTCCATACCCTGTCTTCGGGGGGGCACTGTGGTCCCTCTTGCAATGTAGGGCTTGAGTTCCTAGCCACTTCTGTCACCTCCACCTCATGCCAGGCTGAGACCATGACCCCATCCATCCCCTTAGAAGTGCGTGGTTCTGACCCACTTCTGATCCTATCTGGGGATACTTACTTTACTTTTGAGTAAGACTGCATCCATCCCCCATATATTTTTACTATATATATCTGTCATTGTTTGGTGTTTCTCTATTTGATCCAGATAGTGGTTTGTGGGCCAACCCCTGCACCATCTTGAGTATATATACAATTTCAGGCTGTTTTGAAAGTCTTCTCAAGATTTTTAATTAAAATTTTACTGAGTTAATGGTGGGTTCACAGGCACTTGTAAGAACTAATACAAGAAGAGCCTGTACTCTCTTCATCCAGTTTCTCCCAAAAAGAGCTTTTTGCAATAAGAATATCAAGTCTCTGACATTTTAAAAGAGAATTTTAAAAACTTTGTCTTCAGGGAGTTTGGAGGTTGGGCAATGCTTTTTCAGCATGGTCTAGTGGGTTCTGGTGTCAGGAGACTCTGCAGGGTCTGACTCAGCTCTGTGACAGTCCTCTGGGGGGCCGCCTGGGGACTCAGCATCCTCACTGGTAAAATAAGGGAGCTCGATGAGATTTCTAAAGTGTCTTTTATCTCTCCCATTTTAATGATTTTATACACAGTTCATGACAGCCCCTGGGGCCAGCCTACTCTAGTCTTTTTATTAGCTAAATTGTATCACTTTGAGGCTGCAGAATCATAGCTTCCAGGGCCCTGCTTGTGTGGTCTGTTTCTGTTGTCTTCCCACAGTGCATTTCCTTAGGGGTCTTCCTCCTTTCCCTCTGGCCCATATGATTCAGGAGGGAGAGACACCCCACTCCTGGCACTAAAGGTGGGTGTATACTTGGTGTGTTAGGTCTAATTAGATACTTCTAATGCACATGTAGATTGGTTCCTGTTAAGCCATTTCTCCTAAGCTGCCATTGAGAAGCCATCCAAGGTTTTATTGAGGGGAGAGAGAAGTGCTCCTCCCAACCTCACGGAGGTGCTTGGGTTTGGATTGAGACCTGCTACTTCTGGGGGTCCTCTTGCCCTCTCAATGAAAAGCTCACTCAGAACTGGGTCAAAAAAAGAGAATATGGGAATGGTGGGTGGAGACAGAGAAAGAAGTGAATGGCGTCACTGAAAGTCACACATCTCTTCCCTGTGGCTCTTGAGGTGAAAGGAACCTCACTTTTCACATTAAACTCAGGTGAACACTGGTTATTTCCAGGCAAGAATTACGATCTGCTGACTTTGTGTGTTTGGTTGTGTGGGAAGCTCTGAAAGTCAGTGGGCCAGAAGGGGAAAGGTAGCACCCACTTATTTAAATGGGTAATGTAAGCCTAAGGTAAGAAAAAACCTTCCTTATCTATAGCATAAGCATAATAACAACATCTACTGCTTGGAGGTGTTATGATATTTAAATGAATCACTGCATGTAAAGTGCCCAGAACAGCACTTGGCTCACAGCAAGTGTAATTCATGTGGTAGCTATTATTATTAATATAGATCCTCCCCTCTTATCCCTCCACTTCAACCCAGTTCCCTTCTCATTAGGGATTCTAGAGACCAACTAAATACATAAATGTGTCTAAACATATGTGCATGCACACACACACACACATACGCACACACTCCACCTCTAAATAGACTGACCCTAAATGCTACAAGGACTTGCTAATGCTGGCTGGAATTGGGTCCCACAGATTTGGAGGCTGAGTGAGACTCTGGGGAGCACCAGGGGTTAGAGTGTAAGAGGAAGCGGCTGTGGCCACAGATGCCTGCATTGGAGGACTGCCGGGAAGAGGAAGAGGGGCACTGTGCTCTGTATGGCTGTGGTAGTACCAGTAGCGATCATAAGTGCTGCAAGAGTGGAATGTTTGCTGCTATTTCAGAGCACTGGCTAAAGCCCCAGACTTAGGAAATGGGCACTAAGCTCTTCCACGGCCCAGGGACAGTAGCACATTAGCTGCCAGACTCCTCCCCAGGAAATGCTTGGTAGTAGGAGGTGGCAGAAACGCTTCTGTATCCTCCCCACACCTCCTCTCTGGGCTGAAGGATTTTGTAGGGACCACGAGTCATCAGTCTCTTGGGTGACGTGTCATTTTGTCTGGGGGTGTCCCCTCTGGGTGTTTGAAAAGGGGCACCAAGAAAACTACTGAGGGAGGAAAGCAAGCATCTCACTGCAAAGCAGGACACTCGCTGGGCTGAAACCTGCTGGCTCCTCCGAGGGTGCTGAGGGGAGCAGAGTTCTTGGACAGCCCAACAAGTATCCAGAGGAGTGTGGGGCCACACACCCATGGGGAGACTAGCCCAGGAGACTGGAGAGAATGGAGAGACCGAGAGACCAAGCCAGCCCCAGCCATGGCTAGAGAACTGTGAAGGTGGGAGAAGCAGGAGCAGGGACATCTGCAGGGAAAAGGCAAAGCAGGAGCAGGAGCATCCACAGGGGAAAGGCAAAGGGGAGGGAGCAGGCACTGCACACCACTCGGTGCGGTGAAGTTGTGCTTCCTGTGGGCCCAGAGGGTGCTGTGGCAGGAAGGTGGGCTTGGGTTTTCTCAGTTCTTTGGCAGCAACAGGTGTGCAGAGGATGCTTGGAGCTGGGGGTCTGGGAGGACAAGGTTGCCGGAGGGAAACTCTCATGTCAAGGAGCAGTGCAGTGGCTTCCTGAATTACCCCGTGAAACTCCAAAGAAGCCAATATCGATGCCCCTGGAGATGTGTGATAGGGTAGAGGATTCATCTCCATTAGGGGAGAAGACCCCACCTGTCTTTCCGTTTTGTCCACAGGAAAGCTCAGCTCAGCAGAGGGGTTTCAGGAGACAGGAGTGGTGTGTTCTCCCCCTAGAGGCAGGCCTTCAATCGCAGGTCAGGCATGGGAAAGCGCAGAGCGAGGGATCTCAGGTCAATTCCTCCACAGGCCCACCTGGGTCATACATCCCAGGCACAGAGTTGATTTGCAGTGTGTCCTCTGATGATGAGCCCTGAGGATGTGACACTCACCGCACTGTTGCAGGGGACTGGGGATGGGAAAGGGGAGAATGTGCCTTATGTAGGACACATGGCTTAGGTTCTGAACTGGGCAGAAGGAGACTGAGCAAGACTGGATTGCTTCATGTCCATTCCAAGCGCCCGAGAAGCTGTGAGATTAGCTGCCAAGGCCGAGAAGGGGCAGGAAATGGAGGGTCAGCAGAGTGACTGTGAAGGCGGTAGGAGAGGAGGTGCAGCGATTTCAGGTCACCTACTGAGTCAGATGGGGAGAGGGACTGAGTTCACTGAGCTCCAGTGCTTAGTGCTATGTGGACTAACACGTGCTCCTCTGGTTTCATCTTCCCTGGGACCTCAGGAGATGGCTTTGCTTTTTTTTTTTTTTGTTGCCGTTTGTTTGTCATCTTACAGATGGATGGGCTGAGTTCTGGGAGCTCTGTGACTTGTGCAGTCACTTGGCTCCTTAGTGGCTGAGTCTGGCCCTGAGCTTGTGCTTGGCTCTTGAGTAAATGCCTTAACCACAGTGTCAGGACTCTTGGCTGCCTCCCCAGTCTCATTTCCTCCTTCTGCCTTAGCAGCAAGACTAGTTTTATTTCAGATGTTAGCTTGCTAGCTATACCACCACATTTCCCAGCCTCCTTTGCAGCTAGTGATGATCACAAAATGCCACAGATGGGGGACCTCACAAGCAGCAGAAACTTATTCTGCAGTCCTGGAGTCCTAGACCAAGGTGCCAGGAGGATCGGTGTCTGTTGAGAACTGCTCTCTGCTTCGGAGGTGGCATTTTGCTGCTGTGTCCTCTGGAGAGGAGGAACACGGAGGGGCAGAAAGGATAGAAGTGGCAAAGATTAGCTAAGAAGTTCCTTCCAGCCCTTTTACAAGGCCCTTAAATCACTTAACAACCTTCCCAAAGACCCTACCACTTCATAGTACAACATGTTACAACATGAAAATTTTTTTTTTTTTTATCTTTTTGAGACAGGGCCTCACTATGCAGTTCAGGCTGGTCTTGAACTCACCTTGTGGCCCAGGCTGGTCTCAAACTTGTAATGATCCTCCTGCCTCAGCCTCCTGAGTGCTGGGATTATAGGCGTGCACCACCACACCCTGCTGCAACATGAATTTTGGAGGAGACACAAACATCTGACCATAACACTTGGCCAATGAGACATAAGCAGAGGCTGTGAGGTGAGGCTTACAAGAAAGCCCTTTAAGAAGCAAACATCCAGGTAGTATGTACTTTTGTACCTTTCTTTCCTTTTTCTTTTGCTTCTTTCCTGGAACATAGATGTGATGTCTAAAGCTCTAGCAGCCATTTGGGACAATGAGATAACCTTGAGAATATATTCCATGCACAAAAGATTGTGGTGAAACAAGTTGTCAGGACTTGGGTCGCTGGTGACTTTGCCCTGGACAGCCCACCTCATCAACATGTATAAGCCATTGTTATTTCTTGTCTTTGTTACTAGCAGATAGGTATAAATCCTAATGGATACAATCACTGAGCTAAATAATTTTCCAAGAAGCACTGGAGACATTCAGTTCCTGCAGAAATATTTACTGAGGAAATTCTGTGGAGCCATCCACGAATAGAAAGCACTGAAGAGGGGTCCTGAAGCAGCTCTTCTTCCTCCTCTCAGAGGCCAGCACAGCCTTCCAGCCCACAGAACCTTCTTTTCCCTAATGCATCAAAACCCTGGTTGCCTTTACAGTGACTGACGATGAATCTTGCTCTATCTGCTAATGCCTCCTGTCTCACTGTTGAATTTTTCAAGGGCTAATATTCCTGAGGACAGGGCCATATCTTGGAAATTGTGTGCTCTACCATGCATGTACCCTTTAAGACTTCTGGGCTAGGTGGACATACCATTCGATATTCTATTGTGAAGTTCTGAGATTTTATGGAGAGTGGTGAACAGACCTGCAGCATATTAATAGCAAGCTCCCGAACTAGAAATAGGATCACAAGCTCAGATGGAACTTCCTAAAAATTAGGAAACTCACTCAAGTGAAAGAAACTGAACATGGTGTGTGTGTGTGTGTGTGTGTGTGTGTGTGTGTGTGTAGCAATATTTTTAAGTAACCCAAGATGGTGTCATTTATAGAATGACTTCCACTTCTCCCTTGGTATATGTTAGGGTCTAAGGATTTAGAAAGGGACAACTGAATAAGTCAGAACTCTGTGAACCACATGTGTTTATGTTATTGGCCAATTCTTACCTGGAGTCATACTGCAAAAGGGATTCTGCAAAATGCAGTTTTGCAGCCTTACACAGGAATGATGACAGTGTCCAGTCGGCCACAGGCCAGCCAACCCAAGAATGCAGAGTTTTTGAGTTATCGTTTACTACTCTGTGCTGCCTTTCATTGATGGGGTGCACAGGGTGATGATTCACATGGCAAATCTTCCCTAAATGTGTTATCGAGGCTGAGGGTGTAAGCAATATCCAGGGTGCTGGCTCTTAGGTTAAGTAAAGGACACATGAATGGAAGCAATGCACCTCCATCCTGACCAGTAGCTATTATCACCTGGCCAGGCTGGGTTCTTTCAGGGAGGAGGTGGCCACGAACTTCCATGTACCTGCCCCTTGGTCCCATTAATGGTTGGTATCCAGTTAAGTGTGATCTTTTTACAAGAAGTCTGTGTGACTTTATTTGCATTGGTTTCTGGCAGGTGTGATAAATGGCTTCACAGAGCTGACTTCTTTGTATTTTAGACAAAAGAGAAATAAATTTAGAAAACCCCCAAGTAATCCTCAAGTGATGCAGCCAGTCTGGCTGCCAGACCTTTGCAATGAGAAAACTCGAAAAATCAGACTTAGCCATAGTTTGAAAGATCCTTTAATTTGTTTCTGAAGAGCAAGTGTGAGTTTATCTCTGGTGTCAGTTCTAGTTCTTTGACCAGCTCACTTTAAGTGGCTGTACCTTAGAAGGGGCAGTGACATTTTGGACTTCTGTTGAATTTTTAGATTAGTCACTGAACACATTGGTAACTTTTAGCATATCAAAAGGATTTTTTTTGAAGGGCAGCATAAAATAACAAAACACTTATTTCTTAGCTTGAGTTCCTCAGAAATTAGAGTCTGTGATCCCTGTGAGAAAGAGTTCAGGAACAACAGCCAATGAAAGATGGATTATTGACTTGGCTATCACTGTGAACAACTGCTGGTTTATTCTGCTTGGAATTTTTGAGATGCATTATGGAATGTGCCAGAGAACTATCTGTCCAAAGGACCAAAGAGGGAAGCATTTATCCATTGGCTGAAAGTGCATTGGGCAAGGATGGTCTTGTGGGGATTAACTCTCTTGCTTTTGCAGGGCACGTATGCTGAGCACGGTGTAAACCTGAGTGGCTGCTCCAAGGGCAGCACAGATGCCTCTGGACAGGAAGCTCAAGGTTCTGCTGCAGACCAGGGGGAGGCACATGATCTGATTATGTCTGCACAGAGATGACCAGAGCCCTGGGGAACCAGTTTCTGCAGCAGTGATTTGGAGAATTGTATAAAGGGTCACAGGAGGTGTCCAACGCGTCAACTAAAAAATGAGTTCTTCATGGACTGTCTTCTGGATGGAGGGTGCAGCGACAAGAGGTAAAGAAGTGACATGATAAAGCCACCAATACCATACTTTCTCTAATAGAAAAATATCTTATCTATATGAAAATATTTTGTCATAAAATTTAAACTGCAATGAATGGCATCTGAGAGTTATATGTTGAAATTTAAATTCACATTCAGATAAAAATGATAGATATATGTATTTCCTTTCAAACCAGGTTTTAAAAGGGGAAGAAGGATGTGCACAGGAACTCTCAGAGCCTGATGTAATTGGGAATCAAATTTTCCATCTTTATGTATTTTATCATTGTTGCCCTTGCTTTGTCAAATTCCTACGATCTTAGGAGAAGTTGTCCTCAAGCCCCTTGAGGGTGGCTTTTTTCCCTAGTCACCCTCCGTTGGCTTTTGCTATGAGGAGCCTGATGTGAGGAGAAAACTCAGCAGATATTCAAGTAAATATTTATGGAATGATATGAATAAATACAAAGTTAAAAATAGAACATTTTCTTATTCTACTCCTGGACTAGATGTACAACCAAACAAACTAGAATAGATTTTGCATAGATTAAGTGTCACCTTTCTGACCTCCCCAAGAAAGGTCAGCTACTGCTTCTCTGTTTTTTTCCAGACCACCCCGTGCATTCAGCTGCTAGAACCCTTCTTTTCTGTTCTATTAATTCAAAACTTGCTAGAGTATGAGCTCCTCAAGGGCAGGGGCCATTTCTTATTAATCTTTTTGTTGTCAGCTCTGAGCAAAGTCTCTGGCCTAGAAATTTTTAATTAATTGGGCTCTGACTCCAGACTATGTACACTATGGCATATTTAACAATGCAAGCAAGACGAAGACAGCCATCTCTAGGACAAAATGATGCAGAAACGCACCTTGGGAGAGCACCTTCCAGCTGTGTGACTGTGGGCAAGTCATTGAATTTCTCTGTCGTAGCTTCTCTAGGTGAAAAATGAGAGACCAAGTAAAGTTAGAAGATATATGAGGTACCTACTGCTGCCATGTTTTCTGTACTTTGAGTGACATTTATAATGAATCATAATGCTTTTTAGATACTTGGTCCAGATGTGCTTAGTATTTTTATTTTTTATAAAATTAAATCCAAATTTTATTTAAGGATTTCAAATTATAAATTTCAAATTTCTAAAATGGAATAGAACCATCTTAGAATGAAGAAATGGTATAAATGAACACTGACATCCCTTGAAACTCAAATTTTATAATGAAAACATCTGCAAACCAATCCCCATTATGTAACAAGATGAAATATTATCTACCTTTTCACTTTGTTTTTTTTGTTTGTTTGTTTGTTTTTGTTTTTTTTTTTCCAGTATCAGGGATTGAACTCATGACCTTGCGCTTGCCGGTCAGACACTGTGCCACGGAGCTAAATCCCCAGCCCCTACCTTTTCACTTTGGCAATAGCTATTTCCTAAAGGAATGAAAAAAGTGATTTTGTTATCCTTTAATTAAAAATGGGATTCTGTCTTTAGATTAAAATTTTAAAGATCAGAAAAAGCTGTATTTAGATGAAATACGATTACAAAAAGAAAAGTCAACACAGAATATCTAATCAAAACCATATTGAAAAAGGAAAAAAACTACTGTGATTGGTTAAGGATTTCCAGTAGTTAAAGAGACTCAAGAAGTATGGATAGTTCCAAACAAATGTGTTCACATTTTAAGTCTTTAATACTAAATTTTCAAAAAGGTAATTATCACCTGTAAAAATGTATCAACTAATATTACTAACAGCAGGAACTCTACACCTTCCTCTTGAATTAGCCCACCCTCACTATCAAAACTAAGTTCCTCCCCTCAAATTAACAGTAATTAGCCTGAGGTATTTTAAATGTGGCTCCGAAGTCTCAAACTTAATGGTATTCCCCTCCCCAAAATGGTCTTATTACCACATTAGGCCCATAATCTCTATAGTATTTACTACAATATGGCCATCCAGAAAATCTGAGGAAAAAAAAAATCCTTGGACTTTAAAAAATAAAGTCGATCCCATCCATTTTCACTATAATAGCAGCCCCATGAAATGTGAGTGTTATCTGGCCAGATCCACAAGAGGGGTGTTTAAACTTCATTTTTCCAGTTTAATTATCAAAGCCTGATGTGAATAAAATGCTGAGTATCACATTGTGGTACAAGTACATCCAAATTTCTCGAGGTTTTAAATGAGACTGAGAAACAGTTCATGAAATTTAACGCATTATGCCTTAACACATCTGTGAGGTAGTTAAGTAAATAGCACTATTCATTGTAATGCACAGTAAACAGAAACATGGGTAAATGACGTATCTAGTGCTTAGTATTTTCAGTTCATTCCAGTCAGCTCTTACAGATTCATCAGAAAGATTTGTTGCCTCATGCCAATAATCCCACCATGTGGGAGGCTGAGGCAGGAGGATCACCAGGAGCTTGAGGCCAACCTGGACTAAGTAGAGAGTTCAAGCCTATCCTAAACTACATAGTGAGACCCTGTCTCAACTACCCCTCCAAAAAGAATTACAAAAACATAAATCATACCTTTCTTCTATTTAAAACTCTCTAAAGGACTTTCGATTCTAGACTAATAGCAAACTAAACCATCTGGAAAATGTTCAGCTGTATAGCCTTAAAAGTGCAAGCTCACCTAAGCTAGACATGCTTCTAATCCTAGCAGTCTGGGAGGCTAAGGTAGTTGGATCACAAGTTTGAGCCCAACCATAGGCAATTTAGCAGCGTGGCAAGCCCCTGTTGCAAAAATAAAAGATAGAATAAGGGCTGGGCACATAGCTCAAAGCGAAGGCTTTGGGTTCAACCTCTAGCACCACAAAACCAAACTGAATCAAACTAAAACAAATCAGGAAACAAAAAATGAACTAAACTACACCAACGAAGTCAAAATGCGTAATTGATCCTATAGAAAATAATGGTAAGTCATCAGGTACCACAAATATAATGGAAAAGCACAGGGAAAAGTATATGAGCTCACACTGTGGCTACTCTGGGAGGAGGTAGGTGATGAGGCGTTGAGTCCTAATAACTAAGATTTTAGTCAAGTTAAAGGGTAGGAGAGGCCACCCTGGGTCTGAATGAGCCAGGGAGTTGGCAGAAAACTGCATACACGAAGAACATTTGTAAGGATGCAGTGCTACACTAAAAATTCCATCTGTCAATATGAAGGCATGAAGAAATGGATTTTTGCTTTGTACTGGTAAAAAGTTACTCTGGAGAAATTAAAATTCCTATTCTGGGCTTTATGGAAACTGAAGATCTAAATATATCTTTTCCATGTTCTCCATGAACACCAAACTACAAAATAATACACAATTGCTCCTGAGCTAACGTTACTCCTCAGGTTCCAGGCAAAAGTAAGTACAGAACTCTGGGAAAGGGATATCCCTACTGCTCCTTGCTACAGGAGAGCCACAGATTAAGCCCAACTGGAGATGAACTCATAAACAAAATTATAACATGTGTGAGAAAACAAAACAACGTTAGTGAGCCGGCAGTAATTTAACATTCGTGTGTTCCCAGAGCATAGTAAGTGCTATGTAAGTATTTAATGGATGAATAGAGAAACTTTAAAAAGGGCTAAAATACAAAGAACTTCATTTAACAGAGAAATTCATAACCTACCAAAGGAAGTTATACACTTAAATGAGTGAAGACATAAAGGAATAATTTATTTAAATGTGACACTGAGATCAGAATGACCATATTTTTAGAACCACATGGAACATAAAGAAAAATAGTATTTGAAATAAAAACCTCCGCGAATGGTGGGAGCACTGTGAAGAAAACTGAGTGTATCACAGAGGGATGGGGTGTGCTGAGGTAAAAGAGGGAAGAGAGATGAAGAGAGGGAGGATGTGTAATGGGAGTTCAGGAGAGACTAGCTGGTAAGAAAGAGGAAATATTCAACAGTAATGGTACTGACGAAAGATATGGTTGGAGAAATACATGCAGTCATGAGCAGGACAATCATAATAAACAAGAACTCACTATAATGAATTACAGAACACACACACACACACACACACACACAAAACTGAAAAGCTGAGAGAAATAATAAGTTACAGATGTGCAGCAGATTTCTCAACATCAAGAACAGAGGCCACCCATGTTTGCAGCAGCACAATTTGTAATTGCTAAATTGTGGAAGCAACTCAAATGTCCATCCACTGAGGAATGGATAAAAAATTGTGGTATTTTTATATAATGGAATATTACTCAGCTATAAAGACAGATAAACTTGAGGATTTTACAGGTAAATGGTCACAACTACAGACCATACTCATAAATGAAATAAATCAGATCTCCATGTGTAAGCAACGTATTGTCTCACTAGTGTAAGAACCTGAAAGAATGAATAAAAATTAGGAGGTAGATAGACATTGTGAAATGAAAGAAAACTGCTCAAAGGTGAAGAGCAACTGGGATGAGGGAAAAAGAGAAAAGAAAGAAGGGGAAATTATGTATATGTATATACAGGAGAGCCAACATAGTTGGACTACTGGCCTCTATCGCTTAACTGAAAGGAACAGTTAGTGATTAATTATTTGATCAATCTTGCATGTCTATATTTGTTTTCCTGAGAAACCACTCTGAAGATATCAATATGTAATACAACAACCATTGTTAATTTCCTACCACTTTGTCAGTAATTCAGTATTGCTTGTATTTTTCTTATGCTATTTTATAAATGGATGTCTGTTTGTTAATATGTTTCCCTTCTTTTATTTAAAAAAAAAGAATAGAGGCCAGAAAACACTGGAACCATGTATTTTAAATACTGGGGGAAAATGTTAATCTATAATTCTTTTTAAAAATAAAAATGTAATTATAGAATATATTTAGCATTAAATTTACCGTGTTGACTACCTATAAGTGTATGTTTTAAGAGTATTAAATGTAAACTTCATATTTATTAAACATCTCTGGACTTCCCCATCATTCTAGCTCCAGACAAGCATCATACTACTTCAAGTCCTTTGAATCTGAATCCTCTACATACCTTATATCATTGGGGTCATATGCAGTATTTTCTTTTTGTGATTGGCATATTTCATCTAGTGTATCCTTGAGGTTCACCCATGTTGAACATGTAAAAGAATATGATTCCTTTTTTAAGGCTGAATAATATATTTGATTCTATATTTTAATACTGTTTATTATACTATATTATATACTATTTATTAATCCATTCATCCATCAGTGGACATTTGGGTTGGTTTTAACTCTTGACCATTGTGAATAATGCAGTGATGTGTGTGGTATACAAATATGTCTTTGAAAATCTACTTTCAATTTTTTTTAGATATATCCTAAGTGGAACTGCTGAATCACATGGTAATTCTATTTTTAATTATTTGAGGAACCTCTACTGTTTATTTTCTTTCTTTCTTTTTTTTTTTTTTGTCTTTCTGAGACAGGGTCTCTCTATGCAGTTCAGGCTGATCTTGAGCTCACTTTGTAGCCCAGGCTGGCCTCGAACTCACAACGATCCTCCTGCCTCAGCCTCCCGAGTGCTGGGATTACAGGTGTGCACCACCACACCCGGCTATTTTCTTTTTTCTTGTGGGTATGGAAATTTTTTCTCTGTGTATGTTAATTAGTGCATATTAACATTAAAAATATTGGGTTTCATTGTGGCATGTACATTCATCCCCCGTTACCTTCCCTGACACTCCGTACATCCTTGATACTTTTCCTCTTGTCTAATAGTTTCCATTCGACTTTCATCTCTCTTTTAGATTCTGCATATTGAAGAAAACTCTGATGCTTGTCTTTCTGAGCCTGGTTATTTTACTTAATGCAATGATCTGCAGTTCCATGTATTTTTGTGCAAGTAACATAATTTTGTTCTCTTTGTATTTAACATTTTGGATTCTTAGATCTTTGTGGATATGGATGCTTATTTTCCTCTTCAGATTTTAGAAGTTTTAATATCTTTTTAAAATTTAAATAAGTATTCATTCTGTTCTTTTATAATTTTTTGCTCCTTTTGGGACTTCTGTTATGTGATTTTGGTTATCCTATAACATCTTTTTTTTATTTATTTTTATTTTATTTTAAAAATAAAAGGAGAAAAACATTAACAGACTGACAACCTTTTACAAAATAGCAAAAGAACAGTACAGACAATACAGTTACAAACAAGGTGGCAGGAAATTAACAATGCTTGTTGTGTTACGTATTGATATCTTCAAAGTGGTTTCTCATGAAAACAGATAGAGACATGCAATACTGATCAATCAAGGACTCATTAACAGTTTCTTTCAGCAAAGAAATAGAAGACAGTAGAACAACTATGTTAACTATCCTGTATATACACACATACAAAATTTCTCCTTCTTTCCCTTCTCTTTTCCCCCATCCCAGTTGTCCTTAACCCTTGAGTGTTTTCCTATCATTTCACAATGTTTATCATACCTCCGAGTTTAAATTAACTCTTTCATGTCCTGTAACTTCTATAATAGGCTTTTTCATTGTTTCTCATTCTTTTTCTTTTTGCTCCTTTGGGTAATTTCAAATGACCTGTCCTTGAGCTCACTGATTTTACCTTCTACTTGATTGAGTCTGCTCTTGAAGCTCTGTATGGAATTTTTTATTTCAGTCATTATATTGTTCAGTACCAGAATTTTTATTTGGTTGTTTTTAGTGGTTTATTATTTTTACTTTATTAAACATCTAATTTTGTTCATGTATTGTTTCCTTGATTTAATTTAGCTGTGTACATTCTCTTATAGCTCACCAAGCTATTTTTCTTTTTTTTTTTTGTCTTTTTTGAGACAGGATTTCATTATGCACTTCAGGCTGGCCTTGAACACATTTTGTAGCCTGGGCTGGCCTCAAACTCACAACAATCCTCCTGCCTCAACCTCCTAAGTGCTAGGATTACAGGCATGCACCACCATGCCTGGCAGTCACAAAGCTTTTAAAAGAAAATTATTTTGACTTTTTTTTGCAGGCAGTTCAGGACTCTCGATAGGATTAGTTATTTTATAGTGGTATGTTTCTGTGGTTATTTTGTGATCTTTGTGGACTTCTGTTGTTTTCTGCACATTTGAAAAAGTAGGAACCTTGTCCAGTTTTTACAGACTAGTGTTTTAGGGAAAAGCTATTACCAGTCAGACTACACAGATAGATTCATGGCCATCTGGATAGATTCATGGCTTATGTTTGGAGTCATCAGGTGGGGTTCCTGGTACCAGATTCAAAAGGTAGGCAAATCCGGTTCCCGATTCCACAGGGCTAACCTGGGATCTGTGTCTATAGGGACTAGTCTGGAGTTTGTGTCTTTGGGGTAGGATGGGAAGTTATGATTTGGGTCCTGAGTATGTCCCAAAGGCTCATGTGTTGACAGCTTGGTTTCTAAATGAAAAGGCTGCAGGGATATGCTGGAATCTTTCAGAGACCTAGTGGAAGGAAGCCAGGTCACTGAGCACACACCCTTGAAAGGGATATGGGGAACCTGGCCTCTTCCTCTCTCTTTGCTTCCTGGGCACCATGAGATAATCAGTTTTTTCTCTATCACATCCTTCCACCAGAATGCTCTGTCTTGCCACAGACCCAAGGCAGCAGGGTTAAATGACCATAGACTGAAACCTCAGAAAGTATCAACCAATAAATCTTTTCCTCTTTTAAATTGTTTATCTCAGGTATTTTGTCACAGAGATGGAAAGTTAACATAGGGAATCAGCTTGAGGTCTGGGTCTGTGAGGGTCAATGTGGCACTGATATGGGATTGATGCCAGTGCCCACTGGGGTACTGGGATCTATGGAGGTTGGTCTAGCACTGGGGGTGGCGTGACATTGGGGCTTGTGGCAAAATTGGGTGTTTACTTTGCTCTTCTTCCCCCATGTAGAGGATGTTTCTCTCTACGCTGCACTGCCTAGCCTTAGAGGGAGGCAATGTGTGTAATATGACGGTGTCCTTTCTACTCTGATCCATTCATTTTTTCTTATTTCTGTTCTCCATCTAAGTGTAACCCATGCTGGCCTTGAACTCACAAATAATTAAAATGACGTATCATGACTAAGTAGACTTTATTTCAGGAAGAAAGATTTCATACTTGAAAATATTTAGCACATTGACAGAATAAAATCAAATGATAACTTCACTAGGTAAAGAAGAAGCATTTAATAAAAATTCAATACTTATTGTTACAGACTGAATTATTATTTCCCAAGATTTAATGCATTGAAGCCCTAAATCCTAATGTAATGGTATTTGGAGATAGAGATTTTTGAATGTAATTAGAGTTAGATTAGATCATTAGGATGGGGTCCTCATGATAAGATTTAGGATTTAGAGCCTTGTAAGAAAAGGAGAGGAAGAGGAAGTTTCCTCCCTGCTCTCACCTCTTATTTTTTTGAAGACAAGATCTTACTATATAGTAGTTCAAAGGCTGGCCCTTGATCTAACTGTGTAGCCCAGGCTGGCATTGAACTCATGGCTATCCTTCTGCCTCACACTCTTGAGTGCTGGTATTACAGGTGTGTGCCACTACACCTATCTCTCTCTCTCTCTCTCTCTCTCTCTTTGTGTCTGTTTCTGTGTTTCTCTTTGTGTCTGTGTCTGTCTCTTTGTGTCTGTCTGTCTGTCTGTCTCTGTCTCATACCGAAAGAATACAGCCATCTATAATCTTGTTCATCTGACACCTTGGTCTGTCTCTAGCCTCCAGAACTGGGAGAAAATAAATCTCTGTTGTTGAAATTGACTAGTCTATGTGGTTTTTTGTTATGACATCCCAAAATGACTAATACTTGCATACATTATAAAATTTTGTATCAAACTAGGAACGTAAGCAAATATCCTGACACTGATAACATCTTCTTAAAAAAACATCTTCAACTATAACAGTAAAAATTTAGAAACATTCCTATGAAATTCAGGGACTTTTTTGTAGTAAGAACAAATCCAAATTTAAAGAATTAAAGTAATAGCACATAATTCACAAGCCATATAATTTTCTACATTGAAAATCCAATAGCATCTAGATTATACTCATTACTAGTAATAGAAAAGTTTAGCATATTTAACAGTTCTAAGGTAAATATGCAAAAATCAATCTAGGTATCAGCAACAATTAGAAAGCATAGACTCAAAAAACATGCATGTAGTTGTATAACCATGGTCACTCTCCAAATTTCCTTGTAACCCTTTGTAATCATTCTCAGATCCTTGTGCCTTGCTTCTCATGTGGCTGATATGAATTCTGTCTATAGTCCCCCCTAAGAAACTCAAGTGGAGTGATAGAGTATGTAGTCCTTGCTGTTTGATTTTTTCATCTTTAATATGTGTTTTTGCAGCTATTTGTAGTTTGTTACTTTTTATTTTTGGGTAGTATTTTGTTCTATATATGTACTACTCTCTCTTTTTAAACCAAATTACCAGTTGGTGGACATTTCAGTTGTGGTTATTGTGAATAAAGCTGCTATATATACTTATGTTAGCTATTTACATGAGTATATATTTTCTTTCTTTTGGACAGATATCTAGGAGTGGGAAGTGCAGTGTCACAGGGTGCTAGCATGTTTAACTTTCTAAGAAACTTGAGGTGGACATTTTATTTTTTCCTTGTTTTTGTTTTTGTTTTTTTTTCTTTTTTCTTGATTGTTGCTTTATATGACTGCAAACATGGTTTCTAATTTTTGTTGTTGTTCTGTTCTTGTTTTATTTTTTCCTTTCCTCTTTCCCTCGTGTCTTCTGCACCAGTTTCCCAAAGTTTGCCCTTTGTCCTCCAGCCTTACTTCTAATCTCTCCCTCTCCTTCTATTTCTCTTTGTCTCCATCTTATTTCTCTATTTTGTGTCCAACCCCTTTTAAATTTTCTGCCCTGAGGGTAAAATCACTATACAGGGGATTATTTACTGTATACAATTTTCTGGTTTGTTTCATATTTTGTTGTATAACCACAAATCTAATTCCTATGGTTAAAAATGACAAATTAATAGTTATCAGTTTGTCATTGGCTAGGCTGTTTTTGATGCTGTTGTTATTGCTGGTTGTACTACTTTAGCCAAGGTGACATAATTGTTCTGATCAGTTGTTCTTTCTGGTATACCAAGACTTAGATAGTCAAGAATGAGGGGCTCACCCAAGTAGGCAGCAACATCTCATCCCTAATAAATTAAAGAAGCAGGACCTTGCAACAGACTCAAAACCCCAAAGCAAGCTAGCTATACCTGCAAGACGTCTTTGAGAAGTAGTCATTTGCTAAATGTTCTAAATACCACCAATAAAGCTACTCACCATAAGCAATGGGCAAGCATCAACCCAAGAATTAAATAAAAAAAAAAGAAAAGAAAAGAAAATAAGAAGACACTTAAAAAGATGCAACTCTGGACTTCTAGCTCATCAAAGGAAACCCAGGGGGCAATGAGGTGGAATAGTTCAAAAGCTGCCCAACTGGCCTCTCTGAAGTGGTAACAGTAGAAGTAACAAAGCAGATGAATGAGTCACTAGAAAAAAATCAAAACAGAAATAATTACTCAGTTAACTATAGAAATGGTGACCATAATGAAGGACATGCTTAGTGAGTCTAGAGCATATACAGATAAAAAAATAAAGGAGCTTAGGAAAATTATGAAAATCACAAACACTGAACACAGGAAAGAAATAAAATCCATAAAACAGGTTCAAACAGATATCTGGGAGATTAGAAATTCCATTGAAAGTATACGAAGCAGAATGAGTCAATGTTAGGACATAATATTAGAGGACAGGATTGCAGTTAGCAATCATGAAAAGAAATATTTCTTAAAAATAGCAAGAGGCCATGGATAATCAGCCCAACAGCTGCCAGATGATGGAAAGAAGAATAATGTAAGATCGATCAGAGTCAAGGGAAAAGCTGGTGATAGCACAAACGACATAAAAAAAACCTATTCACAAAATGTCAGAAAACTTCCCAAGCATGGAAGAAGAATTTGACATACAAATAAATGAGGTATATAGAACTCCAATTAGCAATGATTAAAAAAAATAGAGTGAGGCATATAATTCCAGAAATTTAACATGGAAATAGAATACCAAAAGCTGTTAGAGAAAAGAAAAAAATCACCTATAAAGGAAGCCCATCAGAATCACAGCAGACTTCTCAACACAAACCCTCAAGTTAAGGAGAGCTTGGAGTAAAGTATGTCAATCCCTAAAAGAAAACAACCTCCAACCCAGATTGATGTACTCCACAAAACTATCTTTCAAAATTGATAGAGAAATAAGACACTCCCATGACAAAGGACACCTGAGAAAATTCATAAACACCAAGCCAGTAATCCAAAATCTTCTGAAGAACATTCTAGAAAGAGACAACAAGGACTGAAACTCCATGAACCCCAACAGAATGAATCCACCAGACAAGCAATTAAACAGATGAAGAAAAGGGAACCAACAACATAAGAATAACATGACAAGGATGTCAATATGTTATCAGTTATAACCATCAATATTAATGGTCTGAATTCACTGGTCAAAAGAAACAGACTTGAAGAAAGGATGAAGTAGGAAGACCCAACAAAATATGTTGCATACAAAAACATATTTGATTACAAAAGAGGTTCATAGACTGAAAGTCAAAGGATATAGTCAAAGTCAAAGATATAGTCAAAGTCAAAGTCAAACAATACTCCATGTGACAGGAACCTGGAAGAAAGCAGGAGTAGCTATTCTATTTGCAGACAAAGTGGATTTCAAACCAAGACTGATTCAGAGAAGGTTACCACATTCTTGTAAAGGGAACAATCCAAGAGGAAGAGATAACAATAATAAATATGTATGCACCAAATACCAGTGAGCTGACCTATTTTAACAAATATTGATGGACATAAAAATCAAATGAGCATTAACACAATTTTAATGGGAGACTTCAATACCTGACTATCAGGAAGAGACAAATCAACTAGACAAAAAATCAACAATGAAATATCAGAACTGTACCAAACCTTTGAGCAAAAGGACTTAGTAGATGTCTACCGACTGTTCCACCTCATAACATCAGAATACACATTTTTCTCAGCTGCATGTGGGATGTTCTCCAAACTAGACCACATATTAACTCATAGAACATGCTTAATTCCATACACAGGAATTGAAATTATTCCATGAATATTATCAGACCATAGTGCAATGAAATTGGAAATCAATGGCAAAAGAAACCACAAGAAATTCATAAACATATGGAAATAAATAACATCCTCCTGAACAACTAATGAGTCACAGATGAAATTAAAGAAGAAATTAGACAGTTTGTACAATTAAATGATAATGCCAGTACAACATACTGAAACTTATGGGCACAATGAAAACAGTCCTAAGAAGGATATTTATAGCAGTGAATACATATATCAGAAAGACAGGATGAGCTCGAATAAACAATCTAATGTTGAACCCCAAGCTTCTAGAAAAAGAACAGCGAGTCAAGCCCAAAACTCCTATGAGGGAAGAAATTATAAAGAGGAGAGAAGAAATTCATTCAATGAAGATTAAGAAAACCATAGAAAGAATCAATGAATCAAAGAGTTCATTCTTTGAAAGATTAAATAAAATTGACAAACCCTTAGCCAAACTTATCAAAAAAAAGGAAGAGTCTCAAATCCATGCCGTTAGGAATGAAGAGGGTGAAATCATGACAGATCCAGCAGAAGCCCAGAAGATCATCAATATCTACCTCAAAAACCTATATTCTAATGATGGAAAACAGAAAAAATGTGACAGATTTCTAGATACATATAAATTACCAAAGCTGAATCAAAAATATATAAAAATTCTAAATAAACCAATATCAGCCAATGGAATTAAAGATGTAAGTAAAACCTACCAACAAAGGAAAGCTGAGACCCTGATTGATTCAGTGTTGAATTCTACAAGAAATTTAGAGGAGAACCTAATGCCACTATTTTTCAAACTCTTTAATGAAATTGAAAGGGAAGCAGTACTCCCAAATTCATCTTTGGAAGCAGGCATTATCCTGATACCAAAACCAGAGAAGGATCCAATCAAAAAGGGAACTACAGGACAGTCTCTCTAATGAACATAGAGGCAAAAATCTTCAACAAGATACTAGTAAACAGAATGCAGCTCATCATCAGAGATTATACAACATGACCATGTGGGATTCATCCCAGGGATACAGGGATGGTTAAACATATGCAAATCAATAAATGTAATACACCAGAGCCAAGCACAAAAGCCAGTTGCAGAAAAAGTATTACATGAAGTCCAACACCCATTCATGATAAAAGCCCTGCATAAAATTGGAACAGATGATCTTTATCTCAATCTGATAAAAGCCATCTATGACAAACCTACACCCAACATCATGCCAAATGGATAAAAACTGAAAGCTTCACTCTAAAATTAGGAACAAGACAAGGATGTGCACTGTCACCACTCTTATTCAATATAGTTCTGGAAACAATAACCAGAGCAATTAGACAAGAAAAAAAATAAAAGGAATAAGGATAAGAAAGGAAGAAGTTATTATTATTTGCTGATGACACCATACTCTACATAGAAGACCCCAAAAGCTCCACCAAAAGACTTGTAGATTTAATAACCAAATTCAGTCACACAGCTGGATACAAGGTGAACATTAAAAAATCAATAGCTTTCCTGTACACAAACAACAAACTCACTGAGAGAGAAATTACAGAAAAACATCTTTCACAATAGCATTCAGAAAATGAAATACCTAGGAATCAACGTAAAAAAGGAAGTAAATGATCTTTACTCTGAAAATTACAGTACTCTGAAAAAAGAGATCAAAGAGGATATCAGAAAATGGAAAGATATCTCTTGTTCTTGGCTAAGAAGAACCAATATAGTGAAAATGGCCATCCTTCCAAAATTGTCATACAAATTTTATGCAATCCTGATCAAAATTCCAATAGCGTATCTCACAGAATTAGAGAAAACAGCCCTAAAATTCATTTGGAATCAGAAGAGACCTAGAATAGCAAAAGGAGTTCTTGACAACAAAGGCAAAGCAGGAGGCATCACAATCCCTGACTTGAAGTTATACTGCTATGATAAAAACAGCATGGTACTGGCAAAAAACAGAAAACAAAAAACAGACCCAAGGATCAGTGAAACAGATTAGAAGGTGCAGAAATAACTCCAGATATACTCAGCAACAAAGGAGCCAAATACCTTCACTGGAAGAAAGATAACCTCTTTGATAAATGATGCTGGAAAAACTGGTTCTCCACATGCTGAAGATTAAAACTAGACCCATATGTTTCACCATGCGCTAAACTAAAATTGAAATGAATTAAAGATCTAAATATTAAAACAGAATTACTAAATTTGCTGGAAGATAGAATAGGTAGAACTCTTGAAGACATTGGTATAGGCAAAGACTTCAGGAGCAAAACCCCGATTGCACAGGAACTATCACAAAGAATCAACAACTGGAACCTCAACTTATTAAAAAGCTTTTATATAACATGGGAAACCAACAGAATGAAGAGACAACCCACAGTGGGGAAAATATTTTTTACCAGCTGCTCCTCAGACAAAGGACTATCATCTAAAATATATAAAGAACTAAAAAATATCAGAGCCCCCAAATTTAAAGACCCAATCCAAACATGGGCATCTGAAATGAATACACACTTCTCAGATGAAGAAGTAGAAATGGCAAGTAACTATATGAAAATATGTTCAAAGTCACTGGTCAGTCAAGAGATGCAAATTAAAATAACACTGAGATTCCATCTCACTCCAGAAAGAATGGCTATCATCAAGAAATCAACCAATAACAAATGCTGGTGGGGCGGTGGGGAAAAAGGAAACCTTCTCCATTGTTGGTGATAATGCAGACTGGTGAAACCACTATGGAAATCAGTGTGGAGATTCCTCAAAAAACTAAAACTAAAGGTTGGATTCAACCCAGCCATCCCTCTTCTTTGTATCTTCCCAAAAGAATTAAAAGCACTGTACCACAGTGATATATGCACACCCATGTTTATAGTGGCTCAGTTTGTAATAGCTAAGAATTGGAAACAGTCCAAGTGCCCATCAACTGATGAATGGATAAAGAAGATGTGGGTTTTTTAAAAAAATAGAATAGAGTACTATTCTGCTGTAAAGAAGGATAAGCTTGAGACATTTCTAGGTAAATGGATGCACTTGAGACCATGCCCTTAAGTGAAATAAATTGGTCACACATGTACAAATATTGTGTGGTTTCTCTGGTGTGAGAAACCAAAAGTATAAATAAAGACAAAAATATGTAATAGATATTGGGAAATCTATGAAAGCAGTGAAAGTGACTTAGTAAGACTCTGTCTCAAAATTTTAAAATGGCTGGAGAAGAGGCTCATGCCAAGGTCTTGGGTTCAATCCCCTGAACTTAAAGAAAAAGCAAACCTCACCAGACAGTGAATCTGCTTCTATATTTATCTTGAGTTAGCTTTGGGAAACTGGAAAATGGGAAATTAGAAAATGTTCTAAAGAGAAGGGGAGAAAAAGGGGGAGGGCAAGAAAGAAAGGGAAAGGGCACTTGAACTACAAACTTTATGTTCTTCAGCACCTGGCCTCCTTATCACTGTGCTGTCCCATGTTGCCAAGGCAGGGAAGCTTTGCACTGGACACTTCACTTTCTTTTGTCTTCACATTTACCAGCGCTTGGCAATCCCCTCTCTCCATTACAAGCAATTAAAACAGTCTGTTTGGTACTTGAGTATCTGTGGAAATAAGATACCATGTAAATAAAAAAAGCATTCTTGTGAATGTTATTCTATAAATGCAAGTTTTCAATTCCTTTGGGTGGTCATATGGTAAGAGTATATCTGTCTTAGTATACTTGGGCTTCTGTTACAAAATACTTTAGAATTAGAATACTAATACTAATACAAAATACTTTAGAATAGTATTCTAACTACTTTAGAATACTTTACAATAGGTAGTTTAAAAACAAGAGAATTTTATTCCTCACATGTCCAGGACGATAAATCTAAGCTAACTCAAGATAAATATAGAAGCTAACTTGTCCTTGGCATGAGTCTCTTCTCCAGCCATTTTAATAATTTGAGACAGAGTCTTACTAAGTCACTTTCATTGCCCAGGCTGAGTTTCACCTTGTGAGCCTCCTGCCTCAGCCTCCCAGAGCACTGAGATTACCGCTGTGCGCCACCACACCAGGCTGAGAATTATCTTTTTGATCAATAGAATTGTGCCTTCTTGCTGTGTTCTCAAGTAGAAGGGGTGAGAATTTTCCTTTTAAACTCCTTAAGGATACGAATCCAATTGATGAGCACCGGCATCCTCAGGATCTAATAATAATTTCGCAAATATCCAAATGTGGCCATCATCGCCTGAGGGGGGGTGTTAAGATTTCAACACGCGTTTTGACTGGAAAAACAAACATTTATACCACAGCAATAGGAAACTGCCAAACCATCTCCCAATGTAGCTGCACCCTTTTGCATTTTCGCTAGCAATAAACGAGAGTTCTTTTTGCTCCACAGCCTCAGCAGCATTGCCAAGGTCAGGGTTTGGGATTTTGGCTCTTTTATTAGGTGTGTAGCAGTATTCTACTGTTATTTAATTTCCGTTTTCAGTGGTGACATTCGATGTGGAGCATCTCTTCATACACCTACTTGCCTCCTGCCTGGCTACTATGGTGTTGCGTCTTTGAAGGTCTTTGGTCCGGTTTTTAATGATACCTTCTTATCATTGAGTTTTAGGAGCTTTTTTCCCTGCTCCAAATAGCTGGTCTGTGACTTAGGACAGTTTGACTTAGAAATGTTTGACTTCTGAGGTTTTGAATTTATGATGGGGAGACTGATTTGCATTCAATAGAAATTACACGTCTTGCATTTTGATCTCTGGAGGAGGCGGTACATAGCAGTGATTCTGAGCAGAACCCGTGAGCTGCAGCCCCAGTCCTAGCCGATCGTCAGGGTGAACCACGGGTGCTGCGTTGCAAAGCGCACCATGGGGCTGTGCTCGCATGGGGAGGTGTTTTCTTTTTCTTTCTTTTTTTGGTACTGGGAATCGAACTCAGGACCTTCCGCTTACCACGCAGGCACTTGTACCACTGAGCTATCTCCCTGGCCCACTGGGAGATGTTTTCAATGCATTTTGATTGGGGGTATTTTCAACTTGCGATAAATTTATCGTGGTAACACAGGCTAAGGAGTATTTATTTTGGATAATAGTCCTTTATTGACTATGTCGTTTGCAAATATTTTCTGCCAAAACTGGTTTGGCAGTTTCCTAATTTGGAAGAAAATTTTTCTCTTTATTTATTTAGTTGTTTTTGAGATAGGGTCTTGCTATGCAGTTCAGGCTGGCCTTGAGCTTGCTTTGTAGCCCAGGGTGTTCTCGAACTTGCAAAGACACTCCTGCCTAAGTCTCCCAAGGGCTGGGATTACAGGCATCCGCCAACATGCCCGGCTCCTTTATTCTTTTGACAGTGTATTTTGTAGAGCAGAAAATTTTATTTTAACAAAGTCTGGCCTAACAATTTTTTCTTATTTTAAAAATAAAAGGAGAAAAACATTAACAGACAGACAACCTTTTACAAAATAGCAAAAGAACAGTACAGACAATACAGAGTTACAAACAAAGTGG
>NW_004955433.1:7064312-7070669 GCF_000276665.1 Chinchilla lanigera
CCAGTTGCTCTTTACTTTTGAGCATTTTCCTTTTGTTTAACAATTTGAATTCACTCTATAGCCCTGGCTAGCCTTGAACTTGCAGCAATCCTCCTGCCTCAGTTCTCAAGTACTGGGACTACAGGTGTGCGTCATGATGCCTGGCTCACTTTGCATTTTATATTTGTGTTTCTAATACTTTATTTTCTGATATTTTTAAAATTTATTTATGTATGTATGTATTTATTTATCTATCTATTTATCTATCTATTTGAACTGTGCCTTGAATCCACAGCCTTTGAATCACATACCATCTCCAGACCTTTTTCTTTCTAAGTTAGAGACTGAGTTTCACTAAATTGCTACATAAGCTGCCCAGGCTAGGCTCAGAGTGGCAGTCCTCCTGCTTTAGCCTTCCAGAGTGCTGGGTATAAAGCTTGCTTGTGTCTGGATTTATTTATTTTTCACATGTGTATGTCTTTTGTTTCAGTTTGTTGAAAGGACTTTTTTTGCTCCATTGTATTACCTTGGCTCCTTTGTCAGTATCAGTTGACTGTATTAATGGGACTCTTTCCCTGGGATCTCTATTCTGTTACATTGATATATTTGTCTATGCTTTTGGCAATATCATGTGATCTTGATTATTATAGTTATACAATGAATGAAAGATGTACATTTTATTAGTGCATGTCTGTAATACCTAATATTTACTTTCCTTATGGGGCAGTAGTACATGTACAGTGTGTGTTTTAATTCCTTTTTTATCCATTTCTTGATCCCCTCCTTTTTTGAGTGCATGTTTGCATACATCATATTTACAGTCTTTGCATGGAGTTGGATGTAGATAATACATCCTAGATTCTTTTTTCATCCCCATTCCCTTTCCTTCCTCTCCTCTCCTTCCATCTCTTGATCCTCTTCTCCTGTGAGAGAGATCTACCTCTCAACTTCCTATTATCTATCTTCTATTTTCCTCTTTATTTATGCTTTAGGCTTCTCATAAGAGAACCCATTCAATATTTAAGCTTCTGTGTTTAATTTATTTCATGTAACATTATGGTGCATATATTTTCTTACAAATGTCTCAACTTTACCCTTCTTTATGGCAGAGTAACACTTTATTTAAATATTGTAGTTTTATAGTAAATTTTGAAGTTGAATAGTGTAAGTCCTCCAACTTCATTCTTATCCTTCAATATTGTGTTGGCTATGCTGGACCTTTTGCCTATCAATATAAACTTTAAAGTTATTTTGTTGATATCCATAAAGTAAAGGAATTGATTTGAATTATACTGAATATATATATACACACATACATGCATACAGACTGTTGGGAAGTACTGACATGTTGACAATATTGGGTCTTCTTTTACATAAACATGGAATACTCACCAACTTATTTAGTTCTTCTTTGACTTTTTCATCATTTTGTGATTTTCCTCATGTAGACTTTGCACATATTTTCTTTGATTTGCACCTAGGTATTTCATATTTTGGGGTGCTAACATAATGGTTTTAATTTCATATTCCACTTGTTAATTGCTAGCTTATAGGGAAGCAATTTCCTTTTGTGTATTAATCTTATAACTGGCAACTTTGTTATAATCACTAATTTGTTTCGGGGCTTTAAGAAATCCATTCCTTTGGATTTTCTACATATGTGAACATGCTGCTTGCTAACACTGACAGTTCATATTCCCTTTCTTAGTCAGCGTATCTTTTATTTCCTTTTCTTATCATCTCATATTAGTTGAGGCTTCCGCTATGGCATTCAAATGGTTAGAGAGTGCATCCTTGCTTTTTTTCTGATCATAATGAGAAAGCTTTGAGTATCTCAGTATTAAATACAATATTCCTTCTGTAGCCTGCTGATGTGATGGAATATATTTTTGGTTTGCAAGTATTGAACCAGACTTCCATACCTGGGATAAGTCTCCATTTTTATACATTGCTGATTTGCTAATATTTTATTAAGGATTTTTGTGTATTTGTACTTGAAAGGTACTGGTCTGTGTTTTTCTTTGCTTGTAAGGTCTTTGTCTGGTTTTGGTATTACAGTGATGATGCTGGCCCCGTAAGTTAAGAATTGTTTTGTCTGCTTTTATCTCCTGAGAGAGATTATAAGAGAATTATTATGATTTCTCCCTTAAGATTTGGTAGAATTCATCAGTGAGTCCATCTGGGCCTGGGGCTTTCTGCTTAGAAGGTTGTTAAGAAGTGATTTTATTTCTGTAATAGATACAGACTATTTTCAAATTGCCCAGTTCTGTGTGAATTTTTCTACATTGCATCTTGCCAGAAATTGGTCTATTTTGTCTCACTTTTCATATTTGTGGGGATAGATTTAACAATTCCTTTATCATTCTTTTAATGCCCATGGGTTTATGCTATGCTCTTTCATTTCTGATATTAGTAGCTTCTGTTCTTTGTTTTTTGTTTAGTTGTAGTTAGAGGCTTTCCAGTTGTATTTATCTTGTCAGAGAATAAGCTTTTGATTTCATTGGTGTTCTCTCTTGATTTCCAGTTTTCAATTTCATTAATTTCTGCTCTAGTATTCATTTACTTTTCTGCTTACTTTGGTTTAGTTTGTTCTTGTTTTTCTAGTTTCCTTAGTTTCAAACAGATTTTTGTTTTTAGGTCTTTCTTTTTCTTCTTGATACAGGATTTAACTTACCTTCTAAGCATTACTTTCTTACAGTTTTTGGAAAGTTTTATTTTCATTTAAATTTTATCTTGATATTTCTTGTTTGACTTACATGTTACTTAAAAGTATGTGATTTAATCTCCTAGCATCCTGGAGTTTTTCCATTAATCCTTCTGTTATTGATTTCTAATTTAATTCCATGTAGTCTGAGAGCAGCTATTGTGTGTTTTATGTTTTAAAAATTTCTTTCAGGTGAATTTTATGGCTCAGAATGTGGTCTATCTTGGTGAATGTTCCATGTAAGTTTAAGAATAACATATTGGATGATGTATAGTCTACATCTTATCTGTCTTTTAAAAGCTATTTTTCCAGTGGATGTGTAGTACTACCTCATGGTGGTTTTCATTTGCATTTCCCTGATAAGTAATGATGTTGCATATCTTTTCCTTTGCTTGTTTGCAATTTATATATTTTTTACAAGAATTTCTATCAACACATATTAATTATACATATGAATGGGGTCCAGTGTGATATTTCTAAACATGCATATAGCATGCACTAACTAAACCCACCCCCTTTCTTAATACTGAGCACTCACCATTCCTCTTTCAGGGCAACCATTGTTTTTTAGCTCCCACACGGGAAAGAACATATTGCACCGGTCTTTCTGTGCCTGGCTTATTTCACATAGCATAATGTCTTCCAGTTCCATTCGTTTTGTTGACAATGAAACAATTTCATTCTTTTTCAAGGCTGAATAATACTCCATAGTGTATATGTACCACGTTTTCTTCATTCACTTATCTGTTGAGGGGCACCTAGGTTGATTCTGTATCTTAGCTATTGTGAATATTGCCACAGTGCCACAGACAAGCAGGTACCTGTTTGGTATGCTGATATGATTTCTTATCATATGAGAAATAGGATAACTGGATAATATGGTAGATCTATTTTGAATTTCTTTGAGGAACCCCAATATTGTTTTCTATAATTTATATTTCTTCCAAAATTGTGTAACAGTTCTTTCTAACATCTTTGCAAGCAGTTTTTGAAGTCATTGTTCAAATCCTTTGCTATTTTTGCTTTTAAAAAACTTCTATTATTGAGTTATAAATGATTTTTTTACATTCTGGATGACATCCATCATTAGATACATATTTTGCAAGTATTTTCCCCTTGTCTGGAGCTTGTATTTTCATTTTATTTTATTTTATTTTATTTTTTGAGACAAGATCTTGCTATGCAGTTCAGGATAGCTTTGAAATCACTATGTAGCTCAATCTGGCCTCAAACTCACAGTGACCCTCTTGTCTCAGCCTCCCGAGTTCTGGGAGTACAAGCATGTGTCACTGTGCCAGGCTGTATTTTTATTTTATTTTATTTTTTATTTATTTATTTTTTCCTCTGGTACCAGGAATTGAACTCACGACCTTGCGCTTGCCAAGTGGGTGCTGTGCTGCTGAGCTAAATCCCCAGCCCTGTATTTTCATTTTATTATCAGTGTCTTTTGAGGTTCAGGGCTTTTAGTTTTGTTGAAATTCAATTTATCAAAGTGTTTAGGATTATAGTGTTTGCCTTATTCAATATAACAAAGACTCTCTTGAATTTTCTTTGAAAAGATCTAGGGTGCTAGGTCTTATAGTTGGTATGATCCATTTCAAGTCTTTTAATATGGTACAAGATGTGGATTGAGATTTATATGTTTGTACTTAGATTATTCCAGCACCATTTGTTGAAAAAACTATCTCCTCTTCATTGAATTATCTTAGTACATTTGTCAATTAGCCACGTAATGACATCTATTTCCAGATTCTCTATTCTGTTCCACTGATGTATATTTCTATATTTACATGAATACTACACTGTCTTGATCACTTTAGCTATGCAGTAAGGCTTAAAATCAGGTAAGATGGGTCCTTCAACATTTGTTTTTAAAGGTTATTTTGGTCTTATTAAGTTTTTACATTTCCATGTAAATTTTAGAACCAATCTGTCAATTTCTATGAAAAGATCTGCTGGGATTTTTATTGTGTCTATAGATCAGTTTATAGATAAATGACATCTGAACAATATTTAGTCTTCCAATCAGTGCACACATATTTCCATTTTATCAGGTCTTTTAAAGTTAATTTTTGTTCGTCAAGTGATAAATTTTTTGGGAAAAGTGTTATTATACAGAGGCTGATTTGTCTTTGTCTCTTTTGTACCTGGAGGTTAGATCAGTACTTAGAACATTTTCTGGTATTGGCTAATGCCCACTGAATATTCTTTGACTAAAGAGTTAGTGTAGAAGATAAAACTTATTTGCTATTCTGAGAACATGTTAATACATACTCCACAAGATTGCTGAACGAAATAAATGAAAAAGTGCAAAACATTTTCTGAGTACTTAGAACAGTTGACACTCAAATATTCATTACATTAAAGGAAGGGAAAAGGCAGAAAAATTACTTCACATTGGTCACTTCCAAGGCAAAGAACAAAAGATTAACAAGGATTCTGAGACAAGATAAATGTAAAATTGAGGTTAGAAAAATACTCTGATCCACATCAGATAAACTGTTCATCTTAGTGACTGTTTCTTTGCTGGGACACAATCCTCAACACCCACAATATGGAGGAGGGAAGGTTCGTTTTGGCTTACGGTTGTAGAGGCTTCAGTCCATAGTCTGTTGGCTCCAGGGCAAGGGAGGGAGTTGTACCCTCCCAGGCCCCACCCCAGTGACTTACTTCCTCCTACCAAGCTTTATGTCTCAATATCACACTTAGATATAAACTTTGCTTTTCTTTTTTGACTTTTATTAGTCCATGTTTGCAATACATAATGATAACATTCATTACTGGGGACTGGTACATACACATAACACATATCAGTTCCTTTCTTTTTCTTCCCTCCCTCCATCCTCCTTTTCTTTTTCCAGCAACAGATTCATTTATTTATCTTATAAGATATTATAAAGTTAATTGTCTTATATGCAAAATGAAAACCATATTAATAGGCCAAAGATAATTTCAGAACCTGCAGTCTTCTTGTTTACCTTACTGCTTTGCAAACAGCACTGCTCTGAGCTTTTAAGAACATTTTAGCTGGGTGTGGTGGTGCATGCTGTAATCCTAGTACTTAGGAGGCTGAGGCAGGAGGATCATTGCCTTGAAAGTGGCCTTGTTAATCTTTTGTTCTTTGCCTTGGAACAACGTAGCCACATATAAAACATGTAAGACAATGCACTAAGTCAAGGTACACTTTTAGATGCATTGTCTTCACTGGATTACAATACCTTTCTTCCTATTATCTGTCTTTTATTTTGTACTTTATATACGTATTGAGTTTTTCATATAAAAGAAACCATGGCATATTTAAGCTTGTGTGTCTAAATTACTTCACTTAACATTATGGTCTCAAGGTGCATCCAGTTTCATACAGAGGCTTTGGTAGGACATCCAGATATAAACCATAGCATTTGTACATTTTTCCTTCTTGGTGTACAAGGAGACTGTGTTTTGGATAGATGTTTACATATTAAAGCATAGTAATTTACAGAGTCCCTTGTGGTCTAATAATGGACAGCTGTATGAATCTTCTCTAAGGAAAGATCACTGCTGTAGGTTAGAAGCTGCTCTGTAACACTCCTCTATGGTGTATCTGGGCTCTTCCACAATGCCCCATCAAAACGTTCTTAAAAACTCAGAGCAGTGCAGTTTGGAAAGCAGTAAGGTAAATAAGAAGACCGCAG
>NW_004955433.1:7070769-7125002 GCF_000276665.1 Chinchilla lanigera
AGACCGCAGGTTCTGAAATTATGCAGGCTTGTGTCTGAATTATCTCCACACTTACCATAACATGACCTTGGATTAGCTAATTATCATCTCTGAGTCTTAACTTTCTTACCTGTAAAGTGAGAAAAATGATAACTACCTTGAGCATTGCTCTAAGACTTAAATGAAACAATATATGAAAGCTGCTTAGAACACAGTAGCCACTCAATATGGTGATTATTGTTCCATAAAGCTCTGGCTAGGACATTCTACGAAATTCATACGCTCTCTTGAAGTAAGTAGTCTTCACATCATTAGGGCTGTTGATTAAAAACCTAGATAAACGATAATGTTCTTTGAAAACAGACCTTGATTAAAACAAAACTCTGGAATACAACAACAATAATAAGCAGCTACTCAACCCAGAAAATAGCACATGCAGTTTCCCAAACCATCAAAAAATCCCAAAGAACCGCAGCAATGTGGGTCTCTAGACTCAATAGTCAGCAACTTTGCTTTAGTGAGGTCCATAAACAAATTTTACTCCCCTCTTAAATTTTAGTGTCTGTTTTTCTGCAGTGCCGTATGGCACTTTTACTTCATTCTTGGAAGCAGTGCCATTAAAAGCCAGAGATGGATAGGTGCCAGGAGCTTGTTATCAGCACTCCATGTATGTCCACTTTGCCTGTGAGGGTTGAGTTGTGGATGCTCCTTTTCTTAGGGGTCAGAGCCTGGTGAGGGAGAGTGTTAGGCTGGGGCAGCGCTGGTGACAAATTAGAAACCTCTTTCTGAGTGCATCCTTTCCACTACAGGGGAAAGATAGATGCTGGCACATTTAAGAGTGTTTTCTGAATCACTTTTAGCAGTCCTGGGAGTAGATTTACAAAGAGACATATGTTCTCAGTATTTGACTAAACACAGACAGACACTAAAATATGGCATACTCACAAGCTATGTACAGGTATTGAATTTTAAATAACTGGCACTCTTGGGCATCTATTCAAGGAGAAATCTAAGCTCTCAATACCATAATCTTTCTTTTGTAGTACAGGCATGAAAGAGATTCTCAGCAAAAGGTGGAAGGAATAGGGGAAGGGTAGGGAGAGGTGAGGGAAGGAGGGAAGGTGGGAGTGGGAGGATGAGAGGGAATATGGGAAGAAACACAGAGGAGGAGACAAGTTATTAAGTAGCACAATGAAAATCCTCCAGAATGCCTAGTTTCTTTAAAGGGAGATCATGCAAATCTGCTGGGAACCGTACCAAAACCTAACATTCACGTCTACAGGGCCCCTCTGTTACAGACCTAGAGCCTCCTTGTGCCAGATCTGCTTTCCTCATCGTCCTTTTATGGTGACTCAACCCCGAGTCTGGCTTTGTCCTTTTGTCTTTAGCTGCTGTTAACCCCAGTCCTCTGACCTCACGGCCTCAGAGGCTGTACTTAGGAAACCCCTCTGAGGCTTGGGGACCGGTCTTTTTGCTCTGGCCCTTCTGTGCCTGGCAGGGAGGTCCAGGTCCTGCGGCAGGCTGACTTCCCTCCAAGGGATGCATCCATGCATGGACCTACAGCCTCATGATGCTACGCTGAGCACCAGCTAGACTGCACTGGGCTCTGTAGCTGTGAACAGGCCATTTAAAAAAATTGACATGTGATATGTCTGCTTATTTATGGGATATGGAAGGGTAGTTCAGTACATGGATTCAGTTGTAATAACTGAACCAGGGTAATTAGCATTTCCATCTCCTCAAACTTTCAACATTTCTCTCTGTTGGAAACCTTCATGTTCTTACAGCTACTTAAAAAATTGTAGACGGTAGCTACCCTCCAGTGGTGCTGTCATCCAACATCTCTCTATCTTCTCTCTGCTGCCTCTCACCACATATAATAATAAACACAAAATAGATCAAAGACCCAAAGGTAAGACCTGAAATTATGAAACTACTAGAAGAAAACATAGGGGAAGCATCAAAACATTGTTATAGGTAAAGATTTTTTGTATAAGATCTCAACAGCATAGGACAAAAAGAAAGCAAAAATAAACAAATGGGATGATATCAAACTAAGAAGCCTCTGCATAACAAAGGAAGCAATCAATAGAATAAAGAAACAACCTGCAGAATGAGAGAAAAATGTGTGTAAACTCTTCACTGGACAAGAGATTAATATCCAGAATATATGAGCAACTCAGCAGGCCATTTCTTCATGAGCAAAATTTCTTGAGAGAGGGACCATCTGAGAGACCAACTTAGTGACTGTTGGTGGGTGCTTCTGTGGAAGGAAAAGATAAAAACGTACGAAAGAGTGCTAAAGGAAATTATTATGGACTCCACAGCAGGAAACAACCCCCTAACCACATTCCAGTCATTATTTCTTGTCTCCATAAGACACATTTGCAGCAATGTCGACTACCAGACTTAGCAGCATCAGGGGATGACCCTGATTAGTTAATTGATCTTAAAATGAGGAATGTGGTCCTGGCTAAGAATACACTGGTTCCCACTATACCAGTTAAGAATCCCTGTGGCCACCTTACCCCACTATGAATAAAAGCTGTTCTCCTCAGAGAGCAAACTCTACTCATTGGCATAGAGCATTGAAGACATGAGTCCATTGATCAATAGCCATAACGGAGCATTGGCAGAGTTGAATTGGCTGTAAGACCCTGAGCCAGAGAGAAAAAACCTTTCACAGAACTGTGCTGGGGAAGGAGGCAGACTCCTGCACCCCTTTCCTGTGGCACTAGCGTCTCCAATTCATTGTGCACCTGCTTTACATACTTCTCTGCCTCCCATTTCTAGTCAAGTGTTTGTGGTGGGGCTTCTTGCTCCTCCCAAGCCTCTGCCCACCATGCCCATCAGATCGCTTCTCTGGGAGATATTAGGTTGGAAATGAGAGAACATCTCTTTTCTGACCAGAAAAATAGATGGAGATGGGAGCTCAGAGCTAACCGTAGCCTTCGTTGCAATGTTTTAGAGAAAATTATGGGTTGTAAGTGAGGCAGTCAGGTAGGGGACTCAGATGCAGAGGTAGAGTTCTGTTAATCAATTAGAAAGTAATTGAAAGATAATGCAGAGACCAGATGTATTAATATTCTATTGGTGCTGTGACAATTAAGAAAATTTAGAGGCACAGAACAACAGTAATTTATTACCTTTTAGTTCTCAAAGTCAGAAATCTTAGAGGATAAAATGAAGTTTTGTGGAGCTGAGTTGCTTCTTGTTATGGCTTGTGTCTAAATGTCTCCCAAAGCCTCATGCACTCATAGGTGGGGCTTTGGGAGGTGGCTGGGTCATGGGTGTGTGAAAACTGGATTAGTCCACTGATTCTTTAGCATAATTCTGGGTGTGGATGATGGATAATTCTCGGGGTATGGGTGGCACTGATCAATAGGCTTACAGCCTGGATGGGATAAAAAGGGGAAAGAGGAAAGAAGACACGCTGTCTCCTATCTGCCCTGCCATGGACTGTTTCTTCTCTGTGATGCCCCTCTCCTATGTTGCTCTGCCTTGGAGCCAACTGACTATGGACTGAAACCTGGTGTGGAGCTGGAATAAACCACCCCTTCTTTAACCTGTGGAGGTCAGGTATTTTGTCCCACCAATGAGAAAGTAACTGGAACACTTGTGGAGGTTGGAGGGGGGAATCTATTTCCCATTCTCTAAAGGTAGCCTTTATACCTTGGGCTGTGACTACTTCCCTCTTCAAAGTACATCATTCTCACCTCTGTTTCAATCATCACATTTTTCTCTGAGAGTCCTGCCTCTCTCTTATAAAGACCCTTGGAATTACTTGGGCCTGCCCAAATAATTCAGGATAATCTCCTCATGTGAAGGTCATCTCAAGGTTGATTAGAACCTTAATCCATGTACCACCTTAATGCCTCCTTGCTGAGAAGCACATATTTACAAGTCTTGGGGATCAGGGCATGGATGACTTTCTGGAATCATTAATTTTGTCATCCACAATGGTAAATAGCGATAGAGCCAGAGTTAATATTCTCCCAGTTGCTGAAGTTCAGAGAAGGGGTAGGGAGGTTAGAGTGGATTCAACCAAACAGGGTTTCCAGGGCTGAAGACATAATTTATTCACAGGTGAATTCATGCTTGCTCTAAATGATCGCATTTTTTCCTCTTATATGTGCATACTCTAAAATACGTTGCCTTTTGTCATTCACTTCCCCGGCTTTAGAAGCTTTCATATTTATATTCATTTTAGATTAGGGCACTTTTCTCTCTCTTTTTTCCTGGCTCCCCAATGTTCATGATTCCTGCATCTACTGATTGGTTCTTCGGCCAGCACTGAAATTTCCTGTGACCCTGAGATGTCTTTGCTCTGGGGCTGGTACTCACTCATAATTTTCTTAGTTATTTAGGCCCCATTTCCCTCCAAATAGCCCAGTTGTTCTACCTGCTCTAAGTGTGCTGATGTTCAAACAAACCTGGGTCCTGCAAAACAAAATATGTGGCTTTTCTTCTGCTCTGTGTTAGCCTGCATCGTTAGTCTGGGTCGACAGTGTGTTCCTTCCCAGGTTTCAAAATCTTCTGTTCCCTCTGCACACAAGGCGCATTCGTAAGAAGAGCTCTTCGATCCTGTTAAGATTTTTCCCAACCTTTTGTATTTGTTCTTGGCTACCTGTCCTTTCTCTTACATTTGCTGTGTGTCCTTTTTATAGTTGCTTTTCCTCCTAAGTAGCTGAAGGAGTAGAGAGGAGGAGAGGCAGCCAGTCTCAGCTCTCCCACTCCATCCCCTCATCCCCGCGGATGAGTCAGCACTCAGCAGAGCATTAAAGAAAGCAGAGCCCTATTTGCTGGGTGTAGAGGATGCATAATATACACAATAGCTCACATCCTTTGAGCGCTTATGCCAGATATCACATTCAGTGCATTGTGTATATTGTTTATTTTAAACTTTCAACAACATTAAGGAATGTTAACTTCATTATGTACAGACAAGAAAACTGAGGCACAAAGATTTTAAAGACTTTGCCCAGTGTCACAGTTACAAGGTGACATGGCTGGGATTCAGATTCAGGCAGACTCCTATTGGCTTAGTCAATCACCAATTCCCAGGAGGTGAGAGAAGTTCTGATCATTGAGGCCACACACAGATGTAACCTTAGTAGGATCCTCTGAGGTCCAGATGTTCTTCCTGGGGTGGATGAGTTTGAGATGTGTGCAGTGTCTCAGATTTTCCTTGGCTGATGGCTTGGCTTAAGCTGGATCCTTTCAAGGGATTTGCTTTGGGGAAAATCAAGGGGTAATGGGTTCCATGGCATCATCTGTGAAGCAGGGCAGGAGAAGGCATCAAGAAGACCATGATGATGTCCATGTCAGGTTTTCCTCATTCATCAGGAACTGGCTTGTTCTTCTCTGCCCAGTTCTCCCATCAGTGGTGGAAACTTGGTTCTCAAGGCTTAAATGCTAGGAAGACTCACTCCATTAGAAACAAATAAGGACCAGAGAATTACTGCGTTCACATTTTTATCTTGCTTGGAGGATAAAGTTCATTAACATCTGAATTGATATCCTAGTACTGCCCTGACAAGTAGCCACAAATTGGGCAGCACAAGAAAAGAGAAATTTATTGCCTCATAGTGTTGGGGGCCAGAAGTCCAAAAGCAGTGTTGTCAGGATTGGTTCTTTTGAGGGCTCTGAAGGATAATGTCTTCGATGTCTTGTCTTCAATTCTAGATGCCTACAGTCCTTGAGCATCACTCCGGTGTCTGTCCCCGCTGTCACATGGCCTTCCCCCTTAGTCTCTGTGCTTGCACATGGACTTCTTAGGAGGACACAAGCCATCGAGGTTAGGACTCATGGTAATCCAGGATGACTTTGTCTTGTTCAACTATATCTATGTTGTCTTGGTCAACTATATCTATGAAGGCCCTATTTCAAAATGAGGGCACATCCTGAGGTTCCAGGTAGATATAAATTGTAGAAAATAAGATTGAGCCATTCTTTCAGTCTACTCAGTAATAACCAATAAAAACATAGTTTCTTGTGTTTTCCTGCTGAGGTAGGAGATTAGGTCTGCGGCAAACCAGACAACCAACAGGGTGGAATTTGTTAGAGTTCATAAATACCCATGGCTAATTGGTTGAGCAAGAAGTTTCCTAAAAAGAGAAGACATGCACGGAACATGGGACCCCAAATGACTCCAGGCTCTCAGATGCAGAGCTTTGTTCATGGGACCAACCAGAAAACAATATTCCCAAAATCCTTCGTTCAAATCTGTGCATGGGATCAATCAGAAGATGCTGTTCTTTATTTTTCATTTACATACAGACAAGACAAATCAAAAGACAGTCTTCTTGACCCTTTGTTTACATCTGGCTTGAGGCCAGATGTAGAGTTGTTTTCTTTTTTTTAAGACAGGGTCTTGCTATGTAGTTTGGGCTGGCCTTGGACTCACTATGCAGCACAGGCTGACTCGATCTTAGAGAGATCCTCCTGCCTTAGCCTCCCAGGTGCTGGGATCACAGACATGTACCGCCATGTACTGCCAAGCATGCATTTTAGTCATAGGAAAATTTATATCTGGTTTAAGGCCAAGTGAGTTTCAATAAGATGATTGTCTTTTTTTTTTTGGAACCAGGAATCCAACCCAGGCCCTTGAGTTTGCCAGGCAGGCAATGTGCCACTGAGCTATAACCCTGGCCCCAAGATAATTGTCTTAATGCCATATATATACAAGGTGGGGGCCAATCCACCTATGTTGGACACTAAAGGCTCCCCTTTTTTCCCCTGTGCTTCTGGGAGCTTTTTTCACTGATCTGCTCTTGCCCTGTAGACTTCTTTTCCACCTGCAATGAAACTACACCCTTGCTGCCTTTTCTGTGTACCTTATCCAGTTCTTTCTTCAGGATACCAAAGATCTGGAAAGAGGCTGCCTGTTTTGGTTACTTTTTTCTCGCTGCTGGGACAAAATACCTGATGCCCAAAATTAAGGAAGGAAAGGTTTATTTCGCTTACAGTTCATGGAAGTTTTAATCCATACTTGGCAGGATTATAAGGCAGAGTGGCACATTGCAGAGAGCTGCATCTCAGGGGGGCAGCACCCACCAGGACGGAATGGGGGAGGAGTGCCCCAAGTACTCTTTTCCTGTCCCTTACATATGCAAACTATCCACTCCCAGGCAGGTGCAGCTCTCACACCCATATTCAAACTCTAATAGCCTGCCCCAGGGCCGCAGGAGGCTTTGAGGGGACATACAGACATAAACCATAACACTGCCACTTCCACCTGCTAACACTGCTATACTTCTTAACTCTGTGTGAATAAACTTTCTCCTTTTCCTATCACCCAGGAAGAGATAATTTCAACTAGAGCTGTTAAAAATCCCTGAACATTCCTCTTAAAAGTTAAGTGCTTAAGAACTTTTCCTGGGCAACCTCACTGTCTTCCTCGGGTTCCATTCCCCTTTCTTCTTCGTTGTGATTATTTTGAAGAAAATAGATTTTTATTTAAAAAAAGAAGCATAAAGCCTACCCTCTTTCAATGTCCATCTGTTATTGGGGAGCTCCTTCTAAAAGTGGTTCATCAATTAAATGTTACCAGGTTCTAGGCTGCTCACTTCTCTCTCTGGAGTTAGATTCCAGGTTCTTTTTGTTTTGAACCAAAAACTGAAGAAAACAAGTAAAAAGCAGTGGCCAAGCTTATTTGCAAAATTAAAAGTGAAGAGTGAGGGAGAAATTTCCCCTGCAAAGCAAGTTTGGGCCAAGTAAAAGGAGAAAATCAAGATAAAAGAACACCCTGGAGAAAGCAAGGCAGACTATCCTGAGGAAAGTCAGGATAGTGGGCTCCTCATAGTGCCTGTGTCCTAACGTGTTGTCCATACCTGGAGGAAAGCCCAAGAACTTCTACATATGGGTCTTGAGAGGTGGCACTGGGAGCCCACACCTCAGGCTGACATCAAGTCTAGGCCATCCTGCTGGAGTTCTCAGGAGAAGTCCACATGTAGGGCGTTGGGAACCATTCTGCACATGTGTTCTGAGATCTTGTAATTCACAGGTCACACCTACTTCCCCAGCTAGTTTTGCCTTGCCCTGATCTCCTATCTCACATCCACAGGGCTGTACTCACCTGCTGTCCCCATTTCTCCGCTGCCTGGCTGGATCTCGTGCAGACCGTTTCCTGGGTGGGTGTAAAGCTCTTCTTGCTTGCTGTCTCCAATGCTGAAATCATCTGGCCCTTTTGCTCACCACTCCACTACTTCTGCATCACTAAATAAGGCTGCTTCTTATTGTTCAGAATTGGAATCTCCCAATCAGTTCCTCTCATTCTGTTCTTTCTTCTGTTAGTTACAGACTTATCATCAAGGAGAGAAAAGAATTAACCAAAGAAATGCGTATTCAAAACTTTAAAAGTGTTCCTGTCCTTTGTTCTAGGGATTCTGCTTTAGGAATTCACCCCAAGAAAACAAGACTGTGTACAGAGAATTAGCCATGACAGTGCCCCTTAGAGTATTGTTTGTAGGGTGAAGAATTTGAGACACTACACACAGGTAACAACGGCAGCTTCACTAAATATATTATGGTTCTTCCATGGAATGGGCTATTGTACAGATGCTATTGAGAGTGAATATCTAATGGCTGGAAGTAATTCCCACAAAGTTCTTCATGTTTAAAAAATAGATTTTAAAACATCATACAACAGTGCGATTCCACATATTTTGAAACTAAATTTACTTTGTTTTTGAACTTTTCTGTTTATTTTGAGGTATTGGGGATGAAATCCAACTAATATACTTATAATATTCTTAAGAAATTTTGGGTGTGATGGACTTAGAGGGAAGGAAGCATAAACAAAGTCTGGTTATGCTAACGTTAACTGGTTAAAGTTAACTGGTTGTGTCAATTTGAGCAAGAAATGCTCAACTAAATTGTATCAGCACAGTTCTGGGTGTGGCTGAAAGGATTTACGGAAGACAGAAGACCCAGCCTGGGTGTGAGTGACACCAGTCTGTAGTTTGCCACCTGAATAGAATAAAAGGGAAAGGAAGAAGGAAGGCTCATTCTAGTCTTTACCTCCACCTTGGACAGCCTTTCCTCCCTTCCAGGGCAGACTCTTCACCTCCAGCACAGACCCTTCGGGCTCCTGATAGAGATCCGCATGGGATGCCACAGTGAGCTCCAGACCCTCAACTGGATCCTTCGGGTTCCCAGTGTGCAGACAGCCCTTTTGCACTCTGCCACACCTGACTCTGCAGGTGGTCATGGTAAGCCTACCTTGTAAATCCTTATATATTTGTATATTTTGCAAGAAATCTTTTTCTCTAGTATGCACTGACTGACACACAGAGCTAGGGAATACTGATTTGGGTAATGCTGGGTAACTTTATGTCTTGAATTTGTAGTCTTAATAGTACAATTTTTTAGCTATGATTTTTCTTGTCTCCTTTGTACCTATCTTTATTTCTTCCATCCTACCTCAAGAGGTCGCACCTGCACACTGGGAGTGAGGATCCGTTCTCCCTATCATGTCAGGTCAACTGGGAGGATCTGACAAGGGCTCAGTGTGGTAGTGAGGCTTGGGTCCCTAGCGATAGGGTCACAGCCGCCAGGAACAAGTGGGGAGCTGTACTCATAGCAGCTTGGGCCAAGAGGTTGTCTTTCTAGGAACCAGATGGGACCCTCTGCAAGAGAGCCAGCCTGAGGGCTTCCTAAAAGCAGCCTGCTCAGGGGCTTCCTAGAAAGGCAAGAGGCTGGTACAGTTGTTCCTGCAGCTGCTGAAATAAATCCCACTCACTCAATGACTTAAAACCATGCCATTTATTTCCTTACCTCTTTGGAAGTCAGAAATCCGAGGTAGGTCCACAAGGATGTGTTCCTTCTGGCTTTAGGGAAGAATCCATTTCTTTGTCTTCTCCAGGTTCCAGCATCTGCCTGCATTCCTGGCCTCCACCGTCACAGCCAGCAGAGGAACACTTTTTCTCCTCCCTGAGCTCTACTTTGGTCTGCACATCTCGACTGTGACCTTCCTTCCTCCCTCTTATAAGGACTGTCCCAATAACATTGGGCCCACTGAGGTAACCCAAGATCATTTCCCACTCTCAAGATCCTTAACTGAATCTCATCTGTAAAGCCCCTCTTGATACCTGAGAAACACATTCACAGGTTCTGGGCAGTATCAGAATGTGAACACGTTTTGGGGGAGCTGTTATTCAACTATCCCAGGGGAATTGCTAGAAACCAGGCCAAGGTGGAGGCTAACTGGCTGGTTGAAGGAGGGGCACTGCCTCAGTCAAAGGAAAGGAACTGCAAGATCCTTCCAGAAGGAGAGAGCTGTGTAACAGGAAAGCACTGTCTGGGAAATGTATGTTGGTCATTCAGAGGCCACCGAAGCCACACGACAACAGTAAGTCCCATAAAGTAAGACATAAAAAAGGGCTCCTTTTTCCATGGCTGTCTTGTTCTGGACATATTTCTGGAAGAGCTCTGTGGTATTGGGGATTGAACTCAAGGCCTTATCACTGTAAGAAGTAAAAGAATTAGATGGCCCATATTTCATTTTAACCTCAAACACTTCAGTTGAGATTTAGTGGCAGGCCAATACCTGATCCACAGACAACTGGGTCAAATAGCAGACATATGGGTTGCAAAATGACTCACACACAAAGAATCCCTAAACTCAAACAAAGATAATGTACTGGGATAAGAGATAATTGGTAGACAAATAAGTTTTCATGAATTATGGTCATGAGAACCAAAACAGTCATAAATACCACAAAGAAAAAAAGCAAGGTGGGGGTGGCAAAAGTAATAGGTGCCTTTTGGGATAGATTGTGTATCCCTAGTCTCAGCCAAAGAGGGAGGGGAAATGGAATATCGCGTGGTAGGGGGATAAACACTCACTGCTTCCAAATCAAGTGTGCCTGGTCTTTGTGTAAGCACCGGCCTTGCAAGATCATTTCATTAAAGGTCTTGCTTCTGTTGCACTTCCTGCTCTGAGTTCCTTCTTTGGAGGGTGTGAATGGTGATCTTTTCTTTTCTTTTCTTTTTTTTTTTTTTTTGGTACCAGGAGTCAAACTCAGGACCTTGCACTTGCCAGGCAGGCGCTTATGCCACTGAGCTATATCCCCAGCCTGGTGATCTTTTCTTATCCCAAGCCCATCTTTTATTTTGAGATAAAGTCCTGCTGAGTTGCTATATTTCCCAGACTGGAATTGAACTTGCAATTCTTCTGCCTCAGCCTCCCAGAATGCTGGAATTACAGGCATGCACCACCACATAGTGACTTTAACTATAGATAGTTTGATAGTTTATCCAGAGATAGAAAAAAAATGAGTCAGAGCACACAGAAAATTCTGAAATCACTGGAGGAGGTAAAATGGTTTAAGCTTATACACTCTCAATCCCAGCCTGCTTGATAAATAGTCTACATCTAGATTATGGCTCCAGCTCCATCACTGGTCCTGAGTCTGATGAAGGGAAGAAACAGCTCTTTCACCCTTTTTGACCCCATGCTTGTGCTCTGGGTCCATCTCACTTAAGGAATGACTGTTAGGAGATGGTCAGGAGGCATGTGCTGCTAGATGAGAGCCAAGTTTATTTATAATTTTCTCTTCTGGCCTTGCCAAGAAGGTCCGGTTCCACGAACAATGTATGTCTTCGGAAGCCACTAAGCAAAGCATGCTAAGTAGACATCCATTGGACAAATGCACAGATGACAGAGAGAGGGGCAGACTTCAGCTTGGGCCAGATCATGTGGGCTTCAGAATCCAGAATAAGTACCACTCTGGTTGTTGACCACGCTCCTCTTGGCTTGACTTTGTCAGAAATATTCTGCACCATGAGTGGCTGGTGAGTCATTCTGGCATTGTCACCGATGGCCAGAGTCATGATGCCTTGAATTAACTGATGGGATGAAGCAAGAGGCCCATATCTTCACACCTCTGAGGCTCATCTGCTTTTGTTCCCATAGAGAGGTTTCTGCCAGCAGTCTTGGAGCCTGAGATGTTAGTGGTGAAGGCTGCAGGGTCAGTGATCAGACCCACCTGAATGTTTGCCCACAAAATGCTCCTGTGACGTTGGGCCGGTCTATACTTGTTGGGGCCTCAGTTCCCTCTTTGGTTAAACAGAGATAAGAAATAAGAACATCCATACACCTCTTAGTACAATGGGCTGGCCCACAGTAAAACCTCAAACTATGTAAGCGGTTGTTGTTATCATGTGAAAAAAATGTCCTGCACTGGAATCCAGAGAATAGGGATTCCGGGTCAACAGCTAGTTGTATGAAAATAAGTTTATTACAATTATTGAGAATTTCAAGTGTGCCAGGCATCTTGTTAAATGTTGATATCAATCAAGTCATATCAGCCTCATGCATAATTATACTTAGGCAGAGTCTTTTATGAATTCAGATTTGTAGCTGAAAAAGCTAATGCGTACAGACCAGTAGCTGCCCAGAGCGGTTCTGGAGTCCCAGTTCTTACCAGTCCGTAGAACTAGCTTCCTCTTCCCACAGGAGTCACCACCCTTGCTTTTGGCTTTCTGGGACAGTACAGTATTGTTCAGGGTGACTTAAGGTCTGAAATACTAATATTTTTGTAGGTGTGACATTTATAGGTGCTGGTGAAGCAAGAACTAGTGTGACATTTATCTTGGTATTAAAAAATCTACTTTCTGGGACTGGAGTATGGCCCGGTGGTAGAGGGCTTGCTTAGCATGTGCAAAGGCCTTGATTCCAATCCCAGCACCATAATATAAAACAAAACTCTTGAGAAAGTAGGCTTTGGGGCATTTGTCTTTTTGAGACAAACCTAGAGAAATATATGATATATAAAATTGATCCTCTGTGGTTTATGTGTCACTCAGAGTGAAGTCTGAAGTTCTCAGAGAGGTCTTGGCATCTTTCTGCTATCACCCCTACCTATTTTCTCTTTACCTGTTCTGCTGGGGCTGTACCGACCTTCGTAGTCTGTAAACATGCAGAGACTCTCCTGTCTCAGGGTGTTTGCACAGGCTGGTTCACTTTCCTGGAACACTCTTCTCCCAGAGACTTGCACTGCAGCCTCACTCACTGTCTTTCCTCAGTAACATTTTGTCAATGAAGCCTCCCTTAGCCTCTTCACTTAAAACTCCAGTCTGTTTCCCTATTCTGCTTCCTCTTCACCACACTCTGCTGTCACCCTCTGCATTACATTTATTTATGATATCAAAAAAATTATATCCCACACTCCATTTAAGGGCAAGTTGTATGGAAATGTGTCCTGGCACATTTTGACACACCAGAGGCATTTAATATAAATATTTGATGGACTGTTTAGTAAAGATGAGTTTGTGACATGTCCCCCAGATTTGAAATCAACTGAAAGAAAATTTTCCTTTCAGGGTTTGGCCTGAAAAGCTTGGAAGTTTCTACTCTGTCCTAACAAAAAAGCAGAACAAACTGAAAAGTCCACAATTCCTCTTTAGATCCATAAGAAACTCGAGGCTACTGCTACCCCTCAAATTGAAGAAACCAGAAGAAAAATAACTTACCAGGGCAGAAATCTCTGTGGGATCCAGGCCAGGGCAGGGAAAGCAGAACTGTAAATGAGATATTGCTAGAAGCTTAGTGTAGATAGGACTAAGAATAAAACTCCAGGGGACCAGGTCACTGGTGAGCGTACCTTTTTGTGAATTTCATCTGCTGGAGTTGTATTAGTGCTCAAGGGGAATATGGAAGAAAAATTCCCTGCTACTTCTGGGAGAAGAGGAAAAGGAACTATTTTGAAATATACCAGACTGTAAAAAGGTCTGCCCTTAGGAGAAATGGCTTAACCAGAACCAACTTTGTGAGGTATTGTTAAAGCCTAATTGACGTGGGGAAGGGAATCCTGACCCCCACCCACTCCGTCCATCCTATCCCACCTGGTGCTAGCAGAGTTCCAGTCCTGAAGTACAGGCTCCCTAAGAGACTGAGACCCAATCTTGACGCTGCACAGTACTTCCCATTCCACCCTTTCATCATGTTACTAAAAGCTGTTTATAGCAGCTCCTTTTACCAAGTAGATCATGCTTGGATATCAAGAGAAAATAATAAGACATATGAGAGGCAACAATCACAACTTCAAGAGACAGAGCAAACATCAGAACAAGACTCAGATATGGCAGGATAGAATTATCAGACTGGGAATTTAAAAACCGTTAGTATGCTAAGGACTCGTGAGTAAGAAGACAGCATGCCAAAACAGGCAATAGAAACAGAGATGGAAATTCTAAGAAAGAATGCCAAACAAATTCTAGAGCTCAAAAACACTTAATAGAAATGAAGAATACTTTTCATGAACTTACTGGGGGACTGGACATTGTTGAGGGAAGAGTCTCTGAACCTGAGAACATCTCTGTGGAAAACTCAAAACTTGAAAGGAGTGAGGAAGGAAAGAGGGGAAGAGAGAGTGAGAGAGACTGATATTGTCTTATCATGCATAAGATAACATCCCAAATATCTCAAAGCTGTGAGACAACCACATAGGTGTGTCTTAGTTACTTTCCTCATTGCTGGGACAAAATGCTTAATACCCACAAAATTAAAGAGAGTTTTATTCTGGCTCACAGTTTTTAAAGGATTCATTTCACAGCGGGCAGGACGGGCATGGAGGAAAGGTCTTCTGGAGGAAAGTCGCTCACATCAGGGTGTCCAGGGAGCAGAGAGCAAAGGGAAGTGCTAGGGAGGGAGACGCCCCCTTCCAGGTCGCACCACCAGTGACCCCCTCTTTTGACCAGGCTCCAGATCCTAACAGCACATTCAGCCACTGGACTCATCATTAGATGAATCCACAGATGAGAATAGGGCCACCATGATCCAATCACCTTCTGCACACGTGGCGGGATTTTAGATCTAAACCATAACAAGGTGTTAATATGCATAAGGAGAACACAAGAAGAAAGAGAAAAGTGAACAGAAGAAATACATAAAAAATAAAGACTGAGAATGTCAGATGTCAAACCATAGATCCATAATGCTCAGAAAACACTGAGCAGGATAAATGCTCCCACATCTCCATAAAGATGTAACACTGTCAACTAGAATAAATTATGTCTTGTGATGGATATGTTATTTCACAGTGCATATGTGTACAAAATCTTCTGGTTACATACTTTAAATATGTATAATATATATATTTCACTTTTTTCATTCATGCATTTTTACAGCACATAATGATTACATTCAGTGGGAGGAGTTGGTATATATATGTTTATATATATATAATTTTATTTAAAAAGAAAAAAATTCTGAAAGAGGAAAATAACCATCTCAGTTTTAGGAGAGCAAAGATAAGAGTTATACCCTGCTTCTCTTCAGAAACTATATAAAAGTGAAGGAAAATATTTAAAGTGTGGAATGGAAATCCTACCAATATAGACTTCTGTACCTGGCACAATTATCTTTCAAAGTAAAGAGGAAATAAAAGTTTTTTTTTTGGTCAGACAATCACTCAGGAAATTTGAGGCCAGTAGACCTGCCTTGAAAGAAATGTTAAAAGAGGTTCTTTAGAGAAAAGGAAAAAAGGTACAGTTCAGAAAAATCAGATCTACATAAAAATAGGAGGATAAATGAAGGATAAGTCAGAAAAGGATGAGTGAATGTAAAATAAGACAGTTGGAGTTTTTATTCTTAGTTGATCTAATAAGCAAGTTTGTTCAAAATAATAGCAACTATGTAGTCAATTAAGTATGTATACACACATTTGTACATATGAGTATTTTATTACTCTAATGTATGCATTTATGTGTGCTTATGTTTAAGTGAAATGAATAACAATGAGATCAAGAATGAGAATAAGTAGGGAGCTGGAAACCAGGAGGACCTTGTGCAATACCCAGGGAGACCCCCTGGAGGCCATTCTTCCCCTAATTGTACAGGCTACGGTGGAGGAGCGAGTGGAGCTCTGGAGAGGTCTACACTGAGACTTCATGGATTACATGGGTTCCTAATATTCAGATTCTGTAGAACCACCTTCATGGAGAAGGACTGTTGTCTCCAAGGAGGAGCCCCGTGAAATCATGACTATAGAGGAAAGTGGATGGCCCATTGCTGGACACTGGTGCTGGTCTCTTGGTCCTTCTTTTCAGCCCTGGCCTTCCTTCCAGGCGTCACACCTCAGTGAGGAGAGTCACTGATGGGGAGGTAATCTGCTATTTTTCACAACCCTTGAGCTGTAACTACTTGTTGGATCTTTCTTACATATCTTTGTTTCCCTGAGAAACAACTTTGAGGATGCCAACATGTATTGCAGCAGCCATTGATGATTTCCTACCAATCTGTCCATAACTGTGTAATCTTTTTATTGTTCCTATGCTATTTTGTAAATGGGTGTATGTTTGTTACTATGTGTTTTCAACAACAACCATTGAGAATAGTCCATGATTATTTGATTGGTCACTCATATATAGCTCAATTTGTTTTCCCTGGAGACCACTTTGGAGAAACCAAGATTAGTACAACAACCATTGATAATTTCCTGCCATTTTTGTCTGTAACTCACTATTATTTGTCTGTTTTCCTGAGAAACTATCTTGAAGATACCGATAGGTAAAATAACAACCATCGACAATGTCCTACCACTTTGTCTGTAATTCGGTGAATCCCTCTATTGCTATGCTGTCCTTCTTGTACTCTTTAAAAAAAACAAAGAATAAGAATAAGGAATTAAGATTATTTTTATTACTCTAAGGTACTCAAACTATTCATGAAATGTATAGTATATTTCAAAGCTGTAAATGTATACTGCAAGTTCTAGGGAAACCACCAAATGAACACACAGACACACACACACACACACAACTGATATGCTAAGAAGGCAGAGAAAATGGGATCATATAAAATGCTCAACTAAATCTACAAAAGACAGAAAATGAGTGGAAGATTTAAGCAGGAAAAAAGAATAAGAGCAGCAAGTAGAAGATAGTAACAAATATGGCAGATATTAATCCAAATGTACCAATAATCACTTTATTTTTATTATAATTATTAATGCATATTACTTGTACAAATCAATGGGTTTCACCTTGACATTTCCATAGATGTATGTACTATGCTTTGCTTGTACCCACACTGTCTTCTTTCTTTTCTCTTCACTCTCTCTTTTCTCTTTCTCCTCCCTGAGGTCTTCTTCCCTCTTAACTATTTTTTCATTGTTGGGGTAAAATATCTGACACCCATAAGCTAAAAGAGGAAATGTTTATTTTAGCTTATATTTTGTAGAGGCTTCCTTTCAGTTGGCTGTTTCTAAGGGAAGGTGGCATGGCAGAGGGGCACAGCAGAGGAGAAACAATCTATGGCAAGGTCGGCAGGAGGCAGGGCACCTTCCTTCTTCTTTCCCCTTTTTATGCCATCCAGACTACAAGCCTATTGGTCAGTGCCACCTACATTCAGGGTGGGTCTTCTCACTTCAATAAGTCTATCATCCACACCCAGAACTATGCTAAAACAATCAGTGGACTAATCCAGTGTTGCACACCCACAGTCCAGCCACCTCCCCAAAGGCCAACCTATGAGTGCATGAGGCTTTGGGTGGACATCTAGATATAAGCCACAACACCTCTTCTACTTTCAGCACCCCCACTCTTCTACAAGACCAGTGATCTAACCCCTGAGCTATGGAGCCATCGCCTTACATCCTCCTCTTTTAGATTCCACATATGAGGAAAAATGTGGTCACTCTAAATGTCAGTGGTTTAAATATGCCTATCAAAAGACTAAGACTGTCAGAGTGGACCAGAAACCAAGACTCAACCATATGCTGCATACAATGTGCTCTGTGTTTTTACATTTATTTTCAAATATATTTATATATTTACATATTTTTAAATGTAAAAGACCCACAGATTAAAAGTAAGTAGATTAAAAATAAATAGAAGAATGATGTACCATTTCATTAAAGGGGAAATAGTTGTAGTACTTTCAGACTTCAGAGCAGCAAAAACAGTTATCAGGGACAAAGAGGGTCATCACATTGGTAAAAAGACAATTCTGCAAGAAGACATAATTCTTAATGCATGTGCATGTAATGGCAGGGCATCAAAGTACATGTGGCAAAAATGGATGCAACTGCAAGGAGAAATAGATGAATCCACTGTTATAGTTGGAAACTTCAACACTTCTACCAGAAAATATAGATGTAGTAGAACCAAAACATTAGTAACTTTCAGCATCTGTGCAGTCAGTACAACAGACATCCACAGACTAATTCAAGAACAACAGAATACACATTCTTTCCAAGCTGTCATAGAACAGTTACCATATATAGCACATTCGGAGCCGCACAACCCACCTTAACATATTTGAAAGAATAGAGATCATACAATTTTATATCCAGGCAAGAGAAGCCATCATGAATTCTCAATACTTTGCTTAGATGTTTCTTCCACCAAATGGCCTATTTTGTGGCTGAGACATTCTTCTTTTCATAAAGCGCTAGTACAGGAAGGAACATGATTCAGATGCCATTCTTTGCCACTTTACAAGGATCTCTTTTTCTCCAATTTGCAATAACGCCATTCTCATTTCTGTGTGAGTCCTCATCAGAACGGTGTTGCCAACCATGCATGTTTCTACAAATATTCTGACCACAGTCACTTAGGTCATCTCTAAGAAGGATGAAGCTTTCTCTGTAGCGCTCATCTTCCGAGCTCTTACCAGCATCATGCTTAATGCTGCTTGCAGCTAGATAGGGTTTTTCTCACAGGTATCTCCAAGTTCTTCCATTACATAAGTACCCAATTCCAAAGCTTCCGCACAGTTTTAGGTATTTTTATAATAGCCACACTCCTCTCCTCAGCACTGGTTCCTATCTTTGTCCATCAGAGCTTCTCTACCAATGAACTGTATTATACAATTTATAAACAATAGAAACGTATTGCTCATAGTTCTGGAGGCTGGAAAGTCCAAGATCAAGACACCAAAGGCGCATTCCACATGAATGGCACATTCTATGTGTCCTTACATGGTGGAGTGCCAAACATGAAGGCAGAGCCCTCATGCACTAATTTTCTTTGAAAGGCCCCACTTTTAAATAACATTTCTTTTCTTTTCTTTTTTTTTTTTTTTGAGACAGGGTCTTACTATGCAGTTCAGGCTGGCCTCAAACTCATAACAATCCTGCCTCAGCCTCCCAAGTGCTGATATTACAGGCATGCACCATCACACCCAGGCTTTAATACCATTTAATTGGAGATTAGGTTTCTATACAGGAATGTATGGAAGGGGACACAGCATTTGGACCATGATGTTCCAGTGGTGGCACAGAGCCTGTGGTGGGTTTTGATCATGGGGGAGGCTATGCATGTGGTAGGCAGAGGCCATAGGAGAAATCCCTGGGCCTTCTGCTTAATATTGTCATGAAGCAGAAACTACTCTAAAAAAGTATATTAAAAAAAGGCTTATACAATATACTGTACTTAGAAACTGCCTTTTCCTTAAACTAGGAAATTAACTTGTATTTAATTTTGTAATTGAAATAAACAATTCCAGAAGATAAAAATAAACCCTCTCAAGGTATGTTACTTTACAGCAGAACTGGAGTGTGAAGGAAGACCCTGTTTTTTTCCCTAGGAGTGGATCCCACCCTTCCCTTCCTTCCTCCTTCTCCTTGTTTTCTCAGGCTCTGTTCCCCTGGTCCTTTTCCTCCACTCACCCTCCTGGGGAGATCTAACATGATGGATGGGGAAGGCTTGGGCTTTGGCCCTGGCACCCTTTATGAGAAAGCACCTGGTGCGCAGAGGTAGCAGAGGGTGGTGACCATCTGTCCTTCTGCTGCAGCACTGTATTTGTGACTTCTCTGGGCCCCCATTTACTCATCTGAGCAATCAGATGCTGGGTTACAAGTGGCACTCAATTCACAGCGGTTTAAGATGTCTCAGCGTCATAAGGGTGTGAAAGTGATGCACATTCAGTAGACAACTGTACCTTGGATTTTGAATTTTGACCTTTTTTAGGCTAGGGTAGGATGAACTGCAGCTCCCAATTGGCCACGACCTCCTCATGAGGATAAGCAGCCCAAACTCTATAATGTACTTTTTTTTGTTTTAAAGCATTTTTAATATACTGTATTTTGCATTTTTGGCTTCCCATCGTATCTGAAACACACATGTCAGAGTGTGTACATGAGATACTCAACATTTTTTTCGTTTTTGGTACCGGGAATCGAACTCATGACCTCGAGCTTGCCAGGCAGGCGCTGTGCCACTGAGGTATATCACCAGCCCCCTCAACATTTTATTATACAATAGGCTTTGTGTTAGATGACTCTGCCCAGCCATAACATAGGTTAGGCTAAGCTAAGGTGTTCAGTAAGTTAGATGTCTTATGTCCATTTTGTACTTGCTAGATCTTAACTTACCGTGGGTTTTACCGACATAACCGCATCCTCAGCAGAGGAGCATCTAGCATCTGTACATTGTCTTCTCCCACTCCCCGCCCCCCATGAGACTAGCCTCTGGCTCCCGAGCCCTCTGCACAGGAAGTCAGCACCTCCCTTCTCTGGCTCTCTTGTACCCTGCGGGTCTTCTTTGTTGGCTTTGCCAGGGGCGTGGCTATAATCCTCCTCCATCCCCCTCTGCGCTGCTCACCCAGTTTGCCTGAGGAAGGCAGGACGCGCATCCATGCACTGAGGGTGTTTACAGGAGCAGGCGCTCGCTCATGCTCCTCTCAAGGAACTTCTGTTGAGGGAAGGAAAGAAAAGACAGTGCAGCCAAGGGACTGATTTTCATGAACAGCTATCCTCTAGTCAAGGTACTTGTTAGGCAAACATTTAATTTTCCTCTGTAGAAACAACCGTGAGTGTGGCAGTAAGGAGTTGGAGCCCAAGGTGCTCAAGCCAGAAGGTCTGTGTTCAAACGCCGCCCACCTTTCCCCTCCTGTAAGCTGCGGTTCTGTGCACCATCCTTCACCTCTGGAACCTGTTTCCTCAGTTGTGACACAAGTGCACACTACGTATAACTGACACGTGAGACGAGCGAGGGGCTAGACCCAGGACGCACTCCGTGAATGGTTACAGTGGTGTCGTCCGGAGTCCGGCTCATTCGCTTGTAATTAACGATGCCTCGTCACTTCGGGGACTGTGCTGGACACTGTGCCGGGGTGACCTTTAGGGGCCCGGCCCTTGTCTTCAAGACAGCACAGTTCGGACGATCTCCATGCTAACTCGACAGACAAGGTCCCTCCCATCGGTTCTCCTAACAACCCAGGAGCTGGCCGAACTGCAAGATGAACTCGGCTCAGAGAAGGCCCCGCGCCCACTCAGGGTCACAGAGGCACCGGAGAGTCCCTGAGATCCTGCTGCCCTCTGCCCAGGGTGGAGGCTGCGTGCACGCCTCTCCTCTGTGAGGACTTGGGCGCGGGAGGGCCCTGGCGCCCAGCCCCGGGCGGGGCAGCCCCGGCCGAGCATGTCCGGAGCAGGGCGGGGAGCTGGGCTGGGAGCGGGCCGGGAGCTGGGCATGCTCCGCGGCGTACGCGGCTGATTTAGCCTCTCGGCCCTAATTGCGGCGAGCGAGGCCCGGGCACCCGCGCAGGGCGGATGTGCCTGGTCGCCTCCGGGGCCAATTGCTCCCACTTACCAGGGCCTCGCCGGCCCAGTGGGAAGCGTGGCCGGCTGGGCCGCCGGAGACGCCGGAGCCCGCAGCCACCCGAGGCGGCGGAGGCGGGATCGATGGCGCCCGCCCGGATCAATCTGTCGCGCGCTCCCCGCGGACGCCTGGCACGGGGACGGTCGATGCGTCGGTCCCTAGGCTCTGGGCTTGGGGACCCCGGCCTTCGCGGGGCGCTCAACCTGGTGGACCCTCAGATGGCGGCGGGGATCGGGGCTTCTCCTTCGGCGTCTCCGAGAACCTTCTGCCACCCTCCAGGCCTCTCTCAGGCTTCCCTTGTGCGAGGTCCGCCTGGAGACGAGTCTGAGGTGCTCCCCTTGTCTCCTAAGGCCGCCCTGCTGTACGCCTGGGGCAGAGGTGCTGCTCCTGCCACGGGGTAATTGCTTACCAGAGGGTGGGAAGCGTCTCTCAGCCCTGCAGACAGAACCAGGATAATGTCAGCAGAATGAAACTCAGGCTCCCTAATTACCCCTCAGTTCACTATTAGTGTTTTCGTTTGAGTGCTTGTGGAAGGAATCTTTGTCGGGGGAATCGCAGCACCGTATCTGCAGGCGGCCAGAGAAATTCAAAGGTGAGGAGAGAGCTTTTCTGTTTAGGTTCCAAACACCTCCGACAGATCACCCTGCTGATGGCAGTTCTCTCTCTCTCTCTTTTTATAAGCTCATAAAATAGTAAGGACTTCAAAAACACAGAACAGGCTCTGGGCGTGGTGGCGCACACCTGCAATCCCAGCACTCGGGAGGTTGAGGCAGGTGGATCGCTGTGAGTTTGAGGCCAGCCTGGACTACAAAATGAGTTCAAGACCCGCCTCAACTGCACATTGAAACCCTGTCTCAAAAAACCAAACCAAAAAGCCCCACACATTCACTGATTAAAAAAGAAATACAGAATATGTACAAGAATAGCTACTTGGGCTCCTACCTGAGGAGCCAGGGGCTCTGGTGGATCACTCTCCTAAACCTCCCATCTGCTCTTATCAGAGAAGAGAAAGGTCTGTTGCCAGGGAGGGTTTCTCCCAGCTCTTAATTCAAGGTGTTCAAATTGCCACCCCTAATATGGCCTCCCTTAAACACTGTGGAAGCCCCCTTCTCCTGCTGTTGGCCTTGGCTCAGCTTTAGCTGCTCCCTGTGTTGGATCTGTATGTTTCATCCCTGCAGACCTTCGGTTTGCCTCTCTTCACCCTGCAGGTCCTCTACTGCATTCAGCCCAAACCCCTTGGCCACTTTCTTACCGTGCCCTGGGTTATTTCCTACTGGTTAAAACAACAGTTGCAACATTAGCGCTTCAAGAGCGCATCCCCCTCTCCCTCACCCTGCTTTGCTCCCCATTTTTAGTGCCTGCTGGGGCTTTTACCATTTGTGTGTGCGAGTGAGGAGCAAGAAAACCGTGTGGTCTCTGCTTCACTTTTATTAAATGGCCCCCAAATTAGACTTTTTATACAGCCTAGTAATAAGATAACGCATACATCAGCCCCACTGTAAGCTCACTGAATGACTATGTGGTTACAGAGGCTCCTCTTTTGCAAGACACTTTGCTGTCAACCGCTGGAAAACTATCACGAAAACCAGACACATCTAAGGCATCTCTGAGAACTGTGTTCCCAGAGGCTTGACTTACAGTCCCAGAGACCCCCTGCGGCACTGAGAAACACAGTTCCTCCCTCAAGCGCAGACGTGTTCCTTTTACAGAGCACACCACGTATAGCGCTCCATGAGTTAATGTTGCAGATCAATGGTGTATTTATTTTGTGGTCAGCCCTATTACTTTGTATTAGTTTCTCAAATTGCTTCTTGGAAGTGTGCATCAAAAATAGCTCACAATTTTTGTGACCATCTTTTGGCATTTATTTATGTTTCTGTACCCAAATGCTCAAAAAATGAACATCACCTGGCTTCTTCTGCGCCCACAGGGCCCCTGGAAGTCACGGCTCAGCTTTGGAGAGCCCAGCACCCATTCCCTCTGGTATTTTCTTTAGGGAAACATTTCCTTTCCACTCTCAGCCCAGAGAGCATGGTAGGGGTGGGCCTGCTGGAGCTGGCCAGTCAGAATGTCCGATTTTCCTTACAGTACCCAAGTACTCAGATTTTCTCAGTGAGCTCAGTGATTTTTGAACCTTTGTTTTATGTTACTGTGAAGAGAAGAGTCTTCTGCTGAGGTTTTTCAGGAATTGGGTGAGCGGCAGCATTTTGCCACCATGAGGTAAAAGCTGGCCGGAGAATGGCTTTGGCGCAGAAGACCAGAGATGGAGAGGAAGTGGTGTCAGTTATGTGCACTGCACTATGATTTAGTGTCCCAGCGTCTCTGGCTAGAGAACTGTCCTTCCATCCCCAAAGGCACGGCTAACAGGGATTTTAGAGAGTCAAAGTCCAACAGTCTCTTTCTTCCCAAGAGGAGGTCAAGCTCCAGAGACTAGGGAGCTTAGATAGAGCCAGAGCCAACCCAAGACCCCAGAACTCCCTGTTCTCTTGTCCACAGGAACTGTAGCCTGGTGACCATGGCGGAGAAAAAAGGAACACAGCAAAGGCTGATGGGTAATAAGACACAACTGAAACTTGTCACATTTTGTCAAGCAGCTCCTGTATTCATACAGATACCTGGTTAGTGTAATATATTGAAGGTCAAGTGTGTGCTGCGTCAGATGCTGTGCACTGTGGGTGCAGAGCCACACTCAGGTGCGGAGCTCATAAGCTGCCAAAAGTGGTTGTACAGGTTGCCGACTCCCAGCTCTGGGAAGCCGCACTGTAACGGGGTGCTCTGGGGGCTGAGTTGGCAGTCACTCCTGGACCTGGAACCTGGCCCCACGACTGGGAACGCAGAGGGAGACAGTGCCTGTGCCCTGTTGAAGTTTGCTCTGTTGCACGGGCATCTATCGCTGCAGCCCACTCACAGGGACAGCCCTTCATGAAGTCGAGTTCTCTGACTTAAAAACCCCGAGAGCTCTGCCACGGGCACATGAGGAGAGCTCTGTCATGTCCTGCTTAATGCCAAGCTTTCTTAGTAATTTCCAGTGATTGGGAAGGGGGATGGTGCATGGGGAAGCTGGAGGGGAACTGATGGAAGGGAAATGCTGCAGCCAATTAGCCGAAATGTTACAGTCAGTGCATCCCCAGCTTGATGGGCTCATTAGGCCGCCCAGCTCCCTGACAGTTCTTGGTTGTAGTTAAGAGCAGGCGTGGACCCTCTGCTTTGCATGTGTGGCCAGTCTCGTGCCTCTAAGTGCGCTGTGCCCCCCTCCCTGCTACACCCCCCACCCCAGGGTCTGTGGCTTAGACTGACTCCTCTACCCTCAAATCTTCCCCCAATACCAGATGACTTCTCTGCATGCACAGATTATATTTTCCCTTTGAAAGTTTAATCTGAATGCTCAATGTTCAATTGCCGAAGGCTGTGAACTAATTTCTCTTGTCATTGCCACTTGGTGAAAATGTCATCATTAGTGAAGCGGGAGATGCTAAGGAAGGGAGAGTAGGGGATAAGAGGGTGGGTGGGGGCGTCTCAGACCCTCCCTGACTTCTAAATGCCATGGCAATTAGAGACCCAGTGCTCTGCAAGGGGAGTGGTCCAGGCGGGGGAGTCCAGTGTGGGTGGCACCAAGGAGGGGCCCGCGGGGGCGCCTACAGCTTTGCTGTGCAGCTGGAGTGGAGCAGAGCTCACATTGGTCCACCTTCCCTGGGAATAGGCAGCTAGAGTCCTGTGTGACCTCTGTAAGGACAGACAACGGCTCTGCTTCTGCAGAATCACAGTTCATTCTGTGACCTGGCTTATGTAAGGGTCCTTGAAAGAATGACTCTTTGTGGCTGGGCTGGGGAGACTCTGCAAAGTGCCTGCTGCTTGCTACTGGTCAGCGAGAACTCAGCCGGTTGCCAGAGCATTCTCCAGTTAAGTCCCACCCTCGGCAATGCTTCCTGTCACCTGATGTCTGGTCATGGTTGTATCTTTTCTATTCCTTTTGAATTAGTTCTCCGTCCCTGCCTCGTATGTAATTGGATTTTCATATGTTTAAAATGTATTTTTAAAAAAGTTATGAGACACTTTAGAGCTGAGGATGTAACTCAGTGGCATAGTGCCTGCCTGGCAAGTGCAAGGTCCTGAGTTCAATTCCCAATACAAAAAAAAAAAAAAAAAAGAAAGACACAGTTTAATAAAGTAAATAGCACTGGAAACATAATTGATACAATTAGCTTACCTACTTCCATCCTTGACACACATAGATCAGGTCTGTGCTAAGTCTCATAGGCCATGCAAGTTACAACCAAACGGACAAATACTGAGAGCCAGTAGCATCCCTAAGGAATGTGGGGGACACGTCCATAACTATTCTTCCCATTTAGTGCTCACAAGTAATTTTGCTTTTCAGTTATGGGGATCAAACCTGGAGCCGGCCACATGGTGGACAAGCATTCTCCTGCTGAGCTACATCCCCAACCCACAAACAGCCCAGGTAGGGGAACACCCTGGTTCTCATTTTTCAGACGAAGCGCAGAAATGGTGAGGGATTTGCCTTAGCACTTGCAGTCTAGTAAATGACTGACTTAGGATTCAGACTGACTTCTCATGTTCTAGATGCTATTTACACCATTTCCTATTAGCAGTTATAATCAGAGATGCTTTAGTCCCAGTGCTTGAGATGTGGACTGTAATGGGCAATTCTTTTCTTTTCTGAGTCTCAGTTGCCCCATTTGTGTAGTGGGTGTAATGTTGTGGACCTGACTCCCTCAGCTTTGTTGTTTTTCATTAGTTCGTGTTTGTAATGCATAATGAATACACTCAATGTGGGGGGTTGGTAGGTACACGTCCCATTTCAGTCCTGTTTACTTCCCCTTCCCCTCCTCTCTCTCTCTTCTCCCTCCCTTCCTAGATCCCCTGCCCACCTTCAGAAAGTCTTCCTCCCTGTTTTCCCCTGTTTCTATCTTTTAGTTTGTTCTTTAAGTTGTTTATACTTTGGGTTTCTCAGATAAGAGAAACCACATATTGCTTAACCTTCTGTGTCTGATTTATTTTGCTAGCATTATGGTCTCAAGGTGCATCTGTTTTCCTTCAGATGATTCAGATTTCCCTTTTTATGGCTGAGTAGTACTCCACTGTGTATATACACTACATTTTATTTATCCATTCATCTGTCAAAGGACATATAGGCCATTTCCAAGATTTAGCTATTATAGATCATGCTTCTGAGAACATTTCATTGCTTATTGTGAGGATAAAATTAAATAGCGTTGGAGAAGTGGTAACAAAGCCCTCTGAGGGAGTATCAGGTAATTATTGAGTCATGTGGACTCTTCCTGATATTCTAGGCCTGTCGGGCATCATAACCATGACCTGCAGCGCATGCTTGGATTGGGGTCTAGAAGCCAAGTCAAGGGCTGAGAGTGTTGGGAAAGTTTCTGCTCTAAAATCTGGATCCTCTCATCTCTGCAAAATTTGGTGACTTTTCTTTCAAAACATGACTCAATTTTCCACTACTATTTCTGGAGAAGACTTTCCACATGTCAGAGTAGCCCTGAGGCCTGTTATGGAGGGGGTGTACAACTCTTGGTGCCTGGCAAAGCATTGCCAGTGTAGCCTGGCAAGATGCCAGTACTGCACTTTTAGCATTTGCCATGTCCTTTGCTTATATTGCCATCTTCTGAAGTGTCCGGACAGGTCCCCGACAAATGTGGACTTCTCATCTGCTAGGAAAGTCCCACTCCTGGTGTTGACCCAGGTGTCCCATGAAGAAGGCAGCACTCAGCATTGGTCAGCTGGTTCGGGAACCCAGGGGCCCGCCTCACCTTCCTCCATTCTACTCAACGTCTTTGCTTCCAGCTCACTCACTCCAAATATTCTCCAAAAATGAGGCAACGAGAGCATACTGAAACAGCCACACATCCAACGTCGCCAAGATGTCTTGTTCCTCATCTGATAGATCAGCCTCTCAAGGTCCTGTGCACACTAGGGGCAAGCCTGGGTCACGCTCCTAGAACTCTTGCTCACCAGGGAAGTCTTGCGGAGCCCCTTCTGGGGAGAGAGGTGTTGGCTTGTTGCTGGGAGGCGATCTCTGCCTTTGAGGTGCTGCCTGTGTGGAGGCCTCCTGGGCAGTTAGGAGTGAGGGTCCACTCCACCTGCCCTAAAGGTGGGGAGTCTGGATAGGATACAGGGGACAGAAAGAAAGTCATTGCTTGTAGCTTGGTACTTTCTGCCTTCTGCCCACCATGAACTGTTTCTGCTCTGCAATGCCCCTCTGCCGTGCTGCCCTGTCTTGGAGCCAGCCAGCTATGAACTGAAATGTCTACACACTGTGAGCTAAATAAACCTTTCCTCCTTCAACTTTCGGTATTTTGCTGTTGGGTATTTTATCTCAATGAGAAAAGTACCTAAGACAGTATCTTCTTTCTTTAATGTCCATTTTCTGAAGGACTTTTTCATACCTCATCAAACTCTCAGCAATCTTGTGAATAGTTGGGGAAGGGATTTATTCCCACTTGAGATGACTGCAGCTCAGAAAGACCATTACTTTCACAAGGTGGTCTGCCCTCCCCATATATTTGTCTGGCTACATATTCAATCAGTGCCTGTCTTTAAGAATGAGGGCTCCACTTGGTATTTTGGAGATGCTAGGTGGGGGGCTGGGAGCTCCATGAGCACAAGGGTAGTCCAGGAAGGCTTCTTGAAGGAGACAAGCCCTCACTGAGGTCCTGGATAAAAGAGAGAATCTGGCCAGGCAGAGAATAGGTGACCTTTCAAGGTTGCTCCCAGCCCAAGGCCTCTCTAATTTGGCAGGATCCAGATGCCATCCTCACCCCTCTCTCCACTTCTCTCACCAGGGACCACAGGCTCAAAATTAAAAAGTTGTCATTTGCTGGAAGAAGGCAGCTTTGGGCCCTAGGGCTGGGCCAGTGAGGACCACACTTGACGGTGCCTGTTCACAGCCTGCCTGGGCTGAGGGGGTGGAAGAGTCGTTGCCATCTGGCTGCTGAGCCACACCGGTGGGGGAGGGCACAACACTTGGCTGGGGTCCCTGCCACCGGGGCTTGGGCTGGAAGTTGTACCTGGGTCCTGACCCTACTTCCTGCCGCTTCTCTTCAGCTGCTCGCTGACCCACCTCCCAGCCCAGACCTGGGAAGAGTCAGTGAGTCTGAAGAAGGGAGGAGGAAAATGAAAATGAAAGCATGCATTTTCAGTGACATGAGAGAAATTTCCATTGTCTTTGCTTGTCCTTCGTAGGACCATGGGTTCCTCAGTGTCTATTTGGGGCAAGGATAGTAGACATGGTAGGGATGTGGGGATGTCAGAAACTGTCATTTCCTTTGTAGAAACTGTGTCTGGTGCTTGAGTTAACATGTTTCATGCTTGCTGTTCATATCCCACAGCTAGAGAAGGGGCTGGGTCTCTGAGTAGCAGGCAGAGCAAGAGCTATCAGCAGAGTAAGAGACACAGACTTCCGTGCTTACAAATTCCTGGTAGGAATACGAGTGACAGAGGTGGGCGAGATGAGGAGTGTGGGGAGCTAGTGAGTAAGTCTTATCCAAAGGGGGTCACTGCCCCTCGGTGATAGTCACTTGTTCCCATGGAGAACATGCCCAGTGTTGCCGCAGATGATTTTTTAAGAGAAGTCAGAGACTGGAATTTTAAACATGCACATCTCTCAATCCTTTGACAACTAATTCAAGTAAGTATTTTTAAATATGTCGTGAGGAGACATACACATATGCCTGTCACAGACATGCATGCGTCAGATCTGGGCAGTAAATCATGGAGTGACTATCTCTGCAGCAGAAAAATTCTGGAGAATGAAGGAAACAAGAGAAAGGTAATTCCAGGCGCTAGGTTGATCTGCAACCTAAAGAGAGCGGAGAGAAGGAAACAGCTGGCACGTTGTACTGAAGAAGACTTGGGATTTTGCTAAAAGAGACATTTTATAGCAGTAGTTCTGTATGAACCATGTTTGATATGGAGGAAGGGGATTCTGATCAAGACTGGTTTGGGGTTATGAATCAGATCACTTTAAATCTACCTTAGTGAAAGAAATAAAAGTTGACATTCCTTTGGGAATTCTCCAAGTGACTGCAGTCTGAGGTTTTGTTGTTGTTTGGTTTTTATTTTTAAGGTAAATTCTTACACACCTGGATTACACGGAACCACAGTTTGTACTTGTGCTATAAATATCTTGCTTTAGACTGGATTTCTTGACTTAGCTGGAGTAATTTCTGTTTATTCGCTAAAATGTGCTTGATGAGCTAAAGTGGACCCTTGCTGAGCACCGAGTCACTTCTCCTTCACTTGGTGCGGGTGATGCTGCCAGGTTTCCCACCCAACTTTCCCAGCAGGGACACGGAAGGAGAGGAAAGAAGCTTCGTCTCAACCTCAGGTCTCACGTGCCTCTCATGTACCAGCTTTCTGTGCTCAATGTGATTTGAGTAAAACTGGGCGGATTTTTTTTTTTTTTTTTTTGAGGCAGGGTGTCATTACGTAGTGCAGGCTGGCCTTGAACTCACTATGTAGCCCAGGTTGGCTTCAAACTTTGCCTCCCAGTGCTGGGACCACAGGTGTGTGCTAACATGCCCAGCTTGGGTGGATTTTTTATATGACATGACTCATTCCTCAACAAAAGCTAGATATTTCATCTAGTACCTAAATAATGATCTGTTCTAAGACTGGAGGAAAACAGGACTACTAAACTTGGTTGAGAAGTTTCCATGCCTTTTTCTGAGGGTCTTGCAAGGGTAATTTTGACCCTGCATGCATTTTGTCTTGGGTGGTGACTTTGCAATCTACCCCTCACATGGTATGTAATAGGATGGCTGTAAAATCATATGGCAAGTACTACACTGTCCAGAAAAGTAGTGATAGTTTAAAAAGGGTCAAGGGAGGCTTTACAGAGGAAGTCAAATTTTGGTAGTGAATAAGTAGAAGTTTGGGGACTTGGAGGCATGAACATGATAATGTGGGCGTTAAATCAACTTAAGTTTTGCTTAAGCTACCTCCATACCTTGAATCTCTACAGAGTAAACTGCAACTGAACTTAAGGTGTAAACACGCTGAAATTTAAGAGTATATTCTTGTAACAAACAGCTGAATCTCTGCCAATCACAGCAGCCAAGCTTCAGCCAATCATAGGCTGGTAACTCATCACACCACAGCGCATAAGGAAATGCCAAGACCAAACCAATCAAGAATTTCTAGACATCCCTTCCTTTTCTTGTCTCTAAACACTGCCTGCCCACATTGCTGAGTAGAGCTCTCTGAACCTCTCCTGATTTTGAAAGCTGCCTGATTCACGAATCAGTCTTTGCTAAATAAACTCTGCTAAATTTAATTTGTCTGAAGGTCTCCCTGCCGCCTCACCAGGGAGAGATGGCTTAGGCAGAGGGAACATTGTGCACGGGACGTGAGATAAAACTTTTTAACTTATTTGGGAGAAAGCATGCCATTTGCCATAGTTGGCAGTGGCAATTATGGTAAACAACATAGGCTGTGGCCAGATTCTTCAGCTCTGTGTGCTGTGCCAAGAAATTTGGAATTTTATCCCTCAAATCTTATTTTGAAATGAGAGGAGTAATGTGATGCTCCTACTGACCTTTAGGGTTCAGCTCAGGAAAGTGGAAATGTGGACAGGGATGATACATTTTCATTTAAAAATTTTTAGTAACAAATATTAATTGTACCCTTCGACGGGCATCGGTGTGATATTTCTGTACGTGCATATAGCATGCACTGATCAAACCCAACGTCCCTTTTCCTGTCTTCCCTCACATACTTCCCAATCTCCTGCAATCACCAGGCTACTTTCAGCTCAGTTTTTTTCTGGCAATTCTCTGTTTTGTGTTTAGAATTTTCACTTTAATTGCCAAGTAAATATTTTACCTATTTATGCTGTACAACATGATTTCTTTCACTCTTTTTTATTGGTTATGCAGATTAATGGTTTTTATTTTGGCAGATTTGTACATGTACATGACACATTTGCTTATTTCCCCCATCTGCATTACTCCCCTTATAGTTTTGGGGGGATTTCAATGTGTATAATGTAGTTTGCTTTAGGTTGAAATTTTTTTTTGTAAAGCTTGCACACCTGACAGAAGACGTGAGGCACCAGACAAGGTAAGTTTGAAGGTTTTGTCCACCTCCAAGATCCTGAGCTTGTTTCCTCAGTCTTGTATCTTGCAAATAGCCTAGAATTGAATGGATTTGCCTTTCCAATCACCAATCCAGACAGATAGTTTTCTCGTCTGCATGCTCCTAGTGTTTTCTGTATGACCCACTTACATAATATCTACCCATCATACATTTACTTCATTTATTTATTTATTCATTCATTTAGCATATATTTATTCAGCACTTTCTCTATGACGCACAAAGTTAGAATTTGTGAATATAAAAAAGTAAGCAAAGGTGCCACAAACCCTGTTTTCTTGGAGCTTAAGGTACAGCAAGGAAAGAAATCTTAGGAATACAGGGACAAATGTAATCAGTGCCTGTAAGGAAACTTCTAAGCATGAGAATATGCAATGACTCCGTCACTTCAGAAGAGTAGGGGACCCAGAGATGACATTTTTGAGAAGCATTTTTTTCTCAACCAAGAATAAAAGATAAATAGCAGTTAGAAGTAGCAAGTAGTGAGAATGCTTCATGCAGAGGGAATGGTGTTGGCCAACATGCTGGCTTGGGAAGGGTTTCTCATGTGTGAGGGACCAAACAAGGGGGCAGCCTGGCTGAAGCGTGATGGAAGACGAGGGAGAAAGGTGGAGATAGGGGAGCAAAGGCAGGTTGTGAAGGGATCGTAGATCCTTGTCTGGATCGTGGAGCTTATCTTTGGGCAATGAGAAGTCACTGCATTTACAAAGATTACTCTGGTTGCACTGAGACTGGATGGGAGGGGCAAGGCAACACGGGGGCTTAGGAGGGCAGTATGGGGGTCCCTCCTGAAGTGAGCATGGCTTGATGATGTCGGGTCATAGAGATAGACGTGGACAGACTTGGGAAATATATGTTTGGTTTGCTTTAGCAGGGGAGGGAGAGGGTGGCACTAAGAACATTGGTTCTGTGTATACATCACATCCCACCAACAGCTCCAACCTCAGCAGCTCTCCTGTCTGTAGAAGAATGGATTTTGTAGATTATGGGTACTTAATAAATGTTCTTAAAAAGACCCCCCCCCTTTACTGAGATATAATTTCAGTGCCTACAATGCATTCTTCTCAAGTGTACAATTCAACAGTTTCTCCTACTGTATATCCAGAGAGTTGTGAGCCCTCACCACCACCACGTTTAGAACACTTTCTTCACCCCCTCAAGTAAATCCCACACTCACTGAGCAGTCACTCCTCATCTCCTTCCTGCTCGCCACAGCCAAGGCAACCGCTGATCTATTTTCTGTCTCAGGATTTGCCTTGTGGGAACATTTCATACACATGGAATCATGTGATACACAGCTTTTTGTGTCTGGCTTCTTTTACTTAGCATCATTTCAAGGTTCGTCCGTGTTGTTAGATATATCAATATTGAATTTTTTATTGCCAAAGAAGTTCTCATTGTATGCATAAGCCCCATTTTATTTATCTAATTACCAAACAACTTGAGTTGTTTGGCTATTAAAAATAATGTTTATTTGAACATTTGTGTACAACTTTTTGTGTGAATATTTCTTTCTTCTTTCTTTTTCTTTCTTTCTTTCTTTCTTTCTTTCTTTCTTTCTTTCTTTCTTTCTTTCTTTCTTTCTTTCTTCTTCCTTCCTTGCATCCTTCCTTCCTTCCTTCCCTCCTTCCTTCCTTCCATCCTTCCTTCCTTTCTTTCTTCCTTCCTTTTTGAGACAGGGTCTTGCTATGTAGTGCAGGCTGGCCTTGAGCTCACTATGTAGCCCAGGCTGGCTTTGAACTCACAGCATCATAGAGAATTGGTACATGGATATAACACACCTTAATTCTTTTTACTTCCCCTTTCCTCCCCCCCATGTTTTTATTTCTTTTGAGTAGGAATGGAATTGCTGGGTCATATGGTAACTGTGTTTACTTTTTGGAGGAACTGTCAGAATATTTTCCAAAGCAGCTGTACCATTTCATATTTCTACCAGTAATACATGAGGATATACAGTACTCCTCCACTTCATCATTTAGCACTTGTGCTTCTGTAGTTTTAGTTATAGCCATTCTATTTGGCAGGAAGTGGTATCTCATGGAGGTTCAGATTTGCATTTCCCTGGAGGCTACTTATGTTGAACATCTTTTCATCTATTTATTGGTCACCTGTATATTTTATTTGGAGAAATGGCTATTCAGATTCTTTGGCGATTTGACTTTTTGATTCTTAAATTATAGTAATACCTCCCTCTTTCTCTCCCTTCCTTCTTCCCTTCCTCCTTTTTTCCTCTTTTCCTCCTTCCTTCCACCTCTCTCTCCCTCTATTCCTATACTGTCCTGTCCTTTCCTTTATCTTTATGGTGCTGATGACTGAACCCAGAGCCTTGTGAACACTAAACACACATTGTGTCACTGGACTGTACTCCTGGCCCTCTAGTAGTTTTTTCCCCATATCTTTATACAGTCTCAGATATGTGCATGGGCACTGTCTTTTGCATTCTGTTGTTTGTCTCATGTTGTCCAGCAGTTGACTGATTGTGGTGTAGTACTGGGGATTGAACGCAGGGAGCACTGAGCTACACCCTAGCTCCTTTTATTTTTTTTCATTTTGAGACAGAGTCCTGCCTCATTCCCCAGGCTGGCCTTGAACTTGTGATCCTCTTGTCTGGGCCTTCTAAGTATGTGGGCTTTTAGGTATGTGCCACCATGTCCTTTAAAATGAAGAACATTTTAATTTTGATCAAGACCAATCTATCTATCTTTGTCTTATTATTTATGCTTTTGTTCTCATGTTTAAAAAATGACTGGCTAATCCAATGTCACTAAGATTTACATCTATGCTTTCTTTTTTTAATGCTTTAAGGGCTTTATAGATTTAGCTTTTGTATTTGGTTTTCATGATCTTTTTGAGGTAATTTTTGTCCGTGGCATGATGAGACTTTATTCTTTTATGTGTGATAGCTAGTGATCCCAGTGCCTTTTATTTATTGAGTCTATTTTTTTCATTGAATGATTTTGCTGTATTTGTCACAGTCAATTTTCAATAGATATGGGTTTATATCTGGAGTCTCAGTTTTATCCATCTCTGTGTATGTATGAGGCAACTTCCCTGTTGACTGTGTTGTTGCGTAGTTCCTTTAGAAATGGCTTGCCAGTTAAGTGTATTCCAGGTCCTCTTTGCCTTGAACTAAAACTGGACATGAGAAGCCAAAAATGATGCCAAAAATTTCTTTGAGAAGTGAGGGGTGAAGGGGTAAGGGAGAAACTGGCTCCAGAGAGCAAACTTGGACCAAACAAAAGAGGAAAAGAGAAAAAAAGCAAAAATAAAAATATACCCTTGTCTAGAACATGGCATGCACTACTGTGAAGAGGCACTGCAGATTCTTCATGGCATCCCTCTCTTTCATGCCATTCATATCTTGTAGGAATCCAGGAGAAATTTTACATACAGGGGCCTAAGAGGTGGAGCTGTGTGGATCTTAGGATCCCACCACACCTCTTTTTCTAGCCAGACTAAGCTACACCTTATCTCTTATCTCAAGGGGACAAAATACCTGATACTGGGAATTTAAAGGAGGAGAGGTTTACTTGGCTCATGGTTTCGGAGGTTTCAGGCCATGGTCAGCTGGCTCCAAGCCAGAAACATCATGGCAGAAGGACTCTGGAGAGGAAATTCCTCAGCTCAGGGTGGCAGGGAGTATTTGACAGAGTCAGAGAAGAAGGAGCCAGGGAAGAGATACAGTTCTCAAAGTTACTTCCACCCCCATGGCCCACTATTTCCAACTAGGCCCGACCTCAGCTAGGCTCATCCAACTATGATTTCATCTGTGGGTAACCCACATGAGATTTTAATCCAGGCTAATTGACAGAATTCACTAGCACAGTATGAATCCATGACAAACAGTGTGGCATAAAACTACACTGTATTGATTATTGTACCTTTTCTGAAAATTTTAAAATTTGGAAATGCGAGTCTTACAAATTTTATCTTACAAAGATTATTTTGGTTCCTTGAGACTTCTTGCAATTCCATATGAATTTGAGGATCAGCTTTTCTACTTCTACAAAAAAAGGCCCTAGGAATTTTAATGGGGATTACATTGACTCTTTGGATCCCTTAGGGGTGATATTAGCATCTTAACAATATTGTCTTCTGACCCATAAGCATAGAATGTTTTTTCATTTATTTATGTCTTCAATTTTTCCCAGTATTTTGTTGCTTTTAGAGTATATGTTTTAGATTTCTTTTGTTAAATTTATATCAAAAAACTTTGCTTTTAGTGGTATTATAAATGAAATAACTTTCTTAATTTCAGTTTTGATTGTCCATTGCAAATATAGAAGAGCAAAATAATTGACTTTTACATATCAATCTTGTGTTCTGCAGTGAACTCCTTGTTACTTCTAGTATTTTTCATGGGTGTGTTAGGATTTTCTACATGAAAAATCATGTCATCTAGATATATAAGTACTTTTACTTCTTCCTTTCTAATTTAGGTGCATTTTGTTCTGTTTTCTTGCCTATTTTCCCTGGCTATTATAACTTTTAAGATAATGTTGAGTAGAAATGGCAATAACAGACATCCTTGCCTTACTCTTGGTGGTACTCTTGGGGGAAATTATTTTGAAGGCAAATTTCTTAAAAACATGGTCATTGTAAAGCAAATAAACAAAACTGTATTCTGGAAGATTTTTGTATTCTGATACTTCCCCGGTATGGTGCCTCCGTATTCTGTGAGGATAGAGAATGTTTTCTCTTGAAATAATGAAAGTTGTGAGGCATGGCTGAGACTCCTCTTCAAGGAAGGGCTTGTCCAGCTCTGGAAGTATAATCAGTAGATGTCCCCCAGCTACCAGCCCCTTTAGCATTATCTCAGCCACAGGTAGCTGTCCTGCCCAAGGTCACATCTCTCCATGGGTGGCCCACATATCCAGTGACTAATTCAATGTGAGGATAAAAAGGCATGATCATATTGGACAAAATCAGAACAACTTGGAAGGGTTATTTCAGCTCCAGAGCTCCCTGTGGCCTTGGCCAAGGCTGCTGTTGGTCCTTCAGTGCATCTGGAAGTTTCCTCTTCCCATTCTTGCTTTCTTCCCCCTGATCCTACTAGTGTGATCCCAAGGGCACCTTGTAAACATCCTAAAAGCCAAACTCCCTGCCAGAGGCTGCCTCTTTGGGAATCCCACCCTTGGTACCTCTTCCTGCTTGTCTCTGGGTTGATGGGACCCAAAACTCATTATACCTATAGAAAAATGTAAGAATGATGTCTTTTGAGAGTCGTTACTTTTTTCCATGTGTGGACTCTGGGTCATTTCTCCTTTGGGAACTAGTAATACCATTTTGTACATTTCTAGACTGACTATATATTTTATATAATGCTGTGGCAATTTCCCCATCAGCTGTTTAAAGCTGGGAAAGAGCTTTCCCAGGAAGCTGACTAGGGAGTTCATATCACAGGAGGGTGGATCGTGGGCCATGTGGGGATCTGATGCTAATTTTGTCTTGACTAACATTTTAAAAATTGATTCTGGGTCCAGAAGGCCAGAAAACAACCAAGTGAAAACATCAGGACCCAGCTCTTAGAATTTGTAAATATTACCCTAAAAGGAAAAGGGATTTTGTAAATGGGACTAAGATAGGGTTTTGCTCTGGGGAGGCTGTCCTGGAATATCCAGATGGAGCCTAAATTTAATCATAAGCATCATGACAGTGAGGCCAAAGATGGTTTGATACACAAACAGAAGAGAAGGCAACAAGGGAGAAATTGGAGTGATGTGACCACAAGTCAAGAATGCCTGCAGCCACCTGGAGCTGGAATAGACTTTTTCCTAGAGTCTGCCAATATCTTGGTATTGGCTTAGTGAAACTGATTTTGGACTTCTGGGTTCCAGAATAGTGAGAGAAGTACACTTTGGTTTAAGACACTGAATTTGCAGTAATTTGTTACAGTAGTCTTGGGAGACTAATCCACTGGGTCTTACCTGAATGTTTGGTTCTCTATACTTCTGACCAATATTGAGGGCAGGGAGAATAACATAAGCAACTTGTCCAAGTACTTTACTCAGGAGAGAGAACTCCACCAATTTCTGGCGCTGGTTCCTTCTAGGGAATTGTGCTAAGGCACAGAAGATACAGATGTTTAACTCCTTGCTTTATTAGTACAGGTAGAAGCCCAACCCATATGGAAAGTGCTGGGGCCTGTAGAATGTAAGCTCCTTTTGAACTCTTTCACACCTGACTTAAATGTTTCTCCTTAGGAAGAGGAGTGTGTTTACCAAGATGAGATACTAGATTATGTCTTGCATTGTCCCGCTTCCTTCTTTATTTGCTTGTAGTTTGTCTCACTGTTACATCATTAACTGTGCTCCTGTTTCCTGGGAAACTGAGTGATGTCAGAAGGGCTTAGATTTACATAATCTTAACCTTATTAGTCAAATCCACCCATTGGCCCCTTGAGGTCCCTCATTTGGGGTACACAAATGCAAACATTGGGAATTTTCTTGTTTTCTATTTTTATCCACAAGTTTTAGTGACCTGTACACTTTTCTCTCAATTTACTAATTTCATTCATCTTATTTCTATTAGCTTGACATCTTCCTCTACTCCAATACAATGGATTTCCTGTGGATCAATACTGTCAGCTCAGTGCTTTTCAGCAAAGACAGTGAAGGTTTGCTTAACAAACCCGCGGATGGCACAAAGCTGTAAGACAGACCTTTCCAATTCAAACATGAAATAGGAGAATCAGAATTGATAAAGTTTTATCATCTTTGGGAAAGATAGATCTGAACCAACATGTTGAAACAAAACAGAAATATAAATATCACACATTTGGTTTCAGAATGATCAACTGGGTCATGACAGGATTGGGGAGGCTTTTCATTTTCCAAATGAGAGCCACTGAGAGCCATTTATGTGCAAAGAGTGGAGGACGTAGTTGGGCACAGGCTCAGTATGAGCCAGCTGTGTGTGTGTTGCCTGATAAAGAGCTTGCACAGTCATTGGCTGCATTAGCAGGGATACAGTGACTAGACAGTGGGGGCCATGTGTTCTGGACAGGCCAGACTGCATATGGACTTGAGGAGGATGATAAAAGACTTGGGTTTAAACTCCTGTCCCTGGTGCGTGGCCCAGGGCAGTGCTGGGAACAAGGCTGAGCAGATCGTAGCTCACATGAAGAAGCAAAGTCAGGGCTGTCAGACCCAAATTCTTTGAGCTCTCCAGAGAGTTTACCTTGAACACAGTAAGGATGAACGTCTGTCAGAAGGGCCCTGGAAAGATTTACTACACTTGGCAAGAAACTGGCCCAGATGAGCTCTTTCTATTGCTGACAGTCATGGTTCTTCTTCTTCTTCTTCTTCTTTTTTTTGTTTTGTTGTTTTTTGGAGACAGGGTCTTACTATGCAGTTCAGGCTGGCCTTGAGCTCACTTTGTAGCCCAGGCTGGTCTTGAACTCACAAAGATCCTCCTGCCTCAGCTTCCTGAGTGCTGGGATTACAGGTGTGCATCACTACGTCCGGCTCAGTCATGGTTCTTTGAAGTCTATACAGGCCTCACATGAATCATGTGAGGTAGGTAGGGTGGTGATATGATTTCTGTTGCAAAGAGGAGAGTGGGAGAGACTTATCTAAGAGTTGCAGAGGGGAGCCTAAGACAGAAACAAAACTCAGGCTTCCTGACTAGGAGCCCAGGGCTGTTTCCATGAGACTAGGGCTTGCCCTGGATGAATCATATGGGAACTTGGTTTGTTATTTATGTGTATTGTGAAAGTCTTGGTCAAGATCCAGAACATCTTCTAGGCTGGGCCCAATTTGGTTGACTCAAGGTGAATTGGTGGGGCAAGGAGGAAGAGGTGGATTTGAGAAATATTAAAGATTTATTGCCTGGCTGATTCTAGGTATCTTCTTAGTGACTCGAAGGATTGAAGACTTGATTGCCCAAAGGTGAGAAATTGGTCCCTGGTGGGCCATCTGGTGGTGGCTGGGTCCCTGACTTGACAGCCTTGGTATCACTGCCTCAGTGTCCCTTCAGTTTTTCTTGCAGAAATGGATGTTCATGAGCAAAGCCCTTTGTGACAGTGACATCCCTATGACCAGAGCCAGCTGCTGGCAGTTAGCCTTCCTGTGCACTGACCCAGGAAGCAGTGGATACAGCTCCCGCCCCCACCACAGGTAGATGTCGTGGTGGCCTATCCAAGAGCTCCTCAGCTCTCTTTCCCTTCCTTGTTCCTGTTTTCTTTCTTTTTTTTTTTTTCCTGAGCAAATATTTCACATTTGACTTCTAGCCCAGGCAGAACACATCCACCTCTTCTGCAAGACAACTAAGGGTTGTCACTAGGCTGCAAATGAACAGCTTTGATTGCTCAGGAAAAGATATTACAATTTTATCTCCTTGTACTGTTCAATAAAACATTAGTATCTCAGCATTTTTATTTAACAATAGGCAACCTTAGGCCAGTAATTATGCAACAATTATAATCATAAAAACTGTCCCCTGCTGCTCACCTAGAAACACGAATATATTAAACCAAGACTAACCATCTAAAAGGCAGGCAGCAAAGCCCCCTCATTTTTAATGTCCCTGCAGTGCACCATGGGAAGCTAATAATTCACCCTCTAATTAGTATCCCTTCTGCTGCTGTTGGCGCAAGGACAGACAAAGAGGGAGCGGCTTCGTTACAAACTCGCCTTGGTAATCTTTAAACGTCGGGATGCACTGCGGGTTGGCTGAGCTGAGCGGGGCAAAACAGGTTGGGCAATTAGAGGTGGGCAGAGGCTCACCTTGTCCGCACTGGGAGTTTTTGCCCTAACAAGCTCCAGGCAAGCACCCTACCAGCCCATCCCAAAGCCCCTTTCTCTTTCAAGCCTTGCCACATGTCTTTTCAATCCTCCTTCATTAAATCTGGCCAGAAGGATGGAGTGGCAGTGGTGGTCGAGAGGTAGAACCTGAGGAAGTAATTGTCCCTGTGAGAGCTGGCATGTCTCAGAGGCCCCCAGGCAGGAGCTGCTCATGGCAGCAACTGCCCCAGCTGACCAGCGAGAGGGCCAGTGGGCAGTGACAGAAGGACTCAGAGGATGACTTTCTGCCCCAGACAGGATGACCTGGGTATCTGCCCAGGTATGTCCAGAGCTTGGTGATTCACTGAACTGCCACCGATCACTGTCCTTGGTCCAGAGGGTCTTGCTCCGACCCTCAGGAGGGCTTGTAAGACCATATAGGACTTCTCAAAGACCAGCATCCACCCTGACTAACCTTGTCATTGTACTGATGAGAAGGCCCAAACCCGCATCAGGAAATAGTCTCCCGGGGTCACACACAGGTTGTCAAGGGCCCCTGTGCTGAGGGGAGGGAGGGAGCGGAGGAGACTGTGGTGAGCAGGAGCTCGTACCCTCTGTTCTGAGGCAGCTCTATGCTAACTGGCATCAGACAGCAGGCATCCAACATGGTTAGATCTGATTTGTAACAGAAAATAAAAACCTAAGATTTTGAGGTAAAATCTGCAGTAAAAGTTTTAGTGACCCAGAATTACATAATCAGATAAGATTATAGAATTAAAAATACATACAGTGCATGTTTGTGAGCCAACCTAGCCCGAGTGCTTCCACAGTGGTACTTCTGGCCAGCCAGGACACAGCCTGATGATGTGGCTTCCTCTGTGCTGAGATTTGGATCCAGTGTGACCACAGTTGGCCTTCCCTGTACCTTGCCTGTGTGGCCAGCAAGTCAGCCCTCTCACTGAACGGTGGAGACCAGGATGGAAGGAGTCAGGGAACAGCTGGGTGTAATTAGGCAGCCAGGATTAAACCCAGGTTTAAAAAGATGGGGCATTTTTCTCTCTATCACCAGCTCATTAGCTCCCCACTTTGACAGCTGAAGCATTCCCAAGGCTGGCCGGAGCCAGATTGTTTTCCTCCAGAGCCATCAGAGAGCACCTAAGATTTGGTAATGAGATTCTTTGTGACCTGAGAGGAGAGGGCAGCAGAAGGCTGAGTCATGAACTCCTGGGACATCTGGACGGACTCTCAGAGCTGCTCCTCCATCCAGAGAACTGGTCTGGCCAGAGGAGAAGCCTGGTGGAGAATGGAGCCGGGAGGTCAGAATTACTTTGCTTAGAAGGGGGAAAGCCCCCAAGACTGAGCTGGAGCAGTGATTACTGTCAGGGTCTTCTTGCCGCGAGCCTTTGCCATGACGCTGTTTGGGCTGCTGCTCTAACTGCTACCTACAGGCGCATCTGTCATCATCAGGGTGGGAAAATCCCAGGGCAGGCCAGGAGGAAGCTTGGGAAGTCAGGTCAAGGTTGAAGAGAATGCCCAAGGCCCTTTCTTGCGCCCCAGGGGATCCCAGAGTTGGCATATCTTTAATGCATTTACCTCAGCTGCAAGGGAACCACTGATATTCTTTTCCTGGGGACTCCCTAGCAGGAGGAGAATGCCTTTTATTTGACCTTTTGTTTTTCTCAAATAGCTAAAATGAAAATAGCGGATCTCTCCCCTGGCTTGGGGAGGAGCTGGTGCTCTGCAGCCCAGCCGGCAGCAGGGGTGGCTGCTGCAGTAATTGGGTGTTAAGAGGGCCACCTGGCCTCTCTGTGGCTGTATTTTGGTCAGAAAAGCTGAGTGTTCTATTTTTGGGGGAGCAGATGTTTTGTTTGTGTTTTTTTTTCTCTTTTTACATTTTAAAAATTTACAGTAAGTTTTAATTTAGGAAGACAATTGCTACTGGTAACAAGGGAAGTGTCTATCACGTGGTTGAGTTCTTATTTCCGGTAGCTGCTATCCCAGGGGACAGAGGGGAACTAAGATTTATTTACTGTCTTACTAGAGTTTTAGGTTCCTCACTTAGCGCATGACATAGATATTATTATCCCCGGTTTCAGATGAAGACTCTGAGGCTTAGAAAGGTGGGACTTGACTTTGGTCACACAGCTGGAAGGAGGAGGGAGTTAAGTGTCACAGATATGTAGAGAAGAATAACCCATGCCTTCCCACCATCCTGGGCTTCCTGTCCTTTTTTTTTTATCTTATAATTATAGTTTTCAGCTTGGAGCATGTTTCTGAATGAAGAGTCCTATCATTTCCTCCAGAATTATTGGCTCAATAAAAATACACTTGGGCCTAGATCTTATTAATTTATTTACAGACTTTTTTTTTGTAAGCCACATAGGTGTTCCTGAAGCACACTTCTGAATGAGTATTTCTAGTTTAGAAAGATAGACACAAGGCCTGGAATCTGAAGATCTGGGCTCAAGATCTGCCTGTTGCCCCTTCTTACCTCTTGGTCTGAATTTGTCACTGCAAATCAAATGATAAAAAGGCATTATTGTGAAAGAGCACCAAGTGAGCTTCTGCACAGGTAGGTACTTTGTACACTCTGGAGTTGCTGTGCAAATGTTAGTCTTCCCTCCTCTAGGCACCCCAGTACCTAAGTCCTGTCTTTCCCTCCAGAATTATGTAAGTGCGGGGTCACACTGGAACTGTTAGCTAAGAGCCCTTATTTGAAAATCTGACAACCCAGCTTCCTCTGCCTGCACAGTTGTTTGCTGATGATTAAATTATTGTAAATTAGTTCTACTCATAGTATAATAAATGCCATTAGCATGACTAATCACATACCTGATTATATAACCCACTCCTCCTCCCTCGACATATTTTCTGCATCCTACAACCAATAAATCCAGTGTTGATATAGAGCTCTTGTTAGGGCTGATGAATGGGCTTTGGAACATTTGCTGGGTGTGTTCTGATTCCTCCCACACTTAGAAAGACCTTTAGAGAGCACCCTCAAGTCAGGGAAAAGATCCTTCAGTACCAGCCTTGCTCATCTATTTGGCTTAGTTCTCAGGCATTGTTGTTATTATTATTTAGTTACTAGTACTAGTAGTGCCATTTGTTGAAATTATTATGTATCAGACCATACTAAAGCCCTTTATGTTTATTGTTTTATTCATGGATGTACTCTTTTGTTTATTCCTTCAAGAAACTGTGATATGAGCATTGCTATTATTATCCCCATTTTATGGAAAATAGTACTGAGGGCCAGAGAAGTTAAGTAACTTGCTCACATCATCTTCTTAGCAAGAGGTAGAGTCAGGACTTGTGTACAAGTCATCCTGGTTCAAAAGCTTATGCCCACCCCAATATACCACACTGCCCCTACTGTGTGGGAAACCATGTAGCTAGAACAGCTCTGCTGGTGGATTTGGACAACCAGGGGGATAGAAGAGCAGTGTAGGTGGGTGAACCCAAACTGGGAGCTGACAGACATCTCCTGAGTTGCCTGGCTGCTTGGTTATTAATGACAGAGAGTAGCTGGTGACATGGTAATGTTGTTGGCAGTGGCCACAGGACCACAGGGGCTGGTGGTGGGTAAGGAAATGCAGTTTTGTGTTGTGTAAGTAGGACATGCTCTTGCTGGGAAGACCTATGTTCAGGACTCAGCTCTTCCTTCTACCTTGTTTTCCTCCTACCTCCACCCTTAGCTTTACTGCCTAACCTGTCTGGGCCTCAGTTTTCTCATCACAGGGCTGTTTGGAGGGTCAAATGAAATTAAGGTTGTAAAAGCAGTTTGTAAGCTGTGAAGTGATTTCCATATGTAAAGAACTATTTCTAACCTTCTTCCGTGAATGAGGACATCCAGAATTTAACCTAAAGCCTTGAGTACTTAGACAAGTACAGATTCATCTTCCAGCTAAACAAATGGGAGGGTAAGGGGCAGCAAGAGAGGTGGTCCAGGCTGGTGTGAGGGTGTCCATACTGGAGAGGACCTTCATTCCAGCAAGACCTTTCCTCGACCTTGCTCCTCCAAATTTGTGTGCAGAATAACCAGTATTTGAAGTGCTTAGCACTGTAGCTTCCAATATATTACACTGCCTCCCCTGTGACTTGCTTTAGGAAAATCAGCCAGGGCTTTGGGATAAGAGAGTGAAGAGCTATCTAGTGTACATGTATTGACTACCATCCAAGACAGGAACGCTCATCCCAGGCTTCCTTGATTTTACAACTTAAAGGAACTTCTCGGTTTGGTCTAAAGGGCAGAGGTCTAAAGAGCTGTCCATGGTAGCAAGAAGTCTTCATAGCTGGGCTTGCCTGGCATGATTCAGTTCTTGAAATAGGGAGCATATGAGATGGGCAGTGCGGGGGGTGGGATGGGGGATGGTACGGAGTGGGTCCACACCAGTTAAGACAACTATGGGGCATCGGTGCTGCTCTCTCAGTCCTGCCATCCTTCATCATGACAGACATCACTACTTGAAAGTAGCATTCTTTCCTGTTGAGCCTCTGAATGCTTCAGTTCTGTGTCGCCCCTAACAAATGGGAGCTGGCTTACAGAAAGAGACCCAGAGAAGGAAATAGATGCATTCAGGATTACAGGTGGGGTTAGGACCAGAAGAGTTCTTTTTTTCATTTTATATCTTGCTAACTTGAATCTTTTCTAAATCTATCTTGGTGCATATCCCGAATCCCAAGTCATTTATTTATTAAATTTTTAATAGAGTCCTTGGGGGAAGACAACACCTGTGGCATGGTGAATGAAAAGAAGTGCTATGATTTGAATGTGTACCCATCCAGAATTCATAGGCTGGAACCTAGGACCCAATGTAATAGTTTAAAGTGAGGGTCTTTAGGAAGTGATTAAGTCATAAGGGCTCTGTCCACGTGCACGGTATTAGCGCCCTTGTAAAAGAGTCTGAGGGAGTGATTTGGGACCTTTTTGCCCTTTCAGCTCTTCTTCCATGAAAGAAGCTGGTATTTGTTCCTTTTGCTTTTCTGCCATGGAAGGCAGCACGTGAAGCAGGCAGCATCATGAAGTGAAGAGCAGCCCTCTGACACGGAATCTGCCAGCACCTGGATTTGGGACTTCAGCTTCTAGAACTGTAAGAAATAGCTTTGTATTCTTTATGGACTACCCAGTCTGTGGTGTTTTGTTATAGCAGCAGAAATGGATTAAGGCAGAAGGTATACAGGTTGATTATTCATTATCTGAAATGCTTGAGACCAGAAGTGTTCTGGATTTCCTTTCTGTTGTGCAGATTTTGGAAAATTTGCATATACATAAGGAGATATCTTGGAGATAGGACCTGAAGTTTTATGTAAACTTTATATACATAACTTGCATATAATTTTACAGCCTATTTTTAGTACACCTACATTTTGTTTGTGGCTAACATGAAGTCAGCTGTGCAATTCCCACTTGTAGCATTATGTTGATGTTTAAAGTTTCAGCATTTAGGGTATTTTGGGCTTAGGATTTTCAGATTAGTGATGTTCAGCCTGTATCTATTGCTCCATAGCAAACCACACCCAAGATATAAAATAATGACCATTTATTAACTCTCACCATTCTGTGGGGTGGCAAGGAGCTCTACTTATCTGGAATAGATTGGGCTGGTCTTACTGGCTCGCTTAAGCATCTGTGGCTGGCTGGTGGTCAGTCTGGAGCTGGCTGGTCTGGGATGGCCTCAGTGGGCAGTGCATCATTTTGCCACAGCAGAGGCCTCCCTTCCTCCAGCAGGCTGACTCAGGCTTACTCTCATAGCTATGGACTTCAGAAGAGTACAAGTCCAAGCATATGTTGCCTCTGGAGGTCAAGGCTCAAAACTGGCACAATGTCACATCTGCCACATTCTGTCATCTAAAGCAAGTCATAAGCAGGACTGGGACTGGGAAAAGGAAAGAGAGGCATGTAAGGCACACATCTGAAATAGACACTGGCTCTCAGGTGTTGACCCTAAAGTTGAATGACCCTGAAGTGTGAGCGCCTTCTTAAATTTTGAGCCCCAGGCTCCTGATTTCCTCAGTTTAGACTCAGCCCTGGCTTCCAGGCCAGCCCAGATTTCAAAGACGCCACATCTCTTAATGGGAAGAGCTATCAAGTCACATTGCTGAAGTCACCAATGCAAGGAGGGAAGGAAATAAAGCTTTTAATGCAATCAATCAACAGCAGGGCATTGCAAAGTCTCAGTAGTTGCTCGATCTAGAGCTTCTCGGGGGCAGGTCATTCTCAGTTTATAATCCACACCTTTTGGATTTTCTCCCATCAGCTTGAGAGTCTCTTATGTCAAAGAAGCCCTTGCCCTATTCCTATTTTCTCACTGCTAAACACTTCACCCAGCTCTGGCCTAGTTCGAGCCTCCTCACACTGGCATTTCATGAACTTGAACTCTTGAACTTGGGAGCTGGTAAAATGCGGTCTTGGGTTTAGGTATCCAGAAATGATGGCCATTATTTTAAAGGGGATTGGTAATGACATTTTAACACAAAATCAAAGCTTGTTTTTACAGTACGTGTGGCTTCAATGTGTTTGCTAAATCCAGCAGGCTGACTGCTTTCTCCAGTAGGATTCTAGGAATTTGAAGAATTGATGGGTCTTTGATTGAGGAGATTTCTAAAGGATGCAGGTGTCCAAATGCACGATTATATCTGGACTTGAGAGATGTGGCTCCTTTGGGGCTAGAGGTATTGTTAATAGAGTCAGCACTTGGATTCATGGCAGGCAGAAGCTGCTTCCTACAGGAGGATAGAAATGCGGCCACCAGATGCATTGTTATCACAGCTGGATTCAAGGTCACTCTTAAGTCAAGAGCATCAGGCTGTGTCAACAGGAATAAAATTGACTGGACCAGTAATGGCATTGGCTTGTGGTGTGACCTGGGGTCTGGGTCCTACATCCAACTTTGATCCAATTGTCAAGGAGGTCTGGACTTGGCCCTCGAGTTTGCTGCTTTCCTTTGCCACTCCCCTTCTCCCCCAGTTCTGACAGAAAGCCTGTCCAAAATTGAGTTCTGACCAGGTCACACCTGGCTCTGATCCCTTCCTCTGGCCAACTTTCATATGCTTCTTTTGTACAGAATAGGCTCCAGCCACCTTGAACTTGCCTGTCACATTCCCCTTGCTGTGTTCTTACTCACCCTTCCTCTCTTGCTAGAGAGCCCTTCCAGCTATGTAAGTCGAGATTCTATCCATTTCTTAAGGCACAGATTAGTTTTTGCCTCTTCCATGAAGTTTTCTCTGATCTTTTTATAGAAATCCTCCTCAAATATCCCAAGATATTTTGAGGGTATTAAAATTAAGTGTAGGTGCCCACCAACAGGTGAATGGATAAAGAAATGGAGGTGTGTATACACGACATAGTACATGACTATCAGCCATGAAGAAGGATAAAATTATATCATCTGCAGGAAAATGGATGGAGCTGGAGATCATCACATTAAGTGAAGTACATCAGACTCAGGAAGACAAGCATTGCATATCTTCCCTAATATGTGGAATCTAAAAAAGATGACGTGAAAATAGAAGGGCTACTCTTATTAGACAAGAAGAAGGGAATAAAGGGGGGATGGAGTATAAAGGAGAGTAACGGGAAGATAAAAATGTTATTAATATGAAGAAGTCATGATGTTAACATGAATTTTTATTGGATTGTAAAGATATCCACTATGCTATGTTAAGTGAAACAATAGGTTATGAAATAGTCCATATAGCTTTGCCAATGTTTAATTTTTAAAAATGCATTAATGTATGGCAATATCAAGAAATCAGCTAGATTTAATCTATTTTAATCTGTCTCTTGAGAGTGAGATGGTGAGAGCATTTTTCTTTTTGTCTGAGAGTATTTTTTGACTTGTGCTATTATAAAATGCTTCTAAGCAGAGGAAAGTAAAAATTGTGGCTGGGCATGTGGATACATACTTGTAATTTCAGTACTCTGGGAGGCTGAGGCAGGAAGATTGCAAGTTAGAGTCCAACCTGGAAAAATCCCTGTCTCAAAATAAAAAAAAATGAAAAAGGGCTGGAGATGTAGCTCAGTGTGAAGGCCCTGAGTTCAACCCCCTTGTGATAGATATGTTAATTAGCTTGATTGTAGTAATCATTTCACAACATATATGTATCTCAAAGCATGATGTTGTACACCTTATATATATGTATTTTATTTGTCAATTATATTCAATAAGAAAGAATATCATTCAGGATAAAGGCTTTGCGAATGGTTTGGGATCAAATACAAATTTTATTATTTACTGGCTATGTGGCTTTGGGCACAGTGCCTTAGCTAGAATGGATTATAAAATATAAGTACTTCAAAAGATCTTCTGCAAATGGAAAGGGATCAAGAGATGGAGTGGGAAGGGGGAGGGGAAGAGGGTTAAAATAAATTAAGATGTATTAATGTATATGTACCAACTTCCCATGAAGAATATGATCACTATGTATGATAAACAAGTACTAAGAAAAAACTGGAAAGAAGAATACAAAAATAAAGCTATACTTCATATATCATGGTAAAATTGAATATCATATATTGATTTGCAATAGGGTCTGAATACATACTGTCAATTTTTATCATTGTTGTTTTAAAGTACCAGAAAGTAGTTATCAAGCATTTGCTATGTGCCCAGGGTCACAGAAGGCACTGGAGAAACAGTGCTATATTCTGCCTCGTACAGCGTAGAGTTTGTTATGGTTTATGCCTGGATGTCCCCTCCCTGGAAACCTTATGTGGTCATGGTATGGGTAGGCTTTTGGGAAGTGGCTGAATCTAGAGTTTGTGATTGATTCACGGTCTAATGATGGGATTAAGGGTATGAATGCTACACCGGCCCTAAGGTGGGTAGCCTGCATACAATATAAGGGAGGGAAAGAGGCTTGTCCTCCCCTCATTCCCTTACTGCTTTTGCTAGCCCCTCTGCCATGTGCCACCCTGCCTTGGAGCCAGCTGATTATAGACTGATACCTCCACAAACTAAATACTGATATTTGCGTACTGATACCTCTACACTAAATAAACTTTTCCTCCCTTTAACTTTGAGCCTTGGGTATTTTGTCCTAGCAATGAGAGAAAAGTAAATAAGACAGAGTTTAACAGGTATGAAGTGCTAATGGAACCCTGTATTGTGGTGATGTTCTGTTAATTTTACCTTCTTTCCAGATTACCAGGACATGGGCACCTGGCCTGTATTTTCGTATGGTTTCAGAGCATCTGACAGCTCATTTCATGCACAGTGAGTGGTATGTGAATGAATGGAAATATAGATGATAGTGGATCAGTTGCCAATTCAGATGGAGCTATCCTTGCCAAAAATTGTTAAGCATGAACTCTAGATCACATGGGGAAGATCGTTTTTCGTGACTATATGAAATTACTTTTTAAAAATTTTCATTAGTGTATATTTGTAGCATTCAATGATTACATTCACCATGGGGAGTTGGTACATGCATGGGACACATCTAAATTCTTACCTTCCTTCCACTCCCCTTCCCCCCATACTCTTAAACCTGTTCCTTTCTTTTTTTTGAGACAGGGTCCCTATGTAGTTCAGGCTGGCCCTGAACTTACTATGCAGCCCAGACTGGCCTCCGACTTGAGGCGATCCTCCTGGCTCAGGCTCCTGAGTGCTGGGATTACAGACATGTGCCATCATGCCTGACCCTTAGATTTGTTTTTTGCAAAAAATCAATCTCCTTATTTCTTATTATCTATCTTTTGTTTTGCTCTTTAATTTATGTGTAGTTTGGTATTCTCATATAAGAGAAACCACATTATGGTTAAGCTTTTGTGTCTGATTTATTTCACTTAACATTATAGTCTCAAGTACACCCATTTTTCTACAAATGACTCAAAAATGACTTATCCTTCTTTATGGCAGAGTAGTATTCCATTGTGCCTAGATACCACATTTTCTTTTTCCATTTGTCTGTTGGTGGATGTATAGGTTGCTTCCAAGATTTAGCCATTATGAGTGGTACTGCTATAAAGAGAGGTGTGCATGTGTCACCATACTATGATGCTTTTAACTGGGAAAGGTCTTGAATGGAGAACTATAGCTAGAATCCTGGGCCAGGCACAAGGAATGTCGTGTATAGGTAGTAAGAAGTAGGCACCAGGGACTTTCATTCTGCCTGATGATGTCTTGGGGCAGAAAGCTGCAATTCTCCTTGCCACAGTGAGATAAGTCCCTTGTCTCTATAACTGAAAATATGTGAGCCTGAGGCAATGGGAAATACGTTAGTCTGAGTGTCTGGATTTTGGTCCAGGCTCTGTTGTTGAGCATCTATGTGACTCTCACCTTCTGAGCCTCAGTTTCCCCATTTGAAAATTAAGGAAGGAGGACTACCTCAGCGGTTTAATAACTCATTATCTTTTTTTCTCTGTCTTTTCTTATTTATTCCTTTCTCTCATAAATATTTTAACCCAAACCATTTTTCAAGTGAATTCATGTTCAAAGATGTTCTGTTTAGCACGAGACTGGAAATCCTGGGGCTTCTGGCATTCAGTTCTCTTGTCCCTTACTGCTTCCCACACTGTCCCAACAGTGGTCTGAGAAGACTTCTAAAAACTTGCAGGATTCCAGCAGACCCAAGAAAACCCTGGCCTCTTGATTTCAGGGCCTTTTGCTCCAGCATTCTATGACTCAGGGCAACAGAATCCAAAGCCTTTAATTAAAATCATTTCAACTGCTCCCCATTAACTATGATGGATGCACCAGCTGGAGAATAAGTGCATTAATGCTATAATTATCTGTTGAGGATGTTTTATTGATTCTGCAATGATATTCTAGTCAGTTTGTATTATTTAGTTTCAGACTTAAATCATGAAGAAATGTCTATTAGTGAAGAAATTAATCATCTAGATCAAATTGTCATTGATGCTTTTAGAAATAAGACTTGGGAATAGGCTTAGTCAAATCTCCTCTTGCCCAGTGTTGGTGGCGGTGATGGTCAGTGGTCTGGGCTGAGGAGAAGGCTTCAGTTCATAGCTCTGAGACTGCAGGTGAAATGTCAAGTCCCTCTTGCACATCAATAAACCTTTTCTCCAGCTTGGTTTTCTGGAATCCATGCTTCCTACTGTGGGTCCATAGATGATACCAAGGCAGGGCCAGGCCTAAGGCCTTGTGAGCTTTCTGGGATTCTAGGGCTTTTCTCTCTGGGTTTTAGTGCCAAGGTCCCTAAAGCATCAGCTCCTTCATGTCTTGAGGGGACCCCAGAGGAAGCCTAAGAGATGAGACCCTCAGATGTGGAATTTCTCAGTGAGAATGGCTTCAGTTGCAAACGACACAAAACCAATGCAAACAGACCCAGGCCAAAGAGGAATCTGGCTCCCACTACTGAAGTGTCCGGAGGAGGGCTGCTTTCTACATGGTTTGGCTGAGGTATCAAAAGACCTGGCTTCTCTGTGTCTCAGGTTGACTTTGCTGGACCTCTGAGCCTTGTATTCAAGCTATCTGATGGCAAAAAGGGGGCAGCAGCTTCATAGCCACTCACTCCAGCATTACATTAGGTGGAGAGGGTTGCCTTGTCTCTCCCAAAGCCCCAGAGGATGCACCCCACCTTGCTGGCTTGACTGTGCATTTCCTTTCTGCATTAAATATTGGTAGCTGTGGGTTGGCATCAGCTGCAATGGCTCTGTCTGGCTCTGCTGGGCTCCTCAATGTGTGCTTCTCCACGCATACACAGCCCCAATGTGGGATAAGAACATTATGAGGGCAGATGAGAAGAACAGAAAGGGAGATGACATGATCAACCCAATGCTCCTGCTCAGATGTAGTGCACATCACAACCACTCATATCCCACTGGCCAAAGTCAATCATGTGGCCAAGACAATATAGAAGGGCCTGCGGAATACACAGGTCCCACAGGGACAGAGGGGAGCGAGCACTTGCAAGCACTGATAGGGTTTACCGTAACTCCTAGTCTACATGAGCTGAGAAGGTAGGGGGGACTCTTCCAGAAGAAAAGCAGGGGCAATTTTCTAGAAGCATCAGCCTCCTTTGATATACTACAGTCCTCTCATCCGCTGTTTGAAATCTCTTCCCTCTTTCCCCCAACGAAGGGAAGCACGTAACCTTCCGAGACAACCCACTTTATCTTGTGACCACTCTGCCACTCTTCCAGAAAGAAAAGAATGGAAAAAGCTTTCTTTAGCTCTAGCTGTGGAAGCTACCAATATGACAGGAGAGACAAGGAGGAAGACATGGAGGTCTTAGGCTCATCTGAAGGGCTTCACTGAAAGAAAGAAGCAGGATGTGAGAGAAAACAGCAAGGTAGAATATCATTCTCTCAGGATTGTTTCATTCTAATGTACGCAAAGTAATTAAAATACTCTGCCACCCACGCATCCTTTTCTCGGGGCGAGGGATTTGTGGTCCTGGGTGATCCCGGATCCAGGCGGAGGGATGAGTCCTGGATCAACAGGAACGTGACTTCTTCTCCTTCATGTGTCTTTGGATGAACTGTTTACTTAAACTGGCTTTTAATTTACTAGCCAACAATTAGAACTGGCTAACAGGCCAACAAGCTGGTGTGCTGCACCCAATTATCTTCTGAAAATGTATTTCTATGATTGGGGCTTTTAATTGCAATTTAAATCAAATGCTCATGAACCCAGGTGCCATCGAGGGAATGAGACCAGTTAATGAAACAATGAGGGCTCTTAGTCCAACTCAGAGGTAAAGGGACACCAGGAAAGGAGATTGTTTCCTTTTTATTTCCTTCTTTTTTTCTTAAATTGCCTTTGAAGACAGTGATGCCATCAATCCCAGCACAAGGCGGCAGCGGTCCAAAAGAGGCTCCTTGTTACAGTGAGACCATAAGAGGCCCCAGAGCCTGTCTTGCTTTCCAGGGGTCATCTTGCTTTCCAGGTATCTTTGCCTGCACGGGTTTCAGTGGCTTCCCCTCTCCGAACATCTTCGGTGGCTGCTCCCAGACTGAAGGAGCGGTGCCCCTCTCAGGGTCCCGTGGGGAAGGAGTTTGTGTCCCTGGGACCGATGTTTTTATGCAGATGTGGCATGAGCCCAGAGCCCAGAGCCATGTCGTCTCTCTCCCCACTAACTCATAGTGCTTAATTCACGTTACTTCCCTCTTATGAAGAGCAGATTTGCCAATTATCCCTGAAATTTTTGATTAGGTGCCTTTTACCTAAGACACTGTGCCACAGGCTATGGACTCCTGAGGTTCATTTAGTTCCCTCTGAAGGATGAGAGGGGCTTGGCTGAAAATCACAGACACTGTACCATTTTCAGACACAAGCAAGTCTTTTTTTTCCCTCAAGTTTCCACGTACCTTTGGGCTTGCACCTGGATGATGTGGATTTAAAACAGCTACAGCAACAACCATAACAGGCACCATTTCCCCTGCGAAGTGGTTGTCATTCCAGCTGCACATTAGAATCACCTTGGGAGTCTTAAAAAATACTGATGCCCGGGCTCTCTCACCCAGGAGTTTCAACTTCCTGGGTCTGAGTTTGGGCCCAGGCAGTAATACTCTTAAAAGCTCCCCAGATAATTCTCACTCACACCCAGAGCTGGGAACCACCAATCATATGCCTCTAGTATACCAGGAATGGTGCAAGAGATTTGCATATAGAAGGGCTGGAATGAGGTATTATTACTATTTCCATTTTCCAAACAAGGGGATGATGCCCAGATGGATTTAGTAACTCACCCGGGATGACCCATTGGCTAGATAGCAATGACAGGCTATCAGATTAGGCCTTTCACAGTCCTAGAGGTACATAAGCGCAGGCTGTTTGAACTGTTTGAGGTTAAAAGACCAGGGGAAGCCGGGCATGGTGGCGCATGCTTGTAATTCCAGCACTTGGGAGGCTGAGGCAGGAGATCGTTGGGAGTTCGAGACCA
>NW_004955433.1:7125120-7194378 GCF_000276665.1 Chinchilla lanigera
GGAGAGAGCTGGAACACTAATGGGAGAAGCTGGTGAATGGCAGCATTTCTTCCCAGAGATAGGTCTAAGTCCTAGTACAAGCAGGATATGCACTGTGCCTTTGGCTCAGTAGAAAGCAACATACTTTACCTGGCCACCATGAAGAATGCTTTGCTTACCCAAGAGTTAGAGCTGCCTGAACAGAAAGTGCTGACCATTTTGTTCCAACCCTGCGTCCTCCACCTCTCCAAAAGTGCTATTTTTTTCAGGTAGCCAACACTCCTCTGCTGCTGCTCTGTAGAGGACGAGGCCCTCCTTTTTCACCACTGCAATCTAAAAAGCAGATGGGAGAGAAATCTAGTAGCAGCAGAGAGACGACACTGTTGGGAGACGGAAGGTGGCTGGCTGGCTTGGGAGGGGGGTTGGGTTGGAAGTGGGTGGACGAAGAGACAAAGGAAGCTCATGCTGATGTTATGCACATGGCAGGAAGTTGTGTGGTGCCCGAATTGTCCTGAAAGCCAGCTGTTGTGTCTGGCCACTAGGTTTGGCCCCAGAGATTAGTCCTCATAGCATCTTACCCTTTATGGATAAGGTGGCCGCCTCTGGCATGAGCTAACTCCTTTTGTTTCTTTTATTTGTGGTTAGTGCTCCTCACTTCCATTTCTTACCTGCCTCCCTGCCATGTTTGGCTGATGGAAAGAATGCCCACATGTTTTGGATATGGGCCCTGGAAGTGGAGGGGGAACAGAAAACACACGTGAATAATCATTTTGCCCACCTTTCTACTCCTCTTTTTCCATGTGCTGAAGATTACTTCTGGGGTGGAATAGGCCGGTGTTCTTCTAGACTCTTTTATCTGTTTGATTTACTGGTCTAGTACAGTGCCTGGTACAACATAGATGCCAATAAATGAAGTACAAGAAAACCGGACAGTTTTAGCACCACGGAATTAGGACTATGAACCTTGTGAGGACACTAAAAGCAGTTTCTCCCAGGGCTTTGCTCTAGGGTGATGGAATTGAGGTCTAGATAGAATAAAGTGTTGACATGAAATGTGCAACTTCTATTCTCCACCATTTCCCACATCCATTACAAGTGAGAGAGACTAGTGTGGTGGATCAGAGTAGTTCAGTGTCTTCATGTGTAACAGGGAAATAATGCCTCCTTGAAAGAGTTTTGGGAGGATTAAAAGAGGGGATGCTTATATAAATCATCTACTAGAATGCTCAGTAGACTGGGCATGATGGTACATGTCTGTAATCCCAGCACTTGGGAGGCTGAAGCAGGAGGATTGCCATGAGTTCAGGGCCAGCCTAGGCTACATAGTGAGTTCAAGGCCAGCCTGGACTATAAAGCGAGACCCTGTCCAAAAAGAAAAAAAAGAATGCTCAGTAGATGCATTGAGCATAGTAGGTGCTTGATGATAGTTTATAATAACAATTATCAAGAAGTAAGGAATACCACATGCAGTTTGCCTGCATACTAAGGATAATTTATCTATGACCCTTGGCTGGCTGGTTTATTTCTCCTAAACCCTTTTCCTCCCATTTACCATTCATTTAAAAATTCAGTGAACTATATTTTGTACCTACCTTGTGTCATGCTCTGAGCTAGATTCTGAAGATGTATTAATGAAGAAAACAGCTGGGTATGTGGCACACACCTGTAATCCCAGCACTTTGGAGGTTGAGATAGGAGGGTTGCAATGAGTTTGAGGCCATCCGGGGCTACATAGTGAGTTCAAGGACAGTCTAAACTACATAGTGAGACCCTGTCTTGAAAAAGGAAGAAAGAAAAGAAGAGAAAAAGAAAGGAAACAGATATTATTGGCTGCCAATGCCCTTGCTGCTCCCGGCAGAGAAGACAGCGTACATCCAAAGATGTTCCCTCCTCGGTCTCTTCATTCCTCTCTGGCCATGGCAAGAGCCACTCTTCATGTCATACAATCCATGATGGCAGGAACTTGACTCTGCTGGATTAGCGGCATCCACAGTATGTGAGACCCAGAGTTGCTGTTCCTTTTTTCTGGAATGTTCTTCACTTAGAGTTTTGTTGGGCTTATACTTCTTCACTTGCTCTGCTCAAATGGTGCTCCCCCTGTGGAGACTGTTCGTTACATCACTCTGTTCTATTTTCTTCATGGTACTGATCAATGTCCAAAAATATTTTATTCATCCGATTCTTTACTTGTTTCTAGGCTTTATCTCCCGGGATGTAATCTCCATGAAATCAGGGAACCATCTATGACTTTTTACAGTTGGCACCAACTTTGCATAAAAGGGAGCTGGCGTAATATAGGGACTTGATACATGTGGGTCATTGATTATCTTTATAATCTGTCTCCAGACTTCTAGAGCTCCCTTTTGGCATCTCCTAGATCTCCTGAGAGATAGATTTTTTGGTTACCAACTGATAAGGGATTCATGTGACAACAGAGTCAAAGAAAACAGCCACAACCAGCAGAGTTGACAGTGCCCTTTTTAGAGCTGGCATGGAGCACTTGATAAAAATACAGTGAGAGATCAGAGCACAATGAATCATATTTGGGAGAAAATTTCTTTTGAAAAGCCCAGGGTAGGTCATGTTTTTTTCATGCTTGTCAACTAGGCTGAATAATTTGCTTAAAATAAACGGATGAGAATGTTTAAGTTGCTATGTAAGGGGAATCAAACAGACTCCTGGCTCCGTGTGCAACATGTCTCAGCCTCTGAAGGGTCTGGCTTGGGTGGTGGTGAGCTTTGGGGCTGAGGTGGTGGTTTATGCATTTAGACAGGTTCAGTGTCTTCTTGGCTTCCATGCAAGATTTCTAAGGCATCAGCACATTAGCCAATTTCTAGTGCAAACAGATTTGATCCATCACTGAGCCTGAAAAAAAGCCCTACATCTACAATGTATCAGGTTCTCAAACATGAACCAAATGAGTTAATATCATCTCATCACCGTCTTTATTAAGCCTTTGTTATGCCAATCTTGGCTAATGATGTGCCTCTGTCAAAGGTCTTTTAATAAAGTAAACGTTCTTTTATGTAACCTCTCCTGGGAGAACTCTGTGGCTTTGAAAGTGCAGAGAACAGCAGTGTCCAGAATATAAGTGACTAGGATACCCCACAGTGCTTGGCGTGGGATTTCATAGCAGACCAGGGACAGCTCGGTATTTGTGGTGCAGGCTTTGGAGGCAATAAACACAGGAAGCTAGGGTTGGGTGTCTGGTAGGCCATTGAGCAGGAGGAGGCTTTGGTGCCTCAGATAGTACCGGCATGATGACTATCATACCACCATGGTCAGTTCAGTTCTCAGCTTAGGGCCAAAGCCACAGCACAGGGACAAATGGAGGAGACCCACACAGACAGCCTGATTCTCTGTCTCCGTCTGTTTACAAATGGATGTGAGGCTCAGGGAATCCCACATTTGTGTTATTGGTGGTTTTAAAGCTTGCTCACCAGGCTCACCCTGCTAAGGCAGAACCCAGATTCCAAAATTTTCTCCCCTTCCTCTTTTTGTCAAAAATTTCCCTGCAGTCACCTAACCACTTTGCTGTGAGGAGCTGGTAGACAAAGTTGTACTAATATAGTAATGACTTATTTGATAAGTAGCTCTTAAGATGGCTCCCTCTGATTCCTGCTTCCTGGTATTCACAGCCTTGTGCAATTCTGTTCCCTGAGTCACTTGTCTCAAGGAACAGAATATCTCAATGTTAAGGCAATGTCAGTTCTGGGATTAGATTATGAAAGATTCCTGTAATTTCTGCATTGCTACTATGGTACTCTTTGTATTGCTTTCCTAGCTTGGGCAAGGCAGGGGCTGATATTGGAGAAACCTGCATGTAGAGGAGCTGAGACCTGCCTTCTGAGAGCAGCCAGTGGGAGGCTGAGGCTCTCTGTCCACTTGCCTGCAACCACCACCAGCCACGTTGCTTTCAGTTAAGACTGCCTTCTGGGAGATGCTGGGGCATTGGCGGGGCTGGGCTGCATAAACTGCACCCCGATGCCTGCCCCCCAGGAGCTATGAGATAATGTAGGCTGTGTCAAGCCACCAAACTTGCAGTGATTTGTTGTGCAGCAATAGATAACTTGTACAACTGACATTGTTTTCATGAGATACCTGTTTTGGGGACCATCTACAATCACAGGCCATGGCCTCTTTATTAGAGAAATGCATCTATGCCCATGGTGGCCAGCAGGTCAGGCCATACAGGACATGGAATATCAATAGGGAAAGGGCTAGTGTTTGTTTTTGAGGTTTTTCAAAAGAACACTACTTTGTTCTGCTGTGTGGGTTTCTGTTTCTCAACTGTGTTCCTCTGAAGGCAGCCTGGTCCTTCTCAAGGGTTGTGCCATCCTGTTCTGCAGAGGCAAAAGCACTTCACCCTCCCTGGGTTTCATGCTGACAGCCACACGAATGGCTTTCTGCCTCTTTGTTTGGCAACTACCAATCTGGGCCTCTCTTTTCCTTGTAAGTGAATAATCCTTCAAAATGGGACAGCATGCTATAGCCAAACTGCCCACTAAAGTGGTTCAAAGCGTTGTCTTTGGAGCCATGTCCCCTGTTTCGGTCATGTGTCATTCCTTCCTAGTGGTGTGAGATAACCTCTAGGCATCTCTGTTCCCTCATTGCAAACTGGGATTAAGATCATACCCAGTTGGACATGATTATTACAAAGAGGAAATGTAAATCTCTTAGGACTCTGCACCTAGTGAGTACTTAGTAAATACTAAGTATTGAGTTGAGTGATAGGGATTATTATGGCTTGCACTAATTCTTTCCTAAAACACCTGACTGTCCCCAAAGCTCTGATGGCAGAACACAGGTTCTGTCTCTGGACTTGTATCTTTGTGTCAGGGGTGAGGCTTTCCCACAGAAGTGAGGAAGTGCCTGTGTCCCAGATTGCTGTCCCTTTCTGTAGCACCCTGCCTTTCTTCTTCACATATGTCAGGAGAAACTGAGACTTCTTCCCAGCTCTCCTCCCACCGCTGGGACTGGAGAGGATCATTTCTCCTTTGGGGACCTCAGTTTCCTCATATGTGAGTTGAGGCTAAAAAAGCAGCTTAATATTCCTCAAGGGGTTGTAGTAAGAACTAAAGGAATGAGACTTTGAAGAGCATTAGGAGATCATCTGACATTTCAAAGTGAATTTAGAATGTAAAATTGAGGGCAGAATTTGTCAAAGCCTTGAGAAGAAGAAAAAGAAGAAGGAGCAGGAGGAGGAGGAAGATGAGGAGGAGGAGAAGGAGAACAAGAAGAAGGAGAAGGAGGAGAAGGAGGAGGAGGAGGAAGAAGAGGAGGAGGAGAAGGAGCAGAAGGAGAAGGAGAAGGAGCAGAAGGAGAAGGAGCAGAAGGAGAAGGAAAAGAAGAAAAAGAAGAAGATGAAGAAGAGGAGGAGGAGAAGGAAGAAGAAGAAGAAGGAAGAAGAGGAGAAGAGGAGGAAGAAGAAGAAGAAGGAAGAAGAGGAGAGGAGGAGTAGTAGTTGGAGAAATAAGGAAATGAAAAACAAAATCCCAGGCCTTGTTCTTCTCATTCTGGTCACCAGAAAGTGTAGCAATCACTGCTGTGTCCCTGCAGGACAGTGGGTGCTGGAGGCAGAGTCTGGGTTGAATCCATTTCCAGGCTCAGAACACAGGAAGCACTCGGGCACATTCTTTGTTGAATGAATGTGTTAGGTACCTGCAGTCACAAGTGACAAACAGGGTCCCCTGGAACATAGAGATCTGGTGGCCAGAGGCACTGAGTGCTGGCCAGTGGCCCTTCTAGCCAGGGCTCAGGCTTCTGCTATGCCGAGGCTGCCATGAGATTCCATCCCAGCTGTGGTCCTGTAGGTGGCAGAGGCCTGGGCCCAGGGCAGTGGGCAAGCTGGGTGATTTATCTAGCCCTGTCTGTGCTAGGAGGCATGAGGTAGCATTTCTAACCAGAATGCCAAGGTCTTCCTCAGGCCTGTCTCAGCGTGGGCTAACAGGTAGACATTCTGATGGTGACATGTACTTGGGCTCATCACACAGTCCAGTGCATAAGAACCGGGGCTTTCAAGGTGACAGGTCAAGGTCAGCAGGAAGGGTGCCCTGAAAAAGCCCTGGACGGAGGTCTGATGAAAGTCTCTGTGCCTATGGGTCCCCAGGCAGACAGCTTGTGACTCTCTCCCTGCTCTTGTCACACTAAGTATAAATAGCACCGTGTGACCTCTCAGAGACAGACCAAGTGTTCAGGAGATGTAGAGCCTTGGTACCTGGAGCTGGAAGCAGGTTGGGGCTAAATGAGTAGTTAAGTAAACAAGTGAGTGACAAACGCACACAGAAGAGTGTAGAGGAAGCAAGCTCAGGTATTCTGAAAGTCTCAACCTCCTGCCTTGTCCTGGGCCAATCACTTCCCTTTCTTTGATCCTCGATTTCATCCTCTGTACGGATGGGGCCAGCTTAGAGCGAGTTTCAGTCCGGGGGGTCCAGAGGTCACATCAGGTGGTTTTGTTTGGACAGCATTAAAATTTTAAATTATAAATTTAAAGAGCACACACACTGTCCGGGTGCACCTCTTGTTAGCATTGAATTTACTGCCCATGCTCCATGTGCTTGGGCCCCCCAAAATATTTGGGTTTGCTAACCTTGGAACCAGAAGCCTCTAAGTGCTCATCTGCTTTACCATGATAGAGTTCTATTTCATAAAGAGACAATAAATGGAACAAAGCAAGAAAATCATAGAGGGAAAGGAGAGAGAAGAAAAAGGAGAAATTGGATGAAAATGACAGGGAAGTGGAAAAAAGATTAGGACAACAAAAGTTCTGTTTCTAAGATTCATCCAACCTGTTTCTTGAGTCAATTTATGGCCAAAGATGGTCCTGCGAGGGAACCCTGTTGCCTGCATTTCTAGGGACTGTTAAGAAGCTCAGCCGTGGCTGGGTCTGGACACCTGTCTCACTCCATAAGGACCAGACCTCCTCTGAGGGTCAGGAAACCCTTCAGATCCAAGTCACTTTGGAGCTGGCACAGCTGCCTCTGGGGTGCCTCCTGGCCACCAGGGTCCAGGTGTTTCCACACCCCCAAATCCAGGAGGAGCTCAAGGCTGGGAGCAAGAGTGGCAGGGCCAGAAGCTTCTGTAGTCCTGGCCGTGGTGCTGAATTATTAATGTTCATTTCAGTTATCCTTCAGTTCAGCAGAAATATGACAAAGCAATCTCGGATAATGAAATCACCCACATTTTCTGCTGTTCACAGCAGGTTTTCAGGGGGCACATTCTACCCCCACCTTCACAGTGCTGATTGAGTTACATGTTTATGGGTAGGGGCGTAACTCCTGTGTTATTGATCGGTGTGTAGTACATAGATTAGAGTGACCTGAGGACCCTTCTTCCAGCAGGTCGTGACTTCACATGGCTAGCTGGTGGAAGAGCGACCTGTGCCAAATAAACAGCTGTCATTTCTCACAGGGTCTCTGGGGGATGTCAGGAGGACACGCAGGCTCCGTCCAGCCTGACCAATCTTCATTTTTCTTCCTGCTCCTCTCTCTCAATCTACCTGTCACTGAGCCTTCACGTTCCGAATGACACCTAAGCACTTTGATAAGGAGAAGGGACTTGCTTCTTTTCAGCCTTTCCCTCTCTCCTCTCTGTCATTTCTCTGTTGACCACTTAATGTTAAAAAAAAAAAAAAGCCCTCAAAATCTAAGCAACTAGAAAACTGCAATTACCATCAATCACTCGGAAACTCCAGGACCTCAAATCAAGTATAGCAGATTTGCCAATGGGCTGATGCTGACACTCAGATATGTTTTATTTCTTTATGATGCACAAACACCTCCAGGTGATTAAAAATACCCACATGAGGTGCTTACATTTCAAAGTTGGAAACATGACATAAAAATTCAGAGGGATGACTGCTGCTGGACTACCAGAGAACCTGGCCTCTTAAGCACACACACTAGCAACTGTCTAGTGATGAAACTTAAGTGTCACTGTATTTTATGTTTCTTTTTCAATTCTTTGAACATTTGCGTTATATGCCACCTTACAAAAAGCAAAAACAGGTTATCCTATATACCCAAAGAAGGCAGAAGAACTTGGTGGGTTTTACCATAAGTTGAATTCACATAACATTGTTTCTTATGTCTTCTTAGTATTGTTTCTTTTGAAATATTAATAGCTAGTAGATCATGTATTTTCCATGACTCTAATCTTAAACCTTTCTAGCAGATATTAACACCCCTACCCAAAAGGATAAAGATTACTTTCCAGGTTGCAGTAGAGTGAGTGGGTCAGTGCCACCCTGGGGTGGGGAAGAATTAAGCTGAGAGGGTTGTGGTGTGGAAAGGGTACATGCACTCATACAAGCCTTGATTCTAATGGTGACACTGGTAAAACCTGGCAATTCTTCGCTATTGGGTAAAACTATTGGCTAATACTTGGTCATTGTGTGTGTGCCAGTCACACTGAGTTTTGGAATGTTCTTTTCAAGTCTCCTTCGCTTCCCCTAACAAACCCAGATTAGTGATGGGATTCTCTCCTCCTCAGACTTCACTGTATCCTTGGGGCTGCAGGATGCCTTTATGAAGCTGGCTTAGTCCCTCATGTCTTTGGCTGGGGCCAGAGATGAGCAGTTGGTTTGCATGGAGTCCAGGCTTGCAGGCTGCTATGCCTGCCTCCTCTTCTGGATTATGAACATAAAATGACAATAAATACATAAACATTACCCTTTTGAAAACTCAGGACTAAGCAGGGGTGGTGGTGTTGGCTTGTAGTTCTAGCTGAGGAGCTGGGGGAGGAGGATCATTTGAGCCAGACAGGGCACCATAGTTAGACCTCATCTCTTAAAAACAAAATTGGATGAAAACTCAAGACTGGTTCATTGGCTCCCTGACATTTGGTGGTGTAAAAATGGCTTTGGGAAAGCAATCAAACACATAGAGAGAAGACAAGGAAAGGCAACATTCACAGAAATATTGGGAGATAAATCGCTGTTCTCCTGGAAGAATCTCCTGGGAGGTCACCTTGTGCAGGCCTCTGTCTTGGAGCAGACTGGCTGTGGCCCCACCTTGTCAGCGTGGAGACCGACTCTCTCTGCAGGAGGCCCATTCCACAGCTCCTCCCCCAGTGCCCCTGTGGGCCTGGCATGGATGTCACATCATCTGACAGCAGCCCAGGCCTGTGCTTTGCTTTGGGCTGTGAGCTTCCAACCACCCCACAAAGGCTCCTCGCCTCCCCGGCGAACAGCTCTTTCTCAGTTGCCTATGATCAGCTTCTCAGAGCACCTCTGGCTTTTATTTTCTCCCCATGAACATGATCTATTTGTCCCATTCATCCCAAAATAGCCAGGCCCAACCATCCCATACTGCCCAGTTCCTGTGTCACTCAAAACCAGGGCCCTGCAGGAGCTCCAAACTCTTCTTCCTGTCCCTGTCTCTGCTTTAATAAGCACACCTCAGGCTTCCGTCGCTGCCTTTCCTCCAGATTCATGAGTTGGCAGCTTCGGTAGCAGCCCCAGATCCTGCAGATAAATCTCCCCCAAGCTGTCACCATGGATAGAGGGGAGCGGCTTAGTCAGATCCTTGGAGAGATGACTGTGGAGGTGGCAGATTTATCATTTGCCCTGTCCCCTAGGATGTCACCTCTTTGACCTTCAGGATGGAGCAGAGGTCAGTGTTTTTTTTCTGTGAGGGACCTACTGGCGCAGGCACTGCCTCCAAAGATTCCCTCCTCACCTTGTCCTCAGTGACAAATGAAGAGCTTGGTGCCCTTTGTCCTCAGTGACAAATGAAGAGCCTGATCTTGGAATATGGGAGGTGAGGGGCACTTTGGCTCCCCAAGGAAGGAGTGACCATGCTGCTGGCCTTGCTGAGGACTCACTGCCACTGAACGAAGCACACAGTTCTCCAGTCTGCCCTCCAGGGTCACTCTGGGTTAATTTTAGATGCTTCCATGGCCCCGGATGGGCCACACATTTTTCCTCCTTAGCCATGTCCAAGGCTCTTGTCTTGCGCAGCCTCAGCGCCTTCCCAAGCGAAATTGAGACATGTGCTTATGACAGTGTGTCTCCATGAAGACAGATTGCTCTCCCTCCAAGGTCAAAGCTCCCGCTGGCCAGGTTCTTTGGCAAACAATTCGTCAAACAGGGCAGCGGGCAGCAGACAGTCAGCTCTCAGGCCCCTGGCCGGCCGGCTCGTCAAAACCTTCCCCAGGATCCCTGTGCCCTGTAGAACTTTTCTCCTTCCACTGTCTGTCTGGGCCTCCCCTGCCAGCCCTTCTCCCTCCCAACACAGAGGGATGAGTTGGCACAGTCTCAGAAATGATGACAGGGACCCAGAAGGCAAAAGAAATCTTCTGCAGGAATTGGGAAATTTCTCAGTTATTTTACAAGGCAAGAGTCATGGTCCCTTGTGAGGTTTAAAAAAATGAGAGTGAAGATGCTGCCTGCTGCCTCTGTCTGTGTGCAGCAACAGGAAGAGCAGCCTGCTCTCCACGGGCCTGCAGCACAGCGGCTGGGGCCAGGCAGCCATCCTTTCTGAATGCCTTCATTGTTCATTGAGTAAGCTCCTAGCATTGGCCTTGCATGCAGTCCCTGCCCTTGTGGGGCTTACAGTCTTACAGAAAGTGTCAGACTGTAAAGCAGCAAGAGAAAGAAGTAGGAAACAGTGAACTTAGAAAAGTATAAGGAACATTATTCTTACAGGAAGTCCCAGAGGTCCCGTGGCCCTAGGTGTTTTGCCTCCAGCTGTGCAGGTTCTTTTGGAGTCTTTTGTCCCTCCGTGTGAGTGGGGGCTGCCGGCATACTTTTAGGGAACAGAAGCTGTCAAAAGTGATGAGATGCTACTTCCTAGATGACGAAAGTCTGTCTTTTGCCTTGTTTGTCATCTCTCTCTCTCTCTCCTCAATCTGATGGGTGCCGGCTGCAGCCCTGTGAGAGGCCTACGGGGCAAGCAACTGATGTCTGCAGCCGACAGCCAGTGAGGACCCCAGTGAAACCCACTAACACCGGTAAGTGAGCTGGGAGTGGATTCCCTCCCATCTGAACTTCGAGATGATCACAGCCTCAGCCAGCATTTGATTCCAGCCTGTGTGAGACTCTGAGCCAGGAGACCCAGGGGAGATAGAGGACTCAGGGAAGCAGAAGCCAGATCCTGGTCCTCACAGCAACTTAAGATAATGAGTGTTTGCAAGCTGCTTAGTGTTGTGTCTTTCTGTAAGGATGAAGTACTAACACGGGTATCCAGTGGAGTTTTCTGATGAAGATTTGCAGAGGAAACCCTGTCCAAGTGGAGTGGCCAGGAAGGGCCCCCAGGCATAGCATTTAAGAGGAGAATGGGAGATAAGCAGTGCTGGGCATGCACAGCTAGAGGAACAGAATTCCAGGAGGAGGAACAGTGCCTGTAGAGACTCCAGGAATGGACTTGGGTTATTGTAAGAGTTCAGACTGGAATAAACTTGGGTTATTTTAAAGAGTTTTAGCAGTGCTATCCAGAGTACTATCCAGATGCTCTGTTTGCCCTTTTATTTTCATTGTTTTTCTTTCTCTGCTCAACTTTGAAAAGTAGCTATTTTTATCCCATCCCATTACTGGGAGCACTGAGGTAGATTTCAGCCACTGGCCAGAGTTCCCACAGCTGGAAAGGGCAGGGTTGGGTTCAGGGTTAGATGTTTCTGAATCCGGAGTGTATATGATCCCTCTACCTTGTAATATCACATGACTATTCAACCACTAGGCAGAGCCCCTGCTTCTGCTTTTGGCTATGCCCTCGGTATGCACAGCTCCTGTTCTGAAGTACGAGGTGTGATAAAAATATAAAGTGAATGTTGGGATTTTGAAAATTATTATAGTAAAAGACACATTGCCGTTAATCCCCCTCAGAGTATCCCCTTGCTTTGAACACACTTAGCCCATTGTTCTTGCCACTTTCTGAAGCACTTCTGGAAGTCCTCTCTCCTGGCTTTACACAGTGTGATCAAAAACATGGTGAATGCTGCTGACTGCTGTTCAATGTAAAGACAGAGGTGTACAAACAGTACAGTCTGTCCTCATCCACCGTATCTTCCAGACCCGGCACTGTGACTTCTGGCCCTTCCCAGGAGTCAAAATGACCCTGAAAGGTAAACATTTTTAAGTGATTGAGGATCTCAAGGCAGCCATGACAACACAATTAAAGATGAGGAAGAAGACTTCCAGAATTGTGTGAGGGAAAGTATTTTGAGTGTGTTGATGCCAATGTATATTTTTTTGCTGTAATACATCTAAAAAGTTTTTGAAACACTCACCCTATTTTTTGATCACGCTTTGCCAATCACTTTCTGCAGGGAAGAAGGGTTGCTGACAGCCAACATTTCCCCAGGACATTTGCTCTTCATACAAATGCCACAAGACAGCTGGTGGTGAGGGAAAAGTATTATTATTGTACCCATTTGAAGACATGAAGGGTTGTGGTTGTGGTTCAGTGGTTGGCGTGCATACTGCTCTGGGTTCTACCGCTAGCACCACATACACACATATACACACACACACATACACACACACACACACACACACACACACACATACACACACACAGAAAATGAAGCTCCAGAACAAAGGCATATTTTAGTAAAGAACAACGTAAGATCAGGACTCAGACTCTGACCTTATTCTCACCTCTTTCTTCTACCCCACGTAACCCTGGGGTCCTGATATACTTGAGATGCTGCTAAGAAGAGTGGAGAACCCTTTCCAAAGTCAGGAACACTCCTACATAACCCAGTCCTTGGATCACACTAGAGTTTTATGGATCACTGTCCTTCAAATTAGGGCACATGTATACAGTAATCCTCGCAAAGCAGCTGAATGTGGGATAATCATTTATGATACGTGAAAGTCTTTAACTTTTTACCATTGGCTTCATTTAAATAACTAGACTTTCTGGTTCATTACTCTTAAGAACTTGAGGAACAACCCAAATTGCAGGGCCATTTATATCTCTCAAAGTGAGCAATTTACCTTTTATTACTTACTTAATTCTTATTACCCTTTTGGTCTTTGTTTAAATGTGACTTCCTCAAGAAAAGCCTTGTCTGATTTTTGGACCTGTATTAGGTTTCCCACGTGAAACTCTCACAGCACACCAGAAACCTCCTTCTTGTCTCCAGCCACAAAACATAATATATCACCAGGGAGTCCATTTACTCACTGTCTGGTCCTACACCAAGCCTGAAGCTTATGCAGCAGAGCAGATCTATTTACAGACTAGTACAGAATCTCTGCTTTACACAGTATAGGGGTGAAGGGAACTTTCCTCTGCCCTCTGAGGGTTCCATGACTGAGTCAGACAGTAGACCAGTTAATAGGAGAAGAGGCATACAAATGTATTTATGTGCAAACATGCAGAAATTATACAAAGTCTGAAAGATGGGCCACATGTTCGAAGCTTAAGTAGCACTCTGAGCTACAGGAAGAAGTAGAGGGGATGGTGACACATGAGAATAGGGGCTTGGGGTCCTCTGTGGGAGGTATAGCCCAAGGGAGTGTGGGAGCCATGCATGGTGAACAATCTGTTTTGCTATGTACATGCAGTCTCTAAGCAAAGCCCTCTGACAAATAGATGGCTGATTGTGGTGAAGTTGCTCTGGGCCAAGTATCAGAGCTGTGGTCCCTTTTCCTGTGAGTTCATCTTCCCTGCTTTATCACCAGGAGATGATCCTAGACAATTGCTTCCTTTTTCCAGGAATCGCCTTCCTCTGATGAGGGAACTTCAGAGAAAGCCACTCCCTGCGCTTTGCTTAGGGAGGGAAAGAGGATGCAGAGATGGGAACAGGACTGAGGGATGATCAGAGAGAACTTAAGGCTGCTTTTTTAGTTCTAAGTATTCAGCATGTCAGGCAAATCCTTTGGGATATCATTTTCTGGGCCCCTATAAGTATTAGTAACTTGGTAGGGCCCTCACGAATTTTGTTGACTTGAAGTGATGCAGTTTGATGGGCTTGTGTACAGCACTGGCTTGGCATGCACTGGAAAGTAAAAGAAGATGAAATGATGCCCATCACAGACAACCTTTGAGGGGCACTGCTGAACTATGGGCAAGTACCAAAGGAAGGGATCTCTTCAAGGTGGAAGAGACATTGCACTTCCAACTCAAATACAGTAACAGTAGTAGTGGCTGCTGTTTACCAAGCACTTACTATATTTTCCTATTTGAAAAATGTGATTTGTGAATTTGCTTGTCCTCCTTGTGTAGGCACCATGCTGACCTTCACTGTATCTTTCCAATGCTAGTAAATGTACTGCTGAAGGAAGCCCCCACAAATATTTTGTTACATGGTAAGCCGTTGCAAGTCATGATTTGAGACAGTTTACCAGAGCTTGCTCACATGGGAGTGATAAGGTGACCAGTTTGTCCTGGCTGGCTTGAGACTGTCTAGTGTTAAAACCGAAAATCTAGCATTCTAAGAACCATCCCTCAGGCTCAGCCAAACAGGGTGGTTAGCCATCCTAGAGAGGGAAAGTAGTCAGTGACTAACAAACCAGGATTTATAAACAAGGGGAGAAAAGAGAGGGGGAAGACAGGGAATCTGAGAAAGGTAGATCTTGTTCACATTTGGTAGGGGTGTGTGTGTGTGTGTGTGTGTGTGTGTGTGTGTGTGTGTGTGTTTGTGTTGGGCAGAGGAGGAAGGTGGTAAACAGGTTCATTAGCAACTTGAAAAGAGGCCGGGCTGTGCCTTCTGTCCTTGAGTAGAGCAGAGAGTTATGTCACAGAAACAGTTTTCATTGTCTGTGGTTCTTACAGAAAACCTTGGGTCTGGCTGCATAGCCCGTGTGGCAGCTGCTGTGTGTGGTTGGCTGGATCCTGCCATCAATACCTCTACCTGAGCTGGGAACGCCTTCCCATTTCCCATATCAGAACTGCATAGCAGACTGTGCTAACTCCTGCAGGACAGTGTGCACACCACGCTTTGGAAGCTCAGAGCCAGGAGACCAAATTCCAAAGCAGGTGGAAAGGGAGGGCTTATTCTCCCTAGGTCTTGAGTGGACCGTCTCGGCCCTCAGTCACCTGCCCCAAATCGCACTGTTGTGGCTGCTTCAGTGTCCTCAACTGATCCAAAGCATTTACATTTCATGGTTATTTTGACTTTGGGGAGGAGCCAGAAGTCACATGGTGCCAGATCTGGCAAATAAGGAGGAGGAGGACATAGGATAATGTTTTTACGAGCCTACCTTTCTGTTGGATGGCACTCAGCAGGGGCAGTCTCCATATTTTTGATCACACTTCATAAAGACATGAAAGAGGATTTCCAGAAATGCTTGGGAAAGTGGCAAGAACAGTGAGATAAATGTGTTCAAAGTGAGGGGGAGTATTTTGAGGGGATTAATGATGATGTGTCTTAATGTAAAAAATTTGGTCCTTTAAACATTCATTGTATATTTTGATAACCCCTTGTAAATGTCACTGTGGGTCATTCATGAGGCTCTGGTGCTTGTTTCTAGAACTTATGGTTCCTTGAGGAAGTTCTGCCCACTCACATGTTGGCTGGTGAAGGTCACAGGGTTCTGAATGCAGAGTCTAGACACAGGTAACAATAACACTTTGCATTCCCAGGCAGCCACTGCAGATAAAGAAATGTGAAAACTAGTTTCTCAATGACTTAGAACACTTTCGGGGCCTTATGGATGGGGTGTGATTCCTAGATAAAACAGAATGTGGTCTCATTCTCCTGCAGGTCCCAGACATCTGAGTTTTCAGAAGAGTGTTTTGTATAGAGGGGGAGGTAGGAGCTAGGAAGCTGGACTCATCATTCTTGATTTGGATCAAATGCATCCCTTTCTTTTTTTTCTTTCATTTTAATTGGCAAATTATAGTTGTATATATTCATGGAGTACAAAGCGGTGTTATGATTTTTTTATTACATGAGAATGATTAAATCGAGCTAATTAACATATTCATCTTCTCAAATTTTTAACATTTTTGTGATCAAACATTTGAAATTTACTCTTAGTAAAATTTAAATGCACAGTGCTTAATTATTAGCTATATTCACCGTATTGTGCAATTGATCTGAAAAAAGAAACAAAGGGAAGAGCAAACAAACAAAAAAGGAGAAAGCAAAATAAACCTCAGACTCATTTCTCCCTAGATGAGATTTTATAATTTTTCACTACTATTACATCATTCTCTTTCCCTTGCCCAGCCTCCAGGACCAACCTTTTTACTCTCTGCTACAGTGAGTTCAATTTTTGTAGATTGTGCATATAATTAAGAATATGTAGTATTTGCCTTTGTAGGTTTGGCTTATTTCACTTAGCATAAGGTTCTCTAATTCCATCTGTATTGTCACAAAGGACAGAATTGCTTCCCATTTAAAGGCTGAATAATATTCTATTGTGAGTGTACCACACATTTTCTCTATCATTCATCCTTTGAGGGACACTTCGGTTGACTCTAAACTTGCTATGGTCAATAGTACTACAGCCAACAGAGGCCTGCATGTAGCTCTCCACCATGCGGCTCTTTGGTTTTTGTGTATTCATTTTTTACTCATTAATTTCTTTTTGCTTTGTGTATTTATTTGTGTTTTACATTCACTTATTCCTTTACTTCTGATTCTATCTCCCCTTACTCCTGCATGTTTTTACTGTGTTCAGAGTTGTGCTGGGTCTTTGCGGGTAACAGGTCAATGTGCCTAGGCCTAGAGAAGGCCTTTTGAAGGAGCTGGAGTTTCCCATGGGTTGTGGAGTCAGAACCGGTCAAGAATTTACCTTCCTTTCACTTCCTAGCATCTTTAATGAAGCAGGGAATGGGTTCCACTTGCCAAGTCCCGCTTCTGCTTGGGGAATGGGAAATGTATCTTTTGTTCCTCAGTAGTATGGAGCCCTGAGCATGAGACCTAAATAGCTCAGAGAATTTAATCACTCAACAAGCAGCTTTGCCTAAGAGCAGAAATAAGAACTGACACAGAGTCCTCTCTATGGGTAAACATAATTAGCCTGGCTATTATGCGCCCAATCCTCCCTAAGCCCCCATGCTCAGGCAGCTAAGGGAACTTAGCTTTTGGTGACTCTCAAGACCAAGAACCTTTTCCTGGGCTACAGTAATTTGATTTATCTCAGAAACAAGCTGATGTTACAAGGCTGGGTTTACAATTTCAATATGCGGAGATTAATTTACATGCAGAGCTAATTAGGCAACTGAAACACCCACTAATTGATTATTACATGAAAAAGAACACATTAATTTGGAGAAATACACTCTATAAGGTTGTACAATATTTGCAAACTTAATTGCCAAGTGGAAATTCCTCTTCTAGCGGTTAATAAATTTAACCAATTAACCTTTGCTGGAATGGTCTTTCGTTCCTGGAGTCCAGCAGCACTCATAGGGGATGCTTTGGTCTCTGCCTTTTCAAATGCAAAGTCAGAAAGGACAACAGCCATGTCTCTCTCTACACCTAGTGCGGGTCTGCCTGTAGGAAGAGCTCAAAACCAATGCTTGTACATAATCTAAAATCTATTGTGGTTATTTCCCGCTTATTTTTATTACAAGCATTTTGCTAGGTGACACTTCTAATAAGATAGTATTATTGTCCTCATTTTTAAAAGCTTAATGGCATTCATAGAAGCATGGTAACCATACAAAGTCGCAAAGCTAGCAAGGGGTGGAGTGGGGTTGTGACCCCATGTTTAATGCTTTGTCTCTATATCTACTCCATTCATTTATTGATTTCCCTTGTGGGCTCTGTTCTGTGTCCCAGGAAACAAGCTGACTAGCTGTATTTGTAGAGCAAGTATTTGTTATGAGATGAGTCCAAATGGCCTCCATTTTAAAAGGTCACCTCCACTGGTTTACCATGGTGCTGGATTCCTACGCAGAGAGTCATTCCTATGAGCTGGGGGGTGGGGCGGGTGGCAGGATCTTGGTATGTCCTGTGCTAAATGCAAACACCATCTACCTCTGCTAGGAATTGGTACTTTAGCACACGCTCATTTTTAAATGGTGTCACAGTGTACAGGCATCTAAGGGTATGGACATGGAACAGATTCGTTTTGACAAGTAAGACAGATAGTATAATTGGTGGCCCAGGCAGGGAAAGTCTCAACAGATAGACTGGGGATCCTGAGTGGGCAGTAGCACTAAAGCACTGGTACATGCACAGTTTTAAAGCAAAAAGGGTAGAAATTATGTACAAAAAGATATGGGATGAGTGTATTTCTATGTACCAAATGTGAGGCATAGGAAAGATTGTGCAATACTTCCAAGACTTCTATTTTCTTATCTTCTCTTTTCTTATCTAATGCCATCTTTTCAGACATGTGTGAGGCTTAAATGAGCCAGCACAAGGAAAGCTCTTAGGGTCTCAGGGGCTGGCTGAGACCCAGTGACTGATATTACTCCTGTTGTGAGTATCTTATCCCCCAACACTGGATGTAGAGGTGAGAGGCCTACATTCCAGTTTTGGGTCAGCTGCCAGAGCATTATGGGACCTTATTCAATACCCTCCTCCTCAGACCTCAGTTTTCTACTCTGTAAGAGAATGTAGGAGGACACAAAGGTCACTATCCAGCCTATTCATTTATTGATTCTGTCAATGATGATATCTTGAGAACTGACAGTGTACCAGGCGCAGTGCTAGGTACTGAGGCCATAGCTTTGAGAAACAAGGACCCTGCTCCTAGGGAGCTGATGCTACAGCAGAGGAAGCAGACAATACAGAAGTAAATGAGATAATCTCACATGGCAATAAGTTCTGTAAAGAACTGACCCAACACAAATCATTGTGTTTTCAATGTATTCTCAACAAAGAATGTCCTTCTCCACAGACTTTGGCTTGAGACTTTTTTTGTCCTTGTGGATTCTTTTTCCCATTCTATGTAGAAAAAATGTGATTAAAGGTCTCGTGTTGCCTTCCACATGTTGCAGCCTTCCAGAAAGAGCCTGTTGGTTTCTTCTCAGTTCTTATACTTGATGTCCTTGGCTGGGATTCTGACTGACTGGTCCAAGTTCTGATTGGTTCATGTTGGATCAGGTGTACTGTGCTTCAGTCAACACTAGGCTGAGCAGTGTGTATTCCATTGGGCAGACAAGGCTGCTGTAAGCAGGGAAAGAGAAGGCAGAAGAACCAGTGCCTAGAGAGCAGAGGTGGGAACAGCCAACCCAACAGAAGTTCACCATACTGATGGACCAGCCTCATGGCATCCAGTTGGCTTTGCGGGTGGAAGTAACTCCACAGGAAAGATAGTGAAGTATGCTGGAAATCATTCTGGATATAGAATCTGAAGACTTGACTATTGGTGTCAGTTCCACCACTGACCTGATGTATGGGCTTGGATAGATAATTTACCCCCAATGAACCTCAGATTCTTGAATGAGAAAGTAGGGTAATAATACTGGAGTTATTGTGACATTTAGATAAAAGCAAGAATAAGAAGGAGCTTAGAAAATTTTGCAGCAAGTAGTTATGTTTGGAGCTTGTGGAGAAGAATATATGTTCAGAGATGAGAGGAAGGGACTTTCTGGAGAGCGCTGCAGAATCCTTTCTCATGGTGGGGGCCAGTTCTGCTCCCCTCCATTATCTCGGGCCACAGCATACCCTGGGGTCTTGTTTCAAGAGGAAACAGTGGAGTAGCTTTTCCAAACTTTCCTTTCCTCTGATAGTCAGAACCTCGGCACCACCCATTCAAGCCCATCTTACATGCAAGCCTCAACTATCATGACAAAGTGACAGATTTTCACTGGCATTTCTGTTTCCTCATGTTTGTATTTTATTTTATTTGGGGCTTTAAAACCATCTCACCCAGGGTTAAAGAACAACTGGCTAGATCAACAGCAAAAATCTCCTCAAACTCCTCAGGAAGTCAGACTTTCTGGAAGGAGGCAGCACACATGTAGAGATGTGCTGGGGTTTCTGCCTCCTTCCCTGCTGCTGCACATCTGAGTCTCTTGTCTGATTCACTATTGGGACATCTGCATTTGTGTTTGCAACCTGCGTAGGTCACTCCCAGAATGCTGGCTGTTGGCAGGTTTATAATTCTGCAAACACAGGCTGGCAGATAGACATGTCTCCCCTCTCACAGCAAGACTTAAATTTCCTTAGTATGTGGAGCCAAGCTGTTTGGTGCAATCATCTAAATGAGGTTCACAGCCAGCAGGGGAGGTGGGTGCTGCACAACACCCCACCAACTCACTCCAGCTCCTCACAGTGGAATTACAGCTTCCTCTCTCTATGGGACTTTGGGATCCTGATAAACCAGAAACCTGAAAGTTATTTTCAGCTCCCTTCCTCAACCCCAAGTCCCATGGGTCTTCTCTTGAGTACTTGTCCCTTTCACTTCATCTCCACTGCTACCACCCTATCCAGGCCACCAGGGTCTCTTGTCTATATTACTGTGTCAATCTCTTAACTCATTTTCTGGCCTTTAATTACTTTTCTCTCAAATTTGATCGTGTTACTTTCTCACTTCAAACCCTTTGTGCAAGCCCCTACCTACATATTAGGATGGCTGACATAAAAAATACATCCGTGTGCTGATGAGTGTGCAGAGCACCTGGAACTCTTGTACAACGTTGGTAAGAATGCAAAGTGATACAGCAATTCTGGACAGTAGTTTGGCAGATTCTTGAAAAGTTCAAGTATACTTAACATATGACCCAGCAACCCAACTCCTAGGTATTTTTCTTAGAGAAATGAAAAGTTATGTTCATAATAGACTTGTAAGCAAGTATTCATAACAATTCTATTTATAATTGCCCAAAGCAATTATAAATGCTCCAACAGCGGATTAAGTATCTGTGATGGAAACTACACAGCAGTAAAAAGACTTGCCTATTGGGAAAGACATATACTTGGATAAATTTGAAAAGTTTTATGTTGAGTGAAAGAAGTCAGTCTCATAAGGTTAATTGGTATTGGTAACCATTCTTATGACATTTACAGAAAGACAAAAATGTATGTGTGGAGAATAGATTAGTGATTTCCAGGGGTAGGGATGTGGGTAGAATATGATTATAAGGGAGTTTTTTGAGGTTGTAAAACTGTTCTGTACCTTAATTGTGGTTGTTATATGAATTTTTATGTATGTTAAAATTCTCAGAACTGTATAACAGAAAATGTCAATTTTACTCTATGAAAATCTAAAAATAAAAAATTATCCTTTGGACAAAAGTTTAAAGTTTAAAGATACTAGAGCTTCTCAGGTCTAACCTCTATCTTTGGTCCCTCTCCTTGATCTTTGTGCACTAGAATATCAAAATACTTACAGCACCTCAAATACACTATACAGTTTTGTCTTTGTGTTGAGCCTTCTGCCTCACTCACGTCGTAAACTCCTATGCATCCTTCAAAATGTTACTTAGAACTAGCCGCCTTTGTGTAGCTCTCTTTCTGAACTTTCCTCATGGGCTGATTTAAACATATTTAATGTGCTTCTTCTGAATCTTGTCAGTTCTTTTACTACTATATCTTATACCTCATTATAATGATCTGTTGCTAGCTTCTCTATGCAGGGAGTGGGTTTTCACATTTTGTCCTGGGGCCTTCTCTGACATTGTGGAGCCAGCGTACCCCATGTTGAAAGTTTAGAGGCAGGTGATTAGTGTTCAAGTGGGGGGATGACCCTTAGCCACGTGGGGTAGGAGCAGGTGGATAAATGCTCTGCTGGTAGGTAGTTGTGGGTGGTGAATTGGAGACTTCTCATACAGAATTGGTTGTCATAGCAGCAGTTGTGACAACACGTCATTATCTGTCTCTTCCTCCTTTCTGAGCCACTCTCCTGCTCTCTGGGATCGCCTCTCAAATATGCTACGTCTGCCCATATCCTCATTTTAGGCTCCAGTTTTAAGGGAAATCGTCTTCCTTTCTATGGTGGCTGGAACAGGTGGTAGGTCTGGAATGATGTGCAAGAGGAATTTTCCCAGCCAGACTCTATTCTGAGAGTCAGGAGACTGGCTCTGCCTCTTTCTGTTTTTGGAAACTTTGGAAAAGTTAAGATCTTCAGAAGTCGGTGCTATGCTAAGATGGTCTGAAGCACAAAATATTTACTAGGTCAGTCTTTGTGAAAGGAAGTGGAAGAAAACAGGGTTGGCAAGAGAAAGAAGTGAAATGGTAACAGAAGCCTGAGAAAGGGTTGGCTAACTTGATTCAAGCTGCACATACTGTCTCTTGGACTTGTGCTGGATCGATCAGAAATAGCAGGGCATGTATGTCTCCCACCTCACTCAGCCCAGGTGGCCAGCTATGAGCTGCCACAAAGGATGAGACCTTGCGGATGCTGGCTGTGCATCTGGGAAGACCCTGAAGGAACTGCTTGCAGGCAAAAAGCTGCTGCATATTGACTTCAGGACCTGAAATGAAATGCTTGTGTGCTCCTGCTAAGCAATGTCAATGAGCAAGGCAGGATGACGCATGGCAACAGTAGTGGCCCGGGGTAGAGCCACTACTTAACTCCAGTTGACTGATGCCAAATGGGTATATTATTGCCCAAACTGAAGAGACACTGGAAATACTGAGTTTTCCATAAAATTTTGGATTCTTAAATCATTATGTGGTTATCCAAACATAGCACATCAGAATGCCTCTGGGATGTGACCTGTGATCTGAAGGTCTTCCTGAGCAGGTCCAGAGGTATCCTGCACAGCTTGAGCACTCTTGAGAGATAAGGCTGGATGGAGGCTTGGAAGAGACATAAATTTCTAGGTATTTCTCTTCCCTGGCCATCCACCACCCCCAGGTATTTCCTACTCACTATCTGTGGTTGGAGCCTGCACTTTGGCAGCCTGCTTTGGATATGAACAGTCTCAAAGGGAAAGGTATCCCCTGTTGGGCTCCTGGATGCTTGGGTTCTAAGGCTCAGGGATTGGTGGCCTGTGCAAAATGAGGCCATATCTGTTCCTGCATGCCTTGATTACACCTTCCGTGGAGCTTGGAGAGCTGGGATTGCAGGTATTTGAGGCAGCGTGGCAGGTCCTTTCCACTCACTCTTGCTAACATAGCAGGCCAAGTTTTTAATTCCATGGGGTCAGGGTGCTAGCAGATGATTTCCCTGGTGAGTACTGCCAGGCAGATCTCTCCTTGGTGGGAGGGAGAAGCAAGGACCTCTGGACTAAGGGAGAAATAGATGTATGACAGGTCTCCACAAAACCCAGCAGTGCCCTCTGGTCAGGGGCTTCAGAGGCCACAGGAGACGCTGGAAGCTGAATGGTCTTGGAGCATACTGGCCAGGGACTGGTGCTGTGATGCTGGCCCTCCTTGACTCTTCCACTCCCTCTTAGAAAAGACCAGTGAGTTCCCTGGCAAAGGCCTCTTGGACAAGGCCAGGGTAAATCTCCCTTCTGTGCTCTGGCAGAGTAAATGTGCAAATATCCCTGGTTATTTCTGGAAGGTCAGCTTGGGTAGTAGGTACAGTTTCTGGGAACTAATTTGTATCAACTATCACAGTGACTTTTTCAGTTGGGGTCACATAAAGAGGAATTGGAGCTTTGTTGAAGCTCTAGACTTCTGAGTTTGGATACTGCTGAGAAGAGAGATGGATGCTGCTTGAAAAGTCCTTTTGTGGAGTATCTTGTGCCATCAGGTTGGAAGCTACAAAAAATGATATGTACTATAATAGTTACCTATTGCTGCCTAAGAAGCTATCCCAATGTGTAGTAGTTTGAAACACTAGTCATTATATCTACTCATGTTTCTGTGGGTCACCAGATTGGTATGGGGTCTGTGGCTATAGTCATCAGGGGCTTGGCTGGGACTGCAAGGTCTGAGATGGCTTTGTCTTGCTTCTGCTTAGGCGATTCTTGTTAATATCTCATTGGCCAGAGCAAGCCACATGGCCAAATCCAGGTTCAATGTGGAAAGGGCCTCTATAAGGTTAATAATACCATAGAGAAACATGATTCATTGGGGCCATCAGTATTACAATCTACCCCCAGTATGCTCAAGAGGAAGTTGGGTACAGTTCCTCCCTCCCTCCCTCCCTCCTTCCTTCCCTTTTTTCTTCCTTCCTTTCTTCCTTCCTTCCTTCCTTCCTTCCTTCCTTCCTTCCTTCCTTCCTTCCTCCCTCCCTCCCTTTCTTCCTTTCTTTCTCTTTCATAGTCAGCACATGCTTACTGAATATCATCTATGTGCCAGGTACTAAAGGACAAGGAGAATTTAAAGTGAACACAACATCACAAAATATCCTAAGCCTCATGACTCCTACAGCACAACTGAAGGAGTCAGTAAATATGCAAAAGGAACAAAATGTTATCAGATAAAGGACAATAGAGAAAAATACAGCAGGAAGGAGGAGGAAGTTTAGGGTTCTCGGCTGTGGCATTGTAGATGAGAAGCCTGCAGAGCATGACACTAGCAGGAGAGAAGGCCTTGGGTGTCCTGATGCTGTTGGGCCATGTAAATGACCTAGAAAGGCTTGAGAGTGGTTCTACAAACAGACCAAGGGGAGAGGTTCCATTTGTTTTGAGGGAGATCCTGGATCACCCAAGGCCAGCGTGAAGCTGAACCTGGCTCTATGAACACCTCGATGGAATCTACAGTTTCCAAGAGAACTAACTTGAACTAGGCTGTCCCCCACATCCATGAATCAGCAGAACTGTGAGGGGGAAAACGACTATGATCACTCTTCTTCTCAGCTAGAAGAGCCAGGATCCAGAAGATAACAGGAGAAGAGGTATCGCAGAACTAGGCCTTGTCCTCCTGTGTATAGCTTGGCAGTGGCCGGGGCAGTGAGCCATAGGAGCTTTGAATAAAGTTTGAGATAAAAAGAAAAAAATCATCTGCAGAAGTAAACCTGCATTGCTGAAACACTATTATTTGATTAACTGGAAGTGGGTGAAAAATCATTTAATCAAACCAAAGAATCCTCTGATTTTAGAGTGGGCCAGGCCCTGTGCCCTTGTGCTCTGTTACCACAGAGCAGTACCCTGTTCCTCCTCTGTGAAGCTAGTACCTCTCCTTGTGCACGGGACCACATCTCTTCTTGCTTCTTCATAGTCCCTTCTCCAGTGATTTTTCCTCTATCTCCTACTGCTTCAGAATTTCCCTGTTTACTGGATTTTTCCCTAAAGCACACAAGCAACACTGTTATTTCTCCCTACTTAAAATATCTTGCCCCCATTTACCTTATTAGCTACAGCCTCATTTCTCTACTCACTTCTGCAGCATAAGCCCTTGAGCTGTCTATATTTGGGGTCCCAATTCCTTTCCTCTCATTTTCTTTTGAACCAAATCCAATCTGACTTTTGCCCCAACAAGCCCATCAGCATTGTCATTGACAGAATTGCCAGTGACTTCCCCGTTACCAAATCCATCGGTCACTTCTGAGTCCTTGTCTTGGTTGAGCTGTCACAGGGTTGGTCACCATTAATTGCCTCTATTCTTTGGTGCGTTTTCTTCCAGCCCTCTCCTGACTCCTCCATCACATTGTCCACTCCCTCTCAGATGCTTCTTCAGTCTCTTCCTCTCATCACCTCTAAATGGTAAGGACCCTAGGTCTTAGTATATGTGCTGTTGAAGTGAGCGCAGGACCCTAGGTGCAGGCTTCACATTCCCACCAGGATGCTTTATCAGACAGGAGAGACTAGGTTAAGCTTTGTTAACTATGACCTCCAATCTCTGCGGCATATCCCCCAAAGGTTTCTTTCTCACTCATACTACATATTCCTTATGTTCTGCACCATGTCATCATCACGCCAGGATTCAGGCTGGTAAACCAGCTTCCATCTGGAACATCGCCGGTCACAGTGCAAAGCAGAATAGAAAATACAGTAAGCCGCAGGCTGCTCCTTCAAATATCTGCTCACATTTCATTGCCCAAATCAAGTTCCATCCTGACATCTGTGAATGGGAAAGTGTGGCAAATATTTGTAAATGTAGCCCCAAAAGACATATTATTACCCTGTCCTGAACTGACCTCTTTACCATACAAAGTTGCTCCTTTCAGTTTTCCCAGTCTCATTTGTTGTCAACTCAATATATCCATTGGGCAGGTCAAGAATCTTAGAGTCATTCTTGAGTCTGTGTTTCACATCCCATATTCAGTTCTTCAGCGAGCACAGTAGATCTGGAATCTGAGTACTTTGTACCATCATCTCCTCTACTACCATCCTTTCCACCAGCCAATGTCTTTCTATGGAGTTTTTACAGTGGTCTTTTAATAACAGACTTCCTTGATTCAATCCTTGATCTACCCACACCCTCGATAGTCTGTCCTGAACATTTCAGCTAGAGAGATATCTTTACATTGTAACTCAAACCATCATTTGCCTTTCTTTGAAACCCTCCTGTGACATCCCACTTTTACCAGATAAAACCTCAATTCTCCCACTGGCCACAAGGTCCTTCCAATCTTGGCCCCACCACTTCTCACCCCTTTCTTTGCTATTATCGTCATCACCCACCCTGGCCTCCTCGCTGTCCTTTCTCAAGGGCCTTTGCTGTGCTCATGCCTCTGCCTGGAATCCTCTTCTCCTGGATGACCACATGGTTCCCTCTCTTACTGACTCCTGTCCTCACTCACCTTCTGAATGAGGCCCCCCACCATCCATTTAAAGTTGAAGTCCCCTCTTCTAGAATTCTCCAGTCCCACAGGAATGACTTCTTTTTCAATAATTGTACAACTTCCTTGCTTGCTTATTATATTCATTATTTGTCTGCTTTTCCTGGTACAGTGGAAGCTCAAACAAGGCAGAAGTGTTTGGGTTCATTTCCCCCACTCTTTATGCTAAGTGTTTAACACAAAGCCTGGTACATAGTAAGTGCTTGGTATTTTCCTTAATGACTGTGTGAATAAATAATGCTATAACACCATGAGATTTTTTTCCTTTTGTGGTGCTGGGGATCAAACCCAGAGTCCCACACCTGCTAGACAAGTGCTCCTCCACTGAACTATAGCCCCGGGCCCATGATGAGATTTTGACAGGGAGGTTCCAAAAGAACTTGAGCGCTTGAAAGTCATGCTGAAAAGAGCTCACCTTGATCTGAGATTGATTTTCACCACTGAGTCTCATGGTATGAAAAGGAGAGAGCTCTAAGATTTTAAGGGATACATGCAGGAAGGGTTTTTTCTCATTAGCTAAGGATAGAGTGTCTCATTCTAATTTATTAGGATAAGTATTGATCATAATTCAGATTGTATATGTGTGTGCAGATAGGTAACATTTCTGTTTATGATCTGGATTGGTGAGGTTAGTCGGGAAGAGGGGTGGAAAGCAGGCAGTTCTTCATTGCCAGAGGGCCCCTTTTGGTACATTTCCCTTGGCCTAAAGCTGTACTTCCTTGTGCTCTACTGAAATTGTAGCTCCATTCAGTGAACTCTTCAGACACATTAGATAGATTCATTGTAAGCTCATGTAGGACACTGCATTACAGGTAAAACCTCAACTCTAAATTATCCACATATGACCAGAGATCAGATGGACAGACCATGGAAGAGTTCCTGTCTGTGCTGTAGACAGTTTCTGGGCTTGATCCATCACAGGTATGTCAGCTACACTAGGACTTTACAGACACGAGACAGACACAAGGCTGAACTATGAGCTCTGACCCAGGGCTAGCAGGGCTCCTATTTCTCATTCTGTTCCTTGCTCTGATGGACACAGGATCTCGTTCTCGGGGCCCATGCTAAGGATCAGCCTACACAGAGAGGGTCACTTAAAAGCTGCCTGTGAAGCAGCTTAAGAGGGGTTCACTGGTTGCAGGGAAAGCGAAGGTAGGAAAATGACACCGAACACTTTATCTTAAGTGGCATTAACCTCACTACCACTCTCTGGACATCACTCATTTCTATCATTTTCAAAGCATTTATCCTGCTCTGAAATTTCTTTGGCTTTGTTTTCTTAAAAATTATTTTATATTTATTAGTGCATGTTTGCAGTACAGAATAATTACATTCATTACGGGGAGTTGGTGCATGTGCACAGCACAGCTTCTACCTCCCCTCCCTCCCCTTTCCCTCCCTCCGTCTCTTGGCCCCTTACTTGTGTCCTCTGTGCAGCAGGATGAAGCTCCATGAGTGCTAGGACCTTTTCTCCCTTGACCATGTTTTCTAGAACAGTGCATGGTCCAGAGATGCTGGATATGCAAATAAAGAAGCACTGACTTTAAAGGAGAGCTGAGGTCAGTCACCAGGAAAACGGGGCAGGTGATAGGTCTGGGTGTAGACATGCTTGACCTCACCAAGAATCGGGGAAACTCATAGGATGGCATAGGATAGTGCCTCAGTCTATGGGCTTTGGATTTAGATACAGGTCCTTCCCTCAATTTCCTCATCTACAAAAAGGATTGAGAATATTTCTTAAGCACCTACTCAGAGCCAGCCCCACACTAAGTTCTGGGGCTAGATGGTGATTGGGACAAATCTGCTACCCTGGGAACCTCAGGCAGATGTCCACCCCACAAGTTCACAAGTGAATGCATATAATCAAAGTCAGAGAAGCATTTTGCAAGAGGGCTAGAGGAACAACAGAGACAGCTGCTGTGGATGTCAGAGAACAGGACCCGAGGAAGAGCTGGTGCTTGCCTTGGGGGCTCTGGAGCATGTCAGATAGGAGGAGCAGCACACCCCAAGACCAGAGGCCGCAAGCTACAATTGTGGGGAATTGCAACTCAATGGGATGTGTGTGAAATGCAGAGAGGTCAGGCGGGGTGGTTGGGGAGATGAGAGTGGAAAGAGGGGCACAGGATAGATCTGTTTCACAGGGCTGTGAGAATTCTAGAGGATCTCTCATTCTTTCATTCGTACATTCATTCAGCACATACTCATTGTGTGGAATTCTGGGGGATCTCTCATTCTTTCATTCATATACTCATTCAGCAAATCCTCATTGAGCCCCAACTGACTGTTCTCAGCTCTGGGAATAGAGTAGTAGAAAAGTAGCATCTGTTCCAGATGGGAGAGACATGCAGTGAGAATAAATTATTGAGTATATTAGAAGGTGATCAAAGCTATAGAATTTTGCGTGTTCTCAGTGCGGAGAAATGATAGATATTTGAGGTGATAGACTCCAATTATCCCAATCTGACCATTACACATTGTACACCTGAATTGAAATGTCACATTAAACCCCATAAACATGTGGAATTATTGCATATAAAATAGAAATAAAAATATACTTAAAGATCTATGAAGAAAAACAAAAATAAAGCAAGGGCCATAGAGAATACCAGGGGGAGGGTTTTGTGGTCTTAGGACAGCCTCCATAAGACTTGAGAGGAGATAAAGATTTCCAGATTTCAGCACAGTGTCGGCCCTGAGGAAGACTTCAAAGGCAATCAGCCGATTCACATGATATGATGATGATGGCAATTATTATGGCGGTGAAGGAGAAGGTGAAGGAGAAAGACAGAGAAAAAGGAGAGGAGGACCCAGGAATGGAAAGCTCTTTGTGAGAGCCATTTCCTGGCCAGCCCTTCATCTGGGTACTACCCTTCTCTCTTGCCCAGTAGGGCCTCCTCTAGCCCTGAGTCCTGGCAGGGTCTCAGACAGCCATTCTTAGCACCAGAAGAGGTGCACAAATGGTAGCCACCTCTTTTGGAAATTCATCTTCCAAAAATTGCTTTCCATCCATTTTGCTCCAATTCTGTTTTATTTATTACCTACCAGTGAGCAGATGGAGCCATTTTTCTCAGAGCTGCTTGAAAGAGATGCATTGCAATTGTGCAGCAGGCTCAGGGGCTGATTTATGAGCTGTGGACCACAAGAACCAGGCCCAATGGCCCTACCTGGAGCTGCAGCTGGCAGAACAGGATGCTGTCTGGCCCAACTCTCTGTGGGCCGGCTTTGGGGAATGGGGACCCTAGGTGCTGACATGTTACCTGGTCAAAGATGCCTCATCATCTCTCACCTTGTGCCTTTGTGGGCTCTCTTCCACCAGGTCTCTCACCATGGTCTCACCCTGGTGAGCAAGAGGGAGAGAAAATGTTTCTCAAGACAAAGGCAATTTTCTTCTGCCAAAGGAAACACTTGACCACATCTTTAATCATCTGAGCATTCAGAGAGCTGCTCAGTTGGGTCATTTAGAAGTTATTATAGAAGCTAATTTGTTCTTTGACATTTTCTATTGAATTTTCACTTCCCTCATTCAAACTTGCAAAGATTATGACCCCATAATGTGGCCTATAAACCTAGCTTCTAACTACAAATTGGAGTGAATCTCCATCTTTTCTGCTTCCTAACTGTGTGACTCTGGGCAAGTTGGTGAACTTCTCTAAGTTTTAGGTTTTCCAGCCATAAAATTGGGTGGCTCACAGTGCATGTCCCTTAGGATTGTGGAGAGGATTGAACAAGTGCTTGTGGAATGTTTAGCTTCCTAGCAGGTATACGATAATATTCAAGGAATGTTGCCAGTTAATAGTATTGTTGGAAAATATTACTAGTTTCTTGCCTCTCAGAGCCAACTTCCCTTTGTTAACTTAACAGTGATTTAGAAGCTAAAGGAGGCCAGCTGACTTTCTACCCAGTTGGATAAGAACAAGTATTTAACCCAAACTAATCCTCATATTTTCTAACTAGAAAACAGGGATAGTAATGACCTCCCAGGGCCCTTGACAGAAATGAAGCACTCTATGTGGAAGTTTCTTATAAAAGCCAAACCGTTATGCAAAGGCTGGCTACTGTCATTATTTCATAAATAAAGTCTGTATTGATTTTCAAGACATACACAGGTTTCTTGCAGTCCTCTACCTAACTTTACACTGGGTCTTATGGCTTCTGTGGCCTTGGGTGACAGGGTCAGAGTGGAGTCCACTCTGGCCGGATGCTCCCCTCTGATGGATTCTACAGGAGTTGAATCTGGGTCATTCCTCAGTATATTTGGAGAGGCTACAGGGAGTCTCCACTTTGAAGTTTGAGTCTAGAGTCTCAGCCACTAGCAGTACCTAGTTTCCTAGTTTGTTGCTCTGTTACAGTCTCCTAGTTCTTACCCCGTGCTGAAATCTAGATTTCCTTTTTGTGTTTGTCTGCTGACTGAATAATGTTGGGTATGGTGAGAGGGCTAGTACATTCTCTGTCTTCAGTGTCCGTGGAGATGCTGAAGGCCATATTGTAGCATGAGCTCCAGGGACAAAAGGCAAAGGTCACCATCAGGCAGGGATTTAAGAGTGGGAAGCACACTCCTATTAGCTCTCCAGATGGATTTCCTGTGTTCCATGTCTTTTTTTTTTGTTATCTTGAAACAGGGTCTCGCTCTGCAGTTCAGGCCAGCCTTGTCCTCACTTTGTAGCCCAGGTTGGTCTTAAACTTGCAACAATCCTCCTGCTTCAGCCTCCTGAGTGCTGGGATTATAGGCATGTGCCACCATGCCCAGCATTTGTTCCATGCCTTTCTCCTGCCATCTTCCCATCATACCATGTCACACTGGGAGGAGAAGTGGCTAGATCTTAGCAACTGGCGAAGCTTAGCTTATAACATCTTTGCAGAAGTCCCTCTCTCAAAATCAGTCTTTACTTGTGACATCAGGAAACTTCTAAGATATGGAAGCTGTTCTGGATCATCGCAACCACTGGAGCCTGTCAGGCCAATTGTGGACTCTCTCAATCTTAAAGTCCCAAGATCCTAGAGGTTATAGCTTCAAAGAGGCTGGGTCTCCGTTTACCACCCTTTTAATCTCCAAATGTTCTAGATCAGCACAATCTGGTAAAGCTTTCTGTGAAGATGCAAAGCATGTATGTCTGTGTCAGTCAATGTGGTAGCCACTGACCATATGCAGCTATTGAGCAAGCATGGCTCCTGTCATGGAGGAACTGTAATTTCAACTTAATGTTAATTCATTTCAGTAGCCACATTGTCCCTAGTGACTACCAAGCTGGACTGTAAAGCTATTGAGTGTCTCCTGTGGATCATGGAGACTTGAGGGTGTCTAAAGGGCCAGCCTGGGGCTGGGGCTGAGTGGTTGCTCCTTGCCTTGGAAAAGCTTTGCCTCTCACTTGGAAGGAGAAAAAGATAAAGCAATTAAAGGCAGAAGCAAGTGCTTGATGAAGGATAGAGAATAGGTTCCTAGAGGAAAGAACTGGCTCACCTTGGGCTGCGAATGTAGTGGCTGCCTCATAAAACAAATATGCTGTGGGGGACGCTATCTTTAGTCAGGTTCTTGGCCCGTACCACCTGGGTATCTTGGCATGGCCAGCTGTGTGTGAAAGTGAGAATTCCTTGGCTCAGCTCCAAGGAGGTGAGCTCTGGTTCTGTCTCAGGTGAGCGGCAGAGGCCTGTGGAGGTAGGGACTCATCCCCAGAGAAAACCCCAGGGCTCTGCCCTTTCTCCACCCAGTAACCACAGTCTGGTCCTAAGCAGGAATGGACAGTGACACTTTTTAGAAGCAAGGATCTGGCTGAAATCCTAATTCAAGCCACTCTCTGGCCTTGAAAACCTCTAGTGTCAGGGAGACATCTGGGTGGGTGGGCTCTGTCCCCCTGTCTGGGCAGAGGGCTTGTCCTGCGTCATACACAGCCCTGGGTCTTTCCTGTAGTGGTGTCTCCATTTTATCTTAGAAAGGCTCAGAGATAGTCTCCTTGCTCAGGACAACCCCTCTTGTCTGTGTGTCTCAGGAGAAGTTTTTGTTTTGTGGATTTCTTTTTGTAAATAAGAAATTTCCCCAACTTGAGCAGGAAGCAGTTGAGGGTAGCATTTTTAAAATAAACACAGATAGTTTATTCTGCACACCAGTTACTGCTGTCCTGTGTGCTTTCCCAAAATGCTTAAGACTTACATCAACACCAGGAGGTAGGTCTGTTCTTAACCCCAGCTTAAAGTTTGAGGAAGTTGAGGCACAAGTTATTTAGGTAAACTGTCCAAGGTGATAGCTAGTAAGTGGCAGGCTGGTGGGTGAACCTGTAGGGTGACCAACATGCTGGTTTGCCTAGAAACTGAGGAGTTTCCTGGTAGGTGAGATTTTCAATGCTAAAACCAGGAAAGCTCCAGGCAAACTGGGATGAGTTGGGTGTTCTGGGATGGTCTGGCTCTGAGTTCCTGCTCTTAATCTCTGTGCTTTGTTCATGTGTGGGCCCTGAGCTGCAGAGGGCACCTAGAGAAGGAGATGAGTGATTCATGCTGAGTACCAGTTTTAATAGGTAATTTGGATTTGAGCTGCCTGGCACCCGCAGTAAAAAATGAAAACTCTCATACTTTTCTTAGAGAAATACTTTTTTTTTTTTGTCTTTTTGAAACAGGGTCTCGCTATGCAGTTCAAGCTGGCCTTGAGCTCACTTTGTAGCCCAGGCTGGTCTCAAACTCACAATGATCCTCCTGCCTAGCCTCCTGAGTGCTGGGATTATAGGCGTGCACCACCACGCCTGGTGAGAAATAGACTTTTGATGCTTCTGTTGTCTGGTTTGGTTGGTTTTTGAAATCATATTACTATTTATTCTGGATCCTTAGTTAGAAACTATTTACCAGCACTAGGGCAAAGTACTTAGCTCTAGTTTCTAGCAAAGGCAGAAACGCGTTTCCATGGCTGTTCTTTATACTAACCCAAGACTTCACAGAGTTCCAATGTAGTCCGAATGAATTCTGGTCCAGGGGTGCTCCGCATGAAACAGGAACAGGGGGAAGCATAGGGACGGGAGCCTGCCTGATCCTCTCCCTACCACCATAGTGCCTGAGGGTTCCATGATGTCCAAAGACTCCAGAGTGTCGAGTCTCCCAGCCTCCTTTCTGGGCGGCTGCCCACGGGCAGATCCATGTCTTCGGGAGCCTGACAGGCAGCTCTCTTGCTTCGGTGGCACCAGGTGCTTTAGGGTAGGTACCCACCAACATCTCTTAACCCTGCCCTGTGCCAGAGAGGTGAGGCTCCAGCTGGGCAGAACAGGCATTTGGTGTCATCCTGACTGCAGAATGAGGCCAGCCGGAAACCCTGTCAGGAGCGTCTGATTTTTCCTGGTTGGTTTTTCTTTAGGACTTTTGTTGGCTTTCCTTTTAAGCAATATCTTGGGTTTCTTCCAAGGTCAAGGAGGAGGATGCTGATATAAATATACTACTGAGGGAGGAGGAACACCCCCCCACCCTAATCAAATTTGAGTTGAGACAGGATAAAAATTAACCTTCATTTGAATATGTAAACAAACACAGCATTTGGTAATTTCCAGCTGTCCTTGGCTTGGGTCGCTAAAGAGCAGCAGAAAGTGATTTAGCTGCCAGGACTTTTTATAGGAGGAAAAACTTTATTCTTAAAGGCTTTTTACACTTGAGTAAGTGCTCAGTAATAATAATAGGCCAAGACTGAAAGAAACTCTTTCCATTGGAAGGGTGTTAGCTCAAGCAGGATGAAGAACTGGGAGTTCTTCAGGGGAGTGAGGGGTGACAAAATCTGGTTTGATGAATGCTGACATTCTGAATAAAATCACTCCATGCCTTCACCTAGGTCAAGAAACGACATTGTTTTCCTGAGCTGCGGTGACAGCGAGGTGACAGAGATTAATAGCTTGGTATTGACTGAGCAACTTCTAGTTCCTTATCTCTGTCAAGTCAAGGCTGTGTCCAAGGGCTGAAAGTGTTATTAGACTTATAATTGCAAAGACATTTAAAGGGTTTCCCCTTAAGGGACTATGAAATCCAATAAACCTTTCACAAAACCTCAAGCGCTCCAGTGCAAAGCCCCCGTCTGGGAGAACTGCATGCTCCCAGCCAAGCGCCGGGGAAACCTTGAAGCCGCCAACATTGAATAATGTTTGATTTATGAAGTTGGTTTTGAATTTGTATCAGTTGTTTTATTAAAAATATATGAAAGGAAGTTTTAAATATGAGCAAGCCCTGTAGGCGCCCGTCTGTGCCGTGCTGCCTGTCTGGCCGGGCCTTGTCCTTCTTCCTTGCTCTGTTGCTTGGACCCAGGAAGAGCGAGGCGAGGGGGACAGTGCGGATCATTTGCAGAGCTCATTTTGGTCTGCCAGGGATGAAGTCTCAATTTCTCCCCCGAGTCTTACAGAGGAAGGCAAAGAGGCGGAGGATGCTGAAGTGGGTGTACGTAGGGTCAGAGCATTTGATTTGCCACATGTAAGGTGGCCCAGGGATGCCACACAGAAACCTGGATGTACTTATCAAATAGCAACAGGGATAAGCATGCCAGTTCTGGAAAAGGGGTGTCTGTCTCCTTCCAGGACAGTTCCAGCCCTAGAGGCTGTAGCTAGCACTAGGGTACTAGATAGAAGGATGGGGGATTGTGGTGAGGTGGAGGACCCTGCGGGATTGCAAGCTATGTAGGACACTGTCCTCAGTTTGTTGATTCTTCTGGGTAAGCGGTGGTGTTTGCAGACTCTGCCCTGCTCTGGACTGCTGTGTGGCCTTCTTCCATCTTCCTGGGCAAGCTCTGTTCTCCAGGGTTTTAACTCAGCACCACCAGCCATTTGCTACTTTTGCCTCCCAGTACCTTGTGTTTATCCTCAAGATGGTTTGGCAAATTTTCCTGAAGCCCTTCAGCATGCCAGGGGCAGTGGGATACAGGGAGGACAGTAAAGGAGTAGCTAGACTGACTTAGCTTCAAGCCATAGCTCTGCCACTTACCAGCTGGGAGGAATGTGTTCATCTCAGGGTACTCATGTGTAGAATAGGGAGAACTATTAGGATCTACCTTAGAGTGTTATCCTGGAATGAAGGGTGCTAAAGCACCAAATGTAAACTGAACATTTGCAACTTGCTGATTGATGGATGATACTGCTGTGAGGCCACTGTCATCCCAAGGATCCTCACTGGACATCTGTGGGCACTGAATCTTACAGGCTGAAAAGTTGTATCCCTTTCAAGTGGTTGTGGCAGGGTTTGGATCAGATCTGGCAGAACTTTAGTATAATACCAAAGCTCCTGGTCATCACCAACCAACTCTAGCCACCTGCTGCAGAATGTTTTGGGGTGACCCCTTGGCAAGAAAGGGAGGAGGTATTTCTCTTATCATCAATGCCAAGTGATACCACTAAATGATTCATGCAAAAGTCCCACTAGGCAGGCCTTCTTCTTGGTGTTGGAATTGCTAATTTGATCTAGAAAGACTCATGGTAATAAGCCTGCAGCAGAGTGTTTCTCCAAACCAGGCAGCACTGATTCATTGGTGGACTGCCCTAATTATGGAGGGCTTCCTTAGATGGTGGACTGCTGTGGGTGATGAAGGACTGTCCTGGGTTGTAGGGGACTGCTCTTGGTGGTGGAGGACTTCCTTGAATGTTGGACAGCTGCCTCAGACTGTGGAGTCAGCTGTTGGAGATGGAAAACTGCTCTGGGTAGAGAAGCAGTCTCCTGGGTGGTAGGATGTGGTGCAGGATGCCCAGTTATCTGACTCTCAGGATTGGGACCAAAGGCTTATGACACGGGGTTCCACATTTTTCTTTGGATTAATAAGGGGTGCATTTCCCTGGAGACAAAAATAGGGCAAAGCAGTGGCCACATTGCACCTAAGACTGTGAAAGGCCAGGTGGCTGGGTCCAGGATGAGAGGCTTGCATGCATCAGTTGGGTCTTGAGGCACAGCTGGAAGCCTTGAATGGGACCGCCCTCCAGGAGACAGGAAGAGTGAGGGAAATCCAATTTCTGGCTTTCCTCTCAGTGTGAGCACTGCCTCCTCCTCCAGTTCCGGCCAAGAGGGGCAGCCATGCCAGTCAATGAATACCACTTTCCGAGGCAGATGGAAGAGAACCTTTTGCTTCATTCTGCTGAGGTTGGAAGATCTAACAGAAAAATCTCTTCTTGCCTGCATGGCTCCTTGTTCTAAAGTAGATGGCCTCCAAGACCTCCTCCAACTCATATTTTCCCCTATTTCCAGCACCCCTCTTGGTGAACACTCATGAAGGGAGTTTCCTCCACTTCTCAGTTTTCCTGTCCTCTGGTTTCACTGACACAAGCTGACCCCAACCAGTATCAGTGGCAGTCCCTAACACATATATTTTTTTGATTGTTCTGATGACATTCTGGAGATTGAATCTCATTGGGTTCCCTGGGTCATGTGCTTATCCCTGAGCCAATCACTGGGACGAACACCATATAACATGCTGATTGACCAAAACTGGGTCATGTGCTCAAGCCTGGAGTTGGGCCAATGCCCCATGAGCAAGCGAATTCAGTGAGGGGTAAGGCAGGGAGCAAATCCATGCTCATTAAAGGAGGGGGTTCACATCTGAGATTTCCAGGTTTCCTACTTTTGCTCAGGCCACTTCTTCCACCTGAGCCTTCACCCTTTTTCTCTGCAGTGACTTCTTACCCCTCACTCCCCACCCCTTCTGGTTTGATTGTTAACGTGACATCAGTGTGCTGCAAGGAGAGATCCTCCTCCTGTGCCTTGGTTGACACCAAAAGAAGGGGTTAGGAGTCATGGGACCCCTGCCTCCTTTCAGATCCGTAATGCCACGTTTAGTTTCCTCTTTCAGGGCTCCACAAAAAGGCCATCACCATCGGTCACTCCCCCATCTGCACAGCTCTCCTTTTGCCTCCAGTCTTGGCTGCTTACAGCCACACTTTACTCCCTCCCACCCTGTGAGCAGCAGAGGGTAGGGATGGTAGGGATCGTGTGTGACTCAGCCTTGGTTCCAGCAAAGTATCTCTCAGTCATGTTCACAAGACTCTCAGGAGTCAAGAGACCTAGATAACCTTTATGCCTCTTGATCCTTTCTGTGCATTAAAACATGAAGAAGAAATGCTAAAGCACAGCGAGAGAAATTGTTCTATACTTTAGTGTTTTCTTTGAACAAATTAATACTTTAACACTAAAGCAAATGTAACACACTAATTTACTCTGCACTAAATAATTCCAACAAGTGCAAAATGTCAGAATATTTATGACAAAAGAATGGCAATTCAGAACTTTTGACAAAACAGACAACGTTACAGAAATTATGATTTGAATACTAACAACTCATAATCTCCCAACTTAATTCTGTTTTTAGTGTTCTACCATAGGTGGCAATGTCCTACAATGTAATTTGTTATTCACAAGGTAATTATAGGATTTATTTTTTAAAAACTTAATTCACAGCACATGCCAGGCAGTGGGGTCTGACAAGGAGACCCACGTTTAAAGTTGGAAAGTAAGGATCTTCTTTTAGTTCTCTTGTCCATTACTGAGGCTATGCATAACTTCACTGGGTGAAAATGTCAAGTCCAAGTTTGAGGCCTTTTGTGAATGCACAGCAGGCAGAGTACCTCCTCCTACCCACCTTCTTCTCTGCCCATCCACACCCACTGTGATCTCTACTCCTGTGTGCCTGTGGAATTACTTTGAGTGCTGCTAATTCAGGCCTGACAGTACAGTGGAGATTTGGGGACAGACAGGGAGGGAGGCGGTACTGGGCTGGCTGACATGGGCACATTTGGCGACAGGCTGTGATCACACTGCGGGTGGCTGGACGGCCTTCTTGGCCCATGCATATGCATTATACCAGCTTCAGGGAGCTGGGGAGTTGGCCAGCCTCCAGGAAGGGCGCCATATGGAAGGTATGTGGGGTTTTGATTTTTTTCATGACTTTATCAAAACAAAAGAAGTAAAAAAGAAAAAGGAGAAAGGAAATTTTTTTACAAAGTTGTAGCCATTAAACTGCATTGTCAACTTGCTTGGCTTGAGAGCTGCCCAGGGGATTAGTAAAACACACTTCTGGGTGTGTCTGGGTTGGTCATAGGGGTGTGACCTTGGGGTCTATATCTGGTCTCTGCCCCTTCATCTCTGGCACTGTTTCCCTGCTCAGCTTCTGTGATGCCATGAGCTGAGCAGCTTTGCTCCACCATGATGTTCCTGCCTTGGAGCCCAGCAGTCCATGGCTTGAACCCCTGAAACCATCAACCAGAATAAAATATTTGTCCTTTAATTTGCAGGTTGTACAAACTTTGGTCACAGCAATAAAAAACCAACCCATACAAAGGTTAATTAACTAACTGCTCCTGCCCCCAAAAGGCCAGGTGGAGAAGCTGAGCCACAAAGCATCAAGGGCAGGTGTCCATGTCCAAAGGCAGAAGAGGGCTTCAGGTATCTCACCTGACCCTCTGGAGAAGGATAACCTGATTTCTTTTGTCCCTTTTAGGATTTCCTTACTGAGAAAGTAAAATTTGTAGCCTTAAATTTCTGTTCTCTTCTAACAAATAATTTCTTGATCAGTTCCCCAAATCACCCCAAATCATTCTTACATTTTCCTTTTGTCTTAAACCATTTACAAACATTTTTAATCGTGATATAATATACATAAGAAAATTTGCAATTTTAATCATACTTTTGATGTTGGATGATTTACTGACATGGCGATATTTTGCACAATCTGTTTTTTCTATAGTGGCAAAAAAATGACATAAAATTCATCTTCCCAACATTTCCAGGTGTACAGTATAATATTGCCAACCACCGGCACACTGCTGGACATCTCTGGTGCCTGAACCTGTAAGGCCATTGAAAAACAACTCCCCACTTACCCTGGCTTCATTGTCTGGCAACCATCTTTGTACCTTCTGTATCTGTGAACTCCAGTACTTTAGAGAGCTCATATCTAAATGGAATCACACAGTATTTGCTTTTTTTGTGATTGGTTTATTTTACTTTATTTTTTTTTGTACCAGGAATCAAACTCAGGACCTTGAGTTTACCAGGCAGGCACTTGTGCCACTGAGCTATATCCCCAACCCCATTACTGGTTTATTTTGTTTAACATAGTGTCCTTGAGTTTCATCCATGATGTAGCACATAACAGGATTTCCATCATTTTAAAGGCTTAGTAATATTCCACCCAATATATATACTACATTTTTAGCATTCATCCATAGATGGACGTTTAGATTGCTGCTACTTCTTGGCTATGGTGAATACTGCTGTCATGAACATGGGTATACAAATATCTCTTTGAGATCTTGTTTTCAATCCTTTTGGATATGTACCCAAAAGTGGGATTGCTGGACCATATGGTAGTTCTATTTTTATTTTTTTGAGGGATTTTAAGACTGTTTTCCACAGCAGCTGTACAAGTCTCATTCCCATCAACAATGTGCAAGGCTTCCAACTTCGTCCCCTCATCACTCCCTCATAACCATCTTAAAGTTTTACTTTAGTTTATTAGTACATGCTTGCGGTATGTAATAGTTACATACCTTGTGGGAAGTTGGTACATGCATGTAACATATCTTAGTTCCTTTTCTCATTCCCTTTCCTTTCCCTCCCTCCCCCTCTACCCATCTCTTGAATGCTTTCCACTTTTTGTACTTCTTTGCAGTGCATAATGTTCACATTGTTTATGTTGTGTTGGTAACGTGCATAACACACCCCATTTCCTTCTGTTTTCATCCCCTATTCCTTTCCTCCCTAGCCCCTCCCTTCATCTCCTGATCCGACTTCCCTCTGAGAAGGAAATCACATGATTTCTCTTACAAGGAGAAACTCAGAGTAAAAATAAAGAATCATTTAAAATGTACAGTTTGGTGGGAAGCATATTTACATTGTTGCAAACCAATCTGCAGAACTTTTTCATCTTGCCAAAGGCTTCACTTCTTGGTTTAGGTTTCCAGTGCTTGCCGTGAAAGAGCCCCAATATGTACACCCCCCAGTAAGATGAACCCCAATTCCATGGAGAGAGAAAAAGTGAGACAGCTTCTTCATCCTTCATGGTGCATCAACACATAATATTCTTAGTGTGTAAGTGGGTGAGTGGGGTGACAGGGGAAAGCCATGCCAGAGGATGTCTGCAATGGGGTGATAACACCCCTGAAAGACTAGAGAAGACATCTCAAGTTTCTCTCTCCCTCTCTCTCTCTCTCTCTCTCTCTCTCTCTCTCTCTCTCTGTGTGTGTGTGTGTGTGTGTGTGTGTGTGTGTGTGTGTGTGTGTTTGGGGAGAATAATCCAGAGTGCTCAGAGATGTAAAGTCACATATATAGACCTCTGCTCTCTACTGATGCAGAGAAATATTATTGTATCCTAACAAAAGTAAATTGTTCATTTTCTCAGTCAAGTGACTCCAATGCTGGCAACCTCTGGGGCACTTACTAAATACTCAGATGCCCCAGCCTTACCCTTTCTTCTCAGGGTGGGAATTCTTCAATAGGGCATGCCTCCAGCCCAGATAAACAAGCCCCAGGGGCAGAGGTTGAAGCTACTATTTTCCTCTACCAAGAACCTCTCACAGCCTCTTCTCAGACTCAGAGGAGGGCTGCTTTCAGAAGCACAGGATGTACTAATGCTGTTGTATTTTCTTGTCTTTCCCCTTTTAGGAGGGCAGTTGAAGGTCACATCACAAACCAGATGTGTATGATGAAGATGGAGTTCTTCCCAGATTCAGGGCATAGTTAGGGAAACAAGTGTTTAGTTTGTTGATTTCAGAAGTCCTGATTTGTCAAAGCCAATCATAGCCTTGTAATAATAAAGGGGAAAAACTGCTTGAGATTCCGAAGGGAGTCATGATTTAGTGATAGTCCCGAAGGAAAATTAGGGTCTGTATGTGATGGCTTTTCTCCTTCCTGCTGTCTCCTGAGAGATGATTACTCATTTGTAATTTATTAGCTAATTATGCATGGGCGAAGGCATATGAATCACTTCATTTAGATGATAGCAATTAGCAAGGGCTTGTTGGAGCTCTTCCTGTTGGGTTCTGGGTATGTTTAGACAACACAGGAGCTGCCGAGGCCAGCACCCTCAGGGGAGAAGAAACTCCATTTCCCCTTGTGCCTGCCTTGTTAGCAAGATGGTGCTTCTTTTAATGCCCCTGACCCTCAGTGGTCATGCCACTTACTGATCTGCCTTCACCCTTACAGGCTCTGTGGATCTGGGCAAATCATCTCTCTCTGGACCTTATCTGTAAAATGGCATCACCTACTCTCCTCACTTGCATGCAGGAATGTCTTGGTTACTTTTCTCTCCTTGCTGAGGCAAAATACCCAACGCCCAAAATGAAGGAGGGAAAGGTTTATTTAGCTCACTGTTTATGGTGGTTTCAGTTCATAATCTGCTGGCTCCCAGGCAGAGTGGCACATGGTAGGGGCAACAGTTCATGGTGGTGGAACAGGAAAGCAACAGGAGCAAAAAGGAGGAGTGGCAGAGAAGAGCAAACCTCTTTCCCTCCTTTATATTGTAAGCAGGCTACCCCGACCCAGCGGGCATGTAGCACTCACACAATCTCCATGCCCTCCTCTTACAGAGGCCCAGGATGAATACAAAGTAGAAGGTTAACTATATGACCCTGCTGAGTCATATAGTTAACCTTCTAAACTTCTCAGATTGACACAATGAACAACATCCCAGAAGGGTAAGGGCATGTCTTTTTCACCCCAGGATGCAGGACTGCTGAGTCACTTAGCCAAACCTTTAGACTCCCCAAGTTGACACAATGTATCAAGCATAACAAGGAGGCTGGCTGATGGACAGAAACTCAAGAAGATGAATTTGCAACTCCTGGCTGTTTGTTTTGCTCCTGACTCCCCAGAGGGTTGGGGAAATTACAGTCTTTAGAACACAGTGACTCTTTTTATTGTTCCTGCACACCTGGCAGGCAGGTGACCCAGGGTCTGTGTCCATGCTGTTCTCCTTAGCATGCTCTCTGGGACAGTCTTTGCACCATGGCAGTTCTTAACAAAGGACCACAGGTAACCTCAGTGCCTGTGAATAGAACAGCTCAATCAAATAGGTATATTCAAAAGCTAGACCACTACCAAGCAGTCACAGGGCTGATCTAGATCCTCGTGTTCCATATGGATGGTGGAAAGGGGATGAGTAATATGTACAGTAAGAGCCCACTTATGGCAAGATTCTGATGTACAATGTACATGCTTTCTGTGGGAAAGGCTTTTTCTCTATATATATGTCAATATATGTACGTATGTGTATATATATGTATGTGTATATGTCTGTATATATGTGTATATGTGTATGTGTATGTGTATACATACAGTCAAATCATGGATTGCATCCTGAGAAATGTGGATTAGGCAACTGCACAGTTGTGTGAACATCATGCAGTGTACTTTGCATAAATCTAGATGGGACAGGTCAATCACATGATGTGGCCTCTATTCAATCCAGAGACATGGCAAACATGAGCTGTAAGAGTGAGCTCTGCTGCCAGTGTGACATGGCACACTGTTTTACAGCAAGGTTTTGAATAAGTAAGAGGCGTGCACTCTAAAAAGTGATAAAAAGTATAGTATGATAAATACATAAATAGTAACTTAGACATTTATTATGATCATCAAGTATTATGTGCTGTACATAATTGTAAGTGTATTTTTTTAAAGACAGGATCTTCCTGTGTAGTTCAGGCTGGTCTTAAGCTCACTATGTAGCCCAGGCTGGCCTCAGACTCCCAGTGGTCCTCCTGCTTCAGTCTCCCAAATGCTGGGATTACAGATATGCACACCAAGTGTGGCAGTATGCACTGTACTTTTATATAACTGGCAGCATAGTAGGTTTGTTTACACTAGCATCTCCACAACATATATTTGACTGTGTATGTATATATATATATATTTTTTTTTTGACTCTGTGTATATATAGTTGACTGTATATATATATATATATATATAAATACATATATCTTTGACTGTATATATTTGACTTATGTTTGACTGCATGCATATATTTGGCTATATATGTTTGACTATGTAAGCATGCACATATGTATATAGTTGTCCTCTGGTAAAGATAAAAACAGTCCCGAGCTACATGTCAAACTGTATAGCTTAAAGGCACCATAGTATCATGGATGAAGACCTTTGGTCACCTGCTCTCCAATTCCGACTCCTTGGTGGAAAATGGAAGCTGTATCTGGGAGGATGACAAAGGACAAAGCTTTATCCAAATGCCCTGATTTTAAGGAAGTGTTTATTCAACGACTATGAACACCTGAGGCTCCCACCTGCCTCAGGTGTCCTGCGCTGCACCTGAAGCTCCCTTGCCTCATCCCTCTGCTCCTGCAACTTGGCTCCTTTCTTTATCCCAAAACAGATTTTAATAAAGTTGCTGCATGTGGAAGAGGATTATAGGTTCATCTGATTTCCGCTATTTGAAGTCCTGGGGGAAGGAAACCCTTGTTTAACTCAATTCATAACACTATTAATCCAACCATAAACCTTGAAAGGACAAGAGAATTCATTACAGCTGCCTCCAAGTGGCAAATCCTCCCTCGCACATGTCAGTGGGTGAGACTCTTGGGGGTGCAGGCTCCACTGTCTCTCGAAGGTCATTCTGAGATGCGGACTTCAAGGAGACTGTGCTGGACCTCTTACTCCTTCCTGGCCCTGCCTCACAGTCCCCAGATGGGAGCGCTGGGGCCCAGAGAAGTTGTGCAAGTTGTCCAGAATCACCAAGCTGAAAAGCAGGAACCTGGACCAACTCAGTTCTCCTGATTTTAGGTCAAGGGATCTGTCTTTTATAAAAAGTTTCAAATGCACCAAATTTACATTTAATCATTCCACTTTTCTAAGTCTAATCCAAGAAAATCATCTTGAATATGAAAAGAGCTATACCCATAGCATATTTATCACAACATAATTTATACTTTAGCAACTTGAATCACAGAGAATGTGTACTACAGGGGGAAAGAGCACTAACAATAACTCTGTGGGTTATGATGTGACTATTAAAATATTTCAAAAGACTCAAATAACCTTGCTAATACCCACAATATACCAAGAAAAACCCAGCAGGATGAAAATTGTATAGATAATATTGTTTGATTATAACATTATGAAAAATATATGCATAGGAAAAAAAGACTAAGAGAAAGAAAGCAAACTATTCTAAGGGCTTGTTGATTGCCCATGTGTTTAATAAAACACAACTGAATATGCTTTGAATTATTGTGCTGGGATTATGAGATGTACTTCTCTGTTTTGTTTTTGTCTCAACATTTTGTAATCACTAATATTATTTACTGATTAACTCATTTTAATTTTTGAAAAGTGGCCTGTCTGTTGTCTTTGATCACATTCCTGGTGAGAAATTTGCATGCAGAAGTTCAGTGGGGAAGAGCCCTTAAGATCTACACCTGGGCAGGATGAGGGACAAGAGCTTGGTCTGGGTCGAGATGGACAGTGAGCTGCAATGCAGTTACAATAAAGTCCTCATTGACCCATGGGAGCCCTGCAGCTGGGATGGATTTCAGGATGTTCTAAAAAGGTTTCTGATGCACAGGTACTGAGATTTTGTGGGAATTCTAGAGAGGCAAAGACAGTGAGTTGTATGATTTCAGAGTCCAAGTTTGGGGGCCAGCCTGCCTGGCTCCTCTCCTTACAAGCTGTGAGAACTAGGGTGTGTTGCTCCCTTTCTCTGTGCATTTTCCTTATCTGTACAATGTTCATAGTACTTCTATTTCCTGTCCCATCGGCATTCTCACACGTCATGCCCCTGCAGGGTGGGTGGATCAGAAATGGACCTCAACTGGAGGCACTGCTGGTGAGCAGGCATATGATGAACTACTGCTGAGCCTTGGAGCCGGATGTCCCTGCAGCCAAGGCTGCCTTTGTCCCTGCACAGAAAAGGCGCTCTCAGCCTCACCACAGCACCTGGCCCAGTGGCTTGGACACAGACACCTTATATCACTGGGGCCCCCCAGGGTGAAGCCCACTGTGGCAAGGTTGGGAGGCGCCTCCCCATCCTGGCAAGATGCTTGACAGGGCCAGTTTCTGGCTCCAGTCAGTGTGGTCAGGATCTCCAGAGGGCTAACTGCTCCTCCTGTGTGCACAACGATTATTTCCTAAACTTTAAAATAACCTTCTAAACATAAATGTAACACAGACATGATAAAAATAATTTAGGTGGCACAAGAGGGTAAATCATGAAAATTACACACTCCCTCTCCTTCCCTACCCCTTTGGAAGTTAGCTCCCCAGGGAATTTGCTGTTTATAATGCTCTGTGGTTTCCACCAGCCTACACATGTATATACTCTTAAAATGCGCACAAATGGGTTGCAACATATGTACTCCTCTGCATCACGTCCTTTCACTTATAAATTTAATGAACATCTAGTACTGAAGTATTTGATCTATTTTAATACTCTAGCTCTAGTCTAGCTCTTTTAATTGCTTAATTAATTTATAATTCTCTTAAACACTTCTGCTTAATTTTAATTATTTTACTGTATTCATCAAGCCTTATTTAACCATGTAACTCTTGATGGCCAGACCAACTTTTTGCTGCCAAACAATGAGATATGGGGATGAACACACATCTTTGGGTGCATATCCTTAGGATAGATTCCTAGCCTTTATCTTATTTGAAAGCTGCACATGGGGATTTAAAAAACAAATATCCATTATCATATGTTCTGCCCTTAAGATGAGGAAGTGCTGAGCTTGGTGGAGCACCCTGTAATGCCAGCACTCAGGAAGCTGAGGCAGGTTTGAGGCCAGCCTGAATGACACTGAGAGACTTTCTCTCAAAAAGAAAATGAATCTTGTTGGGGACATTCAGAATGTCCTTCCTGAGTAGAATGTCCCACAAGTTTTGACACTGTTAATGCTGCAGGAGGATTTGCTGGGTCCCCTTTCCAGGTCCCCACCCTGCAGGGCTAAGTCCTATCCTCACAGAGTTTCAGAAGCAGAGACAATGTTGTTAACTCAGAGAGTTGCTCCCTTTGAGGTAGCAAGTTGACCTGTGCCTCTCTAGCCCTGGGAGGATTTACGTGCCTCTGGTTTGTGATGAAGCCATGAATTGTCTTTGTGGCTTTTCCTTCTCATCTCTGGCATCAGATGTGACATGGACAAACTCTTCTAGTTCTTTGGTGGTCAGGTCACTGCCAGCAGCATTGTGAGCCTCTTCTCACATGGCATGGGTGTGGTAGGTGTGAGAGCCAGGGGCGGGGCTGTGCCTCGCAGTGATAACTCTAAGTAGCATTTGTTAAGTGCAATATTATGTGTCAACCACAGATATGGGGCTCTCTGTGGATTGACTCATTTAATTTTTAGAATAAAATAGAACATATAGGTGCAATTTTTATCCCTATATTTCACGAGAGAGCTTTGACAATTATTGGTGCTGCTCAGGAGAATTTGCTGACTTTTCTTCTAAGCATACCCTGAGTTATACAGTTCCCTGCCCTCTCTGAAGTTAGGTGTGGACGCATGACTGACTTTGACCAATGAGATGTGAGCATAGGTGGCATGCCTCTTTTCCAGGAAGAAGCTTTAAGAACCAGCATGTGATTAGTTTCTTTTTCTTTGTCACAGAGACTGGGAATGCTGCACATGTCAAATACTCTGTTAATCTGAGTTCCAAGTGAGGATGATAAGCAGCAGAAGCACCAGGAAATCCATGATAGATGTGGAGTATGAGAAATGCCTTCTCTCTCTGTGCGTAATCCATGGTCTGTCTAGTATATCTATCTATCTATCTATCTATCTATCTATCTATCTATCTATCTATCTATCTAATTATCTATCTAATTATCTATCTATGTTATCTATCTAACTATCTATCTATCTATCTATCTATCTATCTATCTATCTATCTATCTGTCATCTTTCCTACTGGGGAGTGAACCCTGAGCTATATCTTGAGCCTTCCTACCTTTTTAAATATTTATTTTCAGAAAAGGTCTTCCTAAATCACTAAGTTGCCCAGGCTTAAGTTGAATTTATAATCTTCCTGCCTCAATGTCCCAGAATACTGGGATTTTGCAAGTGTGTGCTGCTACACTTCTGGGTTTCTAATTTAATTAATTGTTTTCCTGGATTAATTGTTATTACCACATGCCCAATGCTATCCTGATACAGGAGTGAAATTCAAAGAGGTTAAGTTAGTTTCTCGAGGTCACATTGCTAGTAAGTGGAAGAAGCAGGTTTCAACTCAGGTACTCTGGCTCCAGGTGTGCATTTCCCTATGCTAGTGGGCAAACCTAACTAATGACATAACCAGTTAATGGTTCCAAATTAGAACCGAAAGGACAAGAATCAAAAGTTCTTCCTAAGATTTTGTGCATCTTTGTGAGTAGGGCCCAGAATGTCAGGTTGACAGGGTTTAATTATCTGGGTTGTCAAATTGAAGGGACAGAAACTCAACTCAAAATCACACACACACACACACACACACACACACACACACACACACACACCACACACACACGCACACCCCAGAACAATTTGTGAGTAGAGTGGTTTAAGAGACAAGGGCTCAGGCAATACCCTCAGAACCATATTTCTCCATCACTTCATTCTATTTCCATCTGTGTTGGCTTCAATCATATTCAGCCCCCCGCCTTAGGAGACTGAAACGTCCATCCTCCAGTGTACATACCAGTAAGGACACCATCTTTGTCTTGACTACCTCACGGCTGTGGGGGTGGTTGGGACTGATGAAATGATGGATATGAATGTGACTGTGAAGGAAATAGAAGCACAAACTCCTAGTATTTAGCTGATCAGTGTAAACTAGTGACAGGTTAAGTACCTTTGCATTCTTTGGGGAGGGGAAGAATAAAAATACCCAAGGGAGGGCCAGTATCAGAGATCAGATTTGAGGGCCCAGCATACAAAGGCCAAGGGGGACTGTCACTATGGAGGCAGAAGCTGGAACTGGGGAGCAAGCCTGTGGCAGTAAGTATTGCAGTGGGCTCTGGGAAGCATCTGTGATTCAAAACAGGGTTCCTGTGTATGGTTAGCACCAACTGGGGGGATCCTATATTAGGGGCTTCCTTCTGTATGGTTGGCACTTAATCTCCCAGGCAGACTGTCCTGCAGGAAACCTGTATACATAGCTCCAGATAATGTGGGAAGGGGAATGTGTGACCAAGTTAAACTGGAATCATATTTTCTTTCATGGATGCATGATACTTTGAACAGAGACTCAGAAGTATGGGTATAGTCATCTTTTTACTTGTAAAATTTTATGACACTATGCCTGACATTGTTCTAGGCAGTGAGATTCATATTGGTATATGCCGATAAAGATTTTACAGTGAACAATACACAAGTAAGCATAAAAATTATTTCAGATGATAACTGCTATAAATGAAATAAAACAGGGAAATGTAATCAGGAATGACCAGATGGTCAGAGAAGATTCAGACACAGAAAGAACTGTAGAAGGGGATTCCTGGAAGAACAGACAGGCAGAAAGTCCTTGGATTTTGCAAGTCCTAACTGACCATAACAAAGGGTCTGATCTTTACCCCGCGTGCTCTCATTGGAACTGATGCTGAGATTGTGGGAGCTGTCCAGGGTTCTGACCCCCCAAGGTGTAGCTCTTCAGGGTGAGCCAGGTCCCTTTTCTTTCAACATACTCCATCAGATTGCCTTTATTCAGGGAAAATGTCAGCCAGATCTAGCTCGTGCAGAAATATGGGTAGCTTTTCTTCTGCGCAGAACAGTCTGCCTAATGCAGAAAGTATATTTGGTCAGTTTTCCTTAACTTCCCAGAGCCTAGGGTGGGAATTGTTTTGCAAGTCATGTGTTGGGAAGTGAGCTCAGAAGGACCTTGTAAGGTAGTAAGGAAGCAAGCTAGGGAGGGGGAAGCAAAAACACATTTGCAGCTGACAGGTAGCCTCAGCTTTAGCCCCCAGAAGTCTTAGAGCACGTGAAATTCCACAGAGCCATATTGTTTCAAAGAAAGGTGAGCAATCTTAACGTGCCAGTGTCAATCACTGTTTGTGGGCTCCCAACAGGCTGGAGATATGGAAGAGTCTAACACTTCAAGATTCTCCAGGGAAAGGGATTCCCATCAGTCAAGAGCAAATCTTCAGAGAAGGGTATAGCTGGGAAGCCTCAGCCTCCCAGTTGCAGTATATCTTGTTTGTACCTGCCTGAAGAAGAAGATTTGGATGCAACACCAACATTTATATAAAGCATGCCATTTTTCTTGAAGAGAAGCTTGAAGCTTAACAAAAAACTCAGCAGAGGGAGAGCAAGTGCCCTAGATCCTGGATTCAGGGCCCTTTCCTGTTGGTGAGCTAGGGATGATATTAGACTTCTGGCCCAGAACTGGAAGGAAGAAAGTAGGCTCAGTGAAGGTTCCCACCATAATCCTTGACCTGCACTAGGGACTGTACAAATAGCTCCATCTGTACAACTGTTCAACCTCCTATAACATGAAGATCACACTCCATTTTAAGGATGGGGTAATGGAGGCTCAAAGAGGTTGGATTCCTGGCTTAAAGTCACACAGTTGGTTAGTTGGTGGGAGAACTAGAATTTGCCTGGCTCTGAACCTGGACTATAGCAGTGTCTATAGGAGTGGGCTGGAGAGAGATGGGACAGAATGGCATCCTACTTTGGTGAAGTTGTTGGGGCCATCGTGGGGCTGGGTGTCTCCATCTCACCTGGAAGGGCCTTCCAGCCTGAAGCTTCTTACACATACTTATTCAGCCTCATCTCAGACAGAGGCACCCGAATTACAATAGTCTGCTCTAATCTGCTTTCAGTTTCCATTACTTATGGGCAGTTATGGTCTACAATTATTAAATGGAAACATTAAATAGTTCATAAGTTTCATTTATTTTTCATGACTATATATTTTAATTGGCATATAGTAATTGCACATATTTATGGGGTATGGTGTGAGATTTTAATACATGTGTCCAGTGTGTAAGGATCAGATCAGGATAACTGGCATAGCTATGACTTTAAAAGTATACCATTTCTTTGTGCCAAGAACACTAAAAATCTTCTATACTGTTTTGAGGTACTTTATTGTTGTCAACCTACTGTGCGACAGTGTTAGAAGTCATTCCTCCTGTCCACCTACATCCCTGTACACATCCTAAAGTTTAAATTTCATATTCTCCTGATAGCATGATGAAATCTCAGTATCCTGCTGCATCCTGCCTAGGATGGGAATCATCCCTTTGCCCACTGTATCCATGCTGTACATGCTTCCCTGCCTTTGGGAGCTGCCTCCATAATCAGATCAGCTGTCTTCCTAGCACAGTGCTTGTTTCCAGGTCACCCTTATTTTACTTAATAGTGACCCTAAAGTGCAAGAGGAATGCTGCTAACAGCTTGGATCTGCCAAAGAGATACCGTAAAGTGCTTCCTTTAAATTGCAGGTGCATATTCTTGACCTAATAGGAAAAAACAACAGGGGTTTGTTTCTATCTGTGGTTCCAGGCCTCCACTGGAGGTCTTGGGAGGAATCCCCAGTGGACGGATAAGGAACAAACTGCTTCACATTTTTTTCTAGCTAGTACAGATGCTGTGTTTCTCTTCTTCCCATTATTCACTTTCCTCTCTCCCTCCAGCATCTGCAGAACCAGGCCCAGCATATGAAGAGCATGCACTAGCCAGCTTGTCATCATTGTGACCAAAAACTTGAGAAAAGAGAATTTAACAGAGAAAAGGTTTGTTTTGGCTTGTGGTTTCAGAGATTTAGTTCATCTTCATTTGTTTCTGTTGCTTCTGGGCCTGTGGTGAGAAGAAGCATCATGGTGTAAGTGCATGGTGGAGGGAAGCTCCTGGCCTCATGGCAGCTGGGAGGCAGAGAGAGAGAGAGAGACAGAGAGACAGAGACAGAGACAGAGAGATAGACAGGGAGAGAGGGAGAACTGAAAACGATATGCCCGTCACAGGCCTATACCCCAGTGATCTGCTTCCTCTACCAGGGCCCCACCTCCTGGTAGCCCACTCAGCTCTGGACTCAGTAATGGGCTAATCCATTAGTGAAGTTAGTGCCTTCATGATTTCCAGTTCATCACTCTAGACTTCTTTTAATCCAGTCAAGCTGACAGCTGAGCTTAACTATCACAGAGCATGACAGTGGGTATAGTGGGCACTCTGGCTCACTACTCATCTCCACCAGAATCCTCCAGGGCCTTAGCTGTGGCCTTACGGTATGCATGCACGTGGGAGGTTTGGGTTGTGGATGATGTGGGGTGAAACCCATGGGCTGAGATTGGGGGATGGAGGTATAATCTGGCCAGAAAACCAGTGTCCAGTTCCCCCTGCCTGCATGCCAGGTTTTCTCTGCAGGTCAGGGGAGAAATGCAGAGGACAGCAATGATCTGACTGCTTTCAAAAGTGCTGACAATGTCCAGGGAGGGGGTTCCCACTGGCAGCCTGGAATGCAATCAACTGGCTGCTTTTGCCAACTGCAGCACCTGTCATATCTCATCTTCTTTTAAATAACTTCAAGGATATGAAAGTCATAAACCAAACTCAGGTAGGGTCAGAAGTCACCAGCTCCTCTGAGTGGAGGGCTGTCACTTTTTGGCTTTTTACCCTATCTCACATTTGTGCGGCCTCAGTGGAGCTGAGCAAAACCCTGGTCAATGTCATTCAACTGAGGCTCTTGGGCCTGAGTGGCAATAAATTGCAACTGCTTGACCACCCCCAGGATGTACTCAAAATAAAAAAGTACAGTAGAGATTACCTTCTTCATAATTGTTATATATTTCTTTGACCTCACAGCAGCTAGACTTAGCTTTCCAAGAAAAAAATATTGTTGCAGTGCCACACAGAAACATTTTAATGAACACCACAGGGCTTACTGATCACTGCTAATGAGTGAAGAACGAGAGTCCTGCAGGAACCTCCTGTCTATCTTTAGAAAGCCGCATGGATGACGGAGGGCTGAGGGTGACGGAGCCGCACCAGAGTCTGCAGACCACATAACAAATACAACGCATCTTTAATGCATTCTACAATGGACACTTCAGGAGGCGGCCCAAACTCGTTTGCACTTTTGTTTGTGCCCTCCCCAATCAACAGCAGCAGTTAAACTAAGATTTACTGACTTCTATAAAGAGTTGCTACAGCAATATTCAAAGAAATGAAACAACAGAAATATTTCAATCTCTCTTGGGCTCTTTGGCTGCCATTGTTGTCTGGAAGGTGCATCCTCACCACTGTACTGTGTGTGTGTGTGTGTGTGTGTGTGTGTGTGTGTGTGTGTGAGTGGCACTAGGTACCCACACAGGAGAACAGGCTCACAGTTGGAATCATAGTCTGAATCAGGGCTGAGGATCAATTTTGCCAGCCAGCAGAAGTCACTAGCCCTCACTCCTGAAATCAATTGGAAGCTGAGAGAAGTAAAAAGCAATTTAATGGAGCCAGCCTATTTGCTCCTAGAAATGGGAATGTTCTCCTTGTTATTTTATTAAAATTAAGAGCAGGGAAATGACAGCCTATTAACTACACATAATAAATGACATAAAATATGCTTCAGTTCTATTTTGGAACAGAAAGCAATGAGGGTACAGAGATAGAAAAAGACGTAGATGTGCACTTAAAGAATTACAGAAACAGAAGCGGCGGCAGTAACAGAAGGGGGAAGGACAAAGGGCTTTCCATTGATCACCTTACTAATATGGCTCAATGGGATAAGTACTGTTCATGTCCCCTCTACAGATAAAGATACTTAGGCTTGAGAAGGAAAGACACTCAAGACCACAGTCTCAGGAAGTAGCAGAACCATGATCTGACCCCAGGTAGTGAGCTATCCAAGGTCTTTGTTCTTTACTATGTCTGGACCACTTTGCATTTTTGAATATTGTTGCCTAAGGGGTTGTGTGTGCATATACATTAGAATATGCCTTCTTTTGGAATGGCTAATATATTGACCGCATAGAAATAAAAATGATAGTATTACAATGAGAAACTACTATGTACCAGTACCCTGTGTAATGCAGTGCAGGCTTACTTCCTGGGCATACCTGTGCGAAGGGTGCCAGCCTGCCCCTCTAGCTCTCCACTGCCCCTTTCTACAGCCTTGGTGACCCGGGGCTGTCTTGCCTTTGCTACCCTCTCCCAAGTCTTGGAAGCCCATCCTGCTCTCCTCTGCTTACCAGGACGCTGCACGACAGTATGCTGGATCCCTTGGTGGCAAAGGAAGTTGGCCCCTCCCATGCTTCTCTGACCAGGACAGAGTGCCTGGAGTGGGGGGTGGGGGGGTCTTTTTAGTTTTTTTGGTGCTTATTATTATTTTTATTTTTTAAATTTTGGGTGCCGAAACCCTTTCCAGCATGCCGGGTAAGTGCTGTGCCACTCAGCTACACCCCAGCCATCTTAGGGTCATTAGAACCTGTAGAACACACACTGACCTCTTCTTTATAACAAAGAGGAAGCAGCTCTGTTCATACAAAGCTTCCCCCCACCCACAATGAACTGCAATTGAAGAACTTCAGAATGTTTTAAAACATGCATTTTTACTATTGCTTTCTTTAGTTTGTGCAGGCAGCAATCCGATTTTCCCATATAATTAGTGAAAAAAAAGCTAAGTTTTCAAAGTATCCTTTAAAAAATAGGACAATTTAAAAGAAAAGTATTTAGTAAATATGGGCACAGATGGTAAAAGGTAAAGACAAAATACTGAATGAAAGTGGTTGGCCAGTGGCCACAAGTTGGCCAGTGGCCACACCACTGCCTTTAGCTGTAAAAAAGATTCAGGTCCAGGACACCTTGTTTATGAAGCCTTCCTGGATCTCTCTCTTGGTAGCATCAGCCATCTCTGCTTCTCAGAGGACTTTAGCTCATGCTGTGAGTGTTACCATTAGCCAGAGCTGGAGTTTTCCTGTGTTAGGAGAGCTCTCAGTTCATACAGTACTTATTCCAATGACAAGGTTTTGGATTTGTTCTTCTAGCCACTGTCTTCTGAATGAAGATCATCTCTTCAATGTTCTTCTGAAATTAGATACTTCAGTGGCAGCTCCTGTGGTCTGGTACTGATATGACCAGGGTATGATATGGGTGTGTGTGTGTGTGTGTGTGTGGGTGTGTGTGTGTGTGTGTGTATTTGAGAGAGTGAGAGGACCTTTATTTCTCCATAAAGATGAGTTCAGACTGTTTTGTAACTTGCCTTTTCCCACTTAATCATACACCACAAACATTTCACAGGCATCATTATACATCTTTGCTGATGGCTGAGTGATAGCCTATGAACTAGATATGCCATGATTTACTTAACCAGTCCTTTAGACTTCTCCAAAATTTCCCCAACTCTGAACTGCTCTAGAATGAACTCAGGCCAGAATATTTGACAATTTATTGTCCTTATTTCTTGGAGTGATCTCGCTGGGATCCCCCGCTTCATGCAATCAGCCAACACTTCCTAAACACCATTCCTTTGTACCCAGCGCTTTTGGGAATGCTGGAAGCACACCCTATCATTAGAGTCTGGGTGCTGGAGGTGTTTCCTGGGGGATGTGTGAAATGTCCCAGGAGCTGGGAGGGCACACTGCCTAACTCTGTTTCAGAAAGATTGAGGATGGTTTCAGTAGGCGAGGCCACTTGATTCTGCTTTGAGGAAGGTGGTGGAACCTGGTTTAAAAGGCTGAAGTGAGCATTAGCCCTTTGTAAGCCACCTGGACAGCCCAGAGAACCTAGGACCAAGCTCCAGCATAGGGCAGGACTCCTGGAATGCCACAAGTCTTTAGATACATGACTTTCTAATAAGACTGGTCCCTGGATTGTCTTTACCTCTTCCTGACACTGTTGTCCTGACCTTTTCATGATCAGGCCTCTTAGGGGCAGATTGAGGTCTAAACAGCACAGAGGCAATTACTGACCCTTCTTCCCACTGAACCAGGGGATATAGAACCAGCTTTCATTATCCTCCCCCTACTCCCAGCTGGTTAAGTGTGGGTAATCTCCCCCCAGAATGCTCTGATTGGTTCTGGCTGCTTAGGATGACTGACAGGCCACTTATTACTCCTGTCTGCCCCTGCCTGGCCCCTCCAGAGGCTTTTATTGGCCCCTCACCTGGGCGAGTTTAGGCTTGGCAAACACCTCTCCTTGAGGCAGCCTCAAGATTATGTTTTTTCACCTGAAATAACTGGCACCTTTATTGTTTTTGAAGGAAAGAAAAAAATCTCATAATTGAAGTAAAAGAGGAGTATGCTTCTGGTTTATCAAAAGTGTATCTATGAGGCAGAGAGACAATTTCGCCACCTTAGGGACCGTGTTTCTGAATAAGAATAGTGTCCTGTAGCTATAATTCACTCCTGGAGAACTCTCCCTCGCCACAGCCCCCATTTGTTAAAATGCCTACCTAATGGTTATGGAAAATGTACTTGCAAATTGACACCTCATTGGCTTGAAAAGCTCTTAAAATTCTGGAACATCATCACAAGCTCACGCTTCTCCTAATGCAATAATGCTTTCCTAGGGAAAAAAAACTCCTCCACGAGCCTGTCACCTCAAAGGAGAGAGTTGGATGGAGATGATTTTCAGCAAATCAACAAGCTGAGCTAAACTTTATTTAATTTCATTTTAAAAAGAATAGATCTGGAAATAACATTGCTGGTTTCGTGTGTTAGGAAAATCAATGCTATGATTTTTTATCTTCTTCCTGTCCATTCCCTTGCGGGGGGTGGTGTAATAAGTCATTTGGACTGGCCAAGCAAATAGCCCGCCCTTCTGGGTTAATGTTATCAGCCCTGGGGCTCCAGTGAAGGGCAGCCCAGAAGACTCAGGCGTTCCTCTAGCCAGCGCCTCTCATTTACTCTGGCCAGGGCTTCTCCCTTCACAGGAATTAGTAGCAGGATAGTGTTTTCCAGTTCTCAGCCACATGCTGTTCCAAGGACTTTTGATGCACTATTTCAGTGAATCCTCACTATACTATGAATTGGATGCTGCTTTTTAAAAAAATCCCTATTTTACAGATAAGGAAACCAAGACTCAGAGGAGTAACATCACTCAGGTGACACATCTAGCTTATAAAGAGTCAGGATTTAATTTCGTTAGTTTGATTTCAGAACTCGGCTGTGAACAGTGAGAAAAAGGGGAGAATTACTCCTAACTTCCTGCTCACACATCCTGGGGGTGAGCTGGAGGTGGGGCTCATGGGATTGATGGGCTGGGGACCCAGCTGTGCTCAAACAAATTCCCCAAGGTGAATTTACCTGGCCAATGTTATTCTTTGTGCAATGGAGAGAGACATTTTTTGGGTTAAAAGACCTGCCGTTGGAGGAACTCTGCTTTCATCCCTAGAGAAGCCTCAGAGAGGCTGGAAGTTGTTGTTCTCCCTGGAGTGCTTGGTCTCCAAGACAACCACCAGGCTGAGAGAAGAGCCCAGGCTGCAGGCAGGGCCATGTCCAGGTGCAAAAGCCCTAGCTGAGCTCCAGGGCCATTGGCTGGATGTTGCTGAGGGCCAGGGCCTCCCTGGGGACCTGGCTTCCCTCCCAGGCTTCAGTGGGTCACGGAGAATCCCCCAGATGACTGGGACCCAAAATCCAGCCCCAGGTTTGAGCTTGGTTTGGAAACCAGCCAGAGTCAGTTCACCAGAAATCAATTTGTCAAGCAAACAAAATAGTTCAGCAATTGTTCAACTGAACCAGTAACGGAGGAGCCTGTTGTCAGTGTTTAGTTTTACTCCTGCCTCTGCCCCATCCACTGTGCAACCTCTTTAGCCTGGCTGTAGGGCAATTTCCCTAGCTGTTTTCCACCCCAAAGCAAAACATACACACACATTGGTAGTGAGAGAGAAGAGAGGATGCACTTAAGGAAAAGCCTGCTTGGTTTTAGAAGCAACAGCAGGATTACAGGAGAGAAAAATCATAATTTCCCTTCAACAAAACCTCAGTGAGTTTAGTGAGTTGGTAATTTGATGAGTTGAGGCAGGAACATTTTGTCTTATTTGCTTGTGGGGGTGTTTTGTTGAGACAAGGCCTCACTGTGTGGTTCAGGCTGGCCTCAAACTTGTTATGTAGTCTAGGCTGGTATCGATTTCACAATATTCCTGCCTGAGCTTCAGTGCTGGGATTACAAGTGTGTGCCACGCAAGGTCTTTTGCTTAGTTGGCTCAGGACTTCCTCTCTGAATCTTGTGCCTGGAGAGACTGAAAAGGATTTAACCATGCACAGCATGGGCCCCAAGGCAATGAACTTGCTGAAAAGTGGTGTAGGGGCCGTTACTCTAAACTTCACTTTTCCCACATGTAAAATGAGGAATGAAGATTTTTTACACTTTATGATTGCTCTTATTTTTGTCTTTTTAAAAGTTCTTTTTATTTTACTGTGACACATCATTATCATACAAATTTATGGAGTACAATGTGGTATTTTGATTACATGTATACATTGTGTAGTGATCAATTCAGGGTAATTACTATTTCTATCACCTTAAACACTGATCATTCCCTTTGTGGTGAGAACATTAAAAATCCTTTCTTCCAATGATTTTGAAACACACTACACATATTGTTAACCATAGGCACCCTGCTCCCCAAAAGACAAGAGAAGTTACTCCTACTACCTGCCTGTAATGCTGTAGGCACTGACCAACCTCACTCCCCTCCCTCCTATCCTCCTGTTATGGTTTGTGTCTGGGTGTCCCCCCAAAGCCTCATGCAGCCATGGGGCAGGCTTTTAGAGTCTGACTGATTACGGGTGTGAGAGCTACACCCGCCCTGGGGTGGATAGTTTGCATATGTAAGGGAGAGGAAGAGGCTGCTTGCAGCCATTCCTCCCTTGTGTGCTTGTTGCTTTGGCTGTGTTCTGCCACCATGAGCTGTAGCCCTCTGCCATGTGCCACTCTGCCTTGTAACCTGCCAAGTATGGATTAAAACCTCCACAAACTGTAAGCGAAATAAACCTTTCCTTCCTTAATTTTGGGTGTCAGATATTTTGTCCCAGCAATGAGAGAAAAGTAACCAAGACACCTCCCCAACCTTGGATAACCTCTATTTTACTCTTAACTTTTATGATGTTAACATTTTATATTCTAAAAATGGATGAGATCATTTGCTATTTGTCTTTCAGAGCCTGACTTATGTCACTGAACATGATGTTTGCCATGTCTATCCATGTTGTCCCAAGTGGCAAGATATCATTTTTGTGGATGACTAGTACATGTATATGGAATATCACATCTCCTTATCTATTTATCAGCTGATGGATACCTAAGTTGATTCTATGTCTTGGTTACAGTATTACCACAATAAATGTTATACCTGGTAGGGAGGTTACTGGATCATGTGTAGTTTTATTTTAATGGTATAAAGAGCCTCCGTGTTGTTTTCATGCTGGCTACACTAATTTACATGCCCATTAATGGTGTGTAAATTTCCTTTTTCTCTATATCCTCACCAGTACTCGTTATCTCTTGATTTTCCAATAACCATTCTAACCAGAGTAAGATGGTGTTTCATTGCAGTTTTGATTTTTCATTTCTCTGATGATTAGTAATATCGAACATTTTTTCATATGCCTGCTAGCCGTGTTCATATGCCTGTTTGCATGTTTTCTTTTGGAGACAAAAGAGTGCTCGGGTGTTTTGCCCATTTTGAAAACTTTCAACAAGAAAAAAACATGACAAAGTGAGACAAGTATTTTGAGAGTTAAAAGTGCTTGATAAGCCAGGCATGGTGGTACCTGCCTGTAATCCCAGCATTCTGGGAGTCAAGGCAGAAGGATCACAAGCTTGTGCCCAGCCTTGGCAACTTAGTGAGATCTTGCCTCAAAAAAGTAAAAAATAAAAAATAGATAGATTATATATATGTGTATATACATATATATGTGTGTGTATACACACACACACACACACACACACACACAGACATATAGATAAATAGGCTGGGGATATAGCTGACTGAGAATCCCCTGGGTTCAAGTCTTAGTGTAGCATTTCTAAAGACAGTGATAGATAAATTTGTGCTGTTTGTATTAATCATGGTGTAAAACAGAGTTTTGCTAACATTTTCTGTAAGAAACTAGATAGTAAGTATTTTCGGCTTTGTGGGCCATATGATCTGTTAAAACCACTCAACTCTGCTGTGATACCAAATGCAGCTGTAGACTATATGGCTTAGGGCATGTTTATATTTCAATAAAAACTTTATTAATGGACACTGAAATTCAAATTTCATATTATTTACATGTGTCACGATGTGTTTGAGCTTTCTTTTGATATTTTCCAACTATTTAAAAATGTCAAAACCATTCTTAGTTTATGGGCTGTACAAAACATGTTGTGGGCTAGATCTGGCCTGTGGGCTGTGGTTTGCTGATCCCTGGAATAGTAGCTTCTGTGAGGGCAAAGATATTCCTAGCCTGGAAGGCTGACATCATTGGCCATCTGTGTGGCCCTGGCTGGGGGCTGTAAACTCTGTGGTAGTGAAGGGCAGTGCCCTGGTCTTGGAGCACTCGTACATGACTTGGTCCAGCTGGCATCTTCTCTCCTCCAGGGCCACCTCGCTGACTGCTAACCTTCAACGTCAAGGTAGAGAAAGAGCTTCCTACTCTGTGACAGATTATCCAGTCTGGCACAATTTGAGCTAGCTACAGCAAGAAAGTCTGACCAATTCCAGCGCTTCCCCCTCTGTGAGATGGGCTGTTATGCAGACTTAAACAGCGGCAAGAAGACAAAAGGCTTCTTTTTGCTCTCCTTCCACTTCTGACCTTGTCCAGGCTCTATGCCATGCTTTTTCCCTCACTGGAATTCTTCACCTTTTAAGTTTTTTTTTCTGGATAAAGAGATTAAAAACATCCAAACAAATAAAAGCAAGTGCCTCCAATCATAGTGTATACAGCTTCCAAAATGATCTTCAGAGTCTCAGCAGTGACCAGATGGCCTCTGCACTCACCTGGACAAAAACTCTTCTCTTTGCTTTGAGTGCCTCAAATGACAGAGAACGCCCTGCCCAAATTGTTGGAGGCTCCGATATTTAGAAAGCCACTTCCCTAAATCAGCTCATAGCCTTCTTCTTGGAGCTTAGACACATCACTTAGAGTTTGCTGTTAGGGGCCATGGAACTTAATAAATGAGAAGTCACCCGAAGGCCAGTATGAAACAGCATGAAAATAATTAATTTTCATCCAAGTAATATGAGCATGTGGCTAAAAATAATGGAGCCACTCTTTGGGCTGACATGAAAAACAATAACGCTTCATCTCTTCCCTGCTTTCTCCTGGTCCTGCTGCCCAGAGGAGGCCACTTTTATTTAGGGAAACTTTTAACCACACAACCTAGCAGAAAAAATATATATGTCATAAGTACGTGCCTATGGTTTTAAAAAATAGTGGTTGATTCATTGATTTTTACTGGGGATTGAACCCAGAACCCTCACACTGAGCTATATCCCAAGTCCCTTTCTGTTTTCATTTTTTTGAGACAGGTTCTTGCTAAGACACTAAATTGCCTGGGCTGGGCTTGAGCTTGTGATCCTCCTGCTTCTGCCTCCCAGAGTGATGCTGGATGCTTCTTTATGAAGTGAAGTCTCTTGTCACCACCACCCAGATCATAGTTAGAGCATTACCAGCTTCTCCAAAGCCACTGTTTATCCCTCTCCCAAAAGTTAGCGCTTATCTTGGCCTCTGACACCATGGACTATCTTGAAGCCACCACTTTCGTAGTTTCTGTTTTTACTTGCTTTGGTGATGACTCTGTATGTCTAAATTCTGTGATTGCACAGTTGCTTTTAATTGATCAATTCTAGGTGGTCTTTTGGCTTCCTCCCATGACCAAAGATTTATCTTCCTTATAGCAACGCCCACTCCCTATTCTGTCCTCTCTTCTCCAAATAGATCTAAATCAGTTTCTCTTCCACTTGTTGGTCATCTGGGCAACTTCAGCCGTAGTCTAAGACCTCATGTCTTCTTTTACCCATCATACATAATACTTCTGCTTCTCCAGTCCTTTCAGGCCTTTCCCTCCTTGCAGAGGGCTATGGATCCTTACCTCTGTACGGTTCAGTTAGGCAGCATTTACATTTTGTTCTGTGACCTTAGTCCGATCTGCATGGTTGTTCAGAGGTTTATCTAATATTTGAAACCCCCAAATGCATGTCAAGGTAAATTTTATAATATCATATTGTTTATTGCAGAAGCCAGCAACCTTACAGGATTACAGATTCTTCTCCACGGGTTCAGTGTCACGCCTCCCGTGCCACTCCAGGAAGAATATTGCCAGAGTCTGCAGCACTATTTTACTCATTTTCTCATTTATTCTACAGTGAATGGAAGAGAGAGGGACCCATGAGGACCAAGGAGACAGTCTGAAGCCTTTGGTTTTAGCAGTATCAGGATAAACCACACATATATTGTGTGGCTGCCTCGTGTTCTGTTGTCATTAGACTCAGCCCTGTTCAAAGGGTTTGTTTTTGCTCAGGGATCCCTGCAACCTGTGCTCCAAATGAGAGACAATATTTCCTTTTAAGATGACTTATGTTCCCGGGAGGGGGATGTCAGAAGTCTATGTGTCTTTAATGCAGGGAGTCATAAAATCAGTAGCTAATTGATCTATGTCAGCACTCAGTTTTAGGAGGAGGGTGGCTTTGAGTGAAAAATACAATATGTGAAGTGGTTTAATTTTTTTTGGATTACCCTTTACCAGGTAGCGTGTAATTGCATTAGTAATCGGGCTCCTTGGAGCAGAATCTCAAACAAAGGATTAGTGCGAAGGAAGATGGAAGAATGCTGACTTCACAATAACTCACCGTCTTCCTAACACGATTATATAAATAAATTCAAGCAATATTTTTCAAGACGCTGGAGCCTGATCGTAAAGGCGTGAGGGGGCCCGGGGCCTCTGCATGGCCCCTGGTTGGCAGGCAGTAACTGATTGCTGTGGTTGCGAAGGGCAGTCCCCAGGTGGTGAAATATCCAATATCTCTGAATTATCTGTCAGCACTCAGAAATTATTGAAGTCGGGCAGACTTCTCCAGTGGGGAGCAGGAACATTTTGCCTTCATTTGGCTGAACAATGGGGTTAAAATGGAAACGTCCCTGCTGTGACCTCCCACCAGCCCATGTGGGTCATCCGGCTGGCTGTCAGTGACGGGAGCCGTGCCGGTCTGACGCTGGACAGCTAACTTCTTGGCCCCTGGAGCCAAGGAGTCCACGAGCTGAATTTCAGGCTCCCATCTCGCCACCAGCAGGGGTTAGCTAATCCAGCCTGTTTTGTTCTTCCTGTCCACACCACAAAGACAGCGGGCATGTCCTTCCTCGCTGAATGAAGCTGGGTCTGGATGACACATCAGAGAGCGGTGACATGCTGTCTGCATTGTTTGCTGAGAGCCTTTGAAATGCTGTTTTCACTTAAGCCAAAGCATTGCCTTTGAGGCCGTAGTTGTTTCATTTCCATTTTGCCAGGGCTGGGCAAGAAGCCCGAGTGACAGAACAAGCCCCTTTCCTCCTGGTCCCCATGGACCACGGTAGCGTGAGAGAAGGATTGAAACCCCAAGTGCTTCCTAGTTACTCTCAGAAACGAGACTTGGAAATCCAGCTTACGTGACTCTCATGCTCTCTGCAGGAGTAGTTAAGGTGACACTGGGCATAGGGACTCAGCAACAGATGCACCACTCGGCTGTGGAACCAAAGAAGCCAAGCAAGGCCGACTCTCTAGCTGTGTGCTTCCTCCCTCCCTTTCTCCCTCCTTCCCTTTTTCCCTCCCTCCCTCCCTCCTTCCTTCCCTCCTTCCCTCCTTCCTTCCTTTTTTCCTTCCTTCCTTCCTTGGTCCCCTCCTCCTCTCTCTTCCCTCCCTCTCCTCCTTTGTTTCCTGGGGACTGAACCCAGGACCTTTGCACTGAGCTGCACCCCTAACCTTTTAATTTTGAGATAGAGCCTCACCAAATTGTGCAGGCTAAGCTCAAACTCACAGTCATCCAGGGTCAGTTTTCTGAGTAGCTGGAGTTATAGGTCTGTAACCCTATAACCAGCTAAGCTACTTGATTTTTTTTTTTTTTTTGTACTGGCAATTGAACTCAGGACCATGAACTTTCCAGGCAGTCGCTTGTACTGCTGAGCTATATCCCTGGACCTGCTACTTGATTTTTATTTATTTATTTACTTACTGTTTTGCTACTTGATTTTTAAGCCTCAGCTTTTTCATCAGTAAAATGAGAAAAATTTAAAATTTTTCTTTGTGGTTTGTTTTGTAAGGATCAAATTAAACAATAGATGGGGAAATACTTCTCATACTTCATGCAAAAGCAAAAGGTTGTTGCTAACTCTGGCTCACTGAATACAGATTTTCAATTGAATGAGTTTCCTCCAGGCCTTGAACAACTTCACATTGGCTCATCTAGTTCTCTGCCTGGTATGTTCTCCCCTCCCTGACTGGTTTTGAACCAGCTTTTCTGGATCATCTATTACATTCTCTTGGTCTTCATGGAGCAGATCCTGCTCAGCCTTGAATCTCCTAGTACTTTTTCTCTGATAGCTCTAACTTGGTGTGGTAGTTCTGGGCCCCGCAGCAACCACTGCATTCACAGGCATTACATTGTGTCAGATGCCAGGGCCCAAAGAAAGCTGGCAGGTGTAGCTCAGTCTCGGTGCTGGATATGAATCATCATGAGTCTGCAAACCCCTTGGAAGCAAAGATGGAAATTTATAACCCAACTATTGGGTCATCCATTGATTTGAACCTGTGCTCGATCTGCTTGTGCACTAAGCCGAGACAGTGTCTCCTTACCTTTTCCATCCAGGTCCTTCACTGGGTTACCCCTAGTCCCAGCCCTGCTTCTGCTTGTGCCAGGTGTGCAGGGGAATTCAGAGACAAATAGAAATGCGTCTGTTGCCTTCAAGACATTTGCCATCTATTTGGAGGCATTCAGCAAGAATACAAACATAAATAAAAAGGAATTTTTACGTGCTTATTTGTGCAACAAGTACTTACTGATCTGTGTTCCAGGCTCCTTGCTAGACACTGAAGATGCAGGCTGGATCCAACTCACAGTCACTGCTCTGGCAAAGCTCACAGCCCTCTGGAGGAGATGGACATGGCCCTGGACAGATCCAGTCAAGGGTATGTGGGCCATGGTAGGATGTGCAAGGCTAAGGGAGAATGCTCAACAGACAGTGCAGAACTAGGAGGTCAGGAAGGCTTCTCAGAGGAGGCAGCACTTGGCTGAGATGTGTGAGGTGAGAAGAACTGGCTAGAAAAGAGGAGGTAGAGCTCGCTCCCGGCAGAAGAAACACAGACAGTAAGGCACAAGAATAAGGTGAGCTGTAAAAATAACATGACATTGCTAGAGCTCAGAAAAGGATGAGCAGTGGGGCTGGAAACGTTGATGGATCAGCCAACTAAAACCTAGGAATTACCCTGAAAGACAAGGTTTGCTGTTATGTCCACATTACAGAGGGAAAATGAGGATCAGACAGGTTGGGTACTTGTCCAAGTCACAGAACTAGCAAGGGTTAGAACTGAAATTTCTTGACTCCTCACCCTTGAAGAGATGAGGTGGTCTGCTGACAAAAAGTATGGGCTAGACTTTCTTTCTTTCTTTTCCTTTTGTTGGTATGGGGATGCAAACTCAGGGCACTGTGCTTGCCAGGAAAGCACTCTGCTGTTGAGCTATATCCCCAGCCCTTAGGCTAGACTTTCTACAACTGGTGATCTGAGTAACATTGCAAAGTTAATTAACTACTCTGTGCTTACGAGTCCTCATTTAGAAAGGGGGGGTACTACTAGTATTACTAGTATTCTACTCTATGGGGTTTGGTCTGCAGAGGATTCAATGAGTTAATACATATAATGCATTTTGTAGACAGTCTAGAACATAATAAAGACCCAATACACATTAGCTACTATTATTAGACTGGATTGAGAGGAGAAAGATTTTTAAAAATCACATCTCAGTTTAGAGTCCACTACAATCATGGGAGGCTTCAGCACTGGGAGTGAGGGAGAGGGTAAGTAGGCAGGTAAAACGCTATATTCCCTTTCAGGATGTCAATCTGGGGTCCAAGCCTTTATCACCTCAAGAGCTTAGTTTCTGTGTCCCTTTAAGCTGCTCACAGATGAGGGGGACTCGCGCTGCCTCGAGAAAGGTTGGTTGCTCCTGAGAACAATATAGATTTCTTTGTGAGCTTCAGGAAGCCACATCCCAGAGCACTGCAGTATTGACTCAACCTGCTGGGACGTGTGGTTGCCAGGGGCACTGCAATCAGTTCTGTGGCCCAGTCCTTCTCCCTGAGCTCTCAAAGACTGTTTCCAACCAAGTGGTTTAGGGCCTGTCACTTCCAGGACTGTATGTTTTCCTTCCCGGGAGGCAGGAGCCAGATGTCAAGGTCTGGTCAGAGGCAAGGTGGCTGGAGGGGCCAGCTAGGAGCTCCTGGAATGGATGAGAAAGAGACAGCTTGGTACTGCATGCCCTGGACCTTTCATGACCCAAACAGCCCCAGCATCAGTGAGCTTTGTTGGGTACTGTGGAGGAGAGTAACCTGAATGCATTCTCTGGTCCTGCCTTATTTGGTCTGTGAATCCCCTAGACTAACCCACTGCTTTGTCTGACTTCTGTCTGTTCATGTGCTAGGAACTGTGGCAGGAGGAGTTCAGAGAAGACAGGAGGGCCCATGTGGTTTTCGACAGTCAGGGGAGGCTTTTTTGGGTTGAGGTGGTATCTGGGTATGTGGTAAAAGGGTGGGTGAAGGTTGGATATATAGAGAGGGACAGGTGCCATGGTGGAGATGACATGGAATTGAACTCTGAGTATTCAGTTGGAAGATTATCCACCTAGCTTCCTCACTGGAAAGTAGCAGTGGGTCAGAGCAGCAGCTCACAGGGTCATTACATAAATGAGTGACATGAAGATTTCAGTTCTAGTTTTGATGCCATCATTATACTGCATTATGACCTTGATAATATATACACACACCTCTAGAACTGGGGGGTGTGTGGTCAATGCTACTCAAACCACAAGACCTGAGAGTAGGGATAGAAGCAATTTTCAGAGGAAAATTGGCATGCTGCATTAGCTATTCATTGCTGGGACATAATACCCCTCATGGTTTCTGAGGATTCAGTCCATAGTTGGTTGGCTCCAGGGCAGAAACATCATATGAGAAGGCTATGGTGGAACAAAGATGCTTAGTACATGGGGTCTGGGAAGCAGAGTAGCAGAACAGTGCTGAATAGGAGAATCTAAGGACCATATATAGAATCCAAGGCCATGCCTGATGATGTACCCAGAGACACCTACAAGTGTGCTTTACTAATCTCTGGGGTGTTTGTTAATGTAATCAAGTTGACATATCATGATTATCAGTCACAGATGCCATTACTGGAGGCAGGAGAATGGATGATGGGAAGGTGTTCTGGTTACTTTTCTCTCATTACTGACACAAAATACATGAACTCCAAAGTTAAAGGGGGAAAGGTTTATTTAACTCACAGTTTGTAGAGGTTTCAGTCCACAATCAGCTAGCTCCAAATCAGAGTAGTGTGGCACAGGGCAAGAGTTCATGGCGGTGAAAGACAACAAAAGCAACAAGAGCAAAGGGGGAGAGGTAAGGCTCTTTCCTCCCTTATTTGTATGTAGGCTACCTGCCCTAAGTCAGGTGTAGCATGCATGCCCACAATCTCAGCACTAGACAATGAACCAATCACAAACTCTTTAGATTCAGCCACTTCTGAAAAACCTGCCCCTCATGACCACACTCACACACACACACACACACACACACACACACACACTCATTCAGAGACAGAAAGTTGTTCAGTGGTTCATTGCTCCCATTACTCTTTACAACCCCTTCACAAAAGCCAAGTTGCTCACTACAGTAGCCAAGGGGTAGTACATGAGGTAAGTCTGAGTAAAAACCAGGAGTCAAATTTCTCAGTTCATGGTTGGTCTTCTTCACACTGGCCAGGGTGAGATTCTCGAAGTGCCTCAGAAGCCTGCAGTGTAATTCCTCATGGCCAGATAATATTTTCAAGGGGAGGAAATGGAAGGCTTATTGGCTGACTCATGTATTCATTCATTGTCAAGAGTTCACAAACATCTTTTCTGATTGGCTGAGAAAATGTATGAGTCAGGATTGCCTGCATTATGCTGACATAACAAACATCTCCCAAAGTTCTATAACATCAGTCAACAGGGTTTATTTCTTGTTCATGCTGTGTGACCATCTTGGGTTGGTTGGGGATGTGTTGTTCATCCTTCCTATGGGATCAAGTTCATAGAGCAGCAGCACTCTAGACTAGCTCATTCCTTGTGGCAGGGAGAGAGCTTGTAAGGCACATGCTGGGTTTTAGTGTTAGAGAGTGAGTGAGTGAGGAGGGTTAAGTCTGGAAAAGTAGGTAGGGATGAGCACTCCTCAAAGGTCCCTGTGTGGAAGGCGTGGTAATCAGGGTGATGCTACTGGGAAATTGGTGGCACCTTTAAGAGTTGGAGCTTTAATGGAATGTCCTTAGGTCATTGGGGGTTGTGTCCCTGGAGGGGATTGTTGGACCCCAGGCTCTCACTCTTTCGTTCTCTTCCTGGCTCCTAAGGTGAGTAGTTTTCTGTATCACCTGTTCCCACCACAATATGTTGCCCTCACCAGGGGCCCAAACCAATAGACTACTTGCCAGAATGAACCTCTCCTTATGAGATACTTGCCTCAGGTATTCTGTTATAGTCAGGCAAATCTGATTCATTCAGGGCTTGATGGCAAAGCCCTTGGATACCATGGTAAGGAGTTTATGGAAGGAATTTGACTTTGTCTTTTGGTCAGACCTTCCTCAGAATTCAACTCACCCCTGGAGTTGAACTTTCCTTCTTGGCACTCAGGATCAGAGGAGCACTTCTCAGGACAGATCCACGTTCTTGAGGACTCCTGGCCAGCAGCTGCATACATCAGATCCTGCCTTAATGTTTCCAGGTTGGACCTGGAAAGTCTGCATCATCAAAAAGAAGACACTTTTCTGGAGCAGCAGTGCCTACTAGAAACAATGGCTACAATGTGCTGGGGACCTCAGTGGAAGACCGTGTAAACTGCTCTGGTGAATGGACGCTTTTCCAGAAGTAGAGGCTGCATGGAGCCCTGTGCCTAGGGATAAACCTGTGGTCAGCTGTCACAGCCTCACAGGGAGCCTCCCAGCCACCCATTGCAGGTGGCCCAGGTAAAGTGGCCCCTTCTGGCTCTTCTGGGCTGGCTGTCCTCACCCACCCTGCAAAAGCTTCCTGTCTATACTGTAGTCCAAAGACCCTGCTTGAGAACCCATTCTCCTTTAGCCCCTCTTATAAGTTTTGCCCCCCAGTAGGTGTGGAAGTCCTAACCTCCAGCACTAGTGAATGTAACCTTATTTGGAAATGGGATGATCAAGTTCACTTGATCCACGCAAGATGAGATTAGAGCAATCCCTAATCTGACTGGGTCCTAATAAAAAGAAGGAAATTTGGAAATAGAGACAGACATGCTCTTAGAGAGAATGCGATGAGAGCGTGAAGGCACAGTTGGGGTGAGGGCTGGGGGGCATTGAAGATGGCTAACAAGCCCCTGGAAGCCAGGAGAGAGGCTAGAACAGATTTCCTCTCCTAGCCTGGGAAAGAACCAGCCAGGTGTCCTCTGATCTCGGACACCCGACCTCTAGAACTAGGAGATAATGCGCTTCTGTTGCTTAAACCACTCAGTCTGTGGCCCTTTATTACAACAGGAAGCGAGGTACCCAGAGAAGGCAACTTCTGCCCCACTCTGGTCCGCCTGCCAATGCTCTCCAGTGCCACTGGAGCCCGACCTATGGACCTGAGGAATGAACAAAGGTATTTTGTCGTTTAAAGTGACTGAGAAGACTCACACACAGTGCAAAGACAGGCTGTGAGGGCTATGGAGGAACTTGGAAGGGCTGTGCAAAGACAGGCTGTGAGGGCTAACA
>NW_004955433.1:7194628-7241079 GCF_000276665.1 Chinchilla lanigera
TATATATATATATATATAAATGTTAGTATTGTAGCCACATGTGTGTGATTTATAAATACCTGCATACACTTAGATTGGGGGAAGTCCATGTTCAAAACATTTTAACTGATAAGAGTTTGAGAAATATAGGTCAGAGAGTACTATTGGGAGAGGGTGGGATCATCACGCGTCTTAGGGTAGATTCAAGGGAACAAACTGGGGAAGAGATTTTTAAAACTCAAATGAGAAATCTCATGAATGTAAAAGAAGCTTTCACAAACAAAAGATGGAGACTAAAAGGTCGCTCTGACCTTGCACTTGAGCAGAGCCCTCGGAATATTTATTCCTTGTTCACAACGTCATCACACTTATCACCATTTGTAATGTGCTGGCTTCCTCCCAGCAGAGGCCTCATTTGTGCTACCTTGAGGCCTTCTGTGCCCAGCTTGTCTGCTGTAAGGTCACAGGAAGTAAGGACATTGCTCAACATGGAGTGGGGTTCTATCTGGCCTTGGCAGGGCCTGAGTTCCGGCACCAGAACACAGAAAATCTCTTGATGTCATTTCATTTTATGACAGGTGAATGGTAGGCTAGAAGGAGGCAAGAAGGGAGAATGGGGGAGAGAGAAAGAGAGAGAGAGAGAGAGGAGGGAGAGAGAGGGAGAGAGAGAGGGAGAGAGAGAGAGAGAGCCTCAGAGGGAGAGAGAGAGGGCCTTGGAGAGGTAAACAAACAATGATGCAGGACGATTGTCTGGAGAAGCAGAGGTAAGGATGGTTGAGGGTTGAAGAACAAGCAGCTGTTTAGAGGCAGAAAAGCAGGGCAAAACCATGAGATAAATTTTCCATTGTGAAAGATGGTGCAAACACTTGGTAATTTTGTCATACATTATGATTTCAATGTCTAGGGCTTTGCTTATATATGATCCCAATTGTATTTGTTTTGTTCACTTATTTAAATAAAACTGCATCTCTCATAATGGGTTATTTTGGCCATTATATTATAGATCTTAGCAGGAGCCAGGCTCTTTGGGAAAGGGCATAGTTTGGGAACCTCTGGGGCACTAATCTTCAGGGAAGCTGTGAGTGTCAGCCACTAAACCACCCCCTTGTCCTAGTTCTTTCCCCCTGGAAAGCTGAGAGCAGGGCCCCTACCCCAAGAGATGCTTCGATTCCAGGAGAGAACAGAAAGAATGCAAGGAAGGGCTCCAGGATGCCTCTTTTTCTCTCCTCCTGTGTTACCATAGTATCTCGTTTCCTTGGTTACCGGTGGCCAAGGAAAGGACACTGGGTGAGTGCAAGATTTTGATGGAGCTCTCTAAAGAAAGATGTCAGTGAGGACCCAGTCTCTTCTTAAAGAACACTCAGTCTGAGAAGTAGCTCAGGAGTTGGGGTGGGGAGGGAATGGAAGTTAGAATGTAGAGATTTCCTTTCATCCAACAGAAATGAAGTGCTTAAAGATGACCCTGAGGAATGAAAGCCAGGAACACCTTAACCAGCTTTGGTATCACTGGAGATCTGGAATGGACAGGAAGGCCGTGATGCTGGCAAAGAAACGACTTCTGCCAGTGGTTATTTGGCCTGTACCCCACTTGGGCTAGCTCTCTGCCATAACAGCACTCTTGGGAATGTGGGGTTATGCCACTACAGCTCTGAGCACCTGGCATTGTCCTCGACCTTTCCCCAGAGATCACACTAGACCTCTGAAACCTCCCTTGAAAGCCTGTGGATTTCTCTTTTCTTTCCTTTGCGTCTTTCTTCTTTTTTTCTCACTAACAGATGTGAAGGACAATAGCCTTCAGTTTTACCCATTTTTAAAGGTTAAGGTATCAGTCTATCCAATAAGTTTAGCCTGACTTTACCAGAACAGGGTACCTTTCTCCAAGAAGACAAGGAACTACATGAATATTTTAGCATTCACTGCATTGTTTACTAATTAGATGATTACTCATCTGTCTCCTCTGCCTGCTTTTCAGTTTTCTTGTTTCATATCTTTTTTCTTAAAGTGTTTTTTGGAGAAAGAGATGGGCAACATATAAAGATGACTTTAAACAATAGATCAGTACAAAAGAGTATACGACGAGAAATATCCTCAGACTAGAGACTTTCCTTCTCTTCACCCACCCCACCCTGCCCCACCCCAAAGTAGCTGTTGTTATGAATTCTTGTGTATTCTTTTAGAGACTTGGTGCAAATATATCATTCATCTGCCTGCCTCTCTGCGACTCCTTCTATATCCCTCCCCCTCTCTGTAGCACAAACAATACAATGTGATCCACACTGCTTTGCTCATTACCTTAGAAAAGCTAACTACCTGTTTTGAAGATTTTTCATATCAATATGTATGGAACTGCCTCATTAAAAGAATAGCATAGGTGTCCACTGCATGGACCTACCTCTTATTCATCCTGGGTTTCCAACCCCCAGTACTGAGCTCAGCATATAGACAGGAAAATTTGTCATGTAAATGAGTGAATGAAAATTCTTCATCACAGGACAGATTTTTACTTAGACTATCAAGAATATGAAAATGACAACTGTATGAGAAGCATTTTTACCCCCAGTGTGAGAAATATGTACTCTGTCGGGAGTGGTGGTGGGTAATAGGAAACAGAAACAAAAGGAGGAGGACCTGGACATAAGAGCCAGCCTTCCTGGGCTTTTAGTTTTATTTCTTTATTTGATGCACAGGTGGTCTCGGCTGATGTTCTGTGAATACTGAGCTGTGGGGTCTGGATTTTTTCTGTCTATTTTGGGTTGGGAGCACGGTGATAGCTCTTCTGGCTTTCCTTCCTGGTGACCTCCAGTCCCGCGCAGCCTGGATTTTTGCATTGAGCTGCCATACGCAGTGTGAGGCTGGGCTCCTTGCATGGTGGCAGAGGTCATGCCCGCCAGCCCTGCACTCACCCTACACTCCCAGTCACGTTTAGGTGTCCCATGGAGATGGCCACTCCTGGAAGTGCAGCTCCTTCTCCCATTCTCTGTCTGGACCAAAGCTAATGGTGAGCCTATGGCACACGTGCCTCAGCAGGCATGCAGAGCTCTCTCTCTCCATCCACTCTGAGTCAAGTCACCCCAGCAGCTGAGCATCAGAAAATACTTTTTTTTTCCCCTGAACTAAAACATCAGTATTGAGATTTAACTGCAGTGTTGGCACTTTCTGATAAATAAGTGGGCTTTGGGTTGCCGTTTGGGCACTAGGTCTCTAAAAGATTTCCCATCAGCAGTCTGAGGTATTCTCTGAGCCCTGTAGTTACTCCACAGGAGCCTGTGTCCTGAACTTAGTGCTCAGGACTTACTGCTGTTACTTTGGGCCCACTTTGAAGAAGATAGTATCAGGCATCTTGAAGGAGACTGTGCTTGCTGAAGGAGGTAACCAAAGGGTGCCCTAACACTTGGTAAAACTGGTAGGACCTTTGAAGACCAGCTGCACATTCTGCTCTTTTATTCCCATGGAAAATGTCCTCAACAAACTTCTTCATCGGGGGACCAGGAATAGTTGGTACCTGCTTATCCTCGAGTTTCAGTATCTGCTAGCCTGTGGAATTCAAACAATCTAATTAAACCCTCCTGTGGGAATAAGGGCCCCTGCACCCTGCCTCACACAGGCCCTGGCAGCTTATTCATTTCCTGAGAGCAGCTCCTGCATGGCCCTTTGTAATGTGTGGTGTCCTCTTGTCCTGGGCTGTGAGCATAGATGACTGATAAACTTCTGCTCATCTCATCTGCCCAGTGCCAGGTGTCATGTGTTCAGCCATCCCAACAGTGTAGGGTGGAAATCCCTCATCAGTGGAGTGACCAGGAGGCTAAGAACAGAGGATGCCTCAACTTGAACTCGTGTGTATCATCTGGGACATTTATTTTAAATGAGTTTCCTGGAAATCTAAACCCAAGATACTCTGTAAGTCTGGTGTAGAGCCTTGGAACCTGTATTTTAATAAGACCAACTGATGCTCACTAGGTGATATGTGCCCCACGGGTTCCAAAGCCCCTCCTTGAAGTCTAAGTGTTCCACAGATCTGGAACATCCTCTCTGGTTTTCCTGCTTAACTCTACCCTCCCCTTTAAGTGTGGGTCCCAGCTCACTGGCACCATTAACATTGGTTCAGAAAGCCAGGGATGGAGCAGTTCAGAAAACTGTGCCATGGGACCCCACTGAGCACAGAGCTTGGGGTTCAGAGGAACATCATTCAGGAGGGAATGCAGGTAGAATGCAGACATGACTCAGGATGTAAACCTTCTCCTGAAGCAGGAAAGGTACCTTGCCTGTGAGGATCAGGAGTACCTTCTGAGTCTCTATTAGTAATTAGAATCTAAGTTTATAGGGAATCAGAGGATTCAGCGCAGCCCATTCATGGCTTCTATGTACGTCTTTGCTCATTTACTCCCCTTGTTTACTGACAACAGTCTGCGTTCCAGGGACATATTACTATGCTACTGTGTCAGCTGCCAGATGTAAGACAGCTGTGGATCTTGTGCTGATGAGGAAAAGGAGGTAACAAAAGCCATGAAACACAGGACCCAGGGCACACATAACACTGGTGATTAGTGGCTCTGACAGAGAAGGTGCTGTGATTATATTAGGCCCACGTTAGCTAGGAGTCTCCTGTTGGTCAGCCACAGAAACCCAACTCGAAGAGTCCAGGCAGAAGAGGTGACTTGGAGCAGGCAACTGAGGAGCAGTGTGGAGGTCCAGGGGTGCCCTCTGTGTCACTGACCTCCTCCTGTTGGACTTCTTTTCTCCTGCTTTGCCTCATGACAAGGCTATGCCCTTACAGCCTATTGTCCAGTGAGAAACAGAGGACTTAGTTCTCTGTCCTTTGTAAATATCTCAGATTGACACTCCTTTCTGTGGGTGCAGAGGTAGAGATGCATTAGAAGTGTGAACAATAAAAGTGGTGGCACAGCTGAATAATTATGTATGTATGTATGTATGTATCTATCTACCTTCTATCATTTATCTCTCTATCTCTCTATCTATCATCTATCTATCGATCTATCATCTATCTATCATCAATCATGGGGGATTGAGTCTCGGGCCTTTGCACTGAGTTATATCTTCAGTACTTTGTAAAAGTTTTTATTTTGAGACAATTTAGGATCCTCCTGCCTCAGCCTCCTACAGTCCTGGGATTCCAGGGTGCCCCACAGTGCCAGCAGAAGAGCCCTTCAAATGCTTATCTTCTAGGGAATGAATGCACATCATGTTGAGCCACCACAGGTCTCCTGAGTGCAGTGGAGCATGCGGCCTCCTTCCCCAGAGAGGTGTGGCTGGCTGTGACTGCTTTTGGTGACAGCGACTTCAGTGCCATGGGCACTGCGGCTGGGGATGTCTCCTTCTTGGGTTGGTTTCTGTTATTTAAAAAAAAATTAAAATTTCTCCTTTTTATTATCAAATATATAGTGTACATATAATAAATCCATAAATATCTATAAAAATATATATAAAGGGTACATGTAGTATATATAATATTTATAATGCTTGTTTCAGAATAAATTAGGAAAATTCAGATAAGCAAAAAGCAAAATAAAAAGTTACTGTGGAACTCACTTTCTACGGGGAACACTTTAACATGCAGTCTTCCGTTTCTCTCTTCTCTCCCCTTCCCCCTCCCCTCTCTCCCTTCTTTTCTCTCTTTATCTCCACACATGTAAGTATACATAACTACACATGTGTGTGTACGCATACATATAACATAGACTCATAAACTGTGCTAGAGCCTGAATGAACTTTTGTATAAATAAGTACACCATTACAGCTCCTTTCTAGATGTCTCCACAGGCTTATGAGGGATGTTGGGCTGCAGTTCTACTTTCTTATAACATCTTTGTCATGTTTTGGTATTACAGTTGTACCAGCCTCACAAAATGAGTTGGGATGTAGTGTCTTCTTCTCCAGTCTTTGAAAAACTTTGTATAGGATTGTTGTAATTTCTTCCTTAAAATTAGTCAGTGAAGTTATGTAGGCTCAGGGTTTTTTCTTGTGGCAAAGTTTTAACCATTTAATTTCTTTGACAGATATGAGATTACCAGATTTTCCATTTTTTCTTTGAGTTTTCATTAATTTCTGTTTTTTCAAAGAATCTGATATATTTTTTCTAGTCTTTAAAATTTATTGGCACAAAATGTCCATAATAATCTGTTGGTATCCTTTTACTTTCTCTAGTATCTATAGTAAAGTCTCTTTTGTCATGCTTGATTGTCTCCACCTCCATCCTGGCTAGGGATTTATGAATTTTATTGTCTTTTGAAATTACTGACTGTTACCTGGGTGTGGCAGCACACTCCTGTAATCCCAGCATTTGGGAGGCTGAGGCAGGATGATCACCATGTGTTTGCGGCCAGCCTAAGCTACACAATGAGACCCTGTCTCAAAAAAAAAAAAAAAAAAAAAGAAATTACTGACTGTTGGTTCATTGATTTTAAATCTTTATTTCCTAATTTAAATATTTAAATGTATAAATTTTCTTCTAAGCACTACTTAAGCTGTATCACGTAAGGTTTGACATCTTTTCATTATAATTTAGCTCAAATACATTTTCTGATTTCCCTTCTGATTTTTAAAATTTGACATATAGGTTATTTAAAAGTGTGTTGTTTCCAAACATTTGGGCACTTCCCAAATCCTTCTTTGTTAATAATTTTTAATTTGATTCCATATGATTAGAGTACCAATCCTATGTGATTTCAATCCACTTAAATTTGCTGATGCATTTCTTAAATGTCCCAACATATGATCTCTCTTGGAAAACATCTGAAAGAATGTAACACTGTATTCTGCTGAGATTGGTTGTGGGTTCTATAAACATCAGGCACTCAAGTTGGTTGAGAGTGTTTTCAAGTATCTTTACAGATTTCCTGTATTATTCTATCAGTTACTGAGTGTTAAAATTTGAGTGCAATTGTAGACTTTTTCTCCTTTCATTTTTTCCAGTGTTCTGATACCAGATGGATCTGCATTTAGGACAGTTATGCATTGGGAGGATTCATTGTTAGGATGGTGAGGGTGAGGGAAATGTTTTAAGGAGGTGAAAATGTTCTTCATCTCGGCTGGTGTGGTTACGTGCATACACACAGGTGCATGTGTGTGTTAGCACTCAGAACCCATGGGCCTCAGGTGGGTGGAGGAGCAGGAAGAAGCTTTGGGAGACAGAAGGTATGGAGAAAGAGAGAAAGAGAGAGAGAGAGAGAGAGAGAGAGAGAGAGAGAGAGAGAGAGAGAGGAGAGAGAGAGAGAGAGAAGCCAAAATGCAGTGCCAAGATCATCCAGCACTGTCAGGGGGAAACTCTGGAGGGATATTAAGCAGGACACTGACATTATTGTTTTTGTTTTCCTCCAGTTACCTTTTTTTTGTGTGAAATTCTTAACAATCAACCGGTCATGCCAACCCAGAACCTTAAAAAAATGCACGACTAATGGAGAATGTTCCCGGGAGCAGCCTCTCTGTTGTTTTCCCCTCTCCCTCCCCACTACACTCTATGTCCAGAGGCAGCACCATGGGCTATGCCCAGGATGTGTAGGCTTAGTCTTCGGTAGTTCACTGAACCTCCTCTGTGTGCAGTGCTGTGCTGGAGACTGTGGGCATGCAAGAATGGATGCTGAGGTGTCTGTCACCTTCTTCAAGGATCTGGTCTAGTCACAGAATTAAGGGTTGCCTGAAATAATTAACAAGTGGAGAAAGGCGAGGTCAAAGTTCAACATCAGATTGGTGGCTAGCATCTAACCAAGAGTCACAGGAATTCAGAGATTCATGACAAGGCAAAGTTGGGCTTGGGAGTCCAGCAGAGACATTGATAAAAGATGCCCAAAGCAACTCTAGTCCTGCTGATCCTGCTGGAGAAAATAGCCATGTTGGAGTAAACCAGAGTGACAGGAGCTACCTCACTCAGAGCTGTCCTGCTCCCAACCTGTCTCCTTAATATCTGTGATCCTGGCAGCAGTGATAAGTTCAAGGCTGAACAGTACTACCCTGACCTTTAAATGTCTGTGGGTAAATAGCAACTAGCTGGGTGTGGGAGAGGGAGCCCTTAGCCAGAGTTGTATAGCCCTTGAGGACTAGCCTTACAAGTCGCATTTCTGGCCTGATTTGAGCCTGTTCAGAAAGTCCTTGTCTTAGTTACTTTTCTCATTGCTGAGACAAAATACCTGACACTCAAAGTCAAGGGAGAAAAGGTTTATTATTACAGTTTGTAGAGGTTTCAATCCATAATCAGCTGGCTCAAAGGCAGGGTGCCATCGCAGAGGAGAAACAGTTCATGGCTTGGAAGGTGGTAGGCAGGAGGCAGCAAAAGCAGAGAAGTAGCGAGGAAGCAAGTGACAGCAGCAACCCTTGTTGCTCCTCATTCTGTCCCTTGAATTCTATCCAGGCAACCCACCCTTAGGGTGGGTAGCACTTATGCCCAGGGTGGGGCACCCTTAGTCTTAGCACCATGCCCTGAATCAATCCCTATATCCTTGATGCCAGCATCACACATCTTCTATCCAGCCACCTCAGAAAAGCCCCATTAATGACTGCATGAAGCTTTGAGGGGACATCTAGATATCAGCCCTCCTCCAAAGTAAGCAACCAGCCAGTTAGCTGCAAGCACTTATTGAGTACCTGCTCTCTGCTTGGTGACACAGGCATGATGGGGGACTTCAAAGAACTTCGAGCCACCCAGAAAAGGCAGCGTGCATGTGGAACAGTGACCACAGTGGAGCAGGAAAGAGCCTGACTCTGCATCCAGGAAGCCCTAAGCCAGACTTCCAGCTTCACCTTTACTTAGGAACAATAGAAGCCACAAAAAGGGCTTCTCTCTGTGCTTCAGTTTCTGATCTGTAAAACAAGCATAATCATAAGACCTTTTAAATTGATATGAAAGAAGCATAGGTTTTGGCAAATAGTCTGCACTCAACAAATGTTAGTCTTTTTAAAAACAGAACGGCTCAGTAACTGTTATCCACATTATTATACTTATTTGCATTCGCAGTAATAACTGTATGACTCACATTGGGTTCTACAAGGGACTCTGTGATAGCAGTTGAGTGTGGGGTATGACAACCCCTTCCTGTCCCTGAGCAAAGTAGTAGCTACCCAGAGAGATCAGGAAAAACCCCAGGGTGGATGGGGAAGGTGTTCAGGCAGAGTAAATGGCCATTGGGTTGCTTCACATTTAAGTAGAGTAGAGGTACCCAACAACAGGCTATATTCAGTTCTGGGTGAGTTATGATCAGTAGGTTTTGAACACTTGTCTTAGTTATTTTTCTCTCACTGCTGGGACAAAATACTTGACGCCCAAAATTAAGGAAGAAAAGGTTTATTTTGCTTATGGTTTGTGGAGGTTTCAGTCCATACTTGGCAGGTTACAAGGCAAAGTGGCACAGGGCAGAGGGCAGGACACAGCAAAGCAACAAGCACAAAAAGGGAGGAATGGCTGCAAGTAGCCTCTTCCTCTCCCTTACATATGCAAACTATCCACTCCAGGGCGGGTGTAGCTCTCACACCCATAATCAATCAAACTCTAAAAGCCTGCCCCATGACCCCATGAGGCTTTGGGGGGACACACAGACACAAACCATAACAACACTGTTTTTGAGATGGTTGCCATGATTCAGGACCTACATTGTGTAAAGTGTAGGTTGACAGATTTCTTTGAAAAATCAGAATATTTAGTGATGCAACATGGCAGGGTCTTGTCATAAAAATGAGGAAATACCTTGATCAGGTATATGGGGGACTGTATGGAGCGGCTGTTTCCAAAAGTGTGGATTTAGGGTTAGAGGGGCCAATAAAGAATGGTGCAGTACCCCAGAAAGAAATAACAGGAAGCCATTACAAGCACTGCTCCTGAAGAGACAAAGGAAGGGAAAACAGAGAAGAGTTTGTGGGACAGGGCTTTCTGATAAGAGATGTGGCCTCAGCAGAGTCACAGCCAGCCCCAGGCATCTGGAGGAAAGGAGCCCGGGGAATAAGGAGCTTGGCTCCCTTTCTTCCCACCGTTGTATAACCTGTGGTGTCTCCCGGCTTAACCAGCACCAGCCAAGAAAGCTTCTGTGACAATGGACTCGGCACTTTCCAAAACCTCAGCAACCAGACACTTGTGACACTTGTGGCTGTTGAGTACTTGAAAGGGGACTAGTGACTGAAGAGCAAAAATTTTAATTTTATTTCTTAAGTAATTTAGAAGCAAATAACTACATGTGGTTCATGGCCATGTTGTACAGCACAAGCAAATGATCAGCGGGCCAGAGGCCAGGGCCACCCTGAGATTCAGCCTGCAAAAAATCACCCTCCTGGGCATGGAACAGAGTGGCAAGGGTGGAGATGGGGCGGGGCTGGAAGGCAGCAGAGGGCAGCCCACAGCTACGGTTGGCTGGAGGGGAGACTCAGTGCAGTTCTCGCCTAGGCGGAGGTCTCTCATCTATGTTACCTTTCTGGCTCTTTCAGTGGCCCTCAAACGGATGCTTGTGTGATGTGTTGAATTGTGTCCCTCCATCCTCACGTCACGTGTGGAAGTCGTAACCCTCAGTGTCTCAGAATGTGACATTTGGAGAGAGGGTCTTTCAGGGGTAATCAAGTTAAAATGAGTTCATTACAGTGCACTAATGACTGATACGATTTCTGTCCTCAGAAAAGAGAGAGGCTGGGGAGATAGCTCGGCGGTATAGTGTCTGCCTGGCAAGTACAAGGTCCTGAGTTCAATTTCCAGTACTGGAGAGAGAGAGAGAAAGAGAGAGAGAGAAAGGGAGAGAGACAGAGTAGGACCTGGGGCAGACACACCTAGAGGGAAGGTGATGCAAAGAGACTCAGGAGAAGGCAGCATGGATAAGCTAGGGAGAGAGGCCGGTAACAGGTCCTGCCTCAGCTTCAGCAGGAAACAAGCTTCAGACGCTTTGCATTTGGAAGTCCTCCAACTGTGGCGAACTGTGACGCAATCAGTTTCTGTAATCTAAGCCACCCAGCTCATGGTCCAAGCCTCAGCAAACAGAAGTTTTATAGCCATCTTTCTGAAACCGTGGAGATTCTGCGATTCTGTTCCCCAGTTCCCCCAAAGTTAGGTGTGATGCACTGTAGATCTCTGGGGAAAAGGAGGTTTGAAGTCCCTTGGAGCACCGCACACAAGGCCACCAGACCTCAGAGTCAGTGTGAGCCATAGGACAGGTCCGCGCCATACTTTCAGGGGCACAAAGTGACCCCATGGCTCACTTGTCACTGCTATGGAGGCTTTCTCCCAGAGTCTGTCCTCATAGCCTTGTTCAGAGCCACAGAGCTTTATAAAGGCCCTGGGCAGTTAACTGTAGCTCTGTCAGCGTGCGGGGCTTTCAGGCCCAGTGGGGTCTAGGGGGCTGCTCATCCTGGCTACTGTGGCGTCACTTTCTTAGGGTCAGACGTGTCCCTCTACATGAGTTCTTTTGAACACACAGCCTGTCTGTTTGCATTAACTGGTTGGTAGATACAAGCCCTACGGACTTAGTTTTACTGCATATGCCAGCAAGGCTTATGCCAAATTAGCACTGGAAAACTTAACACAACAGCCACAACCACAAAAAAAATCAGAGGCTGAGCATATATTTTTGAGTCCACCTTGCAGCTGCCTTTTCCTCCCATTGAACAAAGTCCTCTTGCACCATCATGATGGCATTTAGTTCCTGAAAGAGATCTGGAGGCGCCCTGAACCCACAATTTCTCTCTGGGGTTCCTGAGAGAGGGCACAATGCTCACAAGGAACAGTTGCTGGATTCAAGCTGCAGCCTCATTTTACAGAAAGCTAACTTAACGTGCAAAGCAGAACTTTGTTGCCTTTTTGAAATTTTTAAATTGAGAAACAATAATTGTGTATGTTTACAGGGCACAATATGTTTTGATAAATACAAACATACATATATACATACATTGTGGAATGATTAAATCAATCTAGTTAACATAGAACCTTACCTGCTGGTTATTTATTGGCAGTTAGAATATTTAAATCTATCCTTTTTTTAGCAGCTTTGAAATATACAGCATATTACTAACAACAATAGGCATCACGTTGTAGGGTAGACCTCAAAAACTCATTTCTCCTGAAACCTAGTTCCCCCTTATCGACATCTCCCCTTTCCCTACACCCCTCCAACCTTTAGCTCTAGCAACCCCTTCCTACTCTCTACCTCTTAAAAACTTGCCTGCTTTTTTTTTTTTTTTTATTTGAACTTGCCTGTTTTGATTCCACATGTTCATGAGATTGGGCAGTATTTGTCTTTCTGTGCCCGGACCATTTCACATAGCATAGTGTTGTCCAGGTTCACTACATTGTTGCAAATGCCAGGATTTCCTTCTTTATAAGGCTTAGTAATATTCCACTGTGTGTATCTTCCAGATTTCCTATCTGTGCATCTGCTGGCAGACACCAGCTATGAAGCGGAACCCTCAGTCACCTAGGTTGCTTTCTGATGCTGCAGGGTTTCTGGAGCTCCTCCTATCACAGCCATGGTTTGGCCAGGAAGCAGAAGGGTGGGCAGCCAATGGCACACATCACTGTCATCTTCTTAAGGAGTGTGCCTCCGTGTCGTGCCTCACACGTCTACTGACAGCCACTGGGCACTTGGCTGGGCACACTGACTCCGTAATACCTTTGGAGTCTGCTGCAAAGAAGAAGGGAGAACAGAGACTAGGAAACACCTGGAAAGCTCTGCCACAACCCAGACCAGCCACTGCCCAGGTCAGCCTGCCACATGTAGGCAAGAGTGCAGGGCGGCTGGAGGACTGGCCCTGTGCAGGGGGACTGAGCACATGGTGACACTAAGGGGGGAAAAAGCTCCAGGTGGTGGTGTCCCATGAATGCACACAGCTCCCCTGGGCTGATTCTCTCTGTAGCCCTGTCCATAATTGTGATAAATTTGAAAGCAAGGCCCAATGCCCAGGGGAGACCCTGACTGGAGAGCACCATGCAGCGGGGAAGCACCTGCACCTACCGATGTGGGGCACCAGCCAGGGGATCTCTGGGCAACTGGCCCCCCTTCCTTACTCCATACTTTCCCTAGTTGCCCAAATTTCCTCCAGGCTGCTTCAGAGGCTCTTTCGGGTGGGAGAGAGCTGCCCCAGGTGAAGGAGGGGGCTTCATTCCCAGGAGGCCTTGGGGAGGTGAGTGAAGCTAAGGCCTGACCTGTCCACCCCACTCAACAACTTCGCCCAGTGATGGAGACATTCAGATAGAGCAGATTCAGCCTTGCATTTATGGCTCTAAAAAGGCTTTAGGTCGTGCAGAGCCCAAGCAGAACCTGTGAGAACACAGGGATCTCATGTATTCTTCCCCTTGAGAAGAATCCACATCTCCATTCTAGGGCAAAGTACATAGAACTGGACACATTTTCCTGAGAGCAGTCTCTCTGGGACACTGACTTCCAGGAAGTCTACCTAAAGCTATTTGGCACAAATTCCCCAGAAGTTTCAGTCAGCTTCAATTTTAACTGTTTTAAATGTAGTGTTTCAGAATATTCTCCTTATAAAAGTGTATTGCAGCCCATGGTAAATGTCTGGGCAGAAGGATCAGAGCTGGTTTTGTTTCTGTCTTAGCATTTTTCTGTGCTATGTTGCAGGGATCAAATACACATTTTTATAAAGATTGAGCATGCAAAAATTTCTCAAAGGAAAAATCTCTTGTTGGCTAACAAAGTGGTCTAAAGGTCATTGCCTACTCATCCAGAAATATTTCACTGTAGAAAATTTGGAACATTTGGAAAAGCAAAAAGAAACAAGAAAAAATGTCTGTAGTGCCAAACCAAAACTTTTGGTATATAATTTAAACTTTTTATGTATATTCATGTATAGCTACTTCTTCTCATGTGCTGGGGTTATGTCTTGATATACCCGTTGTGAGTTGGAAAAAAATCATAATTCAAAATGCCTTTAAGGCACTGATCTACCTCATGTCATGGCTTGCAACATGGCACACTGCATGGTGTCAGTTATTTTCTCCCCATGACCATGTGACTCCCTGCCCAGCAGCTCACAAGAGAGGGGATTGCTAGCCTGGGGAAGAGCTAAAACTCAAAATAAGTTTTTGGATTTTTGTTTTGTTTTGTTTCCGGTACCAGGAATCGAACTCACGACCTTGTGCTTGCGAGGCAGGGGCTGTGCCACTGAGCTAAATCCCCAGCCCCTTAAAACTCAAAATCTGAAGTGCGGTTTTATTGATGTATATAATGTTTACACCATCACAAAGTCAAACACTTGTAAGTAGAATAATTTACATCTGGATCCATCTGTATATATTTGTTTTTGAAATAGTTATACTGATAATATTTTACACTGCATCATCAGCACTTTCCATTTCCCCAAGTCTTCCTTCCTCTGTGATACAGTGTGTGGTGCTGTATGCTTAGTATTTCCTTGTTTGGGTGAGCCATGATTGCTCTACACAGTTCCCTATCATTGGCCAATCATGGTGAGTCCAGTTCTCTTCTATCATAAACAATGATGCCTTGACTGTCCTCAAATATAAATCCTGGGGACAGCACAGATTATTGCTTTGATCACAATTAAAGCCGAGTTCATTTCTACGACTCTTGATATGTATTTCCCAATTGCCAAGTTTTCCTTTAGGAAGGCTAGATCAGTTTTCATTCTCAGCATCAGAGCATGAGAAACTGGGCTTCCTTAAGTTCAGTCCAAGCTGTGAAGCCAGAATCGACCTCTGGTTTAATTGAGCCCCTGGTTCAGCTCACCTGAAGGTCAAACAGGAATGAGTGGGCATAGGGATGACTGCTGTAGGGCCTGTGGCTGTCAGTAGAAGGCTGGTCATCTGTGGGACCCCAAATATGTATGTGGCATGATCCCTGCCCTCTAGATGCTCATGGCAGGAGGAGGAGGCAGATGCTGCTCCTCAGCCACAGAGCAGGTGTATGAGTGAGGTGATCTCAGGGATCCACCAGGGCAAGGATGGGCTTCAGATGACTCTTGGATGTGGCTGGGCCAGGAAACACATCTGTGCCCTTGTGCTAGGGAGAGTGGTCCAGTAGAGGCAACACAGGGGATGAAGCTGGGGAAGAAAGGGAGGCCAATGGAGCCTCAGAGTGGCCAGGCCTGGGAACCTCGGAGGCAGTCAGGATCCTTGGGCCATGTTCGTTACTAGCTTTGTGATTTCCATCTTTCTAGGCCTCTCTCTATTCACTTACAAAATGGAGATGTTTGATAGTAGCAGCTCTCCACTGACTTCATTGTGAGAGGCAGCGTGGTCTCCTGGAGGTAACGTAACACACAGACTCACCTGCCTTCCCACAGCAACACTGCATTTCAGTTCTGTGTCCTTACACTGATCACGTGGTCTTTCTCGGCCTGTCCTCTTGTCTGTGAGTTGGGATAAACAGTCACACCAAGCACTGCTCTCTCATGTAGTTGAGGTAATGTGCAGGAAAGTGGTTTGCAAATAGCAACTGTAGTTACCCCCAACACACACACACACACGCACACACACACACACACACACCACCTAAGCACTATCTGTGAGACCGACACCAGACTGGATAAGAACTCAGCCTCCACTCTCAGTTGGGCCCGGAGGAGAGAAATCAGTCCACATGAACAGCTAAATGCAGTGCAAGACATGTCATAACTGCAGGACTGGGGGCCCAGCGAGCCAAAAGGAAGGCATTTTCCTGGCAGGTTGGAGGGATTGTGATAGACTTGAAATAATTTCGAATGGGTAAATTCAGTATTCTTCTGCAGAAGACTTTACAGGAACAAACAAGACTCCTAGAACTATTTTACTGGTGTGGTTGCTGACATCCCGCAAGAGTGGCCAATAATGAATCCAGTCACGGAAAGACTGGTACTGTCTGATCCATGTGCATGAGGTATTGATAACTGTCAAACACACAGCAGAGACCACAGCTATGGTTGCCAGGGCTGGGGTGGGAAGGGGGCTCTGTGTGAAGTTTCAGTTACGATGGATGAATGTGCTCTAGAGACAATGCAGCGTCTACAGTTAACAGTTCTGTATTGTCCACTTCTGAATTTGCTAAGAGGATAGATCTGTTAAGTGTTCTTACCACACACAAAAAGACAGACAACAAAACCCAAAGTATACAAGGAAGGTGGGAGGTGTTGGATATATCTATTACCTGGACGATGGTGATGATGTCATGGGTGGCTGAGAATGCTCAAGCTCACTGCATTCTGTTGGGAGTTCACAATTGTGCTGCTCTGAAGTCTGCAGTAGCTAAACTAATGCTAACTATAAATTAAGCTTAGAGGGGTGGATGTTGCCTTTCTTATCAGACCTCATGTAGCCGAGAACAAAAGGGACCTGTGGTTCAAGCTGTCAGAGCAGCCCTGTGCTATTTGGACAACCTTTGCCCAGACTTCAGGTTTTTATTTTTGTTTTTTGTCTGTTTTAGACAGGGTCTTACTATGCAGTTCAGGCTGGCCTTGAGCTCACTTTGTAGCCCAGGCTGGTATAAAACTTGCAGTGATCCTCTACTACAGGTTCCCGAGTGCTGGGATTACAGGTGTGTGCCAGATTACATGCCCGCCAGATTTCAGTTTTACCTGAACCAGGACTGGCCTCCTTTCAATTGCTGATCCATATTGACCTGCTGAAGAGAGAAAGGATAGACAGGCCTTGTGTCTGATCTGATGGCCCAGCTGCTTGCCATGGGATGCTGGCCATGGGCTCGTGTCTGCTTCTTGTAGACTCCTGACCCACATGGAGGGAGCTGGATGTGGTTAAAACAAATGCTTTCCTGCTGATCAAAAGAAAAACTCGAATGTCTTCACGATATGGGTCTGAGCTGCACGAACACAAGAAAGTCACAAGGTCATGATTGGCTAATGGGTTGGAAATGTAGAGCTATATTGCCCCCCCCCAGCTTGCTGGGCATCACTTTTTTAAAGCTGCCTGTGGCCTGGTGTTGGGTGGAAAGAAGTGGCCAGTGACCTGGTTTTATTGGCAGTGAGCAGAGCTACAGGCTGCTCACCTACTGTGTGCTGGTAAAGTAGTTTTTGGTAGGAGCTGTTGCTATCCTCACATTGGAAGGTGCGGAAGACAGTAAATCACCTGTCTCCAGAAGAGGAGGAAGGACCGGAATTCAGATCTGTGCATTTCCAAAGCCTGCCCTCTTAAATACAGCCCACAGAGCAGTGATGGGAACATTTGAGAGATGAGTGCTCAGACTACAACCCCAAACCCACTTATTTATCACAAAGGGCCAAAACTGCAGTTAAACCTGAGTATTCAGGTTTTAGTTTAGAAAAAACAACTCAGATGTTAACATCTTTTGTCTTTTTTAAAAAAAAAAATTTATGGAAAAATAAAACAAAATTTCATAAGAATAATAGGAGAATAACAATAATTAATACATTACATGTTATCTTTAAAGTAGTTGCTCAGGGTACAAGATATGGGCATAAAAATTTCTCCCATCAATATTTGCACAAACTTTCCTTTTTAATGAGCTAAGAGACACAAATAATATAACTGACTCACATTTTTCCCCTTTTCCCTACTGTCCTTTCCTTTTTCACCCATTCGAGTTCCTTTTCCCTTTTGAACAATTTCTTTCCTTTCACAATATCTATCATACAATTTACACCCTATTTACTCTTACTTACTCTTGTTGTTTCTTATACCAGGGAGACAATATGATGTTTACACATGTGAGTTTGATTTGTTTCACTTATGAGTATGGTCTCTAGTTGCATCCATTTACCTATAAAAGTGTCAAGTTTATTCTTCTTTATGGCTGAGTAGTACTCCATTGTATAAAAATACCACATCTTTTTTATCCATTCCTTGGTTGATGGGCTTTTGGATTGTTTTAAAAGAAAGACAGGTAATACATGTACTGTAGGTTTGCTATCACTGCCATAGCAGAAATTGGTCCTAGTGGAGATTCACAGACTCTGCATTAGAAAGAAGCTCAATAAAGGTGAGATTTTTGGTCATGTAGATTTCTTTGAGGGGTATCATGGCATGGAGTGTGGGGTCTGGGGCCAAACAGCTTGTGTGTGAATTCTGGGTCTGACAGTGGCAGCCCCGAGCCCAAAGGGAGCTGGCACAGAGGGAGCACGGGTGGCAGGCTGTTCTCCATGTGGGGGTGAAGGGCACAAGTCTGGAGTCCAGCACACCGCCTTTCCCCGACCAGCTGAATGACCTGGGGCAAGCGTCTCCAAGCCTCAGCTTCCCCTGAAAAGTAGAGGTAACAACAGAACAGCTGTGCTGAAGATTAAATTGGTCAGTTCATAATCAAGGACATAAAGCTGGGCACCTCAGTCCTAGTCAACATTATGAATCTGATGGAAACGTATCACTTCCCTCAGCTTTCTGCATCTTGGACAGGCTAAAAGTTCCTCCTAATGCTTAGTGGAAACCTCTCACTGAAGCCTCTAAGGTCCTTTGTGTTTGGAGATGATGGGAAATATGGAGAGCTGGGAGACTGCAAATAACAGAAGGCCTCAGAGCTACACTGAGAGCTCTCGTTCTTCCCGGAAGCCAAGCCGTGGGGCAGAAGTAGCCATGGCAGTGCTGCTTCACAAGGCAAGCCACCACAAGACTTAGGTGGTTCTCTGTTTTTCTGTCTGTCTCTGATAATCTGGTCCTAGGAGATGTATGATGAGCCATGTATCTGGCCTCAACCCCAATTTTGCTTTCAGCTTTCTTGTTCTCACTGGCAATTCATTCTGTTGCTGGTAGTAATCATAACTTAGAAACAGTAACTTAGTGATGACAGCAACTAGCCCATGTCAAAAATGCACAGTGAGTTGGGCCCATCCTGAGCAGTCTATGCACCATATCTCATTTAATCCGGAGAGAACACTATTATGCCACACCTGTAATCCCAGCACTGGGAAGCTGAGGCAGGAGGATCACAAGTTCAAGCACAGCCTTAGTGACTTAGGGAGACAGATGCTATCTTAAAATAAAAAGTAAAAGAGGGGCTGGAGGTGTAATTCAGTGCAAAAGCTCTGGGTTCAATTTCAGTATGGAAAACAAACCCCACGAAAATGTTGATAGCATTATAATCCCCATTTTTCAGGTGAGGAAAGAGGTCCAGAGAAGTCCGCTCTGGACTCTGGGGTCTGCTCATGATCACACATGGAGTGGAACCCAAGTTCATCCAACTGCTAGCAGTTTGCAGCCAGTATATTTACCTGTTTGGGTTAAAACCATGAATAATTCATGCCAGTGGTAGAGGGGGAAGGGCTAGTTCGGGGTGGGATGAAAGAAGTGAAGTCCATGTTACTTATTCTAAGTAGTTACTTATTCTAAAATTAAAAGACGATTTTTTGGGCACCAGAGACCAAGGCCCAAGGTCCTGTCACTAATACTAAGTGTGATGAAGAAATACCAGGATCAAGGCCAGGCCCAGCCACCCATCAGCAAGTTAGTGAGGCACCCAGGATTGAGGTGCTTGGAATCAGAGATGGCCTAGGCTGAGAGCCAAAGCATGTGCCATCCTCACCCACGAGTTACCAGGCAGTACAGTCCCCTCCCTGATGTACTATCTAACCCCTACCAAAATTTATAGGAAGGGATCTTTCAAGACATTTGCTCTACTTCTTTAGTTTATAGATCTGTGACCCATGAAAAGGGAGACACGTAGCATCACCAACGAAGCAGGACCACCATTTATGGAGCGCTAGCTGTGTATGAGACCATGTACTCATATTTCTTCTGATTCATTAGATTCAACCTCTGCCACAGCCCTCAGAAGTTGTTTACAGCACCTGGCCCCTAATCTCCAGATGGGGATAGTTCACATTGCACATCCCTGTTTCCTAGCAACCATGCCTCAAGGGCAAGGGGGGCTCCCCTCTTAGAGGAGCCAGGCTGAGCCAACATGCCATGTCTATTGGGGGAGCTGCCCACCATGCCCCTCAGGCTCAGCCTAGCCACCAGTGCCTGCAACAGGCCAAGTTCTTTCCTTCCTTGGAGACTTGGGATGCACGACTCCCTCCCCTCCATCCTGTGCTTTTCCCCTCTTTGCCTGCCCAATTCTGCTCATCCCAGGTCTCAGTTTAAACATCTTTTGCTCACAGAATTCTCTTGCAACCCCTGCCCTGCCATTGAGTGAGATATCTTCAGTTATTCCTTTTCATTGCACCTGAATCTTTTCCTTCATAGTGTACACCCCAATTTATAAATCTATTTTACCTGTGGACCTATTTGCTTAATTCCTGCCCTTGCCTGGATCATGAGATCACTGAAAGCAGGATGGTGCCTATTGCATTCAACATAGAATTCCCTTGACCCAGGACATACTAGGCACAGAAATGAGCTCACTAGGTATTTATTTTTGAATAAACAATGGTCAGAATGGGCAGAATAAGGGTCACCTAAAACTCTCCATGTTTACCACTAGTTTCTCAAGTTCAACTTTAAACCTAAAAGGTTATAGAAGAAATCTGCTGAACTTTCTAAAAAATTGATCAAACTAGATAAAAATAAAAATCCGATTTGGGGATCTAAGTGGTACATCAACTCGGAGCTGTCAGAGACTATCAGGGATGCAGAAGCTGATGCCAGTGATCATGAGTGACAGCTCCATGGCAGCAGGCATGGGTGCTGTCTTAGAGTTTGATTGTCTTGGGAGGAAATGTTGCGATATTCAGTTTCTTAATCAGCAGAAAAACACAGTCCACAAAGAGCAGAATTTGAAGAAGAGGGTGCTCATCTTTTCTGTTGGGTGGAGGGGCAGTCCTGGAAGTTTACACTTGGATATAGTTTGTAGTTGGACCAGTTTATACTTGGACCATCAGGGACTTGCAGTAGAGCTCCCACACAATTGAAAGCTGTTTAGTACAGCCATTAGCTCTGTTATGATCCTCATTTATGATTTTATTTACTTAATAATTCAGTCTTTTGTGTCATGAATTTTTGAGAGAGACATTCAATTAGGAATTATGACTGCAGTTTAAAGAAATATACAGCCTCACTTCTGAAGTGGGTGCCAACTTTCTTTTATGGGTGCGTCTGGATGCATTCCAGAACATTTGGAGGAAACAAATTTTAGCACTTCTTCTCCCTTTCTCCCTCAAAGGCTGGGAGTTCTGCCAGTTAGAAAAACCTTCCCATGTCCCCTCAATTCTAGGTGTGGTGTTGTACTGGCAGCAGGCAGGAAGTGCCGCTGGTTCTCTTGGGGATGTGTCCCAACTGATCCATCTGGATAGATCTTGCCTAAAATCCTATCACCTCTGAAAGCTGCTTTAGGTCACACACAGGCATGGACTTCGCTCTTTCATGGGGTCCTTCTCCTAGTTACTCTCACTCCAATCTGTATCTCTAAAGCTTTATCTGCTTTGAATCCAAAGAATCTATCCCAAGATTTCTCAAAGAGATATAACTTCCTATTGAACCCAAATTTTCTATCTGGACTGTGTTCCACTAATATTCCTCGTTAGAAGCAGTGGGAATGCAGTCTGCTTAATGAACACAAAGTAAATTTATTGGTAGCTCATATTATTATTGGAAGGAGATCATCCTCATCTGAAGGAGATGAGTAAGGCAGTGACCCATGTGGCTGAAAGGCTCCAGTCAAAGAAAACGAGCTCCAACCATTGTTGGTTTCTGTATCACTCAGTTCAAGATGGAAGCTTGAAAGGAGAATGCCTGATTGGTTTAGCCTGGCAGGTAGACACCAGGGCTCTTTGATTGACAGTCCCACCAGACTGTGTCCAGTCAAAGGTGATTACCCTAAACAAGACATGGCACCATTGTCCACAAGGGACATATTCTAGGCAGCTCAAAGGCCAACACAAATCCACTAAAATTGGAAAGGTCCTAGATGCAATGCCACTGAGGAATGGTTAAAGGAGCTGAGGTTCTTTTGCCTGAAAATGCAGAAGTCTGTTATTACAATGGATCTAGTTTTATTTATTTATTTATTAATTTTTGGGTTTTTTTTCCCCAGTACCAGGGATCGAACTCACGACCTTGTGCTTGCTGGGCAGGTGCTGTGCCGCTGAGCTAAATCCCCAGCCCCTGGATCTAGCTTTAAATTCTGCAAGAACTGTTGTCTGTGTATATTCCTCATTCCTTATAATGGTGCCAGGTAGGTAACACTGTTATCCACATTTTGTGGATGAGGAGACTGAGAATCAGAAAGGTTGCGTAATTTGCACAAGTCACATTGCAACTTAGGTTTGTTTGATCTTTTAATATATATATTTTTAAAAACAGAGCTGTCTGGCAGTTTTCATTAGAAATAATGCTATTTCTGCAATGGATTATTGCTACTGTTATTTCTTGGCCCTTACCTTCTTTATTGTTATCATGAACCCATTTAGCTTTTTTCATTATGTCAGGAATCTCCCTGGCTAGAAGTATACTGATGAGTAAAACAGACACGCTAGATCTGGTGGAGAATTTGTCTGTGATGCTATGGAGAATTTTCTTGAATAAGGGAAAAGCAGAGAGAAACAATTTCTGGGGTCTTTCCCATCTCTGGAATTCAAGGAGTCTATGAAAGCTAAATAGGCAACCATTGCCAGAGGCAGGGAACATTCTATTTTGTTGAATTCCCCTATTTGATGTCCACGTAGGCTGTGTATGTGTTTGTGGAGAGGTTGTGGCTGGCTCAGGACCTCCCCAATCCTTTGCTAAGAGCACAGCAGGAGAAGGTAAAAAGGCAGCTTGCCTGCTCCTGCCCCCCGCCCCATAGCCCCTTCTTTAGTCCTGTCTGTACTACTTATGTCTTGTTCTTTCTTGCCCCAACTCTGTTCATGCTTGATTAGGCTGGGGTAGACAAGATCCAAGGTACACATCCATAGTGCTTTTTGTGCCAATTAGCTTCTCTTTCTTTTAAATTTAAAGTAAAAGCAACAGTAACTGTATTCAAAGGCTGTAGATGTATTTGTTTGCTTGGTGACTTTTCTCTTTAAATTATACTTGAATCAATTACCTGAACATGTGTGCTTCAGTATGGTGTGGACTCTATCTATCCCTATTGTATCATTCAATGCCTGAGCCAGAGGTTTGTAGTGTCCATCTAGCCCCTGTGGGCATATGAGTTTGCCTCCCTCCAGAGTTTACAGTAGCTAATGTTTTAAAGCACTTATTTTCCAGGTATGCCTAAATGTTTTCCATGAATTAACTTCAAGGAATTCTCACATTAGCTTCATGAGACAGGAACAATGTTTCCAGAGAAGGAAAGTAAGGCATCGCATATTCGCTATTGTATCAGCAGTAAGTGGCAGAGCTGGAATCTGAATCCAGGCTGCCTGGCTGCAAGGCTGATGGTCTTGATGGTGGCAGTACAGACTTAAACTGGAAAGCAGGCTGAGCCACCTCATAGCGGACATTCTGAAAGAGCAGAGAGGCAGCACCTAGCAGGAAATAGCAGACTGCATTTGTCCTAACTAGGGGATAAACAGATGCCCCAGGAGGAGTACAGAGGAGCAGTGAGAAGCACCACGAGAGGCGGAGATGCTCCGACCCTGGCCATCCAGTCCCAGACTTCTCCTTCCGTATCAGTTCCGTGACACTCTGGATAGAGTTCTGGCTTCTTTGCCCACTCATTCATTTCCTCTTTCACTCATTTAGTGAAATAGATTTTGAGTCCCTCTTAGGGATCAGGTCTGCCTTTGGGGTACAGCAGTTTGTAAGCCAAAGAAATTCAAGTTTGGGAGACAGACAAAAATGCAAATAAATAAATAAGATACATAAACAAGATTGTGACCAGTGTCTTGAAGGATCTATGTACTCAGCAATGATAAGATGAGGAGGAACTGGAGAGGGACAGCTTCAGAAGGAACAGTCAAGCAGCACCTTTCTGTGAACCCAGTGGGTCCCTGCTGACACACTGCTGGGTCTTATCATCCTCCCATGCCGGGAACACACTGACAAACTTTCCAGGCACTTCTTCCTTACTGACACTCCTGCCTCCCCCAGGTCGGTCAGGAGCCCTCAGGAGGGGAGAGTTGGCAACCAGACTTAATAAAACCTAGGGGAAGAGAAGGTCTGTCAATTTAACTCTGCCCGTCCATGCCCAGGGGAGTGCCGGTTCATCCTTCCTTTCCCAAAGAACCATTCTCTCCCACTCTAGGAGTAGTCATAAGTCACCTACTTGCGTGATCCCTTGTCAATGGAGCAGAAGGTCAGCCTGCAACTCTCTTTTGTCACCTGTCCAAGTTAGCCTCAGGCCTCCCATTCCCCTAGTTCTCACCTTTGCATTTCTAGGCTCCATTTTATAACTGTCTCTATTGACCTTCCAGGAGGGTAGATTTGTAAGCACATTTCATTTATCCTCTGGGGCTCTTGGGATGCAGAGGGGTTGGGGGTGACTCAGTCACAGGAGGAGGTTCTCTGGGGAGAGACTTGCTTTTCCTCCTCTGGGAAGCTTACCCTCTTCCCACAGAATGCTTCTTAGTCTGGGAGTCCAGGTAATTTGGCTCCTGTAGCCTCCTGTTCTGGTCAGGACAAGCAGACTGATGTTGCCCATTAATACTATCCTTGGGGGCTTGGACCTGTGAAATCATGAGCTGAAAACATCTATTCACCTGCAAAAGCCCAAACTGCATTCAAACCAAGTCAGAGTTTTTTCTCTTTATAGATTTATGGACTGAGCCAAGGTAATTTTCTTTTTTCTAACATCAGCAGAAGACCCTAATACCCACTGAGCCAGTTTGAACTTGTAATGAACTTGAAAATTGTCTGAAGCATTTGAACCAGATCCTCAAAATAGTCTCTGAAATAAACCCAAACAACTATTGCTGCTGGGCCACCCAATCTGGTTTCCTGGTTCTACCTCTGGCCTGCTGCTAGGGATGGAACCCATGCGGTTTGCAAGGACTTTCAAAGAGATGCTGGGTTGCCATAGCACCAAGCCCAGGCTAGTCCCCACCAGGGGATATGACAGGTCCAAGAGCTGTGGACAGTAGCATGCCCATGCTCCACATGCTACAGTTAGCAGGGTGGTCTGTCCTCTTCTCTTCAGCTGCACTGAGCTTCAGAAGGGTAACTCTCACCTTCTGCACCTCAGATTCATTCACTTCTGAATGAAGCCTTCTGCCATGCTGCTAGTTTTCAATCTGGGTTACCCATCAGAATCAACTGGGAGCAGAGGAACCTTCCAACCAGCAAAGTAATGTGATTCCCCAGCACCAGCCACAGCAAGGCCCAGGCAAGAGTTAGAGCAGTGCAGGGTGAGGCTGGGCTGTGTCCAGTCCTTCCCACCATTGATACCAACTCCATCTCTGCAGCTATGAAAAGAAGGGCCTGGTACAAGGAAAAGGTATTAAAACTATGTGAGTTAAGGGTCCTTAGCAGGTCTTCTCAGTGCCTATGGAGGCCCTGGAACAGAGCGGTACATAACAGAGACTTGGTGGATGAGTAATTTAAAAAGGAATAAATAAGCAAATAATCCATATATAAGAATAGAAGTTCACCCATGTTTATTGCAGTGCAATTTGTAATAGCTAAATCATGGAAGCAACCCAAATGCCCATCAACTGAGGAATGGATAAAAACAATGTGATATTTTTATACAATGGAATATTATTCAGCTATAAAGAAAGATAAACTTGAGGCTTTTATAGGTAAATGGATGCAATTAGGGACCGTACTCATAAGTGAAATCAATCAGACTTGCATGTGTAAACATCATATTGTCTCCCTGGTGCAAAAAACCGAAAGAGTAAATAAAATCTAAAAGATATTGTGAAAGGGAAAGAAACTGCTCAAAAGGATAGAAGAACTGGGATGAGGGAAAAGAGAAAAGAAAGGAAGAAGAGTAAAAATATGTATATATGCACACACAAGATAGCTAAGATAATTGTACTACTAATTTCTATCAGTTTATTAAAAGGAACAGTTAATGTTTAATTGTTTGATTAATCTTACATGCCTATATTTGTTTTTTTTTTTGTTTTGTTTTGTTTTTGGTTTTTCTCCGGTACCGGGAACCAAACTCACGACCTTGCACTTGCCAGACAGGCGCTTTGCTGCTGAGCTAAATCCCCAGCCCCCTATATTTGTTTATCTGAGTAACCAATGTGAAGATAACAATATGTAATACAACAACCATTGTTAACTTCCTATCACCTTGTCTGAAATTCTGTATTGCTTTTATTGTTTTTATGTTGTTTTGCTTATGTCTGCCTCTTTGTTAATAGGCTTTCATTCTTTTATCTTTAAAATAAAAAAGTTATAATATGTGAAATTGGAGAAAAAAAAATAATTTCCCCAGGCATGGAAAACCTTGGGCTAGATTTTCTCTTATCCTTTGCAGGTCCTAATTCTGTAATGATTCTTTGGGGAGGCACTAGGGTACTACTACTTAAAGTCCAATCTTTTTTTTTCTTCCAGTACCAGGAATGGAACTCATGACCTTGCACTTGCCAGGCAGGTGCTTTGCCACTGACCTAAATTCCCAGCCCCTTAAGGTCCAATCTTAATTCCACTATTCTTGTTGTTTGATCTGGATAAGTCTTTTTAACCTGCGTGAGCCTCAGTTGCTGTGTATATAAAATGGGATAACAGTAACCTCTATATTATAGTGAATGAAAAAACACTCTGCATGATGCCTGACAATGAGAGACACTCAGATGTCAACTATAATCAGAAAGGATGCGTTTGTGTGTATGCACATCTGTTTCTATAGTCATTCAGTTCAGGGTTAAGCATTTGCTGTGTTTATCCTACAAATATCTTCTGGCTGTCTCCAGCCCCTTAACAACTCCATCCACACAGCTTGTTTTCAGCTCTCCAAGAGTCCATGTGCTAAGTATCATATTAACACTCTCTTTTTGGTTACCAGAGTTACAGCTTATCAACAGCTCTCTTACATTCTCCGTGCCTGTTTTCTATCACTCGTCTTCAGGAACCATCTATGTGGCAAAGCTCTCGGCTCCCTTCCTCTCTGTGTTTTTTCTCCCAGTCACCTGGTGTTATGTCTATCTCCTCAGTTGTTTCTCATCCTTCTCAGGTTCTCCTGCTGATTGGAAGGAATAGAAAATGTTTTTCATCTCACCTGTGGGCTTAGGCAGCCTGGAGGATGGCACTGATGCCTCTGAGGCCACATCTGGGGTCCAAAGGAAAGTCTCACTATCGATTAGCCACATCTACCTCTGACATGGGAAGGAAGGTATGGCCGTGTGCGGCAGCCATTTTCCATCCTTATTTGGGCAAAGGAAATTCTGTGACTCATCTTTTTACAGCTTTACTATAAATCTTAGAGCAAAATCAAACGTAGGCTAAAATACAAAGTTAAATCATCTAATACAGTCTACCACAATTTGGACAGGTGCTAAAAAGTGATTTCTTCTCACTCTCTCCTCGCCAGAGGGAACATCTATATCCTTCTGTCTTTGGGGAATGGGAAGGCTTTGGCAAAGATTGTGCTTCCTTCTCTCTAGAAAGCACAGGCTTCAGTAGAAAAATTGTTGCAGCCTTACCTTAAATCTGCTGAAGAAACTCAGAGTTCTGTTTGGTTTAAAGAAAAGCCAGGTAAAATGAAAGTGATTGTGGTCTCCGATAGGGCTGACAGTCACCAGCCTGAGGCCAATCTGGAGTGATATATAGCTCACCTCCTACCAGGCCTCAGCAAGGGGACCTTACTTTAGTCTCCCCTCATTCCTTTACCTGAAGAAGGGGAGGTGTCAGGTGAGGGTTAGCGTGTGAAAGTGGGCTAGGAAGTACCCATGCTGGGGACTGATGCTCCCATCACACTATGATGATCTGAGCCCTCCTGCTGCTCCTCTCACGCTTGGGCCACACACAGACAGAGCCCTCACCCAAGTCTCTGCACCCTGCCCTGGCCCATGCACCCGAGCACCCAGGCTGAACCTCCAGATTCTCTTGCTCAAAAGTCTCTCCTCTGTGAAGAGGTGCAGAGCCAGCAAGGCCATCTCCCTTCCCTGTGTGATTGCCCTTCTTTCGGGCCACTCCTCTGAGTTCTGCCTGACATGAGCAATGACAGCCTCATCTGTGACTGTAGCTGCAGGGTCCTTTGTAGTCTGTCAAACCTTGGGAAATCTTCTCCACCCTTCTGTAACTTTGTCTCCTCATCTGGGAGATGGGGATTACACTAAGAGAACCTACTTTGTAAGACTGTCTTAAAATTAGAGCAGTTCGATTACTTGAAGCTCTTAAAACAGGGCCAGGCACATTGTAGCTGCTTAAAATGTTAACCATTGTTATTACCAGAAGTGTTTCCCTTCTTGTTCCGTTTGACCTCCACAAGACTCTGAGGTCAGCCAACTAGCTTGGAATGTCCACTGTGGAGGGAATGGAAGTTCGGGAGGATGAAACTCTTTGTCTAAGTGCACCTGCAGATGGAGGCTGAGCTGTGTTGGAGCCCAGTTCTTTTGACCCTATGATCCACTTGTGGGTTTTGGAACTGGCCCCCAGATCACACTGGTGACTGATTTTGCTTTACCTTTTGATTTTTCTTCAAAGAGGATTTTATAAAATCTTAAATCTTGACCATCTCCAAGCTAGAGTGGAATATGTAACCCCACTTATCTACGTAAACATATCAAGTATACTCCTTGGTTTTACTATTGATGATTTGGCATCCTTGGGGAAGAAAATGGATGGGGATATTTCATCTTTTATGTTGGGCTATATGGCGGCCATTTTCATCTCTTCCTTTGTAGCAGCACCTTGATTTTCTGCTGGGGAGCTCCTCTCTGCTACAGGGTAAGGGGCAGGCTTTGTCCTACTTTTCTGGTTTCTGAGTGCAGAGGTTTCTGGGAAGGGACAGGTTCTGGCCTCTACCTTGTCTTTCATTCCTCACCAGGAAGAGATACCATCTTATCTGTTGGTGTATTTGAGGGAAGGATGGGGCAAGATCTGCTCAGCCTTCTTGTCCCACTCTTCCACTGGGGAATACATATTCCCTTATCCGCACTGTGATTTCGAGGGTCTGGGCTCCCAGGGGGAGACTGGCAGTTATCCACTTCACCCCTTGATAAACTGTTGATTTCTGGTTTAGTTCTTAGAAGCTCATTGCTGCTGGGTAGTGAAGCTGTGTTCCCCAAGCCTAGCTTACTGACACTAATTGTGGTGTTTTCACTCCATTTGCCTGTGTCTCTCTCCCAATTGTTCAGAGTTCAGACATAGTAAAGAAGGAATGGTATTTATGAGCATCTGATACCCTGACACCCTCTCCCACTCTCAGCCCAGGTAGTCTACATGGGGCTGGCCCTACTTCCCCAAGTCTGGGGCTGTCTTGTGTCACGTGTTCCAGGTCTGGTCAGTAGGCATATCTCATCACTTTGGTCATAGTGATTGATCTGAACTGGGCACATGATCCATGTTAACTCAGTGAGATGCTACCCTAGATAATTACTGGGTTATTTTGAGGAAAAAACTGATTTTCATTGGGGTTACTTGGAGGAGAATATAAACCAAGTCTCAGCAAGCTTCCTCCCACCATAGAAGAGTCTGCCTGAATAGAGTTGACACAGAAGAAAGCAGGGCTGAGCGTGGATGGTAAAAGAGACCAAATGACAATGACCACATATCCTCTGCTTGAGCCAATGTGAGTAGATCTCGGCCACTTGCAACCACAGGATGCTGCTTAGCACGATGCTCCTCTGACTAATAGTTTGGCAGAAAACAAAGCTAATCACAACTTGATGATTAGTTCTGCAGCCTCACCTGCCTTTTATTTCACCATCATTTGCCGTACACATCAACTTCTACTAATGTTTGGCCCACAAGAGGGCAAACACCATCTTATCATGGGGCATTTTTCACCATGTCATCTTTAGCAGGTTATGATATTATTTGGTAAGGAAATCCATCAGGTAGGAGTACAATCAGGATAGACTCAGTTCTGGTGCTAAATGGGATCACAAAGGTGACAACCCAGACTCCATCTGCTGGCTGGTGAGCAAAGGATATGGTGCCTACACTATTCTTACACACTGAAATGTGTATAAATTAGTATTAGTTTGTTAAAGTTGCTGTATTAAACTACCACAAGCTGATTGGTTTAAACAATAGAAATCTATTGTCTCACAGTTCTGGAAGCCCATGGTTAGTACTGGCAGTCATTTACAAGTTGATTTGGCAGAAGCAAAATTGGAATGCTATATACTAATAAAGAAGAAAGTAGTTCTGCATGTACCACCATGGAACAATTCCTAGGGCATATTATTAAACATAGAAGCATCTTAGAAAACATTGTGTGCTCCTGACACAGAATAAAACTCTGATTTATGTATATTTGCACAGAGATGATCAGATGAATGTACAAACAAAACTGATAACAGTGCTTAGAGAGGGAGTAGAGGATAGTTAAGGAGTTTTCTGGCATATTTTGGACTTGCATCTTTTACAAAGATTTTATATATATTTTGAGTAACAAAAGTAAAGATTGCTTCATTTGTATAACCTAGTCAGCCTGGACTCAAAGGAGTATGCAGTTTGAGCAAATGGTCCCTAAGGGACCTCTGTGGCTTCATGGTAAAAGAGGACCATAAAAGCTGGGCAGTGTCTCTGCTCAGGGGTGGTAGCGCAGTGGCCAGGAACCTGGGCTTTGGAGTCAGGCAGCTGTGAATGCTGCCCCAGTTACTCATTTCTCTGTGCTTTGGTTTCTGGTCTAAAGACCTGAGTTAACGGTCATTTTGGGCCCCTTTTGATTACACCCCAGTCTTAACTCCCAATTTATTTATGGATGAGATAAAAATCTAAAATTGGACCCCAGTCCCAAATGCTGCCATTTCCGCCAGGCACTTGTGAAACTCTTCAAGGAAAAGCAAAGCCCTGGAGTTGGGCTGTGTAATACACAGAGCTGCCACAGGAGAAACAGAAACAGCCCTGCCACCTCCCTGGATGGTCTTCTGCCTTTTCTGTATTAAAGTTTTTGAAAAATCAAGCTAAGTCTTCATCTGTTTTCCTTTTTAAAATCTAGTTAACTGTTTTACTTACATGTGGTCTTGACATTGACTGGGAAGGTATGGGCATATGTACTAAGTTCTCCACGTGTCTATTGTGAAAAGTAGGGGGAGATAGAGAATTTCTATTTAATTTTGAATAGTTAATGAATGAGGAAATTGGACACAGACTAACTAACTACAATTTCTGATTCTGTGAGATATGTCACAATGCCTAATAAACGACCAGCTTTCAAAGAGCTAGAGTCCAGTAAAGCTCCCATAAGTGCACATCGTACATATAGCTCTCTGCCCTCTGTTTTAAGGTTTCCGCTGTTCATTGTGATCATCCTGATAAACACCCCTGAACAATGAAGACAGTTCTGCTTCTCTGAGTGTCCTGGGAGTTTGGATCTGGATAAAAGGAGCTGGAATTTCTACTTTTTTCTTCTGGCAATCTGGTAGCAACATCTCTGCCTGCTGTCTGTATAATTAATCGCTGGGCTTAGCTAATGTCTCCTAAATTAATGCAATTATCAGCATCTCTGAGTAAGCACCTTCATGCACATGCTGATATCAAAACTCACTGTTGACAGATCTGGAGCCAAAGCAGGGACGTTCTGAGACTGGAGTCGGGATTGATTTTAATTAACTTGTTTCTCATATTACAAAGGTGAGAAAGTACCGATTCTCAGTAGCTGCAGATTAAAAGAATGCAGGGAGGCGTTGCGTGGAAGGGCAGAGACTCATGAAGATAATAGCTACAAGGTATTTTTGTTCCGAAGCTTCCACATCTACTTGTGCTGTTTTATTATCACTGGCCCAGGCAGAGCCCGGAACCCGTCATTTGCGGCTCTCAGCTCCTCATTACAGAGCCTCTGTCCAAGAGCCCCTGGTTTAATTTGTTCTGGGCTGCAGTGTGACAGGGAGAGTCTCGGGATCAGGGCAGACATCTCTTCTCCCACCCCTTTTCATCCTGCAATATTTCATTAAATGTAGAGTTTTGGAACCAAGAGAAGGTGAAAGAAAGAATATTTGGTTAGCTTGAATTTGCTGTATCCTGTGGCGTTTCTTCTAGAGGCTCATGTTTTCAGGCACAGGCCCAGTTGGCTGGTGTGAGGAACCTGAGCCCCTCCTGAGCAGGCAGGAAGCAGCGATGATGGGTCATGAGATGGCATCATGTTGCATAGTGGTCCCCAGCACGCGTTCTGCCAGACATTCACCTGCAAGGAAGCCCTTGGAAAGAGAAAAGTCAAACAAGTTTGGAAAACGCTGCATGTCTGAACACCCCCTTCTGGCCCAGTCCATGGAAATTTCCTACCTTAGTATACCGAAGGCACCTGGAAGTCCTGCATCAAGGGAGCGTGTGCAACCAGTGCTAAGGGACACAGCCCCTTTGCTGAACAACACTGGGCAAGTAGAGAGTATGTGGGATTCACCTGGGGTGAATCTGGGACTGGGAACCAAGCTGGAGACCCTGCTTTCTCCGTGTCTGTCACTAATTATTGCATAACCTCACGTTTCTTCCCTGCTCTGGGCCTCAGGCTTTCCTTATGCACACAAAGGAGCTCCCACTCTTAGAATCTGTGAGATTCTTCTGCAGACCAGTCAACCTAAGTACAAACTAGAGGGTATGAAAGGACAGGAAAGTGGAAGAGAACCTGACTTAAGTAAAGAAGAAGTCAGGTAGGATGGACATGTCTGTAATCCCAGTACTGAGGGCGGCTGAAGTAGGAGGATCACCAAGTTGAACACCTGCCAGGACAGTTAGTGAGACCCTGTCTCAAAATAAACAAGAAAAATGGCTGGGCATATATCTCAGTAGTAGAGTGCCCCTGGGTTCTACGAAAGTACTCAAAGAAAAATAAGAAAAAGGAAAGAAGAAAGAGAAAGGGACTAACTAGGCTTCCTGAAGGGAGTAGGGGCTCTCATTCTGTTGAGCAAGAGGCAGACAAGTCACGTCCATGTCTGTAATGTGGCAGCTTCTGAAAGCTCTTCTGCTGCTTGGACCCCTGCTCCCATCCGCACTACCAGTGACTGTCATCTTCTGCCAGGTACCAATGGGGACAGAGTACTCTTGTCCCAACAGGAGGCAGCCCTGGCCTCCAGGTTGTGCCTTTTCTATAGCTCACACTGCTTCTTTTCCAGGGCAACACTGTCACCACTGCAGTGGGAAATCCTCCCGTAGGGGTTGGTCACCTTTGCTTGGGGTGACTCAGAAGTAAGAAAGTGTTTGCAACAGTTAAACATGGAAGGCTCCTAATTCTCATTTCAGTGTGTGCTGTAACCTCTTTCCTGGGTTCCTCACCTGGGGATCGGTTGGTGTGAACACACAGGGAAGGATGGAACGCAAGGTGAGGTTTGCTCTCTTGGCAGTCAGTCAGTTCCTGAGCACAGCACTGGCTCATAGTGGTATTTCCCATCTTAATAAATATCTCAAGTCCTAAAAATCATCTTAATATGACTAAAAGTCATTTTTAGAAGGGCGATTGCGAGACATCTTTGTTGTGGTAGACTCTGCGCAGGACCCTGCGTGCTCCTGACTCTCATTGTGTCACCGTGTGTGGCCCATCATTGTCCCACAGTAGAAATGAGGACCCAGAGTCCAGAGGTTCAGGAGGCCCCAGAGGTGTGCTCAATAGCTTTTTGTATCTCCCAGCTACTGAGAGCAGATACTGCAGCCAGGACGCTCCCCTCCCCGACCTACGGAATGCAAATGCCCTGTGGATCAGAGTGATTTTGTTCAGCCAGTCTTCTCATCTGCTCAGGTGCCCAGCAGAGCAGGGCACCTCCTTGGGTCTCCAATTCACATTCGTTAAGTGGTCACTAGTTGCTCTACTGGGTCTCTGGTGTCCTTGAGAGATGTCAAGGTACACCAAGGGGTGTGACAAAAGGTGCAGCAAACTGTCCCCCAGTTATACCCCCCCCACAGCTGACTTCACCTCCACCTGAGGGTTTCTTCAGTCCTCTGTACCACCTGTTCCTGCCATTGGCCACAACTGGTGGGATCAGGGTGGGCAGGGAGCACCTGATCCCAGGTGGGGCAGGGAACCAGAGAATAGCTTGGTGTGCAAGCTCTGTCAACAAAGCCTTCCTAGGCCACATGGTACGTGGTCAACCTATTACATCCTCTCTTGTGAGGACTGTGAATGTGAGCTATTGAGAGTGAGAGTCAGGAGAAGAGGGGGGATGTGAGACAAAGGGCCAGACAGAAACAAGGACAGGCACGAGGGGCACAAAACCAAGGGGAGACAGAGGTGGTCGTGAGAGAGCCCAGCAGGTGTGCCAGCACCTCGTGAGGGACACCAGGGACTGGGAAGGGATAGTAAAACTCCAGACATTTGTCTGTCTTGGTCCTGGAGTAGGGCTGGCAGCTTTGTCTACTCTGTCCTGTCCTGTAACACAAATCCAAGGTAACCTCTGTGAGGAGCTGGGACACGACTCTGGCCAAAGACCGATGAGAGCAGTTCGTGATTTTCGGGCTCAGCTAATGACTTCAGCTCATTAGGTGAAGCAGTTGCTCTTCCACGTCTGACCGAATGACGTCCCAGCACCCCCTGCCCAGCCTATCAGGTGGGAAAGGACCTGGTGTGAAGCTCAGCCTCACTCCTCCCATCACTGGCCTCTCTCCGTTTTCCCGGCTTCCCCCTTTCTCTGTCTGTCTGTCTCAGTCTTTCTCACTCTCTCAAATGAGACTTCAGAGCTGCCTGGACCGGGCCGAGGAAGCAATGATGCTCTTTAGAAAGGCTGTGTGACAAAGGTGTGGGAGGATTCTTCTTGATAGAGGGAGAGCTGGAGAGAGAATTTCCTAGAGAAATCTGCCAACCAGCTTCTTATATCAACCCACATGCCCTGCTGGCTGGGCTGTCAGTCTTTGATAGAAGCAAAAGGAAAATTTCTAATTGTGCTTGCTGTACTGAAGTAATTTATGTCCCATCAGTACTGCCACCTGGGTGTCCTAGGCCTCCTTTCAGAAGAGCTGAGCCGCAGCAGGACTGGAGACACACGCATCTAGGAGGGAGATTCTCTAACTGTTCTTACCCACCCAGCTGGCTCAGCATTTATGAGCAATACCCAGGAAGAGTTCTTCTGGACTCCAGAGTCTCCCAGTCTCAAAGTCACTACCAACCGAGCCTCCAGGGACCATCCAGCAAGCCACAATGTCTTGGGCACTGTGTAGGAAACTAAGACTCTATAACTGCCAATCTTCTGGACCTGTGATCTTGTGCTGCTCAGGAATATCTAGTTACCAGTGACAGAAATCACTCTGGCAGATCTAAACTTTATTTTGAGGCAACAAGATCTGATTAAGTTGTTCAGGCTGGCCTTGAACTTGTGATCTTCCTCCCTCAACCTCCACAGTAGCTGGGATTATAAGCATGTACCACCAGTAATCTAGGTTTTAAAGGACATTATTATAAGGGTATGAGACTGCTTGTAGGAAGAGTTTGACAATGAGGTTGGTGGGGGCAAAGTCAGACCAGTTCTGCTGGGTGAGGAAGCAGGGGCATCTAACACCCTACAGTGGCGTGCATCGCTTACCAGCATGGGTATACAGGGCCTTTGGCAGAAGCCCCTCATTTGCATTCTGACCTGGTCTACGTGCAAAGAGGAGGAGGGTTGTTTGTCCCACGGTAAACCAAGGTCTGTTGCCAGAGGGAAGCAGCATGGATGCTGGGCAGCCTCAGTGCCATCTCTTACCCTTGGTCATGATTTCCCACACGGCCCCTCTTCAGTGCTCCCTGCTCCCACGCTAGTGCTCCCTGGACTTGGCAGTCTTGTCCACTTTCCTCTCGATGTTTTACACTCAGATCTCCATTTATTCATCTACTCACTCATTCACTCATCCATTTGCTACTCATCTAACAAGAATACACTGAATGCCTATCTATCGGGGTCACGCATTGGGTAATAGCTGGGACTTTGTGTCTTCTTTGACAGCGGCATCCTCTGTTGTCCTTTCCAGTCTCTGGCATAGTGAAACCTCCCTGCTTTGCCTTATTTCAATCCATCTCTTTGATGATACCTCAGTCCAGCCAATTCCAGGCCCACACATGTGGCAGGTGAAAAAGGGTTTGGAAAACCGTAGCTCTCTGTAGAAGCAAAGGCTGCAAGGTTGGTAGAGCCACAAGCATCTGGCACTGAGTCATCATGTCTCTCAGAAGAGACCAATTGGTTGGGGCAAGGAAAGGGGAACAGAAGAGATCTGGTGTCTGGGTTGTTGATGGAGGCAGCTCAGTGGGGTCACAGATGGTGCCAGTGACATGGGATCCGAGGCACCTGAATGCAGTGGGGAGCATGCACAGAGATGTGAAAAAGGGGGTGGCCCAATGGGTGATGATGACACATGACACGGAGTCTGAGGGCCTGCACTGTAGCTTCACTATTCTATCTGTCTGCTGAGTAACTTTGAGCCCCTAGCTGGCTGTCTTCTAGTCCTTCCCAGCCTGAAAAACCCTAGCCTTCAGATCTGATGTATTCCTCACACTACAGATTATGTTGGATTTACATTTCCTCTTTGTGCCAAAGCCAAAGGAAACAATCCCAACAACCTGTCACTTAAATCAGAGGAGATTTATGACTTTTAGCCAGAGAAGCTTGTTACAAAAAGAGTGTCCTACCTGCCCACGAAGATGGGAGCAGCTTGCGGTGTCCTTGGCAGCCTGTCAGAGGCTCATCAATCACCACCATGCTCCCAGGCTTTGTAGCACAGTCACCGAGGGCTGGACAGACACATGACCCTTGCTGTGGAGTCTAGAGCAGGGTCTTGTCCTCAAAGGGGAGGGACTTTTAGATGTAGAGACACCAGCCCCACATCTTCTACATGTTGTTAAGATCAGTTTGATTGTTTCTTTGCAACCAGAAAGCTATCATTCAAAATGACTCCGGATACTTATTCTTTGGACAGTCCAAAGTACAAAACAAATGGAAGGTAATTGTGCTTATACATATAAACAATCAGGGAGGGCTGACCTCTGTACCAGTGACAGAAATCACTCCAGCTAATCTACACCTTCAGAAGATATTATTACACAGATAAGCTGGGAGGAGACGGATCCAGGCCAGTTCTGGTGGGTGAGGGCACAAGGGGCATCAGGGGCCCAGAAACTCCTAACTAATGCAAGAACAAATGTGAAACGGGATGGCACAGGGAGCCAAGAAGACTGGAATGCTGCTGCTCTTCACAGTGCTGGTTGGTGACACGAGCAAATGGGGGAGAAAATGGCGAAGAGACAAGCGCTGTGCAGACAGCTGGGGATCTTTGCTCTATCTTGGACTCAGTCACCCCTCCAGCATCCTTTAGGCTGTGGACCAATCTTGTTTTCTGAGGCACAAAGATAGTGCCCAGGGTTAGAACTGTGGTAGGCACAGCTTTTTAAGCATTCAGAATAGCAGATGTTAGGTGTTTAAATTATGTCTAGTTGAATCTGTGCTGTGTTTTAAAAATGAAACCTGAGCCAGGGGTAATGGGCATGCCTGTAATCTCAGCATTCTGGGAGGCTGAGGCAGAAAGATGGCACAATAGAGCTCAGCCCAGGCAACATAGAAATTTAGTGAGACCCTGTATTCAAGTAAAAAAATAAAATACAGGTTGGGGATGTGGCTCGGTGTGAAGGCCCTTGGTTCAACCCCCAGTATCAGGAAAAAAAAACCTAGAAAAGAACAAGTCATTTGACATCTGTGAGCATCTGGGAATAACATCCACCTCTCCAGGTTGTGGTAAGAACTCGAAGACTTAATAGATAGGAAAATGTCCTGACAACTGTCAGATGCCATGTAAATGTTAGTCATAGGGTTACACAGGGACAAGCAGGAGGAATAGTTTAAAATGGTCTTCTCCCCCATTCTGGGTAGAAAGGCTTCTTCCAATGCCATAAATTGTCATCTAGGCAGCTAAACCCTGAGTTTGTTTTGTCTGCGATGCTAAGACTCAAACCCAGGACCTTCAGCATGCAAGGCAAGCGCTCTACCACTGTGCCACATCCCCAGTCCAAGGACCATGTTTCTTATACTCTATTTATACATTCTTCAATGCTTAGCAAAGGTCCAAGAACACAAAAGCCACTCAATAAACACCTGGGAATGAGCTAATAATATGCAGCAGAATAAAATGCAGAATTAAAGTAACAGAATATTAAAAAAGGCCATCATCCCAAACTTATAGACCTTCAGGGGCCACACAAATAACTTACATAGGCAGAGCAGGCTGGCAGAATATGATAGGGGTTGGGGGAGACTGCAGGAACTGGAGGGCATATGGCTTATCTCTTGAGGGCAGCAGCTCCCTTCTGCAGTTGTACCTGGGCGTATCTCATTGTTGGCTTTAGGGAAGTTGGATCCAATGATGCTAGAACTCCTGAATTTTTATATTTATAAAATGATGACTCCCAATCTTCATAGTATAGGCAACTGGTCCAAATATTAAAACAAAACATGACAACATATTGTGTAGAACACTTAGAACACATCTGCTGCCCAGGCTTGGTATGAGATCCACCTTTAGGGGACCTCAAGCTACTCCAATGGCTTTCTATCATGGATGGGGGTCCAAGGCCTCAGAGTGGGGTGTGATGCACAGCTGTGCACAAAGATGCACAGCTGGTGGCAGCAGATAATTTGGAGAGGGGGGATTCATGTGCCTTCTGGGTACCTTTCCTTCTCTCGTTGGCATCCCTGAGCTTCCTTTTTCAGCAGGCTCTAAGGAGGATCTGAAAAAGGCAACCAGGTTCCCCAGTCCACTTGTTATGAGAAGATTCTAATGGCCCTTGCCATGGGGCCTCCTCCCTGGTGCGAGCTTGGCACTGACGGAATGGGAGGATGGGACAGAACTGTGAGGCTGCAGGGAGGGGGCTTCCCCAGGGCTCAGCCTGGTTACCTAAAGTCAGACAGCCTTGCAGACAGATGGAAAAGAGCAGGGGGAGAGGAACAAGAAGCCACAGTAATGACCAATGGCCGCGCAGGGACCTCCCAAGTCTTCCACCCTCCATGGAGCTATGGCCCGAGGCCCAGGGATGATTTGTTTGCCCACAAATCCAAATGGGATGTCAAGCAAATCATCACATTGGTTGAGAATGACTTGTTAATTAGAAAATAAATCCGGGACCTACATGCTCAGAGCTGTGTGTGTGTTTGCAGGAGTTTGCTTTGCTTTATTGAGTGGGCGGCTCTTGCCATCATGATAATAGAGAGCTGATAAACAGAGAAATCACAGGAAATGATTTGGCCTTCAGCCCACAGTCAGGGCTGGGGAATGAGGATGTCGGGGTTGGAGGAAGGGAGAACACCTGCTTTGTCTATGCAAACCAGGGACTTGATGAATTGATTGGCTGTTTGTTTGCTTTTGTCCAGAACTGACCTCCCATCCCAGGACAGCACCCCGAGTCCCTATTTCCATACACCTACCATCACATGGATGTGGGCTCTATGGGGAGCTTGAATGTCTGGAGTTCTCCTTCAGAAAAAAGAACACAAAATTATTGTAAAGGTGAATATTGTTTTAAGATAAAAAAATAAACAAATTATAATAACTGACAAATATCAGAAAATTCAGAAAAAGTAACAATGAACCTATTCTTGTTTTGAACCGTGGACACATCTTTAAAGTACTTTTCTATTCTCTGCAGGTCTTGGCTTCATTCTCTTTGGTGGCCTCTTACCAGGCCATGATTATGTAGGGTCACTTTCCTGCAGAGACACAGGAAGACGCACTCACAGAAGGAAGACTCCATCTGGATGAGGTGTCAGGGAAAACCAATTCCTTGTGTCCCACTGTGTGGGCTGAGAAAAGAGCCACCCCTCCCCGCAGCACTTCTTATTTCCCACACTTCCTCTTCCTGGTGTTGGGCACTGTTGGGCAGAGTCCTCAGGGTGGGACATCTGGGCATGGATCGCAGTGTCATGACACAAAGTGACCTGGCAAGTGTGTTTTTGGAAGCCATTCCTACCCCAGAATAGCTGGCTGTGGCTTTACTCTACACAGCATCAACTATAACCCACTCTATCTTACTGGACATGACTGCAGCACAGATGCTTCATAGCCAGGTCCCCAGATGCCCACAACTGTTCAATGCTGCCTGACAGAAGCACACTGCAGGGGAAAGAAACAGTAATTTTAACAGATGTGGTTCAAATATCAAATAACAGTACTTTTGCCTGTTTGATAAAAATATCTGGACACATGGATGGTCTAGCTGGCCTGTTGAATACTATATAGCAGTTAAAAAGACAGGAAAATGTTCTGATGTGGAAAGAGGGATATCTGCATATTTCTATCTATATGGGTGTGTACACAGGCTAATTAACTTTAAAAGGTCTAGCCTTGTCTAGCTAATTGCTAATGTTAAGTATCTCCCAGGAAGGGGCTGGGAATGGGGCTGTGATTGGGCAGAGCAGACCTCAGCTCCATCTGAAATGCTTGAATGTTCACAGTATGTTTGATTGCTGTTGAACTGAGGGCCCTGCCAGGCAGCTGCATGTACAGCTCTGGGGTTCAAAGAAAAGCCAGATTGGAGACTTAATCAGTGTGCGCTTAATGTAAAATGACATATTTCCACATACGTCTTTAAAGCAAGATTGCTTTGGTTGCAGGAGATAAATCTACTCGAGCTACTCCAACTGAAAAGGAAAGATACCTTGTGAGAACACAGGTCAGAGACCCCAGGGCAGGTAGCACGGCCAGGTCTCAGCAAAGTCTAGAACCAAAAACTTCAAAGTCACCAGGAATCCAAGAATCAAAGCCTCCCTCTCAGGGGCTGGGGATTTAGCTCAGTGGCAAAGTGCCTGCCTAGCAAGCGCAAGGTTGCGAGTTCGATTCCTGGTACCGGAAGAAAAGACAAAAAAAAAAAAAAAAAAAGCCTCCCTCTCTCTCACACATCTGGGGAGGGGTTGTGAAAAATCTTCCTGCCCCAGAGCACAGGGTTGGCTTAGATGGAGTCTTGCCATTCCTTCTGGCTCCATGATTCTAGAAGCCATATACTGTGTCTCTAAACTGCATGGCCTCTGCCATTCACACACAGCTAAGCCCCTTGGAATCTGGCTTGGGAGAACCATGAGCTGCTTCCCTCCCAGCAGCGCCACCATACAGCACTGTGGCTGCACCCTGGGGGGGCCCCACAGCCACCCCACGCCACCTCCTCACTGCTAATTTAGCTCCAGTGAGGCTGCATCTGCTTTGCTGGCAACTTCATTGAGACTAAAGGGAGGCATCGAGGAAGTGGGGAAGCTGCTGGAGACTTGCCTGGGACTCGAGGCTAATAAAGTTGATTAGACTGACAAGTCTCTCCTGCTTTATTACTGACAGCTTGTGTCCTCATTTTGATTTATCACCACCACACCTACCTGAGTCAGGATCGAAGATTAGCCCAAATTAAAGCTCGGGTGACTCAGGAGAGCTGAGATGTGACAGCAGGCCGGGCTGGGCTGTGGGGCTGAGGTGGCTGCAAACAGCAGGCTGGTGGGCAGAAGACAGGCCAGGCGGCCTCCTGGGAAGCCAAGATGGGCGACTGACCAGGGCTTGACACTTCTCTCTCCATCCAGGGAGGAGGAAGGATGTCACTGTTTTCTTTCTGGCCAGGGACAAAAGCCCATAAATAAAGCTGGTGGGTATTGCGTGTGGCTCTGCCAGTCTCAGGAGGATAATAAATCAAAACCAAGCTCCATCTCTGCAGACACCTGGAAACGTGAGCAAAATTATCTGCAATATAGAGAACACTGGGCCCTTGTTACCCAACACCAGAAACGCTGCAGCAGGGGCTGTAACCCAGCAATGTCTAGGTGTGGCCCCTGAAGTTGTGCTGCTGACCGTCCATAGCACTCTTAAAGGTTCCTGGCTGCCTAACGTCCCATATTTACTGCTCAGCTGCACATCGTTGCAGTCGACCCATGCCTTGTTTCTCTCCAGAGCCCCACTTCCAGAGACCTACCTGAACTCGTAAAGAGCACAGACGGTGAGTGCCACTTCCCTAGAGGTACTCAGGTCTGATCCAGGCAACACTTGGAGAAAACCTGAGTCTCTCCCAAGTGAGTTTCTAGGACACAAAGTGGGAGCCCTGGGAAGAAGTCAGCAGAGCACTGATGTTCGTGAATCAAGGTGGTGCCAGGTTCCACTGATATACTGAAGACCAGAGGCTGAGTGTTTTGACCTCCAGTCAGGTCACCCTCAGTCCCGATTCACTGCATGGTAACAGAGTCAGTCCTGAACCAAGGCCCCAGAACCCAGCAGCCCCTAAGTGAACATGTGCTGAGTCTGTGAGCAGTGCAACCAAAGAGTAGAATCCTGAGCTGGTGGCCAGAAGGCCAGTGCCTACTCCTGAGCTCTTGACTGCTAGATCCAAATGCCCTCCAGACACCTCTGGTGGGTATCAAACAGGGGTCTTGAACATTAAACCTCTAAGACAAGGCTCTTGGTTTCTCTCCTGTCTTCCTCATCTCAGGGCTGAGTGAGGGATGCTACCAGCTGCTCAAGTCCAAACCTAAGGGCCATCTTTGAATTCTGTCTTTGTGTTTCTCCCTTACCCAGTGCATCATCCAGTCCCATTAACTCTATCTGCAGAACATCCCTCACATCTGTGCACTCTGTCTGCTACCACCTACCCATCGTCCCTTGCCCAGACTATAGCACTTAGCTCTCAATGGTTTCCTTGGTTTCTACTCTTCCACAGCACCCACCCCGAGTAGTCTGTTACCCACACAGTTGCCAGACAGGAAGCTCTTTGCAAAGCGTAAACCAGAGCAATTGTTCCCAATCACAATCTTTTATAAAAGTGTGTAAAATTATGGATGATACCAATCTTGATTAATTCTTTACCTCACGTCACTCTTCCCTAACTTACTACACTCTGGCCATTCAGATTTTCTTTATTCTTTTGGCCAAAACTTGTTTCTACCCAATGGCCTTGTAATTTGTAGTTTCTCTGTCTAGCGGAATTTCCCCCCAGATCTTCACATAGCTGGCCCCTTACATTTATTTAAATCTCAGTTCAGATACTACTTCTTATTTTGCAGGAATGCCACTCCAATATCTTGCAGGCCTTTACATTTTTTTTCCTTATGGCTCTTTTACCTCTTTGTTTATTTGTTTTCTGCTTCCTCCCACCAGAATATAAGCTTCCTGAGCTAGTCTGTATTCTTCACTGCTACACCCCCAGGGTCTAGGATGCTGCTTAGCACACAGTAGGTACTCAATACTTATTGAATGGATATAACCTAAAGGGCAGTTGCTCCAACTGAACACTGATTTGGAGGCTTTGTGGGCACGATTCTTATTTCCAAAAGAGCCAGGGGCCATTGCCTTGACACTCTGAGCTTGGCCTTGACACTGGTGGAATTGCGGCACTGGCAGGGGAAGCCATGCCATGGGACAAGGAAAGACCTCTGCAAGGCCAGGCCTCTTCCTGCTGCCCAAGCCATCTGGGCCTTTTCAAGCCCACCAGGCTACTTTTTTTTTTTTCCTGTCTTTTTTGAGGTAAGGTCTCAGTATGCAGTTTAGGCTGGCCTTGAGCTCACTTTTTAGTGCAGGCTGGTCTCGAACTTGCAACAATCCTCCTGCCTCAGCCTCCTGAGTGCTGGGATTACAGGTGTTTGCCACCACGCCCAGCAGCCTTTTTTAATGAAGTAACAGAACTTTATTTTGGATTCCCAAAACCCATGCATTTGATTTGGAAGTGCATTTGCCTGGCTACCAAGTTGGACCAGACTTGAAGCAACCTAAACTGCAAAACCAGCTAGAAAGTTGAGTTTTCATAAGAGAAGACAAAACTTACTGTATTGATTGGGGCAAGGGTAGGGAGGCTGAGGGGAAAATGGAAAACAGCCAGGAGCTCCTACTTCTGTGGGATTGTAATCAACTTGGAGGTTTAGCTTCTGTTTCTTTACACTGGGGAGTAAAGAAAGCAGACTTAACCCCACCCCCACTATCTAACACACCTGCAGGTAATATTGCTCTCTTTCTAATTTTTTTTTTTTTTTAGCTATTTTCCTTATTAAACTTGCACTGGGTGAGTCTCCCTTGGCCTATTGATTTGAGAATTAGACTGTGTATCAAAGATATGAAAATACAAATTGTTGTTTTAGAGAGAAATGACTGTCTTTATATTGTGTCTGTCTCCAGAGTTTTAAATATTCCCTGGGGCTCCCAGCTGAATAGAATCAGAAAATAAGGGCATCTTCCTGGAAAATGTGAAATGAGTGGATTCTCTGGGTAGATTCTAAGCAACCTCCTCGTACTGTTGCTAAGGGGCCAGTAACAGGACTAAGATTTTTCCATTCACTTTTTCTTTTAACTATTCATTCTCCACAGAGAGAAGTCTGCATCAGAAAGGTCCTGGATGTCTTGAGTCAGCACTGAAAGGTTGGATGTGGACTCTTGGGCAGGATCCCTTTTCTGGTTGACCACGCCTCTGTGTGTCAAAGGGCTGGCACAAGAAATTTCCTTTGGCTGATGTAAAATTAACGTGGATCTCACTATCTGTCATTGAGAATATAGCTCAGAGTTAAAGGAGACAAGAGCAGGCTCAGACACTTTATTATGTGTATAGTAAAAGTTTGTCATATGCCACTTAGAATTATGCTGGGTTGTACTGACCGAGCCAAGCAATGAGACCTTCTGGAAAGAAGACTTGGGCAGGGGACATAGGGAGCACAGCTTCATTTAGCTCAAAATTAAGGTAAGAAAGGGAAAATGGCAGGCTGCTCATTTCAGGAAGCTGGGAACAAAATATGAGATTTCCCAGCCTCCAGGATCAAGTTGCAGAGCTAGCAGCAAGGCCAGGGTCATGTACAATAACGTGGCTCCAGTCTTGAGTTCTTGGACACTTGGACATCCTCCTTGCTTCTACAGGCCTGGGTGGTTAGAACAGCAGGAATATTTTCAGCTCTAGTTCTTGGTCTTCTACCTCTGAGAAGTCTTCCCTAGCACCTATCTTTCAAGGTCCCACTCAGCAGTCACCTCTAGAAAGCCTCCTAGGAACCCTCAGTTAAATCTTTTTCTCTTCACTCCCATAGAACTTTGGCCTCCTTTATATCTTAAAGCTTTCACTGTAGTTCTGCTGATAACAATAGTAAGTACTGATTGATGAAGAGGCTAAAGCAGATGCCATTAACCAAGCATGTACTATCTGCTAGGAATTTTGTATCTCACATCTGATTCAATCCTCACTATAACATGAGGTAGGCACTGTTAATATTGATTTGCTAAGAAGAAAACTGAGGCACAAAGACTATAGAGGTCAGATTGCTTGCTAAGAAATGCAGCTAATGTCTGTGTCTGGCTCCTGCCTGCACAAAGATTGGACTGAGCTGAGGTTTTGATCAACATAGTCTTTCTCCAAAGACACGCTTTCAACCTTGCTACTGATGCTCATCTTCCCAAACAGCCCAAGTTCCTGGAGGAAAGACCTGGTCTTGCTCATCTCTGCATTCCCACAGTGCCCAGAGTGCTGTTCAGCAGATATTTGGCAAGCTGTCCCTGAATGGAGTGTTTAGCTCAGTAACCCGTACCCTGAGATAGAGATGGAGTTGTTTACATCAAACTTTTTTCTCTGCCGGGCTCATCTTTTCCTGCATTGAGACAAATAGCTCATGTAAACAATATTAATCTTCTAGAATAGCCAGGCTCCTCAGCAAAGGACTGTGAGGACTTCAGCTCAGCATCTATGTGTATGTGAGAGTAAGCTGCTGCACCATGGCCCGGCACGGACCTTCTGCAGCCTCATCCCACTTGTCATTCACTTCTACGTTAGAAACACATCTGAGTAAATGTTTTTGTTTTTTCTTCTGGTACTAGGAATCGAACTCATGACCTTGCGCTTGCCAGGCAGGTGCTGTGCCACTGAGCTAAATCCCCAGCCCCTAGAAACACATCTGTGTTTCAGTGTCAGGGTCTTGGGGAAGACACTGAAAGGCTTTCACTGGGGCCAAATGGCCAGGGCTGTGGGCTGGATATGAGAGTAGAATTTCAATGGGCCCACTTCATGAAGGCCTAAGCTGGGGACTAGTGACAGAAACCCAACTTGAACTGCCTCAGGTGCAGAGGATGAACTATCTCATGGACCTGGAGCCCAAAGACTGCTCTCCAGAGGCTCAGGTGAAGTTTGTTTTTTCTTCTGTCATTCTCAATTTTTGGCTCTTCCTTCGTATTGGCCCTGATTGCTCCTACCACTGAGGGACTCTCTCTTGTTGGGGTACAGTTGCTGCCTTATCCAGCTCTGGGCTTAAAATCTTACAGCCCAGCAATGTTAAAAGTAAGAATGCTTCCTCAGCCAGATTGGAGGGAAAAGATATCCATGATGGACTCTGACGGACCCAGCTCTAGTCACTGACCCGTCCTGAGGTAGTGACTATTATCTTTAGGGAGAGAGATTTTGATTAGCAGGACCCATTCTTTGGTCCATTGGGTAGGGCAGGGTGATTGGCAGATGATTCAGAAGCAGATGGAGTGGAAGAAGGGGAATTCACCCACTGAAGGAGTTTGCTCCTGCAGGATGGAGCAAAAGCAATTGATATCCTCCACACACCCAAAGGGCTGATGAGGAACTCAAAGGGCCCATGGGTTGGTGATCCTAGTGGGTAAGACATCAGGCTTGGGGCTTTAGTCTAGGTTTCTGTGTCTTCAAGCTGAGGATTCTCTAACAGTTGCCAAAAAGCCTTTCTTTTCAGCTGTAGTTTGTTTTCTTTTTTCTTTTCTTTTCTTTTCTTTCTTT
>NW_004955433.1:7241239-7328168 GCF_000276665.1 Chinchilla lanigera
CCTTCCTCCTTCCCTTCCTTTCTTCCTTCCTTTCTGCCATTATCCAGAGGACCTCAGACCTTCCCTATCCTCCATGTTCTTTCAATATAGAAAAAAAACTGTCAGGCTTTGATCAGACTTTCAGTGTATGAGGAAGCTACTGGAGCTAAGTTTTTAAAAACCTGAAATTATTATTGAGATTACCACAGATTCATATGCATTTATAAGGAATGATTCAGGGGGATCACATGTACACTGTGCCAAGTTTTTCTATTTTATAAAACTGTCATGTAATGTCATAAGAGGCTATTGACATTGATACAAAAATAAAATAAAAGCTGAACAGTTTTTATTTTTCCAAATTTTCTTAACCTTTTCATCTAAGAAGCAAGAACCCAGAGACCAAGTAACTTCATCATGACAACCAAGATATAAAAATTACCAAGAAACCTGACTCAATGTTGGAAACAGGCTGAATTTGAGTGAGGAAAATACAGCATTTGATCAGGTTATAAAGGCATCTGAAACCACACCAAGGAATTTGTCAGTGAAAGTCAACACCAGAGTTTGTGTACCAGTTACTCTTGATTGTTGACTTGATTGGGTTAAGGCAAGTGGGCTATTAGGAGTACTAGGAGGCAGGGTCTAGTTAGAGGAAGTGAATCATGGGCCATGACCTTGGGGGATTTTGTCCCTGTCCCCTTCATCTCTGACTCTTTCAAACCTACTGTGCTTTCTGGTCACCAAGAATTCAACAGCTTGTCTCCACCATGCCCTCCCGCCATGATGCCTTTGCCTTGAGCCTGCTGGGCATGGACTGAAACCTTGAGTCAAAATGGACCTCTTCTCATTTAATAGGTATCAGATATTTAGTCCCAGCAATGGAAAGTGGACCAATACAGCTTTGGTCCTTTCCTCAAGGTGGGAAACCCTAAGTTTCTTAAACTTTCTTCTAGTCTTCTTGGGGATGGTTGGGTTTCAGCCAACCATATTGTAAGTACTTTAGAAAAGAATGTTTCCAATCACTTCCTTGTGTGTTTCTTGTAGTCAGTCCATTTTGAAAACAGGTCCAAGCCCATACTTAATCATCCTGATTCCCAACTTCCCTCTACCTAGAAGTGATAATTCAACATATTTAAAAACCTTTACCCCAAGGCACCATGGAATCAGAATGAATCCCAGTCAGTTTTAGCGCTAGGGCTCTGCCCTGCCAGGTGTTAACCCTTTCACTGATGGACTCTGGAAGATCTCGGACTCACAGATAATGGCTGAGGGGGGCTGAAGTTACAGAGGAGCTCTCGAGAGAGCTCTAAATTACTGCTTTAAAATGGCTATGGATTTACTTTACTATCTCAACAACCAACATAGATCCACTAGTTCACACTGACTGAATACCTACGTTTCTCCCCTCATCCCATACTCTTGATGGCTGAATTCTCACACTGCACATGTCAGGGAACAGACATGTGCATTTGTTACCATTGTACCTACTGTCTAGGTACTAGGTCCTGTAAGGAGGTACTCTATAAATATCTGTTGAGGTGGCGTATCCACGGTCAGTCCTGCCTATGCCTAAAACTACCCTTAAGCACTTTGGTCAGTGGTGAGTTCTCTCTTATCTCTGACCTCTAATGTAATATGAACCAGAAAAATACATAAACACAAAGGGAGAACAAAGAATAGGATATACTAAGTCAAATGCTTGGAAGCCAACATGTCTCCTTCTCTCCCTTTTTCCCTGTTATTTTTCTCATCTTTCTTCAACAATGTCTGCTTTGTTCTAAACAGGTAATGGACCAGTAAATCAGACAGACAAGATAACTGCCCATGTGGAGGTCACAGCTGAGAAAACAGAGCACTCCAGAAAACGCAGGAGTTGCTGGGGGAGACTGCCTGGATAGAGTGGGCTTATTAAATTCAGGTATCAGGAACAAAGAATAAGGGGCCTGCCAAGCAGAAGCAAGAGTAGCTGCAATAGGATGGAGCTGGAATTAGACACATGTGAGAAAGACTGAAACCCCTGAACCAGCTGGATGCTTTGTCTTGGGAAGCAGTATGGCACTGAACAGAGAGGTGTATGTGAAACAGCCATGTTTTGGATGCCAAGAGTCACCATCCAGAGAGGAGATGGGCATGTGTGCATTTGTTAGATAGTGCCATCTCTACCCAGTGGCACCAGATGTGGGAGCAGTGCTGGGGTGTGTGGGGCAGGAAGCAGGAGGGGGCAACAAAGCTGCAACCAGGGTGGCTCCAGATTGGGATGAGCACTCTGTGCCCTAATAAGGAGGGCAAGGAGCTGTCCAGGTTTTAGGGCAGGGAAAAGGTGAGATCGGAGTGGGCTTCACAGAAAGAATTCTGGGCAGGTGGGAGGGATGGCTGTGGAGGGATGAAAGATGGACAAGGTGATCATGGCGCAGATTGTTGGTGTGGTTCAGGTGAGAGATGGAGATGCCAGGCTGGCTTATGGCTGTGGGGTAAGGGGCAGGGCAGGGCGGGCAGGGTGAAGCAGGGAAAGCCTCCAAAAGGTACAATGCATGATCCCCTGTAGGAAGGAGGTGGGGAAAAGAGGGAGTCTGTGATGCCTGCACTTTCTCACTCTGCAGATGGGGTGAATTGTGTCATAAACCAGGACTGGGAATACTGGATGCTGCACCACCGCTGGGTAACACAGGCAGAAGTGATGTGTGGTGATAGGGAGGAGAAGAAAGAGCTGCATTCAGACACGATGACTTCCAGTTGCCCTCCAGGTCTCCTGGTGGGGACGTTCCATGGATTCCTGTTTCTCGGATGGGCAGACGGCAGGACATTCACCCACCACAGGACTGAGTATGGAGAGGAGAACCAGATTCTGCCCTTTGGAAAACACAGGGTTGTACAGGAAAGGGGAAGGCGAAGTGGGGCAGTTTCAGACTGGGAATGTACTTTGCCAGCATTCCAGGCTGTGATACTGCGACCTCCACTTGGGATCCTGAGTTCTTCCTCTCTGAGACTGTCCCCAGAAAAGTCTGCCCTTTATACCTGCTGCTTTCTGATACCCCCAACCTCACAGCATCAGTTAATGTATCAGTAGGTCTGGGGAATTTTCATCCATGAAGTTACTGCTGCTGGAAGCATCTGGTGACATCTTTAATTTTATTTGGGTTCTTTTTTTTTTTCCTGAGGAACATCCTGAAGGGAGCAGATGGCAATAAGAAAGGGCAGATCAATGCTAAGGAAAGTGGCCTGGTTTGCCCTTGGATTCTCAGCTGCATGTTCTCTGTTCTTGAGAGTGGTTGTTAGAAGCGAGCTCCTAAGGCTAATTATTTGTGTGCCCCAAATACCTCTAGGGAGACAGAGATTATTTGTTTGGCTTGTTTACAGCTGCATTTCCAGACTTTAGTGCAGGGCCAGGGCACTGATAATACTCCAAAAATTCATGCATTTATTCCACAAATATTTATTAAATGCTAACAGTGTGCTCGGTGCTTTTATGGGCCCTGGAAATGTAGCAGTGAGCAAAACATAAATCTATGTCTTCATACAACCTACATTCATTCTGGACATCTTGTCAGCTTGATTTTTGATCACTACGACATACTAGGCAGTGATCTGGGTGCTGGGGATGTAGTGTGGTGGTGAGCAATCAGACATGATTCTGTCCTCCCAGGGCTTCCATTCTGAGGTTGGTACAATTTCTCATTAAACCTGCAAATCAGTTAGGCTCCTTTGTCTTCAAGCCGTGGAAATGTGTGCAGGTCCCTAAGCAAAGGGCAATTTGTTGGAAGGCTTTTAAGGTAGGGTGGAAGATGAGGAAGGCAGGAGACACTGTTGGGTGCCTAATGCCTAAACTATCTTCTCTTGATGGTAGACCTGCTTATGTAGGTGTGTTCACAACATTGATCAACCTGGGCCCTGCTAAATCTCTGAGCTTCTAGCGAAGACAGGTAATAAAATCTCCATCTTATTTTAGAAGGCAGAGGAATGGGCCAAGGTGTAGAAACAGTCAGGAAACTTAAAAACTGGGAGGACCAGAGAGCAGGACACAGAAACAACTGTACTTTATGGCCCAAATCAATTACCCTTCCACCCGGAACATCCAAAATAGAAAAGTGAAGTTTTGTAATTAAAAATAGAGCTGTAATTAAGAAAGAAAATTGGTTCTGGGTGACAAAATGAAGCAGCTGTGTGATATACTCTGTAAAGCAAAGCTTTATGAGAATTGCCACAAATGGCACTTGGCCTATTCAGAATCAGTGCAGTGTGATAGGAAGAACAGGTCAAAATACTTAATCTTTTTAAAAAATTATGTGCAGATAAACAGACCCTTTCGGGAGTGTGTAGTTCTGTAAATTTTAATCCAACCAAGATGCAGAACAATTATATAACCCCCCAAATTTCCTTGCACTATGGGCAAAACTTTTCCCTTGCTAAATCCCAAGAGATTGGAAACCACCAATCTCTTCTCTGTCCCTACAGTTTTGTTCTTTCATATATATGGAATAATACTTTATTTTCATATAAATAAAATACAATTTTGTCTCTCAGTTTAAAATCTCTGAGATCTGTTGCATGTCTCAACTATTTATTCATTTTTATTACTGAGTGACATTCAATTATATGTGCTACTTTTTTTTTACCCATTCATTCATTGAAAGATATTATTGTTGTTTTGGTTTGGGGTGATTATAAAGATGCTATAAACTGCTCATATATAAGATTCTGTTTGAAGAGAGGTTTTTATTTCTATACAGTAAATACCTAGGAGTGGGGTTGCTGGGTGCTCTATTAAGTGTATGTTTAATGTTACAAGAAGCTGCCAAACTATTTTCCAGAGTGACTGCTACTGAGCATTCCATTCAGGCAACAAGAGTTCCAGATGTTAGACGTTCTTTCAAGCACTGGATATCATCAGATTGTTGTGCTTTTTCGTACCTATTCTAATAGGAATGAAGTAGTATCACATTGTGGTTTTAATTTTTACTATCCTAATAACTAATGATGTTGCTTATCTTTTCATGTGACATTTGTTGTTAATGTGTTTATTTTGTGCATAAAATGTGTTCAAATATTTTGCTCACTTTTTAATTGAGTTTTTGTTTCTTATGTGTTTTAAGTACAATTTCTTAAGTAATTGTATTTTCATACATTCTATTCAATCTCTTCATTGTGTTGTGTAGAACAAAATCTTTTAATTGTAATAAAATCATATTTAACAATTTTCTGTAATTATGGATCATTCTTTTGATGTAAAATCTAATATCTCTTTGCTTAATCTGGGTGACAAAACTTCTCACCTATGTATTTTTTCCCATCGTTAACAAGGAACTTTTATGTACATTTTGTTTATAAAATTTATGTAAATCTCAACTTCAAAATATATAAGAATTCATGACAAAAGAACCAATAGCCCTGCTGGAATTTCGTGGTGTGTCAGTGGAACCTCTAGATTTAGGTGTGTATTCTTGAGCTGGCAACAAATTCTTCTCTTGAGGGGTGGTACATGCTGATAAAAGCCATACCCAACATAAGGCTCAAATCCACAACCCTGAGATTAAGAGTCTCATGTTCTACCAACTGAACGAGGTGGGCAGTACAGCAAAGTTAGGTCTTTATAGGCTAATTGAGGTGTTGTAAGAGTTGCACGTGTTCAAACTGATAGGGATTTGTTCTTATGTATTCTTTTAAAATTTTTAGTTTTATGCTTTGTATTTGTGTATGTGGTTCCCTTTGAGTTTACTGTATAAGATATGAGGCATATACCAATGTCTTTTTCCCTTTTCTTTCTTTTCTTTCTTCCTTTCTGTTTTCCTTTTCTAAAATTTGTTCATTCTTTTCTCTTCCTTTCTCTCTTTGGCATGACAGTGTTCAATTTTTCCTATAACATTTTTAAACCATTCTTCTTTCTGCATATATTGACCAAATTTTACCAAACATCCATGGACTGAATTTGTGTGGATTTATCACTGAATTTATCATGGGCTGTTCCATGTATGGGTGTGCCTCTCCTTTGGTTGATACCATATCAATAATCTTGATCACTGTGATAGTGGATAATAAGTCTTAAAATCAGTTAACATGAATTTCTTCAATTTTGTCCTAGCTCCTTTGCCATTCAACATAAAAAAGTTAAAATTAACCCCTCTATATGTACAAAACCCCTACTGGAATTTTGATTGAGATTGCATTAAATATCTAGACCAGCATGGGAAGAACTGATATCTTAGCTATGTTGAGTCTTCTACTACATGAGCACAGCATGTCTCTTCAACTATTGAGATCTTCTAAAAATTTCTTTTATCATTTTGTAGTTTTCAGCATATAGATCCAGCACACAACTTTGTTAGATTTGTATCTACATAAATGTTTTCCTTTTTGGGGAGCTATTTTATGTGTTACTTTTAATGTTTCAGTTTTAATTATTTATTCATTTCTAACAAAAATACAATTGATTTTTATATAGTAATCTTGATTCTCCTGATCTTGCTAATCTTACATAATATGGTTTTAGCTTTTTTGTTTGTTTTACATAGATTCTCTGAGATTTTCTATACTTATAATCATGTTATTTATGAGTAGGAACAGTTTTCTTATTTCTTCCTCAAACTCTATGACTTGTTTTAGTTTTGGCTTTATTGCTCGAAATAAAATTTTTAGTATGATATCACTGGAGTGGTTTGGAGAGAACATTCTTTCTTGTTAGCAACTTTAGGATAAAGGCATTCATTTTCTCACCATTAAATATGTTAACTGTAGGTTTTCTGTGGATGTCCTTTGTCAGGATAAGAAAGTTCCCTTATGTTCCTAGTTTTCTGAGAGGTTTTGTTTGTTTTTATCATGGATGGATATTGATTTTTTAAAAATGTCTTTTCTGTATAAAATGATATGATGATGTGGTTTTTCCTGTAATCTATTAATATGAGCCATTACAGTGACTGATTTCCAAATATTGAACCAGCCTTGCATTCCTGGAATATATATATATTTGGCTGTGATGTATTATCATTTTTATATAATCCTGGATTCAATTTGCTAATATTTAAATGAGCATTTTTGTGTTTATATTTATTAAATGTATTGATATGTGCTTTTTATTATCTTTTTCTGGATTTGGTATCACTTTCTGGGTTTCTCTCTCTATATATTTTGCTTGGCTTCATAAAATAAGTGGGAAGTATTTCAGCTTCCTTTATTTTATAGAATAATTTGAATAGAGATCTTTAAATGTTGGTAAGATTAAAAAAAATTAGTGCCTGTAGTTTTCTTTTTCAAAAAAGATTTTTAAAATATACTCTCAATTTCTTTACAGATAATGGAATATTCAAATTATCTACTTACTCATGGGTGCATGTAGTAATGCGTGATTCCTCCTTTTAAGGAATTGAGCAACTTCATCTAAGCTTTGAAATTTCTGTGAATGTGGTGGTATTCCATTTATTGTCTGTGTAGTCTATAAATTTAGCCTCTTTTTCATTCCATGTAATGGTAATTTTGTATTTTCTACTTCTTTGAGAGTCTAGTTACAGACATCAATTTTATTGATCTTTTCAAAGAACTAACTTTTGTTTTCATTGGTTTCTCTATTTTTCTTTTTTTTTAAATGTCATTGATTTTTACCCTTGTCATTATCTCTTTCCTTCTGCTTGCTTTAGGTTTGTTGTTTTCTTCTTTAGATTTTTTTGCTTAAGGAAAAAAAAGACTAAGTTGTTATAGGAAGTCTTTCTTTTAACTAAAAGCATATAATTCTAAATCTTTCTCTCTCAGCATTACTTTACCTACACTGCATACATTTGATATGTTGTATTTTACATTAGTTCAATTATTCATTTGAACTATTAATTTTCCTTGAGATTTCTTTTTGACCCAAAGACTATTTAGAAGTGTGTTGTTTAATTTACAAATATTTGAGAATTTTTTCAGCCCAGATATCTTCATTATTGATTTCTACTTTAATTCCAAGAGGCTTGGATTTTGTCTCATACTCTGCACCTATAAGTAGACATATTCATATCCTTTGACCCAACATTTCCATTTCTTTACTTAGAACCTGAAACACATGTAAATTCATGCAAACATTCCAAATTTGAAAATAACCTACTTGCTAAATAATGGGAGACTGGTTTGTTACTTTACAGTATGCAAATAATGAAATATTAATATGTAGTCATTAAGCCATATCCAAGGAAGGGCGTGGAACCCTCTGGGAGTGCATGATGGATTATGTCCTTTATTGTCTGTTGACTGCTCATCAAATGTAGCTTCAGTGAAGCAAAAGATGTCATTTTCCTTGTTTACTGCTATTTCTTCAGTGCCTGGCACAAGACTTGGCACATAGTAAGTACTCACACATATTTTAATAAACAAGTAAAAGAAGAGTATATTTGTCTGTCTATTGATGTGTGTGTTTGTATTCTCCTGCTCTTTGTGTATATGTGAGTTACACTTTTGCTCCTCACCTTGTCTTTACTTGATGAGCATTTCCTCCTCTTTTTCCTATAAGCCATTCCCGTTCCATTTCTCCTGAGATCTAATTCTCCTCCTCATGTGTACAGCAGTCCTATTGGGGAGGCATCCACAGCCATCATCGTTGATCGCTGATGATAACATCCTCACTAGCATGTACAAATGACCTGATTTTTGAAAAGGGACTACCCCTAAAGGCCTATGGTGAGTTCATGGCAGAAGTGGGTCATAGGCCAGGATGTCTTTCTCTGAACCCAGCATTCTTTCCCTTACTCCCCACCCCAGCAGCCCTGCCCTTCCAGAGACAATGGCTTTGGGGCATCTGGGAGGCACTGATTTTATCCGGGTGGATGGACCCAACATCAGAATTTGGCTGACCATCACCACATAAAATGCCACAGTGGCTTTACATTTTTGCTGGTTCTTATATTTCCCAAACATCAAAAGGGCACAGTCTGCCATAGTGACTAACAGTCTGAAAAATGTAATTGCTTTTTTAAAATATTGGACGATCGGGCCACTTTTGTTTAGTCACTCTCTGTCTTATAAAACCATACAAAACACTGCAAGTGCAGTCAGAAGCCTGCAATAGTTTCAGTGAAGATAAATTGATTTGAGGGGCAACTGATCAGGGATTTTGATGGTGTCATGGTGGGAACTGAGGCACATTTCTGGATCTCTCTGAAGGTCACTTGCTGCATCTGCAAGTATAGGGATGAGTGGGCATTAAAGGTTATCCTGGTGAAAAGCATAAGATCTCGCTAAGGAGACTGGTTGTATGACTGTCCTGGTTGACAAGGAAGTTGCTCTGCACTTCCTTCTGAGTGCCCCACTTTTAGGGTGGAAGGGCTCCATTGGAATCAGGATGAGCTCTACCTATCTCCCACCCCTTTCACTTGTTTCCCTACTTCTGTCTTGTCTTTTCCTTTTTCTCCAACACCCTGTGTGTGTCCTTTCAAGAGTCCCTGCTGGGGATAAGCTCTAGAAACTTCTCCAGTCTGGCTTCTGGGAAAAATGAGAGTGATGGGACTTTTCACCTATTCTAGGTTTGTCCTGAAGGATCTTTCTGAACTTGGAATCAGTGAGTGGACACTGGAAGTCGTTGGGAGACACTTATGTTTGAAGAAACAGGAAGTCCCAACTTATGAATGAGTTCCATTCCAGGAGAATGTTCATAAGTCAAATTCATTCTTAAGGTTGACAAAGTGAGCCTTAGACACCCCTGACACAAACAAACAATGTAAAACATAAAAAAATATACACATAAATACTGTAAATAAACTAATTTTACTTTTATGGCATCACCATTTTTAAGATGGTGACATGGTACAATACATCTGGCATATAGGAGATTGCACGGAGTGAAGGAACCAGGACAGAATTACTAAATGAAGGAGGGAAAGTGGTGGAACATGGTGGAGCTGAAGGATCATCAGCTACAGTGGATGGACAGCAAGATGGCATTTTGCTCATATTTGATGATGACACACGTTTTTTGATGGATTCAATTCCATCTACTCCTTGAAAAAATGATCTGGTGATGTCTGAGTAATGGCTCTTTTTTCTCATCATAGATGACTCTGTAACCCTGGATACATTCTGAGTGGCTACTGCAACCTTTGTGTATCATTTTATAGTGGGGCCCTGTGCCTCAAAAACGAACAGTACCTCTTCTAGTAAAGAAAATCTCCTTACGATTTCCTTGAGTCTCTTTGGTTCTTCCGTTACACCTTCCTTTTGGCTCTCTGTCTTCTTTGTGGTCTCTAATTCCATCAGTCTTAATTAGTCAGTACTCATGTTGCACAGCGAGGAGTCCAGTGAAGTCATACTCTTGCAGGTCCAGCTCCAGCTTCTTGCTAAGAGTCACTAAGTTGTTAAACACCTCTGTGGACTCCTTCCTCATCTTCTGAAGTCCATGAATTTCATGAACAAACTGGAGGGAAAAGTTCTTCCAAATCCCATTCATGGAGACAGCAGAAACCTCAGGCCAAGAAGCATTGATTATTTTTATGGCCTTGTAGATGTTATAGTCCTTCCAACATTGTTGCAAGGTTGTTCTGGTTTCATCAGTTGCCTTCAGTGCCTGATGAAAAGTGTGACATAAACAATATTTTTTGAAAGTCATAATAACTCCTTGGTTCATAGGTTGTATGAGTACTGTAGTACTCAGTAGTAGATGCAGTACATTAATGTTGGGATAAAATTCATCCATGGATTGCAGGTGACCTGGTGCATTGTCAAGCAGCAAAAGAATGTTGAATGGGCTATCTTTCTCCAAACAATGGTTCTCTATCTCTGGGATAAAGTGGTGGAAAAACCAGTCATGGAAAATGGCCTTTGTAACACAGGCTTTGGAGATACTCTTCCACCTAATAGGTAGAGGGTCTTTGGCTGTATTTTTGAGGGCTCTTGACTCTCTGAATGGTAAACTAAGAGAAGCTTTAGTCTCATATCACCAGAAGCACCGGCATCAAACAACAATGTAAGTCTGTCCTTTGATGCTTTGAAACCTGGCATCACCTCTTCCTCATTCCTGATGTCACTTTTTTCTGTTGTCCTCTTTCAGTACTGTCTTGTCTCATCAGTGTTAAAAACTTGTTGGGGTAAATAAGCACCTTCCTCAACAATTTCTCTAAACGTTGCTGGAAATTTTTGGGCAGCTATGGTATCTGCATTCGCAGCCTCACTACTTACTTTCACATTATGAAGGTTGGCTCTAGCATTGAAGCCGTCAAACCATCCTTGGCTGTCAGTAACAGATGCACCCTCTTCACCCCATTTATTCCTTCAATGCTAAGTGATACTCAGTGCTGACACCAATCCTGCATCCACACACAGAAGTTTCTCCATCTCCTCTACCACTGTACCACCCTTTTTGGATATTATTGTTTACTTCATAGCAGACCTCACATGTTCCATGATCTTGTCTTTGTTCTATAGAATCATGCCAATGGTTGAATGAATCATGTTATAAGAACGTGAGGTGGCTACCATCACTTCACCTCAGTCTAGTCTCTCAATATTTTCACTTTTGTTTCTGTGATTATTGCTTTGTGCTTCCTAGCAGTCCCCTCCACATCACCACTGCTTTTCCTCTTGCTTCCGGACACCCTGGGCTCCGATTGAGCACGGTGCCACTCTACGCTATCTCACTGTACAGTAAGCGCACAGCAGCAAGACTGTGTAAAACAGTGTCTGGCAGACATGGGAGCTGTTTCCACAATTTGTTCACACCTACGAATGTTTGTAAAGCACAGTCCATTCATATCTGTGAAAGTCTGCAACTCCAATGTTCGTAAGTCAGTGACTTGCTGTATTTCTCTAGGCCCAAGAAATAGAAAGACCCCTTGACCTTGAGGTAGATTCTCAACAGCTGGTTGCCAATATCCACTTTTTTTTTTTTTTGTCCATGCAAAATTAGCACACAAATGAATACTGTTTTCCTGTGATCTGTTTGACTCTAACCTATGTTGGCCAAGGCTCTGTGGAAACAGGCCAATGGGGTCCCTGGGGTTCCAGCCCTTTTGCCTAGCACTCTTTCATGACCCAGTGCTCTCCCAGCATCTGGGACCTTCCTGCATGAAAACTGAGCACTGCTTTACTGCCACCTTCCTACTGGAGTGGGAGCACCCTGAGAGTAAGGCCATGACTCATTCAGCTCTCTATGCCCAGCAGAGTCTAGAACATATTCCACAGAAAGAAGGAAAGAAGAACAAGTGTGTTTGAATCCAGAACTGAGAGCCACTTTCTGTAATAAGAAAGTGATGCTCTCACCCATCCCCACACACCTGAAATAACAGAGGTTCAGCAGTGGCCTTTGTTCTTAGGGATGGAGACAGCGCCGTCGAGACTGAGTTTCTTCTCTCACTGCCTCTTTAGTGTCTGAGCAAATGTTCTGCCTTTGATTGTCACTCTTCAAACAGTGCGTTATTGTCATGCTTCTGCCTCTTTTTAATAAAGAGAAATGAGGAAGGGTTTTTTTTTTTTTTGTACATGCAAAATTAACACAAATCAAAACTGCTGCTATTCTTTGATCCATTCCAAGCTCTGATCTGCATTGGCCTTTTCATTTTCCCACTGATAGTGTACAGCTCAAGAAGGATTACACAGGGAGGGAAACCACTTACCTCTTCCCATTTGATTAACACAATTTAATGCTGCATAATGCTCGGGGAAGTTCATTACTCAGGAAAGGTTCTGGTGCAAGCTGCTCCTGATGTCTGGGGACTGGGTCTTTTTATTTAAAATGCAGTCAAGTCCCTTGGGCAAGAGGATCCATGAAATTCTGCCCAAGCTGGGGAATTTAAGGTAGACAAAGATCCTTTCATCTGTACAGTCTTTTCCAATTTATTTGTGCCATCTACAAATATTTAGTGTGGATGTCACACAGGGATTGTGAGAGCAGATAATCTGGGAAGACCACCCATGGAAGTGAGATCAGGAGTATGAGTGCAGGTGACGTGAGAGAAGTGACAAGGTGAAGGACAGATAATCCCAGTTGGCAGACAATCTGCATGGGGTTGTGAGGCCGCAGCAGCTGGCCTGTGGGTAGAAGGTGTCGGGGACACTGTGTGGCCAGGCAGAGGAAGGATGAGTGGCACAGGATGATCTTCAGCCTCGCTGGTGCCACTACAGCTGGTGTAGAGGATTGATGCTGATGACCTCTGCATTGCCAGGGGACGATGAGACATCAGTGGCCTTTAATCCAGCATATCACTGGGGATGTAGCTCAGTGGCACAGCACCTGCCTGGCAAGCATGAGGTCCTGTGTTCGATTCCCAGTACCAAAAAAAAGAAAAGAAAAGAAAAGAAAAGGAACCCAGTATATCCCCCATGCCTTAGCCCCACAGGACCCCTAATCCCTACCCCGGGCTCTGGGATAGGAAGACAAAGACCCAGAAGGCCCACGTCCGAGGCTCCACCCTGTACGTTCTTAGGTATGTGACTCTGGCTGTGCCCTTAGGCCCTCCAGTCCTCGTTTTCCCTCTCTGCAGACCTCGGTCATCGCAGTCACTCTGCTGTTTGCTTGGCACTCTTTGATGGAAGACACAACAGGTGGCACAGTTTCAAAATTCCCCGGGGTAAGACCAGGCTAGCGAGTGGCAAGTGCTGGCAGGGCACAGCAGGGTGGGGGCTGGATTGGCCCCGGCTGGGTATGAGGAAGGTGCATGAATTGCTGAGCAAGGGGGCAGATTCTGCCCAGCTTCCGAGAAAAAGATCAAGTCTAGTGAGAAAGTAGGAGCTCTCTGAAATAAGCCCTGTGTTAGTTTCTGTCTTAGTCCATTTTCTGTTGTTGTAACAGGACAACGGAGCCTACGTAATTTATAAAGAAAAAAAGTACATTTGGCTCATGGTTCTGGAGGTAGGAGCTTTCAAGTTGGATACCACAATCGGCCAGGCCCTCGTGCTACAGCATGACATGATGGAGAGCTTCACATAGCAGGTGTGTATGTGTGGGTGGGGGGCAGCCCATGCAGAAGAGAGTTCACAAGGAGAGGGACTCCCGGGAGGTGGCAGGCTTGCTTTATAACAGTCCACTCTGGAGAGCACTAATCTATTCCTGAGAGAAGCTAATCCAGTCGGAAGAGAGCTTACCCAGTCTCTTGAGAAAGACATTAAAGCAGTCTTTAAGGCAAAGCCCCAATGACTCTTATAAACTTCACATGCTAACACTGACACCTCAGGAATTACATTTCAACATCAGTCTTGTAACTGCAGCAGTCATTCCTGCCACGGTGCAAACAATCCCCCAGCCGCCAACACAGTCCCCCACAAGTTCGCTCCTTGTTTTCTCAAGAGCAGCTTTGGATCTGAGCAACCGTGCAGGGCCACTGTCTCCTGTGCTGTGGGTCAACCACCCAGGCTGAGGAAACCTACAACGGACACCCATGGGTCATCAGAGTCCTGCCAGCTTTCAAGTGCTTCCAGCTGCAAATGACATGTGATACCTCTGCTCTCATTTCAGAGGCCAGAGCAGGTCACAAGATCATGCTTACCCTCGAGAGCCAGGCTGCAGAAAAGCACATGGTCCCATGTGGTTGGGAAGAGAGGAAGGGATGCATTGGAGAGTGGCACTGGTGGCCAGCACAATCCTCCCCAGGCTTCATCACTCCTGTTCATTCCACTCTGACCTTCCACAGACTTTGTCTTCTCTGGACAAAATCCAGACCCTTTGCTCTGGCCCAGAATGTGGCCTGGCATTTATCAGGTGTTCAGAAAATACTTGCTGAGTGTACAAAGTGAATGCTCAGCAGTGCCACTTTCCTGTCTGGAAGATGGAAACCTTTTCTTCTGGGTCATTGCATAGAGAGAGGAAGGGGATGATTTCAGTGCTGCATGAGGACCATGGCAAGCAGAGGAAAAGCCAGGAGCTCCAGGATGGGCAGCACAGTGGGCAAGATGCCCAGGAGACTCATCTCAACCCCTAACACACGTTAACGGAGAGAAGAGCTATCTCTTTCTTGTTTTTCCTGCTGACATTGGCAGAGGAAGCACTTGCCTTGAGCCAGCACAAATTGCTCCGACTACTGGACCTGGCCTAGATAATTTACATAGAGGCTGGAGAATGACACACCTGGCATCACCTGGGCTTAGACCAGATTGGAAGACTTGTTGCGGGTCCCTTGCTGTTTCCTAGCTGGGGTGAATGCAGCTTTCTCATCCTGTAGGCGCTGTCGCATGCAACCTCAGGAACACACCTTACTTCCCCCTTGCAGGCAGAAGACACATCTGTAATTAGCCTCCACTGTCAGGGAGAAAATTCCTGCATGAGCAAAGAGAGTGGAACTGGGAGGAGACCTGTTCTCACTGGCAAAATGCTGTCGTGCCACCTGGGCCGTGTGTGGTGATGGTGGCTCCTTGCCAATGAGCTCCAGTCTGCCAGCCCATGGGAAGCTTCCTCTGCCAGAGCTTTAATAAACTCCTCACTGTGGTACTCACACCTGGTGACCTTTACCCTGTGCAGGGGTCACTAGGCACCACATAATATTAGTTCACTGCCTTGAGAGTCCCAGGCAGGAAGATGGGGCCCTGCTGTAATTTGATAAGCACTTGAGATGTCAGAGTACACAGCCCAGCCACCTTTCCCCGTTTAGATGATAAAATATGCGATTTGCTTGTGTTGGGGGTTTTCTCCATTCCTCTCCCATTCTTCTGCAGAAATGATGCTATATTCTCCTTTCTTTTGGATTTCACCTGTGTTGGCTTGCATTTTGCACTCTGGAGGCATGTGACAATGCAGTCCTGATGGGGTCGTTTATGTCTGTGTGATAATGCTCTGACCTCTCCAGGTTTAGTCCTCCCGGTCCCTTGCCAGGGAAGCAGGACAAAATGTGCTGTCTTGCTGCTTGCAGCTGTAGGCATTCAGGCTCAGACAGGAGCAGTGACTTGCCTCAGTGTCCAGAAAGAGCTAAAGAAAGACTTGTGAGAATGTGGCTTACCTGGATTTTGTTTATTACTGTGTTTGACAAATATTAGTGAGTTGCTACTGTGTGGTAGGCATTTTTCTATGGGCTGGCAAGACGCTGATGAATGTACTTTCTATGCTTTCTGGTGCTTACATTCTTAGGGATCTATCTGCAAGTAAGAGGTGGTTTTAGGATACTCACATGCTTTTATGTAAAATGGCTTGTCTTTTCCTGATTTGACTTTAAAATAAGCCCTAGGATACAGCGCTGTCAGGGAATCTCTGTCTCTCCTCTTTTTTCTTTCTTTCCCCTCCTCTTTCTCTTTCTCCTTCTTCCCGATTAAGTCCTGTGTGTGTGTGTGTGTGTGTGTGTGTGTGTGTGTGTAAGTGTCCAAATTCATTGCCACAGCTGTCTACTCCTTTCCTTTCGTTCCTTTCTAATGATTTCAATAACTTTTGATACAGTGCACCAAAGGCTTTGCTTGCACGGGAACAAAAGGTGAAATGTTAATATGATTTTATTTGGGCTCAGATTGGATTAGAAAGACCTTTTCCCCCCCCTACCTTTCATCTTCAAGTCAGCACTCATTAATTAAATTGAGCCTATGGAAAGTGACCTTTGGGGTAGGGGGAGTCCTGAGAATATAATATGTTTTAATCAAATATGGGCAATAAATAAATAAGCAAGAAAAGAGCTATTAGATAAAGAAATACCCTGAAAACTTCTAGATAAGAGCTCTTGAAAGAAAGGTAATTTGCGTTTTTCTTTGGGTGAAAGAGCACACTTATGTAATGAGCCACTATAGCCCTGCAAATGGGGCCACTTGGACAAAATCACTCACCACTCCAAGCTATACTCTCTAGGATAGGGAAGTGCTTCCCTCCTGATTCTGTACCCCAAGACCACCCTCTGTGGCTTCCTGCAGTCAGATTGTAACATAGGGCTGCCCCTTGCTCTGAGTTCAGGTCTCACCTGGCCACAAGGGGGCATGGAAGAGTCATTTTCCTCTCTGTGGAGAGGCAAACCTGTGAAGCGTCTCACCTTAGGCCAGGTGTGACTGATGGATGACTTGGTCTGCTGGCCTTGGAGAGACTGAGAGGGAATTGAACACCTGCCTGCTGGGGGTGGGCAGTAAGGTTCACCCCAAATGCAAAAAGTGTGGCAGGAGCAAGTCAATCTCCCTCTGTCCAGAGAAGAAATGGGCAGTGAGCACTGTGCTAAACAGTGTGGGCATGGAAGACTACTCAGAAACTGACTTGCTGCATGATCTCCAGTCTCAGTTTCCTAATCTACAAAGTGGGGTATTAATCTCACTTTATAGAGTTGTTGACAGGAGCCACTGAAAGTACAAATATAAATTGGAGAGAAAGTGGTAGGTGCTTAAGACAGGTAGGTTATTATGGTGGCTCTGTCCCACCCTTCCCCAACCTATCTCCAAAATGTGCTACCACAGGGGACCTAGGCACATCTCACTCTTCTTTTCCTTTGTTTGTTTCACAGAAAGTTATGGTTAAATATATGATGTCTTCTAGTGGGGGTTGGTTATATCCATCCATCCATCCATCCACTCACTCATGCAACTGCCGAGTGCCTCCTGTGCCTCAGGTCCTGCGGAGGTGCTCAACATAATGGACAGCGGAAAGCAAGCCCAGTGCATGTCCCCATAGAACCGGTCCTGTCTAGACCAGTGCTGCCCCACAGAACCTCCTGCGACCATGAACGTGCTCCTTATTTGTGCAACCCAGCATGGTAGCCACTCACCACACGTAGGTAGGGAGCACTAGAAATGTGGCTAGGGATGGCAAGTACATTTCAGGTTGTATTTATTTTAATTAAATAGTTCTATGTAAATAATAGTTATTCTGTTGGACGGTGCAAGTCTAGAGCATCAAAATGAAGATGTTTTACATGGAGCCCGGCACACAGTCCTCAAGAATTGCAGATTGTTGTTTCTTTTCTACAAAGTGGCACCTGGTAGCCTGTGCAGAACTCTTCTGCTGCTATTGAACCTTCTTAGAAAAGAGTCAGATCATCCCCAAAAGTCAGGCACCAGTTTGGATTATTTACATATGCCTCATGGACTTTTGTGCACAGTGGGTATGTTTTGAATGCCTACTATATTAAAGAGACGATGTGGTATAAGAAGGAACGTGCTTTGGCGCCAAGCAGAAATGAATTTAAGTCACGGTTCCATCACTCACCAACTGCATGAGCTGAGCACGTTGCTCAACCTGTCGGGGTCTCAATGTTCTCTTTTGATAATTGAGGTGATGACAGCCAGTTCCCAGTGTAGTTGTGAAGATACAGAGAGCCAGTGGCAGATGGGCCCAGTATAGTCTTAACACAAAGTTAGTCCTCAAACGTGAGAAGTCCAGTTAGAAGCAAACAATGGTTCTTCTTTTCTGGAATTTCTAGCTCCTGAGATATGGCCGTGATGTTTATGGACATACAGTGTGACCTTGCTGTCCTGGGTTTGTTGACAGGCCTAAGACTGAGCACCTGGTTCTAGTCAGTGAATCATATTCCTTACCTTGGATTTAAAGACAACAGCAAACTAGATTGAAGGGGAGCCATTCAGCCCCCCTCTGGAGGTAAGAGCTGAGAAAATGAGGCTGGGACACTCTCAGCACCACATCTGTTAAGGCAAAAGAAGCCATTCTGCAGTAGGAAGAAAGAAAGCCAACACATGCAGGAATAAATGGTAGTGAGAGAGCACAAGAGCAAGGAGGCCCTGGGATATTCTCACACTGTAATCCAGTTGGCCCCTACAGTCAGTGGAGTTGAGACCCTGCAGGGTTACATGAGGTGACTTCTGTCCTTCTCAGAAATTCTTCCTGCTTGCATAGATTTGCACTGGATTTCTCTTGCTCACTATGAAACAAGTTCTAACCGACACAGCAATAAAACTGGACCTCTTCCAGTTTGCCTGCATCCCACCAGGACCATGCCTTGAACTTGGTCCTGCCTTCTATTCCTGCATCTGCTGTGGAATGACTCAGAACCTGGAGTGGCTTCAGGGTTGCAGGGTGGCACTAAGTCTCTGGGAGTTAATTAGTGCAGTTGGAGTTGTTTTCTGTAATGTTAATGTGGTGTTGCCTCAGGACAATTTAGTAGCAAAAGAGCAAACACAGGTGTCTCTGAAGTGGCCCTCTGGGAGGCAGCCCAGTGTGCAGAGCAAAAAGCATGTTGAGTCAGGTGAGGGGTCGCAGTTTCAAAGTCCCTGACTTGGGCATCAAGGCAATGGGCTCCCACTTCCTCGTTGGAAAAAATGGAAGTGATAACATATATCATCTGTCTCATGGGGAATGTGCATTGCTATGATAGAATTCACGGAGTCAGCAATTCTTGATCTAGTTGCTATCCAGAGCCTGGCTCTGTAGTTTCCACACAGAACATTTTGAGAAGCACTGCATACTCTCCCACCCGTCTTCATCCTTGTTCTCTTAAGGAAAACCCTGGAGGCATGTTTGGGAAAGGAAGGCGTTCCTCCTTGCCCTTTCTGAAGATCTCAAATGGACCAATGAGGCAATGGCTTCAAGGGGGTCTCCTAATGTGTGTGTTGACTAGCAGCTTTCTCCTGAGATAGCACCCCGGACAGTTCCCAGCTCCCGCCTTGGGTTCCTCTTTAGCTGAGCTAATGACCTCACAGGGGAGCCCCTCGCTCCCTCCTGCTGAAGGGCAGGGCCTCCTCATTCTTGCCTTGTTCCCTGCACAATTTCCAGTTTCTTGTCTCTGCAACAGTTTCCCAACTGGCCAAAGCCAGGGTCATTTAGTGTCTCGATAAAGTCTTCATTTCTGGCCCTTCTCTGAGCGTCCAGTGCACAGCGGACCTGCTCCAGGCAGGTGCGAAACCTCCGGAACTGGGAGCTGGCAGCCCTGCCTGGGTGCTGGCTTTAGCTCGCTCTCAGACCTTGGGAGCATCATCTCTCACACTATCTGCTCCTGCAGAGTCCCCATCTACAAAACAGAGATAAAAATACCTGCCCTTCTGACCTCACAGAGAGGAAATTAGATTAGAGATGTGAGACACAGCAAAGCACTATGTGACTGCAAAGGTGCTAGTATTATTTTTTATATAACCTTAAAAATCTTATTACCAAAGTGATATATGCTCATTGGAGAAAACTGAGAAAATGCAGATAAGAAAATGATGAAAATAAAAATAGCCCATAATTCCACCACCTAGAGATAGCTAGTTAAATAATTTAATGGATATCATTCTTAGATCTACACCTATTTACTGGAAATAAGATCACACTCTTTGTGCTAGTTTGACTTTTTTTCACAATGACAACCATTTGAGGTATGCTGTTTCAAAGATTAAACTTGTGGGATTTCCTCTTCCTGGCTACAGCCAGAAAATCACCCTGCACTGGTTGAAAATCTTCTCCCCCATTCTCCAAAGAGCAGCACTAGATACTTTAATTACATCTTCAAAGACATTTTATAAAAATATAAGGCCACAGGGGAGGTCATCACCCAAGTCACTACAAATCATGACATCTTTTATATTTTACTGATTATTTGCTTGAGCCTTCACTTTCAAAATTAGCAGAACAATGAATTGCTCCATTTTAGGGTCTGCCCTTGGAGACCTCACTTGGGAGCCTCCCTGGTGAGGAAGGGCTGTGCCCTACTGTCTGGGGGAAGGAAAGTTATGTAGCCAAGCTCTTGGTACTCTGAGAATGGAGAGGGAAATCTGCCCCTTTTATTTAGGAGGAGATGAGAGTTTGGTAGATGGGGAGGTTGCAGCTCTGGTCCTGAGAGGTAGTGAAAAATGGATCACCAATGACCAAGTGTTGCTGGAGCTACCTGGATCCTGAAGGTGATGGGGGGCCAGGAAAAGGGAAGATGAAGTAAATTGTTCTATAATGCAACTCTAGGGACCCCCTGAGCCAGGCTTGTCACTGAGGGAGTGGTATTGCTTTCCCTCCCTCAAGAACAAGATGGCACTGACTGAGATCTAGGCTAGGGAGAGATCATGGCAGCAGCCAATCAATGTCCTGGACCTCAGGTGGATAATCCTCAGCAGCAGCAGTCAGCTTCTTCCCTAGAGTCTTCTTCACATAAAGAACTAGATTGGTCATGTGTCCCCTCTAGACTGCATTAAATTCTTAGGGTTCTGGATAAGTTTTGAAAAGGGGAGACCCTAATGGAGCAATTCATTATTCTGTTAATTTTGAAGGTGAAGGACCAAGCAACTTACAGGAAAATACAGAAGATGTCATGATTTGTAGTAACTTGAGTGATGACCTCCCCCAAAGATGCATTCAACAAGAGACTATAACCTTATATTTTAAAAAAGTTTCTTTCAAGATGTAATTAAATGAAGGATCTTGAGTTGAGATCATCCAGGGTTTAGGGAGAGCCCTAAGCCCAATAATAGGCATCATTGGAAAAGTAGAGGGATATTTGAGACGTCGGGGAGAGGGGCATCTCTCTTAGCAATCTCTAACGCCACAACTCAATAGGAAGTGTTCAGCTTTAGAAATTCCCAGTCCTTTCATCACAGAGCAAAGTGTAGGAGCTGGAGCTGAGACTGCAGGCATGATATTTGCATGAGAGTTCAACTATGCTCATATCTAGTCCTAGTTTATAGTGTCCCGTGACTTTGGTAGCCACTTTTATGCTTCCACTGGGTCTATTTTTGTTAAGTCAGCCAGACTTGATTTCTGTTGCTCACAGTTTAACATCCTAGCCGTACAGATGTTAACTTACACCATCATCTTACAACTCTATGAAAAAAGTAGATAGAAAGTGTTCTATTGTACAGAAGAGAAAAAAATTGGGGAAGAGATGGAGTCTCCCACTCACATCTGGTCAGTGATGATGCTAGGGCTGGAAATGGGGTCTCCTAAATCGAAGATCTTACTCTTCACTTCTCATGTAGCTGCTAGTGCCAGAAAAACAAGACTCGTGAACTTCTTCAGGACTGGGGACATGCTCCACTTTCTGCAGCAGTCACCCAGTGCAGTGAATTTACTTAAGCAAAGTGTTGGTTTATCCATTACCTTGATGGAAGAGAAGTGAGAGAAACAACTTTAAGCTGTTGAAGAGGTGGCAATTGAATTTGAAACAAGAGGACTTTACATTTCCTCCCAGGATGACTTTGAGATGATCTGAGAGATGAGGGAGGTTGTTTTCCTTCCAAACTCTATTCTTTCTCACTTCTCCTGTCATCTCTCAAGTGTTATGAAAAGCTGCGGTGAAAACTGGTCCCCAGGAGGGCTCTTTCTTGTTGCTTTTAGGGGATTTGAGGGGTTTCAGTCCCTGAAGTGAATCTCTTTAGGCATTTTTGAAAGTTGACTGTAAAGATGCGTTGTGGGGTAAGTTGACTGCAAGTACCCTGAAATGGAATAAAAATCTCTTTGCAGTTTAGGAAATAAAAAATGACTGAGACAGTGTTCTATTGATTTTCTTCCCCTCGTCTCACACCACTGGGTGAATAAATTATTCTTGGAGGTTTTGTACAAATTACTCAATAAAGTCACAAGCAATGTGTCTGGTAAATGTAGTCTGCTTTGGTTCCAAGTCCGTAGGCAGAAACTGCTAAGTTGGAAAGGACCTTATGGGTCATGGAATTTCACTCTCACCTCATAGGCATGAGCAGTGGGAATCAGGAGATTGAGTGACTTACCTGGGGTTTGCATAGCACTTTAGTTGAGAATAGAACTTGGGAGATTGCCCTGTACCATCCTGTCTCCATATTTGAAGGTACATAAAGGGAGAGTTTTGTAGGTCCTGTGATGGTTTTATGTTCCACCCTGACTGGAATAGAGTCCCAGACATTTGGCTAAACATCATGCTAGGTGTGTTTGTGAGGGAGTTTCTAGATGAGTTCATGTTTGAATCAGTAGATGGAGCAAAGCAGACTGTCCTCACTAATGTGCATGGGCCTCATCCAATCAGTTGAAGATCTGAGTTAATCTTATAATATGAGCAACTACTTTGAAGATAACGATACACCATTATTACTCTCCTACAGTTGTTTTGAAATTTTATACCATTGTTTTTAGTGTTTATTTGTATTTTCTTTAAAATAAAGAGAAGTCTGAGTAGTCACAGTAAGACAGAAGCCCACTGTCTTACTGCTTGAGCTGGGATTTGAGTCTGTTCCTACTTTGGAACTCAAACTGAAACATTAACTCTCCTTGGGTCTTGAGCCTACTGTCTTTCAGGTTAGACCTACATGTTGGCTCTTGGGTCCTCAGCTTGCTGCTAGCAGAGCTTGGGACTTCACAGGCTCCACATCATATAAGCCAATCTCTCTCTTTCTGTCTCTCTGTCTCTCTCTCTGTCTCTCTGTCTCTCTGTGTCTCTCTGTCTCTCTGTCTCTCTTTGTCTCTCTCTCTCTCTCTCTCTCTCTCTCTCTGTCTCTCTCTCTCTCTCACACACACACACACACACACACACACACACTTGTTCTATTTTTCTGGGGAACCCTGACTAACACAATCCCTATGAGTTGTAGAAAAAAAGCCAGACATTTGAAGACACTAACAAAATATTCAGCATTCTTATCTAAAAATACCAAGATGTCGAGATCTGTTTTCTCTGTGAATTCCTTGACTTAGTTGTTAGTTGTAGTATATAGCAATTTTGGCCAAAAAGAGATTACTATGCTGTTTCTTCAACCATACCTGTAGGTATGGTTCATAGCACAGGTTGAAAACTGATAACTGGATTGGTGTTCTCCTAAAAGTGTGTTCTGTTTGGCCTATACCCACAGACCCTTATTGTACTTTCTATTGTTTCTTGAGTCAGGAACCTGCTATGTGGCCAGGCTGGCCTGAACTTTCTATGTAGCACAGGCTGGTTTCAAACATGTGATCCTCCTGCCTCAGTCTTCCAAATGTTGGGGTTACAGGTGTGCTCCACCATCTGTATCCCTGTGCCCTGCCATATTATACTTTATAGGTTTTTGTTTTCTTTTAGCATGCTGTGTTTTCAGTAATGCTAGGTTTACATTTAAAGAATTAGGCCCATTCTTACTTTAAACAATATCTGTAATATTTGGTTCCTAATTGGCTATAATTAGCTAGTGCTAAGTAGCAGTTGTCTTTTCAGTTACTGCTTGCATCATCAGTTCACCAGAATCCCTACCACTCCTAAATGTCTTCCTGATGCAGAGACTAACTGTCTGTTATAACTTGGATCTTGAATGTCTCTCAGAAACCCACTTGTTGAAGGCTTGGTCACTGGCTTATGCCATTGTAGGGAGGTGACAGAATCTTTATTTAGGTGGTGGAGCCAGTGAGAGGAAGTTACATCATTGAGGGCCTGTCTTGGAGGGGGATAGTGGGATCTGGCCCCCTCTTGTCTCTCTCTTGCTCCCCAGTTGCTAGGAGGCAGGCAGCTTTGCTCCATAGTGTGCTCCCCACTATAACATTTTGTGTCATCATAGCCCTATGAGGAATGGGTTCAACTGGCCATGGACTGAAACCTCCAAAACTGTGAGCCAAAATAAACTTCCCTGTTTTAAACTGATTATATCAGGTATTTTGTTACAGAAAAGGAAAGCTAACTAACACAGAGGTGGTACCATTTACAGTGGTACCTCAGTTCATGAACTTAATTCTTTCCACATTTCAAGTTGCAAACTGAGTTGGATGAGAACTGAATCAAATTTCCATATCAAATCAAGCTGGATTTGATTTGGTTCTCATCCAATTCAATATGCAACCAGAATAGTGGAGAGAATTAAGCTCGTGAATTAAGGTACCACTCTATTGTCATGTTTGTGTGGCCAGACAAATTATCAAATATTTCAGAATGTCTTTGGAATGAAGGCATTGTTCAATTTCTTAGTATTTCCTAGCTACTGACTCTATTCGTAGAACAATGTCAGGAGGTGGCCATACAGAGGTAAATCTGATGTGGTTTTTCATATAAGGAAATGCAGTCATAGTGAAATATTTCCTATATTCACATTAATACACATGTTTTATACCTTCAGGAGGTTTTAAGGTACTGTTTTTGCTGGAGCAGATGTGTTTATGGGAGAAGAGAGGTGGGGTAAAGAGATAGGGCTTTGTCAGTGGACATGGGGATTATATGACATAATAACAGCAACAACAAGAAAATAGCTGAGACCAGTTGTCCAGCAAGTCTCTTTTTCCCGAATACCCAGCTAGACTACATATCCCAACATTCTTGGTAGTTAGGCATGCCCATAGGACCAGGTCCATCCAACTGAATGTGGATAGAGATGTTCTGCACATCAAGACCCGGCTCCCCCACCTCTCCCCAGTAAGAGTTCCCATCTTTTTGCTTTTTCCAATAGCTGAATAAATGAGATACTGAGGCTGTGGCTGTTTCACTGAAAGAGCCTCAATCCCTGAGTCACTGTGGAAAGGACACGTTTTGTAGACTGTGATGTGAGCAAGAAGCAAAACTGTGCTTTGTTAGCTAATCAGATTTTGGTATTTATTTATTGCAATAAATATCAGTTCCTTAATGAAAGGTAACAGCAGCAACAAGAGGATTTAGTAAGTCCTTACTCTGCATTAGGCAGTTTAATTTGTCTTGCGTGTATTAGTACATTAAATTATCACAATTCTATGAGATGGATACTATTATTTCCACTTAATAGTGAGGTAATCAGGGTTCAGAGAGGTTAAGTAACTTATGCAAGATCACACAGTCACTAACTTATAGAAAGATTCTTCTGGAAAGAGAAAGATTATGGAGGGAGAAGAATTAAAGGTAGAGGAGAACCATTGGAGAGCAAAGTAAAATGACTTGGAACTCTACATGGTTCTCTGTGCCTGGCAGCAACTGGGGAGCTCAGGATGTGGCAAGGACAGTGCAGGGCCCACACTGTTCACATCCCTGTCATCTTTGCTGTGTGAGCAGGATGCCTAGGAGGCCAAAGAGGCCATGACTGTCCCAGAAGATTCCTTAGGTTTGAGGACTCTAATGTCTCTAAAGATACTTTGTTCTTCTGCCTCCAATATGGCAAATGCATAATTCAGATAGAAGGACTTCTGATGATGTTGTGTACCAGACCTGAAGGTGGTATTTAGTGGGGAACCTCACAAGGAGACTGAAAGATCCCCCTGCTTGTGGCTGCTCAGACCACAGATGAGCATCTATGGGACTCAGAGAGAGACTCTGATCCCTAGTGGGCTCCATGCCCTGTGTGTGAGTGCTGGTGCTTTTACAGGGATCTCTGTGAAGAACAATGGCTCAGTGACAACTTGCACGGCAAGAGTATCTGCATTTCTCCCTCTGCCTTCAGGAGGTTGCACCAACCCAGGTCTATGCTGTATCATCATCAGGAAAGGCAGGAGGCAATTGAACTCTCTCTCAGGGTCCCTTCTGTCACCACAGCCAGAGTGGTCCTGGGGAAACCTGCACTGGACCGGAGGTGGGACACCACAAGCTTACTGCTCCTGCTGCTTGGGCTTTGTAGGCAGCCAGTTGACCAGAGTTAACAGAGCCCTGACACCATGCCTGGCCTGCAGCAGGTACTGGCAAGAGCACACACAGGCAACAGGCCAAGAGACCTCCTTCCTCAGGAGTTTCACGGTCGTGTGTGGAGATGCCAGAAAGCAAGGAAATAGACCAACAAGATCCTTTCAGATCTCAGGGACACATGACCTGTGGTGGGTGGTATTTCAGATGGGGGCTGTCAGGGGAGGCATCTCTACAGAGCTGGCCTGTGAGTTGAGACTGAAATACTGGGCAGGCCTGTCAAGATGGGAAAGCATCCCAGGCAGGAAGGACAGTAAGGTCAAGGGCCCTGTGCTGGGCAGAATTGGCTGGAAATGAGCTCAAAGAGTTCAAGGAAAGGCCAGGAGGCCATGGGGCTGAGTGGAATGAACAACACGTGGTTCCAGAGTGGAGGTCAGTGAGGGTACCAGGGAACAGGTCAGGGGAAAGAGAAGCCTTGGTCTCTACTCTGTCAGTTCTAGGAAGAGATGCCTAATAGGCTTCACTAGGCCAGTTGCCTGCTGCTGTTTTCATGGAATTACGTAAAGTACGGCTAAGAATATTCTCAGTGCAATGGGTAGTGAAGGCAGAAAGTCCTAGAGTCAGATGACCTGTGTTTAAATACCCATGTTCAAAATTTTAAGAATGAGGTCTTGAGCTTCTTACATGAATTTGGGTCCATTTTTTCTCATCTGTAAACAGGCAATAATAGTAGCCCACCCTTCAGAGTTATTGTGAGGTTAAATGCACCATGAATTCTAAAGATTAACATGGTGTAATGTAGCATAGATACTAGCCATGATTATTGGCCATGTCTAATGGAATATGTGTACAGTTAAGATGGTTTCTTGAGAGAGATATGTTCCTGATTTCTGCAGTCCTTTTGGAATGATGATGACACTGAAACATCTCATGTTCCTGACTCCATCCTTGCTGATCTGATTACATCCTCAGGATCCTTAGGGTAAGAACTCTTTGGATCTCACTTTTTCAGAAGAAGGTAGTGATACCTAGAAATGTCAGCTGATTTTCTAACAATTCCATGGCTGGTGTCTGGTAGAACCAGAGGTGAAGGCACAGATATGTCCAACTCTGGAGCCTAAGATCATGGACATTTTGATTCATGAATGATCTCTAAGAATTGTTCTCTCTCTACTTTGAGATCCTCCAGCTCTTCCTAACCCATATGGCATGCTCCTCCCTGCTCCCAATCCCTGAGAACCACTCAAGTCTTTGTCTTCCCTGCTTCTCTCCTTAAAGGCACATGGCAAATCCAAGTATTTTTAAAACACCCTACAGAGTGTCAAGGCCATGTACATCTATCATCCTTCTTAACTATCACTGCAATCCTCATCCTTGGAACCGATCCTTCACCCAGATGCATCAGCCATGGCTCTGGGAGGCCAAGGGATGGCTAGTCCAGTGTCAAGATGGGACTAATCCTGAGAGCTCTGACTTGGCCCAGTCTTCTGATGGAACACTGTGCTAGTTCCTAGGGAGTGGGCTAGCATAGGTGATCGCAAAACTGAATTTAATTGAATAAAACTGGGACAGAGATGGGTTTGAGACCTGGAAGCAGAAGAATATAGCATGCTGGACACTTAGTCCCAGGATCATCTTTATCTGCAAGTGTTAATTCATCAACTGATGGCCTTAATGTCATGACCAGGTCTGGGTTGAACCAGGCCTTCAGGAAAACCCAGCCCAGTTCTGCAGTGTGGGAGTCCGCTCCACAGACACAAACCATTACAGCATCTATTGTTGGCCAGCCAAGCTTCCTTCCCTCCCTGAGCCGATGCCTCCACCCAACACTCACCTCAAGCACTGCAGGAGCTCTCACTCTCCTCCCGGCCCCCGCCCTGCTGCCATCTGCCAGGCCATGCGCTGGCCTCACTGTGCCCGGGAGTGGGCACTGTGCCATGGCAGCACACAGGCCTGCATGCCAGGCGGCCAGGTGAGCATGTGTGAGCCCTGCGTGTGCCGTGAGGCTGCCGTGCAGCTTGGCTCCTCGGGCAGGGAGGTGGCCATGTGGCATGATTGGCAGGTGGATGGGGAAGAGGCCTGGGAAGGAAACCAGGCAGGGTGCACACTTCTGCAAGCTTCCAGAGTGGACCCCTGACCTGAGTGGGGGTTGGAGGAGTGGGTAGCTGGGCAGAGAGAACAATGCAGCATCCATTACTGCTGCTGAGTCAGCTCTGGGCAAACATGGAGGGGTTAAGAGCCCTCTGCCTCTAAAGCACTTCTTGCATGCCAGGCTCCATGCCAAGCACTGTCCTTGATGGCTCCACATACTCACTGCCACACCCTGAGGCTGAGGCTACTGTTCTTCTCACTCTGTGGAGTGAAACTCGGTGCCCACAATGGCCCGGTTAGTAAGTGCTAAATTGAGCACTCAACCCCAAGTCTACCCGACTCCAAATCCTAGTGCTCCACTCCTCTCCCTCAGGAGGCTGCTGCTGCTGCTCTCTGTCTGTGCTTTCTTGAGCGGCATCTGTGGAATACTGACTGTTTGCTTCAGTGTGCTTGCTGTTAATAAAAGATGGCTTTCCAGCTGCTTTCTGTCCCACTGGGAGAGTCTGACATGAAGGAGGGACCAAGCAAAGCCAATAGCCCAGAGTCCTACACCAAATCAGAGAGCTTAAAAGATACCAATGCCAAGCTTTCCTGAGTCTCTGTCTTCTGAAGAGGCTCCTGGGATCTGGACTGCTCAGATTCCTGGGTGATTACAATGACCAGTTAGCACTGAGAGTCCTTGGGGTGGAGCATCTGGTACTAATGCTCAGAGAAGAAACCATTCCTGGAAGTTGATGTAGTCAGGGAGGCTTCCCAGAGGGGGAGACACTCCAAGTGCATGTGTGTTGGAAGGGAGATATGAACAAGAATGGGAGGGCTCAGGGAAGATGTAGGCAGTGGGTATTTGGAGATGAGATCCGGGTCGTAAAGTTTTGGTCCCTGGCCTGGCATTCTGGGGAGGTGGTAGAAATTTTAAGAGGTGGGGCCCCTTGGGAGGTCACTAGGGATGTGCCCTTGAAGGGGATGCTGAGATTCTGACCCCTTCTCTTCCTCCCTTTTGCTTCCCTGTGTTGCTCTGCATGTGTTTCCACCATGATGTACTGCCACATTACAGGACCAAAGCAACAGGGCCAATTCGTCCTGGACCATAGTCTCTGAAACCATAAGCCAAAGTAACCTTTTGTCTTTGTAAGTCAATTATCTCTGGTATTTGTTACAACGACAGTGAGTAGAGTAAAACAAAGGTTAAAGAGCAGGAGGCCTGAGGACTTCTACTGATCAACAAACATGTATTGAGCACTTGGTATGTGCTTGGTATCATTTCAGACCCAGGGGATGCTGCCATAGATACATAGCTGGGAATGACACATCAGCTGGAGATAAATGAGTGAGAACAAAGAGTGAGATGATGATGGTACACACACCTGGACAGGTGCCCTTCCGAGGAGTGCGCAGGAACTTGAATGGAGAGAGGGAGCCCGCCACCTGGAGAAAGGACACTGTACACTGAGGGAACAGATGATTCATCATTCCCAGAACATCTCAAGTGCAGAGTGGCCAGGGCAGGCCAGCAAGGGAGTGTGGTGGGCAGGACTATGGCAGGACCCTGCGAGGGGCTGGGTATAGCATCAGACCAAATTTAAAGACCAACTTTAGTATCTGGTCCTGTTTGTAGGGTGGGGAGGGACTTGGACTGGAGGACAGCTTCCCCCCAGCTCTTCTCCAGGGATTGATGATGCTCTCTCCCACCCTCAAGCAGGTGTCCAGCGATGTTCTCCCCCTCATTTCCTCTCCAGCCTATACCTTGCCTTTGTCCCTCCAGTGCCTCATTTCCAACTGCACCTTACTTCCCCCTTCATGGAGAGGCCTACCCTGCCCACACAGAAAGTCTCACCCAGTGCCTCCCTAGGTCCTGAAATGGGTGCTCTGCACCAGGACGTCCTCAAGTACTGGGGTCTGAGCTTCCCGGCCCAGTCTCTCTCCACCTCCTTCCCTCACTTGATGCCGCAAGTTCCTGGGAAGACGATGCTCTAGTGGTGGCTTTGTTCTCTGGGAAGGAAAATTTGAATGATTTGTCTCCTTCACACTCACAATTTACTGTACAATTGGTCTGATGCAGCAGCATTAAGAAACTTAATGTTTTTAAGTAAAAGTTAATTGATTGAAATTAAGCAGACAGCAACAGCTGCAGAATGGCAGAAAAAGAAGCACTTATTTAACAGATGAAGCTCCAGTTAAATAGGGTATGGCTGCGCAAATTACTCAATTGAGAATAGGTGAGCTGTCTGCGAGCTGTGTGTGTGTGTGGTGTCCATGTGCTGTGCCTGGTGTGTATGTGTGGTGTATGTGTGTACACATACAGCATGTATATCTGTGTGTGTATTTGACTGCATATTTGTGTGTGTGGTGTGATTTCACATGATACACAAGGGTGGTATGTATTATGTGTTGTGTATGAGCATGTGTGCAGTGGTATATGTGGTATGCATATGTGTAGTAGTGTGTGATGTGTATACAATCTGTGTTGTGTGTTATACACATGTGTTACATGTGCTGTGTATGTATGGCGCTTTTGGAGTGTGTGGCATGTGAATGGTGTGAGCGTGGTGTGTTTGGTGTGTTGCATGTATGTGATATATGTGTGTGCATGTGTGTCAGGAGGAGTAGGGTTCCAGATTCCTCAGCCCTCAGAATTTAGAGCTCCCTTCAGCATGGGTGCCTATGTGTGGACACATTCCCTCTGTCCCATTCTTTAATGTCTTTTGAACAGAATTTTTGTAAATGTACAAATTCTAAGACATCAAAGCAGCAGGTCAGGAAGGAGGACCATCCAAGACCCCTGTTATTACCAGTCCAAAGCCCCATTATTATTACCCCCTTCAGAAATTCATATTTTAGCCCAGTCTGTGTTTTGGCCAGTTTGGTGACACCCACAGAAGGCAGACATTACCAGGACTGGGTGTGGGCTCTGGCCGCAGTCTGCTGTCCCTACTGTGATGGGAGAGAAGGACTCATTAGAGGGGAGCATGAAGGCATGCATGCTTCTGGGCCAAGGTGCAGGAGACAGCTGGCCCCTCCTCTGCAGAGGAAATAGACTCATTAGGGTTGGTAGATAATAATGCCCAAGACTGATTCAGCATTTCAGCAGGCATGACTACACTCCCTCCTTTTGTCCCTACATATTAAAGGAAATCACAAAAGGTATTTACATAGTGAATCCCTTTTCAAATATTTTCCTTCAATCAAACCAAGGCCAGTTCCACAGACAGTGAATTAATTACATGTAGGTTCCTTATGAACTCAAGCTTTCACTGTGCTTTCTGGATCTTCCTCGTCTTTCCAGACAGTTCCTCTGGTTCCTTTGCAAATCCTATGCTTCAAGCACGCTGGCTGCCTTTCTGTTCTTAGCACACCAAAGCTTTGAGTCGGCCTTTGATTGGCTTCTCCTATGAAGACTTTGGGTTATTTGCTTTCATCTAATCATGCTGATTTTAGCCCAAATTTTACATCCTTAGAGAGCCTTCCACATCACCCTAACTAAATCAGCACATTCCCCCCAGGACTGCACCCCAACACTGAGCGACTCTCTTCTTAGCACTGGCCGTTAGTTGCTCAGCATTGCCACATTCCGACTGAGTCCATGCCTGTTGGCACCGTGGACAGGGGTCAGCCAGGTACAGCCTATGGACCAAATCCAGCCCAAGGCCTATTTTGGGGGGGGCCCAAGAGGTAAACATGCTTTTTACATTTCATGCTGGAAAAAGAAAAGTAGTATTTTATGACAGGAGAGTTATATGGTATTCGAATTTCAAGGTTCAAAAATAGTTTTTTTCTTATGTTTGTATTTTAAAGAGAATAAAAAATTAAAAAAGCATTAGAAATGATACAGAATTTCACTAAACAAGATGATAGGACTTCAGCAATGGTTGTTATATTGCATATTATTATCTTCAAAGTAGTTGTTCAGATTACTAGATATAAGCATGCAAAGTTGGTCAAAAAAATTAAAAAGAAGAAAAAAATTTAAGCATTGACTGTTCCTTTCCATAGGTCAGTAGAAATCAGCAGTACAATTATCCCAGCTAGCCTGTACATATTCATATATATTTTTTCTCTTCCTTCTTTCTTTTCTCCTTTCTCTTGTTCCAGTTATTCCTTCCATTTAAGCAGTTTCTTTCCCTTTCACAGTTTCTATTGTACCTTTTGGATTTTATTTACTCTTTCAAGTTCTTACACTAGGGAGACAATATGATGTTTATGTGTGTGGGTCTGATCTTTTTCACTTATGAATATGGCCTCTAGTTGCATCTATTTATCTATAAAAACCTTGAGCTTATCTTTTTTATAGTAGAGTAATATTCCGTTGTGTAAAAATACCACATCTTTTTCATCCATTCCTCAGCTAATGGGCATTTGGGTTGTTTCCAAGATTTAGCTACAAGAAATTTTGCTGCTATAAACATGGGTGCACATACATCGCTGTTGTATGATGTTGTCGGTTCTTCTGGAAAAACACCCAGGAGCACAGCCACCCTCTTTCACTTACATGTTATCTATGGCTGTTTGTGCACTACAATGGCAGCACTGAGTGGTTGTGGTGAAGACCATGTAGACCATAGAGCCTGAAATATTTATTTAAAAATTTATAAAAAATTTTGCCTTTATATAAAAAATTTTTGCCTGTCTCTGGTCTAGAATGAAAGGCATAAGATGCACAGATCTATTTGTCTCGCCTAAGATTTTGTGGAATGAATTTGCTTTTCTTGAGCTGATTCTTGTTCTTCCACATTCAGCTCTGTAGTAGTCTCTCCTCCTGGAAGTCCTCCCTGACCCTGAACTCCATCCCCAGGCTGAGGGATGACTGAGTCTTCTTGGGCTCCCCCAGGATCTTGGGCTATACTTGGAGTAGTACTTGATAATAACAACAGCAGCTGACATTTATTGAGTCTTTGCTGCCAGAGCAGCACATTTTGTTGTTTGTATTTCCTTATTCCTTGCCTGCATGCCAAAGGAGTAGCTATTACAATGCTCGTTTCACAGATGGGGAAGCTGAGACACACAGGTCACCACCTGAAGTCACGCAACATTTAGGCAACAAAGAAAAACATGAGCATGGGTAGTCTGACTCCAGAGCCCATTCTCTGAGCCACCTTGGGTCTGCTCCCATAATTTTGTTCTTTTCTTTGTCTGCCCATTCAGAGAGGAGATCTCTAGGGTAGGGCTATCCCGTGTTCATTCCTGTATCCTGAGGCCTGTTTTTGTAGGGACTCAAAAATGATTGTTGAGCAGATCGATCCCTGCTGTACCACAGACTCTTTGGCCTAATTCACCTCACACGTCTCTATTGTTTCTCTCCCCCTGTCCCATTCACACAAGCATCATTCATTCAAATATTTCTTTCCCATAAGGATAGAAAGGTCAATGTTAATAATCCTCATTGGACACATAAGGAAACTGAGGCTCAGGAGAGTTAAGGGAAATGCCAGGAGCCAGGGAGAGGCTGTGTAAGGATCAGAACTCAGAAGCACAGCCTGAAAATTTCACCAGACCTGGGTCTTTGATCAGTGGGCAGAGAAACAATCTTACTGACAAGCAGAACAAGGAGTATGTTGTCCTGTGAGGCTCTTTGTGACCAAGGATTAAAACACCTCCCACCCCAGGCACTTTGGTTGTGATGCCCTTGATGGTGATTTTGCCTGACAGGTACTACCCAGGCACACACTAGAATATTGCAATCAAGGGCCCGCCAGCCTACCCATTCTGCCCCCTCCCTCCCTCTTTCTGCACGCTCGCTCCTGCCTCCAAGGGCACCGGCTTCCTGACCAGCCAGCCATGCTCTAAAGCACACACAGGGTAGGAAATGAAAACCCCGGGAAGAGCAGATGACGCGGGCGGGAGGTGGAGGTGCCTCCGCTCAGTGTGATCTGCTTGGCTCCCCAGGCTGGCAAGAAAAACTTAAACATTATTTACTCAACCATGTGTGAGTTAAAACCAATATCTGCCTACCATCTGCTCAGCTGAGTGACCCCTCAGAACTTCACCCCCACCCTGTGACGTCAGCGTCATTCCTTCTCATCCCTCTGCTGCTTCCTGGCTCTGCTGCTTTCCCTGGAAGCCAGAATGGGACAGGGAGGGGAGAGATCTACCGTAACAGGCAGGGCTCACACTCGGTCTTTGGCACTCCAGGCTACTTTTGCCTTATGATGCTTCTATCACACTCCTTGGGGTTCAGAGGGAGCCCCAGGTCCTCCCACTTTCCAATTCAGGCAGCCCTGGTTCTGCCACAGACTATTGGTATGACTGACCTTGGGCATGGTGCTTCTCAGCTCTGAGTCTTGGTTTTTCTGTCCAGTACACATGGGCATAGGCCACCATTCCTCAAGGTCCCTTTGAGCCACAGTGTCTCCCCAATCCTCCTTGGGCTGTACACCCCGTTTCTGACTCACGGTCTTCATACCAGACAGTGCCATGCTCTCCTCCTCCAAGGAGGCTCTATTCTCTGCTGCCCCCATTTATCCATATCTGCCAGGAAGACTCCCTGCCATGATGCCTTCCTGTTACCTGGCAACCATCATCCCCATACAGGGCTCTGGGAGCCTGCTGGCCGCGCTATACACACACACACACACACACACACACACACACACACACACACACATGCAGGAGCTGTGAGGGGAGAGACCTGGAGTCACAAAGAACTGTGTCTGCTGGGCAGTATTCTGCAAGGAATGCACAGGAAAAGGGTCACAGTGCAAAGAGCACTGGGCTGAGAATATGGAGAGTTGAGTTCCAGCTCAGCTGAGCTGATGCCAGATTTCTGTGTGTCTTTATGTAAATTATCCCCCACTCTGAGACGTATTATCTCCATTTGTACAGCAAAGGCAATGAACTCAGATTTCTTACCAGCTCCACACTAAAATTCATGGTCTGATAAAAGATCTGGGTCCTGGCACATTGGAAAATATCTGGCATAGTTCTGTAGCTGTGGCCATGTCTTATTTCTCTGTGTGCAGACAGGAATTAAGGCATGTCTGAGGCCAGTTAGAGAGTGGCCTGTGGCCCTCTTATAATGGAGTACAGGGACAGTGTAGCTCCTGAGGGGAGACTGTGTACAACTCCTCCCAGTTGTATTCAGTGAAGGGATGTTGGAAGCTGGGCCACTAAGTTGATCATAGTAGGTGCATTTACTCCATGGAAACTGGCAAATGCTACAAATCAGAGCCTATTATTATTACTTTTGCAAGCTGGTTGTTACACATTTACCATCACACATTTTGCCTGGAGCCCCTTTTGCCAGCTAACACTGAGTTCTCCCCTAGAGCAGAACTTCCTTCCCCACCATGTCCTGCCCACCTACCTGCCTGTAGTTCCCACCAGGTGGGCTTCCAAGAATGGGTCTTTGCTTTTAAGCACTGCCTGCCAAAAGCAGGTCCAGAGTGGATTCCACAAAGGCTAGATCATTTATGTACTATTAGGAAGACTCGTTAATATCAAGGTGTTAAAATATGTAAATAGCACAAACATGCACCACATCCTAATTACTGTTTTGCATTATCAAGTCATTTACTCTTTATGACATTCCACGACTGTTCAGCTGTGTCAGCGAACACTTAGCAAACCTCCTACCATGGCTGATGGAGCTGTGAGGCTCTCTCAGCTCCCGTGTAGGGAGGAGGCCGGGAGATGAGGTATAACGAAGCCTGTGTTCCAGGTGCCTCCACCGTGGAGGAAGACACCCATTGTTGGAGATGCTTTTTGTGTGAACAACATATGTTCCCACTTCCTGGCATTTTCCCCGTTGTTCTTTAATCCTGCTTCTCGTGGAGGCAGATTTATATACAAGCTAATGAGAACTGACATTTCTCATTCTAGTTGCTACACTCACTGCATTGATTTAAAATGGTGCAGTGTCAACCCAACACCAACCCTTCTTTAAAGCACTGGAACAGTCCCTGTGGGAGCAGCCACCTGCTCTGTGTGCCACCACGCTTTGGGGTTAGCAGTCTAGATCCTAAAACTGGATTCTGCCTCCTCTTTGGGCTCTCTGCTCAATTCCAAGGGGGATATTCCTGCTGGCCCACAAGGTTTGATTTGATGGACACTTTGTTTTCTTTAAGGAGTTAGCTGAACCAGAGCTCTCTTTCAGGTGGCAAACAAACCAGTTCATAGATACTTTTTTGGAGTGGGGAATGCAGCTAGGTGGTAGAGCACTTGCCTAATATTCAGGAGGCCCTGATTTCAAGCTTAGCCCATATTTTGTTTGCCTCTTGTTCTGTTAAAAATGATTTTATCTGCCAATTTAAAAAGATTAGGACTTTTCACCTAGAAATTCAGATTTCTAAGTTCTCTGAAAAGAATATAAAAACCTGACAGTGGCTGCTGGATATTACCGCCTGAGACCCATCAGGCAGGGGGAGGGTGATAGGAGTGTACCTAGCAGAGTGGCTCGGAGTAAAGCTTCTGGCTTCACATGGCCTAGGTTCGAAACCAAGCTCCATGGCTTACCTGCTGTCACACTTTGGGCAATTATTTAGCTTCTCTGTGTTTCAATGTTTTCATGTGCAACAAAGAGAATAGTCCCAATCCATCTAGTTAGAAACACTCAGCCCAGTGTCTGGCACTTATTAAGAGCTGTGTAAAGTTTATTCATTAGGACTGATAACTGTTGCCTTTCCATGGGGCTGGAGCTTGACCTGTGTTAGAACCTACAGCTTTCCAGGGTCAGGACATGACCTGGGAACTGAGCTGCTGTGGTTGTGATGAAGATATCAGCCAGATGCAATACCGAGCAGGAACAGGTGGACTGCATCCTCCTGACACAGAGCTGAAGCAGGAGGGTGGGGAGTGGAAGTAGCCCTCTAATAGCACATCTCACATTTTTACCATCAACTGCTTATATCCGTCAAGGTCCAATGTATTCTCCCAAATGACAGGTTCAGAGAGTGAATAATTCTGCATTGGAGATTATTAAAGATCCGGTGTCGCTAGCAGGAAGAAGGGAACAGAGAGGTGAATGGAAACAATTTCCATTAAAATGGAATTGGGAGACAAAAGGCACACAGAGAACTATTTTGAGCCTAAGGCAGGTGACACAGGATTCAAAATTTAATGAGCCTTAAATGCCATTGGATGAATTTAGCTGGAGACACACCGGTTACATCAGACAGGGCCCACACAGTTGCATGCTTTCCCATAATACTCAATTTTTTTTAAAGGCTCCTTAGAACTAACAAGATAAGGCTCAGTCAAATGAGGGAGTCATAACCATTGGCAGTGAAGGGAAGTTTCAGCAGTGCGGAGAGAGGTAGCCCTGCCTACCTGGCTGCCGGAATGTGGGCTGTGACTCACCCAAGGCTTGGGGACACAGACTGCCCTGCTTGCCTGAATAGCTCTGTCCCCGAGCAAATGCTCTCCACTATGTCTCATGCTCCCCGGTTCTCCTGCTTCCTCTCCAAGTGCTCCCTGGGCCACCACCACTAGTTTCCCAACAGAGTGGGTTTTGTTACTTGTCTGAGACAGTTGAGTCTCCTGCAGGGTGCTGCTGCCTGGTTGGGCTCAGGAAAAGGGCTGCATTTGCCTAAGGGGTAAAGAAGGGAACTAGATTCATTTTGTAGCTTCTGACAAGTCTGGGGATTTTGAAAAAAAAATGAAGCGCTTTCTGGCTGTGAAGCAGAACAAGAGCCCCATGGTACTGTGAGCTGTGGGACTTAGAAGTCCAAACAGGAAGACAGAAGCATAAAGAAGAGGGGAAGAAGAGATTGGGTGATGATGCTAGTTCTCTTAGAAGGAGGGAACTGTGCTTCGCAGAGTAGCTCCTCAGAGCTGGTGGAAAGCACTGTCCTGCTGTCCTTTAGAGACCTTCCCCTGGACCACAGGCTCACACGTCAGAGGGTTTCAAAGCTGTTTTAGTTCTGACAGGTGTAACAAAGCATACAGACTGGGGCTTAAGCAACAGAAACTTATTTTCTGTCAGGGGCTAGAAGTGCAAAATCATGGTGTCAGCACAGCTGATTTCTTCTGAGGTCTTTCACCTTGGATGGTAGTTGTGACTATCTTCCTGTGTTTTCAAGTGATCTTCCCTTTGTACCAAGCTGGGTCTAATCTCCTCTTATCTTGACACCAGTCCTGTTGGGTTAGGGTCCACCCTTATGATGTCACTTAACTTTAGCTACCTTTTAAAAGACCCTGTGCCCAAATTGGATCACATTCTGAAATATTAAAAGTTAGGACTTTGATATGAATTTAAGGGTGACAGACAATGCCAAGCATAAGAAGGTCTTGGAGTCAAGGAAGTGAAATGATGCTGCCCATTTGGCTGCCTCCGAAGATAGGAAGCTTGGCTCAGTCATGCAAGTTCAAAGACAGGAGTCTCATGGCATTCAGGAAGGCTGTTGTTCATCCCTTTGGGGTCCAAGAAGCTTCAGGGAACAGGTATCTAAGCTCTTTGCTCATGAGGGAGCTTATGGCTCTTCTCCCATATTTTCTAGCTTCTCTGCTTCCCTTTATAGTCTTCTTGTCTGTCCACCCACCAGCAGCCAGCTGAGCCACTCTCTGATTCCAATTCCAGACTGAGAAAGTCTTGTCCAGCTCGTGACTGTGCCATAGCCTTTTCTCAAGCTGTTCTGTCCTTTCCTGGACCTCTGAAGAATGGGTGAGGGTCTAGCCCTGGACTCAGACATTGTAATCAGGCTTACTTCCATTTGAAGGCACTAGTAACTGGCTACCACCCCTGCTAATATAGAGGGAAGAGATCTGGAGGTGTTAATCCAGGGTTTCTCTTGGTTGTTTTCTATTATCTCATTACCTTCTCCACTGGGATAGAAGACTGTGGACCACTTGGGTTCCATCAGAATCAGAGGTCAAAGGAATCAGATTCATAACCCCAGGTTCAGGCTTAAAACAAAGATTGAAAGATTTAACAGAATACTTGATAGTTTCAGGCATGTTTTCCTGATCCAGAGGGAGATTCTCCAGTCTTATTTGGAGAGAGAATAATTTGACAGGAGTGTGTGCATGTGTGTGCATGCATGCTTGAACTGATGGCTTCCTAAGGAAACACCCCTTTACCCAGAAGATCTGAGACCAGATGGGGCTCAGCCTCCCTTCTTGGGTGGAGCCCCTCAGAGTTCTCCACCAGCTTGGGGAGGGAGCAGTAGGATTCAAAGCCACTGAACACTTCTGGGCAGAAGGTCACGAGGCTGTCTCCTAGCACCTCTTAGAATTCTGTAGGAAGAACGTGCAAGCAGTTGACAGAAGGAGCCAGGCTGGGAGAGGTCCTAGGATCAGGGGTGAGGGCAACAGACACAACCTTTGTGTTTTGACAGCTGAAGATCAGCAATGTACTTCTTTAGGGGATACCAGTAGGGGACCTCCCAACCAAAGGTCAGATACTCCCACCCCAATCTTCTGCTGCCACAAACTTTGTTCTCAGAATTTAACAATATTCTTAGAGAATCTCAAATGGATTGAGTCTTAGTTTCCACTATCTAGTTGAATAGGGTCATAAAATGATGATATAAATTCAATATATCAGTTTCTTATGGCTGCTATAACAAATAACGCAGATTTATCATCTTATAATTCTGCAGGTTAGAAGTCCAACATAGTTTCTTAGTGGGCTAACATAGAAATGGATGGAGCTGGAGATCATCATGTTAAGTGAAATAAGCCCTATATAGAAAGTCAAGTATCATGTTTTCTTTCATATGTGGAATCTAAAAATAAGTTTTGAAAAAGAAGGGATAAAAGGAAAGTAGGGAGGAGGCTATATAAAAGAGGAAGAAGATCAGGAAGAGGGGAGAGGGAAGGGGCAGGAGGGTTGCATTGGTCAGCTTTCCTGTTGCTGACACAGAATACCAGACACTTACTACTTAAAGGAGCAGAGGCTTAATTTTCATGGTTTCAGGGTTCAGTCTACAGTCAGTTGATTCCAAGACCAGAACGTTATGGTGGAAGGATATGATGGAGAAAAACTGCTCACCTCATGGTAACTGGGAAGCAGAGTACAGGGGAAGAGCACTGCAGAGGAAGGCGACAGAGACCAGATATTGTACCCAAGATTACACCTCCATGACTCGCCGAGACACACCCAGAAGTGTGCTCTGCTCATCACCTGCACTGCTCTCAAGTCAATTAAGTTGACAGCACAATTTAACTGGCACAAGGGCAATGGAAGGATTAAGATAATCACAGTAAATTTGTGTATGTACAAAAATGCCAAAATGAAATCCACTATTTTGTATAATTAATATGCACTAATAAAGTTTTTTAAAAATACAATAAAACAATATGAAAATAAGAGTGAGCTGCATTATTTTGGGACCCTCCACTGGAGAATCTGTTGACTGGCCTTTTCCAGTTTCTGCAGACCTCCCCCATCCTCGGGTTGTGTCCCCTTCTTCCATCTCCAAAGCCAGCCAGGGCAAGTGGAGTCCTTCTCACAGTGCATTAGTCTAGCTTTTTACATGGCCACCTTGCCCTTTTTACTTATATCTCTCCCAGTTTTAAGGATTTTTGTGATTACAGTGTGCCCTCCTACCATAACCCAGAATCATCTCAAAAGTCAGCTGACCAGGACCCATAATTCCATTTTCTCTCCTTTGCCATGTTATTAAGATTCTAGAGATGAGGATGTAGACATTTCTCCGGGGCTATTATTCTGCTTGCTACATTTAGTGGCTAGATAAAATAAGACATATTTCTTGCCCTCTGATGTAGTGGCCTGACACTATTGTGTCTATTATAGGGAAAGATTCTAGTTTTGAAGTTTAAAGTAGGGAAGAGCTGTGAGGTTTCATCCATGTGGAATGCTCTTCTGAGAATCATGGTGAGACTTTCCATTGGGGAAGTAGACCCTGAACTTGAAGGTCATGAAATCATGCAATTTTTGAACTATAGAAGCCCAGACACATAGTATATCAGAATTTGAAGGACTAGGGAAGGCACTGGTCCAGTCTCTCTCACATGGGACAGAAATTAACTCCAGATTCCTTTTTGCATCTTCCCCTTCACCATCTGGTCCAACAGTCCATTATTTCCTCCAAAACCAGACTCTAAAACAAATCAGAAAATGGTATACAGTAAATATCCCCTCAGTATAGTGATTTTATCCTCAGGGGAGAAAAATATAAAGGGATTAGGGGAAAATAGAATAATAGAAGAAGACAAGAGAGAGAGATTGGAAGCCAGGCTGAAAGACAGAGGAAGATTACACAAGCTTTGAAAAGCTGGTGAAGAAGACAGGAGGGAAAAAATTAAGAAACAAAAACAAGAACAGAACAAAACAGCAACAGCCACACTACAGACATTGTGCACTCTCATAAAAAACAAGAACAAATAATCAAGAACAAGAAAAAACTAAGAAAGGAAGAAAAAACATGTCCAGCTCAAGGCATGTCTCTGCTGTCACTACTAGACAAAGGTGGGCAGACAGGGCCCAGATCCATTTTGACTGATCCCAGTAAGCTGGTAGTAGAATTACAGCAGGGTGATAGGTAATCCCAGCAAGCCTGTGCTTTCAACTCCACTGAAGCTCAGGTTGCTTCTGGTTTCTGGCTGTGAGGTTGGGACCCAAGTTGTTCAGCCCACAACAGTCTGGGTGCCTCCTGCTGGGCTGAACTTGGCTCCCTAACCCTGGCTCTCTCCCATGGTTGTGTCTTACCCTGACACTGGGAGCCCCAAGATGGAGCCAACCCACTGATGTTCTGAGCCGTAAGTACAGTTCGCTCCTTTCCAAAATGACAACTAGCCAGTTGCCCCCTCGTGGGGACACCAGAACCAGACTGGAATCGCTTACCAACCACTGCAGTCCACAGCATCCACTACTCCATTCCACCCGTGCATTTCTCCATGGAGGCCTCTGGACTCACCAGTAGTCACCGTGCCTCTGCAGGTTCGAGCTGCCCCTCCCACACTGCAAACCAGGACTCAGGGAGAAAACGCCACTTGGCTCCTCCCTGTTTTGCATTGGAATTGCCCTCTTGGCTCTTCCAGTGTGCTCCAAATCTTACTTTGGAGCCATGCTGGGTCCTGGGGACCCACTTTTTTCCTTTCCTTTGCTGCATTGCTATATTCTAGTGTTTGCACTCTAAATCTTGGAGAGTCTGTTTTGATCCTGCTCACTGCTCCACCATCTTCCCGAAAGCCACAATCAGTCTCCTGAATTGATTTCCTGTTTCTACTTACTCTATCATGGATATTTACCACACAAGAGTTCTTCTCAAGAGCAAATCACATGACATTACTCCTTCTGACTTTTTTACTGTGTACCATGCAGTCTACTTGATGTGATTTTACCTGTCCCTCTGAGCTCCTCCTCCATCATTCTTCTTGTCTTGTTAGAAAACTTGACCTCCTCTCCATTCATAATCTATGTCAAACTGATTCTCATCCTTGGATTAGAGGCATGTTGTTCTTCTTAACTGAAAATGTTCCCCCTAGAGCTGAGATTTCCTTCCCCTTCTGATTTCAGCTCTTTCTTACTACATATTTCCCAGCCACCATTTGCTCCCTTTTTGGTGTCTAGCATACACTACTTGCTGTCATCACATGAGATGTGTTTCCTTCTTTGCTTTTTCTTTCTCTTTCTATGGTAGAAGCTATTTTAGAACCAGGACCTTGAGAATCATATTTATCACTATATCCTGTACATCCCACGAGTTGTCTGGCATATAAAAGATTCTAGGTAAATATTTGTTGAGGGAATGACTGAGAAAACACACAGAGCTTCTGTTTCTGAGGGTTACATCTCATTTTACTAATGAATCAAATATTTATTTTATTTAAAATTAGAATAAGCATAGAACTCATTTTTATCATCAAAGAATAGTGCTACAATTCAGGGGAGTGGGCAGCAAAGACCTCAAAGAATAAGTATTAACAGACACCTCTCCCACCTCTGTAAGTTTAGAGAAAATTCCCAGTATGAACACTAATCACATGTCAGGCTTGTTGTAGGTACCCAGCAGGAAACAGAGATGAACAAGACATGACCTCTTCCCTCAAGGAAATTACAGGCTGATAGGTGAGGTAGACATATACACACATTTTTCTATTTTTCTGACACAGGCAGGATGACAAAAAAATATACAATATGGATAAGCTTTGGAAGGAGCAAACAAACTTTGGCGCCTTCACTGTCTCTGAAATGGTGGCCTGTGTCCCCTGTCAGCTGACTTCAACAAGAGAACTTTAATTATATTGCTTAATTACACCAGAGCACACCAGCATTTTAAATTTTTTTAACATTAATTCCCCCCTGGGTTCCTGATATTTGCCTTACATTATTGCCAAGCACTGGAGAGGAGCGACAAACACAAGAAGGATCTTAATATTTGGAATTCTCAGCCCTGCTGTGTGTTATTTGCTTTTCCATTTGGAGCTCGAGGATGCAAACCCTTCATCTGTTCCTGGTGACCTGGGAGCCAAACTCGAGGAAGCAGAGAGAGCTGGAACACTGCAGTAAAGTGTCCAGAGAATGCGTTGGACTTTGCAAACCACTGAAAGCTTTCTTACTTGACCTTTTCAGCAACCACATGGAAAGGATCACAGCTCTACTATTTCACAAGTGAAGACACTGAGTCAATGATTGGAGCAGTGACTTGCTGGCCTGTAAATAAATCGGACCATAGCAGGGATCAGAACTCACTTTTCCAAACTCCAAGTCTGATGCATGTGCCAGTAAGGATGAGCTTCTTACCAGGATATTCACATCTATGCCAAATCATCCTACAATATACTCCACAGTTTCTTTGTAGATATTATTTTTTTTCTTTTTGGCAGCTTCTGGTTAGCATATGTGTTTAATTAATATTTCTAATTAAAACCATAATATGTAAAAATCAAATATCTTCCATGAGTTACCTTCTTCCGTATCTGTAAACAGTGCCAATTTGAACACATGACGTAAATTATTTTAATTTTCCTAGTGAGAACTTCTGATAAAATTTTATAAAAGAAAACTCATGGGAATGAGTTGTAAACTATCAGACAGTTCTCTACCAAGGCGAAGATGACAAAACAGGAGCTGCTCCCCAGGGACTGCTTTTGGAGTTGCCGGGTATAAGCACATTTGTAGGTGCAATGGATTTGAATGTGTGTGTAAAATTCTCAAGTTGAAACCCTAATTCCAAGTGATGGATTTGGAGGTGGGGACTTTGGGAGATAACGGGGTTGTGACAATACAACCTTTGTGAATGGATTAGTGCCTTTATAAAAAGAAACTGGAGAGCTCTTTGAACCTCTTTCTACTGTCTGAGGATATAATGAAAAGTTGACAGCAGAGGGGCCTCACCAGGACCTGACCATGTTGGCACCCTGATCTAGGGCTTCCAGCCTCTGAATCCATTAGAAATAAATTTCTGTGGCTTATAAACCACTCAGACTGTGACAATTTGTTGTAGAAACCTGAACAGACTAAGACACATGGGCATCATGCATCTTCTCCATCAGAAATTAATTTGGAGGAGATAGGTGGTTGGATAGTACAGAATGTAAGACGGCTCGGCTGTCACACGGTGAAGAGAAAGACAAACTTGTAAAGAGATGGCTGCAAAATAGGTCTTTTAAATGAAAATTACTTTAGTGTGCTATACTGTTTCTACCCAGGCTCAAAAGGGATTCAGGACAGGTTATGACTCTCACTTAGCTGCAGTGGGATTTCTTGAGTTCTAATCCTTGCACAGAGTTTGCCTTATCTTAGAGCAGCTTTTTCACCTAGTATTTTCACTTTAAATTAATACATTTTGCTTAAATTTTTCATAAAGGAACTTCCATATCACCCCCATAAGCATAAAGCCAATGTAAATAATATGTACGTATATGCACAATTGTCTATCTTCTCTGTGGTTTTGCTTTCCGTGGTTTCCTAAAAAACAAATGTGATCTGAAGGAAGATTCCAGAAATAAACAATTCATAGTTTTAAATGTCACGCAGTTTTCAGTGACATGATGAAGTCTTGTACTATCCTTTATAGCTCACTTGGGATGGGAATTATTCCAAGCCCAGTGTGTCTACACTGTACACGTTACCCACTCATTTGTCACTTGGTAGTCATCTTGGTTATCACATCAACTGTCACAGTATTGAAATACTTGTACTCAGTCCTATTTCATAATTTCAAGCATTGACTGGGGGGAGGTTTCTTAGAATATCTCCCTCATGGAGAAGAGGGAGCTACTGTACAAATACACATTTTTTTTTTTTTTTTTTGGTTTTTCTCCGGTACCGGGAACCGAACTCACGACCTTGCGATTGCCAGGCAGGCGCTTTGCCGGTGAGCTAAATCCCCAGCCCCACAAATACACATATTAAACTAACCACTAAGACATACTTGTAGGTGTCCTATAACCATCTCACCCACTGTTGGTGGCTTAGATATCATGCCTTGGAATGCACTGGACTTCATTTTATCAGAACATATTTATAGGGAATTGGTAGAACATCGATGGGCCACCAAGTTCTAGTGCAAAACAAGCAGGTGAGGTAAGAAGTATCCTTGCAGGCAACAGGAGAGGAAAACCCAAGGCTCTCATCTCATCCTCAGCAAGGGGGTAGTCAGGCATTCCAGGCAGGAGGGCAGGGACAGAGACCTGACTCGGGGACTGTGAGGACTGAAATGATGGGCTTCTCTACAGGACATCCCCCCCTCCCGAGCCTGGGGAGGGAGAGGGCACCACATGGCAACAGAGGGGAGTCTGCAAGAGACCTAGCTAAACTGGCTTTATAGTAGACCCACCCTCGAAGTAACCCATTCATCAATGAATTGCATGAATAGGTGAATCCATTCATGATGGCAGAGCCCTAATGACCTATTAAAGGTCCCATCTCCTAGTACCTCATAATGAAGATTAAATTTCAGCATGGGCTTTGGAACAACCCAAATACAAACCATAGCTCAAGGAAAGCAGAGGAGTAAAGATCCCATGTAATGCAAACCGGCTATTCTTACATTACTGTTGTCACAGTACAAGTTGGTGGCCACGGAGTGCTGTGTGCCGGGCTTAGCCTCCTAGCTTCTCCACATCTCCACCGCGCACTGGATACCACTTCACCGCAAATTACAGAGGGGGGAACAGTCTGTGCGACTCAGTTGGTTAGGAAGTGGCAACACCAGGATTTATGCACCAGCCTGGCCACAGCACTTCCAATCTGCTCAAGTACCTTAAGGATCACTGGGTAGTTTGTGGATCACAGGTACCTTGCAAGCTGCAAATAACTACAAAAATATCAGACGTTACTGTTTTCCCAAGGACAACTGTGATTATTCTCCTTGCCAGCAGAGAAGAAATTAATGTAAGAAAATCCATTTCTCTTGAGCCTCTCGGGCTATTGATGCTCAAGCTAAGAGAACTATATTGGAAAGACTAATTGTTTTCTAATTATAAAATAATACGTGGCCAGAAATAGTGTTGATTACAGCAGCAATGACAGAGCAGGTCATGTCTCCCCTTGTGGGAAGGAGCTGTACTCGGCTCCAGGCGTTCTCCGAAGACCTGGGTGTGAAAGCCTTGGTGCCCAACATGGTGCTACTGGAAGGATGTGGAGCCTTTGGGTGGGGGAGGGGAGAGGAATTCCCTGGGAGTTCACCTTCCGAAGGGATGAGGGACCCAGCCCCCTTCTTATCTTTTCTGCTTCCCAATCTCCCAGTGGATGGTTTTGTTCCCCATTACACAGTTTTATTCTGATGCGTAGTCACAGGCCCCAAGGCGGTGCCCTCTCATTACAGACTGAAACCTCCCTGGCTGAGAGAGAAAACTTGTCTTGACCAGTGGATAGCTCAGGCATTTCCCTTACAGTATCAGAAAGCTGAGTCACACACACATTTTCTGGCAGACGGTGTGGTGAAACCCCCTACAGTTCCTAAGAGCATATAACCTATCATGCAGCACTGCCACTTCTAGATGACTGTGCGCTAGAGAAAATCCTGGCCAGGAACTCAAAAAGACCAAGACAGTTTGTGTGTAGAGTGAACTGGAAATGACCAGCTTTTCATCCAATAGGAGAACAGTTGAATGTATGCAGCATGTCCATACTTTGGAGCTTCGTTCAGTGGTCAAAGAGGGTCTCAAGAGGACAGAGAAGTTCCCAGCTGCATAATTACAGGAGTGGGGGATGCCTTGCACAGACAGGCATATGACATATAGTTTATATACTGTTGATGTTTATTAAAAAGTATGAAAACTCCTTCTGAGTGTGCATGTACCACTGTACAACAAGAGAAAATCGTCTGGAAGGTTTGGAACCAAACTGGTTAAACTGAGATTAAGCAGAGCGCCTAGCAGGTGGAAAGTGAAAGAGGAGGTGTTCTGTTTCTGTCTGTACGTTTTTGGGTCTGTTCGTCTTTCGTGGTGTTGGGGATTTTGAACTCAAGGTCATCACAATGAACCACCACCTGTCTGTGTTGCTCCCACCCCGAAAAAGGGTCTTTCTAAATTGCTAAATTGCCCAGGCTGGACTCAAACTTGTAGTCCTCCTGCCTCTGCCTCCACAGTGCTGGAATTATGGGTATGTGCTGTCACATCCAACTGATTTTTTTAAAAAATAGTAAGGCTATCCATGTTTCCTATGTCACTAAAAGAGTAAAAATTCATTCAGATAACTTTAGAAATACAGATATACAGGTAAGCTGCAGCTAGCACTGGCAGTTTAGCATGTGTATTGAAATCTTTTCTTTTGCTTACATTCATTTTTTTTTTTTTTTTTTTTTTTTTTTAGTACTGGGAATTGAACTCAGGGCCTGGCACTTGCCAGGCAGGCACTTATAACACTGAGCTATATCCCTGGCCCACATTCATGTTCTCACACCTTGTTTTTTACATAATTGGGAACTGATACATCTATAATTAAATCCAGAGTTTGTTACAGGATTTTTTGTGTTACTACACAGGCAAAAGTTTTCTTTTAAATTAATAGTGAACATTGAGACCTTTCAACTTTTATACATTTACTATTTTAATGGTGTAAAATTTGTAAAACATACAATTCATCCACCTAACCATTTTACAGTGTCTAATTTGCTGTTTTTAGAATATTTTGCAACCACCACTATTATCTGAAATCCAGAATGTTTCCATCCCTGGAAAAGAAACTTCTCATATCCATTAGGCAGTCAATCTTCGTTCCTCCTACTCCCAACTCCAGGCAAGTGCCAGTGTGTTTTCGCTGGACTTATCTCCCCTGGAACTCAGACAAAAGAATCATACAAAAGTGATCTTTGGTGACTGACTCCTTTTACTTGACATACCAAGTTAATATCAGCATAACTCATAACAGTTAAGTCATGGAAGAATCTTGTATATTCAGCAACAGATGAATGGATACAGAAAATTTAGTGTTTATATACAATGGAGTACTACTGTGCAATAAAGAAGGACAACTTCGAGTCCTTTGTAGGACAATAGATGAACCTTGAGGCAATAATGTTAAGTGAAATAAATCACTTAAATCACAGTTTCTCTTATATGAGAAACCCAAAGTATAAGTAATTTAAAGAGCAAAATAAAAGATAAATACTAAGAGACAGGCAGATAGATCTTCTGCAAATGGGAAATAAGCCAAGAGGAGAAGGGGAGGGGGAGTGGAAGTAAAAAGAATTAAGATGTGTTATGTAAATGTACCAACTCTCTATGATGAATATAATTATATGTACTGCAAACATGTACTAGTAAAAAGTTTAAAATAAAAAAGTGTTTTTGAGGCTCTTCCTTGTTGTAGCATGTATTGGTACCCCAATTTTACTTCATTGCCCAAGAATAATACATCATGTGGATAGATCACATTGCATTCAGGTCTTCACCAGTTGGTGACCATTTGGATTATCTTTATCCTTGGCTGTTAGGAATAGTGCTGCTATGAGTGCCTGCATCCATGTTCTTGTGTGGACACAGGTCAGTTCTCGTGGCAACACACCTAGGACTAGAATTGCCAGGGCAGGTGGTTAGTCTGTTTATCTTCTGAGAAACCCTCAAAGTGTTTCTCAAGACAACTGCACAGTCTTGCCTTGCCCCTGGCAATGTACTGATTTCTTTACATCCCTGTCCACATTTTCTCTTTTTCATTTATATTTTCCTGGTTATCCCAGTGGGCATAGATCGGTATCTCATTGTGGTTTTGATTTGTACACCTCTAATGACAATGATGTTTACCATCCTTTTGTGTGTTTACTGGTCCCTTGTATATTATATCTGCCTTAGATAAAAATCTATTTGGGACTTTTGTCAAGTTTTTAGTTGGGTTGTTTGTCATTTTTTGCTGAGTTATGAGTTCAATACACACTATACTAGAAAATAGATGTTATACAATACTAGACCTTATCAGATACATAATTTGCAAGTTGTTCTCTTCAATTCTGTGAATTGTGTTTTCACTTTTTTGATTGTTTCTCACTATACAAAAAAGTTAATATTGATGACATACAAATTAATTATTATTTTTGGTTAATAGTGACTTTGATGTTATATTGAGGAATCTTTGCCTAAACTGAAGTCACAAAGTGTTATACTTAATGTCTCATTTTAAAGGTTTTATAATTTTAGCACTTATATTGAGTTTATTTATCTCTATGGTGTATGTAAGGGCCCAAATTCATTTTTCTGCATGTGATTATCCAGTTTTCCCAACACCATTTGTGGGAAAGACTGTCCTTTCCCCCAGTGGCTGGTCTTGGCATTTTTCTGTATAAGAGTAGAGATATGTGGGTTTATTCCTGAACCTTTAATCTATTCCACTGTTCTACATGCCTATCCTTATAGCACCGCACCATTTTGTTTGCTGTACTTTTTGCTTCAAGTTTGTAAATACAGAAGTATGGATCCTCCATCTTTGTTTTTTCTTTGCAAGATTGCTTCAGCACTTCTTGGTCCTTTATATTCTCATATGGATTTCAGGACTAGCTTGTCCATTTCTGCAAAAATTATGGTTGGGAATCACATTGACTCTATTAATCAATTTAGAAAGTATTGCTATTTTAGCATTGTTACATTTTCCAATGCATGAATGTCTTTCCAAGTATTCTATCTTTAGCTTTTTTCAATAGTGTGTTGTAGTTTTCAGTGTACAAAATTTGAACTTATTTGGTTAACTTTATTCCCGAGTACTTTATTACTTTTTATACCATTGGTAATAGAATTGTTTTCCTAATTTCATTTTCAGATCCTTCATTGATCATTGAGATACAACTGATTCTCTTTTATTGATCTTGTATCTGCACATTGCTGAATTTAACTATTTAATAATTTTGTTGTCGCTTCTTTAAAATTATTACATATAAGATAATCTGTTAATACAGATAGATATACTTATTTTTTTCAAATTTAGATGTTTTATAATTCATTTTTCCTAATTTCTGTACATTTTGAGTAAATGTAATGAGGGAAGACATCCTTGTCTTGTTCCTGATCTCAGAGGGAATAGTTTACAGTCTTTTACCATCAATTATGATGTTAGCTGCGGGCTTTACATAGATGTTCTTTATCGGATTGAAAATTTTCCTTCACTCTAAGTTTGTTGATTGCTTTTATCATGAAAGCACGTTTGATTTTACTGAATGGTGTTTTTGTGTCCATTGAAAAGATTGTGTGAGTTTTTCTCCTTTCTCCTGTTAGTGTGGTATGCACTGATTGACTTACTTATGTTAAAACTTTGCATTTCTGGGATAATCCAACATGGTCATAATGAAATGACAGTTTTAATGTGTTGCTCAATCCACCTGACTAGTAAATACTTTGCTGAAAAATTTTGCATACTATTTGGCTAATATTTTGTTGAAAGTTTTTGTTGAGGATACATCCATAATGGATATTCATCTGTAGCTTTCTTTCCTTATAGTAACTTTGGCTTTTGTACCAAGTAATACTGGCTTCACAGAATGAGGCAGTATTTTTGCCTCTCCTAATTTTTGAAAGAAGTTGAGAACTGGAGATTCTAGTTCGAACATTTTGTTCTAGGCCTTTCTTTGTTGAAAGCCTTTTTAAAAACAGTTACTTAATTTCTTTACTTGTGGGTCTATTTGAATTTCTTGTTAGTCAGCTTTGGTAATTTGTGTCTCTGGAAGTCTTTCATGTTAGATATATTATGTAATTTCTTGGCATACAATTGTTCATGATTTCTCTTATAACCTTATTTTATTCCTATAAGATCAATAGCAATGTTTCCACTTTCAATCTTGATTTTAGCAATTTAAAACTTCTCTGTTCCTTAGTCAGTCTATTAAAGGTTTGTCAATCGTATTGGTTTCTTTCTTTCTTTTTTTGGTGGACAGTATTTATTGTCTGCCATGCTCTGAATTTTAAATGTGCTCTTATTGTGGTCTCCAATACTCCAGTGAAGTGAATACAGTTGGCTTTCCACATCTCTAAGTTCCACATCCACAAACTCAACCAACCACGAGTTGAAAATATTTTTTAAAAATATGTTTGTATTATTATTATTATGCCCTAAAAATATTTTTTTAAAAATATGTTTGTATTATTATTATTATGCCCTAAACATAGTATAACTGACATTATTCCTTAAACATAGTATAATTACTTATATAACGTTTACATTGTATTAGGTACTAGAAGTAATCTCGAGATAGTTAAAGTATATCCAGCATAGGTTATATACAAACACTGTGCCATCTTATTTAAGAGTCTAGAGCATTGCAGGATTTTGGTATCCATGGGGGATTCTGAAACCAATCCCCTAGGAATAACAGCAGACATCTCTATTCTCATGACCTCCATTTAAAAGATGTAACAGAGATTCAAGATGACTCAAGTAACATACCCAAGGTCACAGAGCTAGTATCTAATTGAATCAGGGTTGGAACACAGATCTACCAGAGCTGTCAGGCCAACGTCAGCTTTCTATCAGTGGCCCTATAAGGACCACGAGAGAGACAGCTCTGGTTGGGGAGTCTTTGGCCATTCAGTCTTTGAGCAAGGAGGCCTTTTTGTGTAAAGGTTGTGACCTTGAGTCAGAAGCCACCCTATCCTCCCTGTCTCCTGCACCTGCCCCAGCAGTGAGGTCACCAGAGCTCCATCCCTTGTCGTGAGGCTTGTAGTGTAGCTTTGGCTGAACTGGGCCTCTCAGTCTTCTGGCAAATGGACGTGCCCAAAGGACTTACGAGTTTGAGGAAGAGAGAACTCTTTCTCCCTGGTGTAATTCCCAGAACAGCAAAGGGAAAGGAGGAAGGGACTACTACTTGGAGAACAGAAGCCTAGGAAAGAAAGTCACATAAGTGGTGGAGTTGGTCAGGCCCAGGTTCCTGTGCTGCATGCCCACCAGGGGCAACCTCGGCTGACTGAGCTTCAGATCCCTTCTATCCATCACTCCTAACTCACTTCCCCTGGAAAGCCTTCCCCAAACCCCCAGAGCAGAACAGGCCTTGCTTTAAGTCATCACACCAGCTGTGTGTCTGTCTCCCCTGGTATGTGTCTCATTCACAACTGTCTCTCCAGACCCTTGCCCAGGGCTGGCATGATATAGATGTTTTAATACCTGCCCAATTCATAGAGAAATGGGCTCCTCTCTGCCTCAGTTATGCAACTGTGATACCAGGATAATCATAAGACCCACATTATAGACTTTGTTTAAAAATGTCAATGATCTTTTCAAAGCACAAATTTTTTGTTTTCATTTTCCTACACTCTATTTATTTTTATCCTAATCTTTAATATATCTTTCCTCTGCTTGCTTTGGGTATAGTTTGCTCTAATTTTTATACTTTCTTAAGGTTGAAATTTGATATTTATTTGTGATTTTTTTAATAATCTAGATACTTTAAATTTTCTGTCTTTACTTTTAATTGACAAATAATTTTATATGTTAGTGGAAAATAATGTGATGCTTTGATATATATTTCATTATGGGATGATTAAATCAAGGTAATGAGCAAATCCATCATTCTATATTTACTTATTGCTTTGTGGTTAAAAGCATTTAAAATCTACTCCTTAAGCAATCTTGACTTACCATGATTCAATTTATAAAGTTTTGATTGTATAAAAGTGAAATAAATCAAGTAAACACCATATTGTGAATTTTGTTCTTTTCCCAGGTTAGCAATAAAGAACCCTTCTGTTTTTTACTTTTAGTGTAGTACTCAGTAAGTTACATGATATATTGAAAACTGCATTTAAAAATTGGCTTTGTGTTAGATGATTTTTGCCCAACTGCAGACTAGTGTTAGTGTTAAGCCAGTATGTTTGGTAGCTGGGTATGTAAGTATAGTTTTGACTTACAGTATTTTCAATTCATGATGGATTTTCAAATTATAACAGCACAAAAATCCATCACAAAGTGTTGTTCACATTTTCTTTTACCTGATGGTCTTTCACTTGTCCTGTTAATTATTGAAAGTGAGTATTGATGCTCCCAAAGGTTACAGTAGGACTATTTCTTCCTTTAATTATGTTGGGTTTTTGTTGTTAGGTACATATAGTTTATAATTGTTGTATCTTCTTGTTATATTGAATATTTTATTACTGTATATTATCTTTATCTCTCATAAGACTTTTTGCCCTAAGTATTATTTTATCTGCTATTAATATAGGCACTCTAAGTGATTCTGTATGTGTGCTCCATCCTATTTCATGCTTTTCTTTCTTTTTTCCTCTTTGTTTTGTTTTTGCTTTGTTGGTGGTGCTGGGTATCAAGCAAGTGCCTTACCACTGAGCTACACCTCCAGCTTGCTTCCCTCTCCTTTTTTTTAAAACTTCAACCTATTTGTGTCTTTAAATCTAAGCTAACTCTCTCTATGCAGCATATCATTGACAGTATATCATGACTTTTTAAAAATCCATGCTGCTAGTGCTTACCTTTTCAAAATCTGGACTTCATTAGGGACAATTTATGTTGATTCCTTTTAATTTTCTGCATGGATTGTGCTTTTCTTGTTTCTCTTTAAGTCTTGCAGTTTTGGGTTAATAACTGGACATTTTTAAGTTGTACTGGGGCAACTCTAGAAACCAGATTCTTTTGCCTAATGCAGGTTTGTTGCTGCTTTTGTGGTTGTTTTTTGGTGACTCTACTGATAGAAGCCTGTGAAATCCGTATTTTTGTAAGGTGTGGTCTCTGATATGTCTCTTCCATTAGTTTAATGATCAGCTAAAGATCAGACGAAGATTTTGTGAAACAGCTAATACCCCAAAGTTTGAAGGCTGTGCCTTTAGCAATCAACCAGGCAGTTTAGAAATGTGTCTTAACTTTCACTTTCTATTTGCACAGAATTGCAGGGTCACGCAAGGTTGAGAGCTTGGGGCTTTCTTAGTTCTTTTCTGAGTGTGTGCACTGACTCGAGAATGTGCAGGGGTGTCTAGATTCCTAGGAATAGGTTCGAGCTTTTTCAAGCCCTTATTCTCCAAAGCGTCTTCTCCTCCTTCCTTTCCTCCCAAGCTTTTGGCTATTCCAGCATTTACCCCAACTGTTACCTGTTGTTTTAAGTGGCAACAGCAAAAACATTTGTGTAAAAGTGGTTTTGCCAAGGCCTTATGTGGCTGTGTCAGTTGCGCCTGGCCAGAGGTTGGCAAGGTAAAGGCAAATACTCCCAGGAATCGCTGGTCAGCTTGAAACTAGTGGTGACAACTCCTGAGACTTGCTCTGCTTTCGGGTACTAGTGTTGGGAATATAAAGTGTTATTTTCAAGGCTACCACTGAAATGAGGAGTTCAGAATGGACTAGGGTCATTTAAAATATGACAAAACATCCTCTTCTTATGGAGACTTAGCCACTTGTTTTCATTAGGTTTTCCCCTGGTTTGCTGCAAGCTTGTTTTTTTAGTTCAATTGTCCGAAGTCGATTCTGACCGTTTTTGCCAATTTTCTCATTGCTTGCACACAGTGGTAAACTCCTGCAATCTCTTCCTTTACCACTTTTGCTGACATTGCTCCACTACAGAGACCTTTAAATCATTGTATTATACAATCACTGATTGCATACTATTTACTATGATATCCTTAATCACCATCATATTGATTTTTTTTTATCAAGTGCTTCCATTATTTCATGTACAATGCCACAGTACTGGTACATGAAGTTATGCTTGTATCTGTAGGTTAGATTTCTAAAAGTGCACATATGGGTGAAAGGATGTAAATTTTCAAGGCTCATAATACATAGGAGGCAAACAATTTCCAAAATGACCATTTTCATTTCCATTTCCACCAGCCATGTTCAAAACTGTTGCTTGGCCACAGTCTTATCCTCAGCGATTATTATCACTCAAGACCTTTTTAAGTAGATAGGAAAAATAATATTTTATTGTTTTATTTTATATGTCTCTGATTATCAATGAAATCAAAATATTTATGATGTTTATTTGATGACATCATTTCTTTTTTCTGTGGATTTATTGTAAAGGCTCTTTGTGCGAGGTACTTGGGTTTGTATTTATAAGTGCTCTTCACATGGAGTAATAACCCTTAATGGTAATGATTATTAATAGTGGAAAACACAGGATATAAAAGCACTTTACATTTCACACTCAACAAGTTTCCTTTGGTAGCTTTTGATTATTAGCGTCTTATTGTTGCTATAACAAATTACCACAAACTTAGTGACTGAAAACACAAATTTATTATTGGACAGTTCTTAGAAGATCAGAAGACCTAAGTCAAGGTGACAGCAGGACAGACCCTTTTAAAACTTGGAGGAGAAAATCTGCCTCTTTGCACTGTTTAGCTTTGAGTGGCCACTGGTATCCATTGGCTTGTGGACCTCTTTTTCCATATTCAAAGCTTATTACCACACTGCAATCTCTGCTCCTGTCATTATATCAACCTCTGTTCTGATTCTGGCTTTATAAAGACCACTGCGATTACACTGGGCTTACTCATGCAATCCAAGATAATCTTCCTATCTCAACATTCTTAACTTATATTTGCAATGATCTACCTATGTATCTATCATCTATCTATCTATCTCCTGTTTCTCTGAAGAAATGGATACATAGATAGATAGATAGATAGATAGATAGATAGATAGCTAAATAGATACCTACCCTTACTGAGTAGCCACCAACCAAGAGAATAGTGAAGGGCAGTAAGGCAAGGATAGGCTGACTGGGGCTGGCATTTTTGATCTCTAGTTTTCAAGGCTGATTATTTTCTAGGTAGGTCTTATTTGGGGGTAAAGGGATGGATAGGAGTTTATTTTAAGGAACTTACTTGTATGATTGTGGTGGCATACAAGCTCAAAATCTGAAATGGCAGACTCCCAGGAGGCGTAGGAAAGAACTGTGTTACAGTATTGAGTCTGAGGCAGTTTGGAGACAGAAGTAGTTCTTCTTCAGGCAACTGCAGTCTCTTCTCTTAAGATCTTCAGTTGATTGGATCAGGCCCACCTGCATGGTGGAAGAGGATTCACTTTACACAAAGTCTACTGATTTAAATGTTAATCTAAAGATCACCTTCACTGCAATATCTAGACTAGCATTTGAGGTGGTATAGTATAGCAAGTTTGATATATAGTATTAATCATCCCATCACATATGGTTATATTAACAGGTTTCAGAGATTAAGATGTACATATATTTGGTGGGGGGGCGTTATTTATCCTACAATAGTCACATGGAGTTACTCCTTTAAATAAAAAGAGGATGTTGTCAGGGAGTGCATGCTTGTAACCCCAGTTACTTGAGAGGCTGAGGCAGTAGGATCACAAGTTTGAGGCCAGCATGGGTAACTTAACGAGACCGTCTCAAAATAAAATTTTAAAAGGGGCTTGAGGATGTAGCTCAGTAGTGGAGTACTTGTCTAGTATGTATAATGGCTGATGTTCAACCCCAGTGGTATGAGAGAGAGGCAGCGGGGAGCAAGAATAGCTTCTTTTGAGAAAAAGCACATACTGACTCAAACTAAGTCACCCAAACACTGCTAAACTCCCCCATCCTCATAAGAATTTCACAGTAACAGAAAAGAATTTCCCCATGATTCATTTTATCTTCATTATGTATAGTTTTGAGGAGAATTTCATATCGTATTGTCCTTGGTAATAAAAAAGAAATATCTTCTTCTCTGATTAAAAGGCTTTTTCCCCATACTTCTGAAGAAGAAAATCTCCCCCTCTTTTTCTACTGAATTACTATTCTTGGCAGGAAATATTTTATCAGCTCAGACTCCTAATTGGATAGGAACATGGCTATTGTGGTGGTTTTCTTTTGCAGCCAGGAGACCTTTAGGTTTAGGAGACCGAAGTCACACTGAAGCAGAAGTCTGTTCCCTTTGGGTCCCTCACAATTTTTGGAAATGACTGTGAAATGGGAGAAATAGCCAAATTCCCAGAAAATGGTTCCAAGTTGCCAGAGCTCCATTTCTGAGCTGCCTGCTTCTTCCAAATACAAAAGAAACCACAATTCAGAGAGAGTACACTTTAAAAACTCTGACTTTTGTTAAAGATATAAAATAACATGCCCCTGTATTATCTCAATGATTAATTCTGCTTCATATTCTTTGTTCCCACAAATCTTTTGCTTCTTTACCACAGAAATTTTAATTGCAGTTGAAATCTTTGTTCTGCTTCAACACAGCATTACCTTAAGGCCTGGGCTGTGGCAGATTTGGTGGGCTGCCCTCATACCCAGTTCCGGGAACTAAGACAGCCTGATCACTGGACAGAGAGGATGTGTCCTCATGTGCACCATGGGTGGAATAATCACAACAGCAACTGATAGGCCCTCAGTACTTTCCTGTTCCTAATTTACATATCGAATGCTTTGAGACACTATTTAACTCTCCCTTGAAATATGGCTCTTAGTGAGAACCCATTATTATCCACACTCTACAGATGAGGAAACTGGCATAGTGACACTGAGGGGTCACTGAGGAAGATTTCACCTTGGAACTCCAGCCTCTCTGACAGCACAGCCACATTTAGCTCTGTCAGAGGTGTAACTGTGACCTCCCCAAATTCAAATGTTGGAGTCCTAACCTCTAGGACCTCGGGAGGTGACTTGCTTGGAAATAAGGTCATTGCAGATGCAATTAATGAAGCCAGGATGAAATTGTGCTTGAGCAACATGGGCCCTTAATCTTCTATGACTGCTGTCCTTATCAAAGAGGAAATTTGGACACAGACACAGATATTTATAGTGGGAAGGTTTATGAAAGGACAGAGGAAGAAGATGGCTACCCTGAAACCAAAGCGGGGGGCCTGGAACAGAAACTTCCTTCCATCTCTCAGCACGAGCCAACCCTGCCAACATCCTTATGTTGGATTTTTCGCCTCCCCAACTGTGAGACTATAAATGGCTGTTGTTTAAGCCACCCAGTTTGTGGTGGTTTGTTACTACAGCCCAGAAAAGGATTAGAAGGCCCTAAACCATACTGCTTTGAATACTTGGCTCTTGGATGTTCCCCTGAGGGAAATGCTTGGCTGGCCCCTGACCTCTGAACGTAACTCACCATTTAAGGCTAGAAAGGTGTCCTAGTTCCCATTCCTGTGCCATCTCACATGGCACCATTAGCGTCTCCATGTTTTCACATAATCCTAGGCACACAGAGGCAAGGCCAGAGATGTTAATGACCCAACACACATTGGCCCTTTTTTCTGGCTCAGTCACCTCATTGTAGATAGAGCAGGTTCTCTCCCAGATGGTGTGAAAGGCCCTCACACCCATCCCCCTTGGTGGCCTGTAGCAGTGCTAAGCTCTACTTGTAGTAAGAGTCACAGCAGGGAGAAGCATCCAGGCTCTCAGTCACTGGTGTGGACAGTTGCAGCTGATCAGCCACTTCCAAGGGGGACATGAAGGGGTGCGGGTCCGTTTGGTGGGAGAGAGAAGCTGTGAAGTTAGAGAGGAAATCCTCACCTTGGAAGGTGCCAAGGGTCATTTCTGGGATGGGAGGGAACACAAGGCTGGAGATGCCCTCACTCCTCTCATTTTGCCAACACCAGGCCTGGCATGGGGTTAATTGCCCACATTCCTAACATGGTGCCTGGAAACCTTCCCAGACTGCACATCTGTCAGAGCCAGGTGCACCTCCTCTGAGGAGGAGTGGGGAAGGAGGGCAGGAGGTGGACAGGTGAACTCTTCCCTCACACCTCTCCACTGCCACCACCAACCCCTGGGCTGCCTCCTCTGCCCCCTGCCTTCCGGGCCATCTGGCTCAGGACCATCTGCTGGGCGGTGGGGCCTCTGCAACAGCTCTGCAACTCTTTCATCAGTTTGGATGCGGCACTTTCTGCTTGTTCCAGCTAATAAGCTCCCAAAGATCCCAGGCTGCCCCATCCAGGTGGGTGGAGTTGGCATATGCTTCTAAGGATGAAGGATTTAGGAAAAGAAGAAGCACATTCAAGCAGTGCCAGATCCATATTCTGAAGGGAATTGGGTATTTTCATACATGTTATCTCCCTTAACTTCTAAAATAATCCAGTGAGAAAAATGTCGTTCTCCCATTTCATGGATGAGTACATGAGGCTCTGAGAGCCACGCTTCTTGGTACTGAAAGACACAGACCTCAAACTCAAACTCAGCCCCTTTTCCATGTTTCAGTGAGGGCTGGAGGAAGTTCCAACAGCAGAAAGATGCCCTCCATGCCTGCAAAGAACCCCCTCAAGACCAGAAAGCCCTGCCCCAAAGGTAGCATCATCCTAGCAGTGTAGATACACAAAGGTCCAAGTAATTTCTATGTGGATGACAAGGGCTGTCATCTCTAGTGTGGTAGTTGTTGGTTGGTTTAGTATCCAAATCACATAATTACATGCCTACTTTTTAATTAATTAATTTATTTTTTGGTACTGGGAATTGAATTCAGGACCTTGCACTTGCCAGGCAGGCACTTGTGCCACTGAGCTATATCCCTGGCCCCCTGCTTTTAGGTTTAGAGCATTAATGGACAGATATTTAAAACATCTAGGGCATTATTTTAGAAATCTAGTGCCACAAAGCATAAAAGGTAGCGCTGTGATTTTGCCTCAACGACTTCTAAGAGATGGCAGCAACACGCTCAACACCAGCCTCGCGCTTGCCCGCTGCTTGTTCTGGTGAGCTCGTGGGCAGACACGCCTGTGCCGGAGGGGCAGGCACAGGCAGAAGCGTGATTGGCTCCTTCCCATGGCCTCACAGGGTGGGACTCCCTGGGTGCCCTTGAGAAAAGGCGACAACACAGTGCATAGCGGGGCCTCGGGCAGGACAGTGGCTGCATTCCTGCAGCCCTGCTCTGTGCCTGGTGCTGCCCTGGGTGATTCCACACACATCAACTTTCATTCCTTTCACACCACCCTCACGCGAGTACTGAAGGCTAACTGCACAGTGGATAAAAGAAGCCTGGAGAATCTGTTTTAAAAATCCCGCCTAGAGCTGGGTGTGGTCCCCCATGCCTGTAATCCCAGAACTCTGATGGGCTGAGGTGGGAGGATCTCAAGTGTGAACCCCACCTGGGCAACTTAGCAACTCAGTGAGACCCTGTCTCCTAATAAAAAATAAGCAAGATGGGGATATAGCTCGATGCAAAGGCCCTGGGTTCAACCTACAGTATTGAAAATAACAAGGAAACTGCCTAGAGGTCACGCCGTCTGTGTAGGACATAATCAAAATGGGTTGGAGGCTGGCTGGTCCAATTCCAGAGCCTGGGCACACAAGCACGGCACTGATGAGGACAGGCTGGAGGCTGAGAGGTCACTGCAGCTTGACGGGCAGCGTATGAGGTCTCGCAAGAGGAGTTCATGTTTCTCCTGCACAAACTAAGATTTCCATCTGTGGTTTTCAACCGAGGGTGTGCATTAGAATAACCTGGAATGAGTTTTTAAAATCACGAGCCTGGTTTTGAGCTTTGGACGTCTGACTTCCCTTTCTGGGCTGAGGCCTGCCCTTTGGAAACTTTGAGATCCCCCAGGGTTGAGAATCCCTGTTCTAAAGGAGAGAAACCGGTGGGGAACTGTTCATTTCTTCAGTAGGGGCGTGCCCGGCTCCACCCGTGGACCTGATAGGTCTGCAATCATTTTTGGTGATTTTCCTCTCCAGTTTAACTAACTGAGGAGATCATATGAGGTTGTGGATGGGGGAGGCACAGGGCATGAATGAAGAGGGGAGATTGTGTGGGCTTGCGTTGGGTTAGAGGGCTGGAATTTGTAAGTGAACACAATGATGGCTGCACACAAGCCCTCAGCCTTGCTGGAGGACAGGCAGGAGGCCTGTGTTGATTTGCTGCTGGTGCAGAGAGCAGATGTGGGACTTTAATGGCTTCTATGCTGGGAGCAGCTGCCAGGAGACTCAGCTGAGTTATGGGGCTGGGCTGCCCCTTCCCCAGCCTAGCTGGGCCCCACCAGGGAGCCAATTTTGGAGGAGGATGTGAATATCCCAGAGCCTCCAAGTGAGTTGGAAATTAAGGTCTTCAGAAGGAGGTAGGTGGGTGCCATGAGCCCAGCTGGAGATTCTGGTTCACTTATTTCCTCTGGGAGGTTGGCTAAGTCCTTACTCTGTCTGGCTCCTCCACAAAGTGGCCACGGGACCTCTGCTGGCATTTTCCAGCATTTGCCTCCTAGGACTCTCAAAGTGCGAATTGGAGGCAACCTGGAGGAGGAGATGGGACCCTGGTGGAGACTGCCAGGGTTAGCCTCACCTCGGCTAAGCAGAGGAGGGAGGAGCAGTGGGTGTCATCATTGGCAAAAGTCATTTAGATCTCTGTGCCTCCGTTTCCACATATGTAAAGTGGAATGGTAGTGGGCATGCCGACGCCAGGCTGCTACGAGAAGGAAATGCCTTCGCACCTGTCATGCACTAAAATCAGTGCCTGGCACACTAATCACAATGAAGTGACTGCCACTTGGGACCCTTGGGAAGCCTCCTCACTTTGAGACTTGTGATCATCAAGCCAAATTTAGGAAACATAAGTAATGAGTAATGCTGAGTCTCCCGAATACCAGCGGCTCCTGAGCCACTCCTCAACCTTGGTTGTACCTGTATTGTCTTTTGGCTCATCGTGTCCGCAGTGGGCACCAAGACAATCTGACGGGCAGAGAAAAAATGTGGGGGCTGCTTGCCGCTGCACCAGACAAGCTGCACCAGAGAATTGGTGGGCTCAGGTGTGTAGAGAATAAAGGGCTGTCGGGGGTCTGAGCGCAGGGCACCTGCAGCGCTTTGTGCCCCTAAATCCAGCCCTTCCCCTGAGGGTGTCCAGGCCTGTGTTTATTTGCTAGAGGCACATCCCGGCTTCCTGGGGTGGAGCTGTTGTGGCGCTAGAATGAGGAGATCTGGGGGCGCAGTGGTCCGCAGATAGCTAATACAAAAATAGATCTGTTTCCCAGCCCTTTTATTCCACACACAATGGGATCTCTGGGCCACTCTTTCGCTCCCTTTCCCACAACAATGATGCCATCAATACCCTCCTGGGGACATCTTTATTTGAAGGCTGGGAGGCATGAATTTTATCATTGCAGATAATCCTACTGGTTACAGAATATTCTAACCAAAGTGAGCTATCCAGTTGCCCACTGCGGCTGGTTTTCTAGAATTGAATGGACTTTTATTTGCTGAGTCCTGCTCTTGCCCGAGCCCTCCACCCTTCGTCACTTGTCAGATTGGCCTTTGCCAGTGGATAAAGTCTCTCCAGAAAGTTGTGAAACTCGATTTCAGCCCAGGAAGAGGCTGGTGTGGGAATGATGTGTCTTGGAAAGGCTCTTGCGGGACCCATTCTCCATTTCCCTGTGCAGCAGTGTGTGGGAGGCAAAATCACTGACCCTGAACCGAGCCAGAGAATCCGAGACCCACAGACTTGAAAGATCAGCTCATCACTCAATTCTTGTCTAATCTCACGTTCTACAGGTGAGGAAACTGAGGCCCAAAGTGAGTGGGGGACAGAGATGTGGCTGGAAGCCCAGATTTTCCCTCCCCATCCAGGTCTCCCAGAGTATGACATGTGTTCCTCTGTTGGCCCATAGCATTAAACGGCCTTACAAACATCAACTCGATTGGGCATGGTGCTACATGTCTGCAATCCCAGAATTGTGGGAGGCTGAGGCAGAAGTGTTGGAAGTTCAAGGCCAGCCCGGGCAATTTGGTAATTTAGTGAGACCCTGTTTCAAAAAAAAAAAAAAAATCTGGGGATGTTACTTAGTGTGAAGGCCTTGGTTTCAATCCTCAGTACCATACCAAAAAAAAAAAAAAAAAAAAAATCTACCTATGGATAGAAGAAATCATTTTCTCTGTGCATGGCTCCAAACACTATTGTGGACTTCTGGGTGAGACTCTGCAACAGTATCTGGTTTGAACGTAATAATATTGCTTTGTTTCCATTTTATCTCTACTTAATATTACCACCTAATATTACTTATTTTCCACTTAGAGTTTTTAATGACTATTTTTAAATAACTGTATTTTTCATAAATTTCAGATAATTTTATTTAAGTGAGTTTATTTAAAGTATTAAGTAGTTAACAGTACAGGCGGTCTGTACCTGTGCTACAGCTCAAGATAGCAGCAGCGGGAATGTTTGGAGTTTAAAAACTAAAGCATTATATCTGGTCCTTCACATATAAATGTCTTCACTTCTCCTAAATCTGTGGGAGAGAATTTTCAGAAGATACTGAACTTGAATTCATTTATGTGTCTGCATAGGTTCTATCTCTGTTTGAAGCATTCTATCTGACATCTATATATTTTTTCTTACTGATGACATTTTGCTCTAATAGAAGCAGGACCTGACCCTCTGGTGGTCAGCACAAGGTTTATTGGGCGCTGTTTGGGGCTGAGAACCCAGGCTCAGCCCCTCCTCGGCTGGGCAGACGGATCTCTGCCTACCTGTGGCTGACTCGATTGTCAACGCTGTGTGTGAAAGCTGGTGCTGAAAGAAATTAGTGCATTTTTAAAGACATTTTAAAACTTTGACATTGTATTGTGCGATACTGGGTCCAGAGCCAGTCTGGCAGAGTTTAAACCCTATTTTTACCCTTCCTAGCTGTGCGCCTGACCCCTCTTGGCTCTGTGTCCATAGGATAAGTAAAGGATAGTAAGGGAAAGCCCCGACCCGAGTTTCATTCTGTTGGCACCATGAGTGCTCTGTGCATCTCAGACTCACTCTTGAGAGTCTGAACTCCCAACTGCACCTGATTTGCCAAGTGGGAGGGACTGCAAGGTGGCCCACACTCTGGCTTCTGTTGCCATAAGATGTCGGTCCCACCTGGAAAGACTCGTGGATCTGCTATTACCTGTGTGATCTTGAATACATTACTCAAGATCTCTGTTTCTTAGCTTCCTTATCTATAAAAATGCATTCAGTACTAGTGTTTACCCCATCAGGAGGCTGTTGAGGGAGGGAAAAGAGGATACAAGGAAAAGTATAGCAAAGCCTGAGTAATCAGCACATTTTAGCCTCTGTGGCTGTGGGCTGGGTGCTGGGGCAGAGAAGTAAATAAAACAGACACAGCAGCCCTGGTGCTTACAGCCCAGCAGGGGAGAGAGGGAAGAAGCAAGTGAACAAACAAAAAATGTGACACGAGAAAGGGCATGTGCCATGCAGGGAAAAGTATGTTACTCAGAAGGATGGAAGGAGCTACGTATTTAGACTTTGGCACTGAGTCCAAACTTCCTGAGAAGACAGAATTCAAAGTGAGACCTGGAAGATGAGAATGAAATAACTCTGGGTAGAAGTGAGGGGAGATCGTGTAGAAAGAAGCCAGTTGGAGCAGACCCTGGGCTGAGGAAGGTGGTGTGTCCATGCGGCTGCAGCCAGGGTGTGGGCTGGGTGGCAGAGGAGCGTCAGAGGAGGAGGTGTCCTAGGACCTGGTGAGCTGCTGCATCCTTACCTGGGACTGAATCAGTGGCATCTGCCCTCAAGCAACCTTCGAGCACTTCTCCAGCAAGGATGCACCCATCCCATTTGATTGTGATCTTTCGCTGTCTACAGGCAGCACTCATCTTTATAATCCTATCATTTTGCTAAAGTTGAAAAGCAGATCCTGTGGGAAAAGATGGGGCTGTATGAAAAGCACTGGGTCCTGGGGAAGTCAAGGTCGTTGGGTTCCAGAAAGGATGAGACCAGGGTCTGAATGGTGACTCAGCACCGCGGAGTTCTTCTGGCATCTGAGCCACAAGGGAGATTTATGGCTTGAATTTACATCTTTATGTGCCCACATGCAAACAAGTCTCTTGTTTAAAACGTGCTTTATTACGGGCAGATGACTGTCCCATTTAAATCAGAAAATCTGGATGGCAGCTCTCTGGTCCTCCCACCTCTCCAGTTCAGGCTTTGAGCAGCTGCCCTGAAATTATTCTTCTGGGCTGAGGCCCGACCGAGACACAGCTCCATTTGTGTATTAAGCAACTATTAAGAAGAGCTGACAAGGATCCAGTGCCTAGAACTAAACCAGAATGTATTCCTAGTTCAGCCTTCACAGCACAATGAAGCAAAAGTTATAGTTATAATTACCACCATATTAAACGCAAGGTGTCTGAGGCACAGGGAGGTTGAGTAACTTGCCCAAGGCTTCCCAGACTGTCACTGGCAGTCACAGGTGCATGCAGGCTGGCCTCCAGAGCCATGGCATGGCTGTGCTGACCCCAGGTTCAGTAGAAACAAGTCCCACCTTTATAGCTGGGAAGACCCCCCCTGCCCACAGTCTGAGGTAAACAGCATGCATGTAGAGCATCTAGCAAAATGCTCATTAAGACTGAGTCTATGCTGATGGCCCATCTGCTCTGAAAACATTAAGAGAGTAAAGAAGATAACAGGCAGCCTCATTAACTCACTTCATTCGTTAAGAGCTGGGGTAGGACAGCACCTCTGCACTTACTACAGCCCATGCTCCTGTCTGATATACATACATGGACCCTCTCTCCGTAAAGGGGAGCCCCAGAACCCACAGCATGGACCTCATATGGAAACTTGTTAGAAGTGCAAATCCCTGTACCTACTGAACCAGAACCTGTGTGTTCTCAGTCTCTCCTAGTGATTCTCAGGCACCTGGCAGTTTGAGACACTCTCAAGTAGACCATTATTGATTCAGTCATTACCCACCTTCCTTGGTGCTCATATCTGTGCTAGGAGAGAGACCAACCCATGGTAGAAGGTGCAACCTGGCCTCTTTCCTCCCAGAGCAGCAAGGAGAGGAAGGGTGGAGGTGGGGCAGACTGGGCACACTGGGTGCTTTGAGAATGTGACAAGGGACATCTGGGCAGTCTATAGTAGGGTATGGCATCAGAGAAGGCTTCCTAGAGGAAGTGCCACTTGCCAGCCAGGGCAGGGCTAGGGACTCCCACAAGCAGAAGGAAGCTGACTTAGAGGCTTGTCAATGCAGATATGACAACCCTAACTTTGGCCTTTGCTAGGAGTTCAGATCTGCCCTTTACCATTTTTAGCTGTAAAAAAATCAATATCCATGAAAACATCTGCCAATGTATTTAATGTAAATACATTATGATGGAGGTCCATGAGACATTCAATCTGTTTCCACATCAACCCCAATAACTCACTCAGTGGCCACTGCCTGTCCCAGTCTGCCCAGGTCCCGTGTGGACCTTGGTAGTGGAACCTGCAAGGAGGGAGAGAGCACTGCTGTCCCTACACCCAGCGTGGAGGACAGGCATCTGTTAGGCTGTTCCTGGCTTCATGTTTCAATGGCAGTGATGCTACTGTGGGAACCACTCTTGCCTGTTTCCACAACCTTGTCAGTTGTTCAGTTGTGCAGAACCATAGGCCAGATCTGAAAGATTTATTTACCTCCCCTAGTGCTTTCCATGGAAATGGCATGCGGAGAATCTCGCTAGAGATGGTGAGGAGGGAGCCTTTTCTCAAGTGGGGTCACAGGGGCTGGAGCTTGTCCCAGGATCTGAAAACAAGCTATTACAGGTGTCTTGAGACATGCCCAGAGCTCTAGCAATCTCTGATGTCTTGGCAACTGATTGGGTGTCAACAAGCTAAGAACATTTTCGTGGTTGTTTTTTAAGATTCTGGTTTCCTCCTTATCTTTTCACCACGGTATAGCCCTGACTCTTGCCATCTAATACTTGGGTGAAAAATGCTTCTGCATTTCTAACTGCTGGAAAAGAACCAGACAAAACGAGCCCAAATTTGAATCTTTATGTGATTAGATTTTCTGTCAACATTTCCTTCTCCCAGGACAGATGCAGTGTGGGAAAATCCTATACAGTATCATAGGAAGAGAAATAAGCCAAACCTCCTACACAGCTCTAGCCCATTGTGGGGGGCACGGGGGCTGGGACCAGGCATGAGAACTTAGAGACTTGCTTCACACAACTTCTCATTTAAGTGTCTGTTGAATAAGTTATTTGGTAAATATTTATTGAGTACCCACTCTGCACCAAGAATTCTTATAGCCACTGGTGACAAATTGGTAAATATTCTGCTAGAGCATACAGATCCTTAACAGAAAAACTGACAAGATTATTTCTGAAAGTAAAAGGCATGAAAAAGAAAATGAAGCCAGACAGTGCAAGTGAAAGTTTCTGCTATGGTTTGGCTTGTAGGAAATATCCTTCTTGGGCTGAATAAAGTTAAGCTTTTCAGTTCACATGGGCATCGAGGCGGCATACAGGGAGGTAGTAGAATTTGACCTTAGATAGATGTGTGTTGAACTCTACCCTTTGACTCGGCATCTGTGTGCTCTTGGTCAAGTTACTTAACTGTTCCATGCCTTTAGGTTCCCTCTCCAGGGCAAGAGAGGCACTTGAAGAGCAAAGTTTAAGGACACTCTGCACTCTTCTTGGTGTATAAATGCAGAGGTGGTACGTATGTGAGCCAAAGAGAGAGAGAGGGTGCCTCCTTAAATTTCACACCCAAGCTGTATCTTTTGTTTCATCCTAATCCCAACTCCAACCCCATTTTCAAAATGAAGGAAACAATTGCACCTACCTCATTAGGGATGTTGCAAGTTTAGGATTACATGATGTGAGAAGGTAAAAGTGGGAATGTCTTGCAAACTGCTTTTGGATACTATAAGAACCAGGTGGCAAGGAGTGGCTGTGACAAACTAACATGATGGAACTTGAACTCAGCATCTTTTTGCCATTTTTTCAGTGCTAGGACCTGAGAGGAAGTGGAAGAATCCCCATCTGCTGTGAGTTCCCACTAGCACATGCTGCATGGGCTATCTTCACCTTGAAGAAGTTTTACCTGGGTGGCAGAGCAAAGTTCAGCGTGCATCTCTGGATGAAAGGATGAAGCCAAAACAGGACAGGTGGGCACCTTTGCCCACTTTGGAACAGGATTTCAGCCTTCCCTGATGACAGTAGAAAACCCCACAGAGGTGGGCTCCAGGAAGCCAGCCTCATCCCTCCCCGTCCTGGGCCCTGGAATCCCCCACGAAGCCACCTGCCATCTCTAATCCAGCGTGGGGATCCTAATGAAAAATGGCCGAGCTATTAGTGCTTTGCAAATTAAGGGTCCTTTCATTTATTACCATGCTCTGCTAAGGATGAGCATTAATTTTTTTCTCAAAGCAAATTCACTGGAAACAGACAGTTTAGAATTTATGCTTGTAATGATGGCTACATGGGCCATTAAGACCACCTCTAAGTGAGCTTAATTTGTAGCAGATAAATGTATATGTCTACATATTTTTCAACATAGTTTATGGTGCATCTTGCACAGCTGCGCCCAACTGATTAAATCCTCACAAAATTTAAATAGGAAACCCATTACGTAGACAGTATTATAGCCATTCATCATGGAGGCAGCTTCAGGTTAACTCTTTCAGTGCCAGGCTGGGAGAAGTACCAGAGTGTTCATGTTTTCCTTTCTGTTTCTTCTTTTTTGGTCAAGAATACAGTAGATTCCTGTTCCTTTGACCCCTTTGCTGCTTCCGTCTTACTGGGGACTCTGGGGAAGTCTTAATCCTCTCTGGAGGACTAGGGTGAAGTTTGTAGACAGGGAAGTGAGATCCCAGACTCACATAGGCAGTTGGTTGCTTGCTGCCTGGTAGCACTAGTATTCCCAGCTCCGTGAGCACATATCATGTTGTTTACAGAGCTTTCTGACCAGAGTGAACCAGCTGGGTAGTCCATGCCAGCCACTGACTCTGCTTAGATCTCAGCAGATCATAATAAGCAGCAGCATGGTAGTAGTGGCATTACAGCGATCAGAGCACAAGCTCTGGCATTAGGTAGATGTCATAGAGTGTAGCCTTGGGCAAGTTATCAGAAAGTCACATGATGCTGAGTGCTTAGCACAGGGTCTGGAACATGGTCATTGTTTAGTGAATGGACATTTGTTTCTATTACTGCTTGGAACAGACACCCATCATTAATGTTCAATGATTTGAACCTTGTCATCGTTATCGTTACTGTTGTAACAGACATGGTCATAGCCCCACGCACAGTCCCTGGATACTCATCATTCTAGTTCACACCAGCTACAAGCACCTGAAAGTTTTTGCTTAAGAAAATTAATGCCACAATTAAATACTCAGAGTTCATAGAGAGTTTAGGTTTTCCAAAGTCAAACGCTTTCTGTGACTCTAATTTCAAGGGAGTACTGTTTTGAAATGGTCACAAAGTCAAGATCCCTTTTCTGCAGTAAATATACATCTGATGGTTTCATTAGGATTGTTTAGGTTCTCACTCTGCTATGACTTTATGTATTCCTTAGAGTTTGTGTGTTAGAAGCTTAACTCCCAGTGCAGGACATGGGAACTTTAAGAGGTGTTTGGGTCATGAGGCTGCTGTTCTTACAAATGGATTGATGTTATTATCTGATGTTATCTCTAAAGTGGGAACCTTATCCAGATAGTGGGCTTCTTATAAAAACAAGTTTGACAGACACTGTCTCTCATGTTGTTTTGCTCTTCTCACTTTTACCATGGGAAGACAGGAAAAGAAGACCTTATAAGACACCAGCCTTTCCATCTGTGACTTTCCAACCTCCAAAACCGTGAGACATAAGTTTCTGTTCTTCATAAATTACCCAGCTTCAATATTCTATCATGGAAGTACTACATTGTTACCCATCATTTATGTTCGATAAATTGAACCTTGGCTTGAATCAACTAAAACAAGTTCTACATGTATGTACCTCCAGGATGGGAGGAAGTGGTGATTTAAAAGAACAGACACTTTGTCGACATTCAGTACAGAAGCCAATATTTCTTGAGTGCCTCTTACCTTTCAAGTCACTTAGACCTGAGTTGAGTCTGTTTGACAATGCCTGTGTGATCTTGGACAAGGCTGTTTAACCTCTAAATTTCCTTTTGTATAAAATGGGAATAGTAATAGTACCTAGTTAATTCTCATATCATGATGGCAGAGTGAATTTACCCATGTGTAGTCCACTGTGCTTGGTACTCAGGTTTTAAGGTTGCAAGGACCCTCAGGTCTGCTGATTCCCAGTTTGAAATACAAAACTGTGCATAAGTACAGGGAATTTTCATTCAGTGAGATGCATCCAACCATTGACATGTATCTGTGTTGTTCCAAGAGAAATTCTTTCTATGAAATGTGACTGTCTGAGAAGGCTTTGGGCAGGTGATAATGATAGAGCTGAGCATCAAAGGTGAAAAAAGAGATGAAGACTTCTAAGCCTGTGAGGAGAGGAGGGTGTCCCAGGGTGGAAGCAACAGACACATAGCTGGGAAGAACTGTGAGTCTTCTCTGGCCTTAGCTGCTTTGGGCCTGCCAAATCCTTGACCCCAGTGTAGCTAGGCAGGAGAAAGGAGGTGGGAGGTGGGAAACACTGGGGTCATGAAGCTCTCTGTGTCATCACGGGAAGCTCAGACTCCATCTTGAAGTTAACTGGGAGCCTTTGGAAAGTTTTAATCAGGAGCAGGATGAGACTGAATTTGCATTTTAGAAGGATCTCCTTTGCAGCCACATGGAGAATGGCTTGAGAGGGATTAAGAATCTTGGCAGGGGGAGCAGTTAGAAGTCATTGGCAGGTGTCTCTTTAGTACGGAGGATGAGGTCTAGGGCAGTGGGAATTGGGGTGGACAGACTATTCAAAAGCAGACTCATCACAGTTGGTGATGGATTAAAGGTGAGGAGGGAGGGAAGGAGGTGGCAAAGAAGATGCCAAGTCTAGGTTAGGTGCCAGCCAAGGCAGAAGGGCAGAAGGGACATTGGCTTGGAAGAGGGAGGAGGAAAGAAATGGGACCAGTTGGGAGTAAGTTCAGCTGTGTGTGTGCATGTGCGCACGTGTGTGTGTACGTGTACCTATCAAGGATCTCTCAGCCTGAAACAACATCTCCCAGGAAAAGAGAAATTGATGGATGGGCAATTTACTCTAACACCCCACTGATGATTGTTGGCACCAAGCAAATCTCCTTCCTGTAAACTGTGTTTCAATACAGCAAGGACTTTGGCTGTTTATTAACTTTGGGGTCAGGAGTAAACAGCATGCTTCAAAATGTGACCAATTAAGGACCCAGCCAAGGTGTAGGCCATCTCTCTCTTTGAAAGGAATCAAGTGAAATGTTCTAAGTGTTCAATTTCACCTGTCAGAGTTACCAAGTTGTCATTACTGGGTTCCCAGCTCTCAGAATCTATGCAGTTTATTAGCACACCATCCGTCCTCTGAAGAACTGTGTGATTCTCTCTCTGGATATCAGTCAAGGGAGCAGAGGGCAGGCCTTCCTTTTCCTCTCTGACATTATAAACATCCTTCTTCTTGCCTTGAATGAGCAGGCACAAGGAACAGTGAGAGGGGAAGGGAAACTAACTCTTGAGTATCCTGTGTGTATTGGGCCTCATGCTGTCAACTTCATTACAGCAATGAATGAATGATAAGGGTAGTGACTGCCCCACTATTTACTTAGTGTTTCTCCTTGTTCAGCTCTGTGCTAAGTAATCAACATGCATTGTCTCATGAATAATTTCAACCATTCTACAAGGCAGATCTTTGATTATCTTCACCTTACTGATGAGAAAACCAGGGCTGGAATGGTTACATGACACACACATTGCACAGTCAGCAAGTCCAACAGCTTGAATCTAAATCCAAGACCAATCAGCTTCACAATCAGTGGCTGGGATGCTACCTCATGACTATGGGCTCTTGCTGAATGCTTTGGCTGCCTGAGACATAACTGACTTCCTGTATCTCTCTGATGGCCCCCACTAGACACCAAGCAGCTGAGAATCAGAGTTCCAGACCCAGACCATAGTAATCTTCAGAGTATAGGTGCTCAGAAATGTCTGCAAGATTGCATTGATCCCAAATTCATTCCACATCTGTGCTTTCACAGCTAGTCATCTTGCCTGCAAGTAAATTGTATTAGTTGGCTCTCCATCACTAGAATAAAATACTAACCACAGTTTAAAGGAGGAGGCTCATGGTTTCAGAGGTTTTAGTCCATGGTATACTAGCTCCAAGGCAGAAGGGTGTGGCACAGAAAAACTGCTCAATTTATAGAATATAGAAAACAGAGAGCAGGGAACAAAGTCGAGAGAAAGGGGCCAAGGACCACACATAGTCCCCAGGATCACACCTACCATGATCCACTGAGACACACTCAGAAGTGTGCTTCACTAATCTCCTAGGTGGCTCTCAAGCCAATCAAGTTGACTATCAAGATTACCCACCAGTCATCCTTACCTCTCCTACTCTCCGTTTATCTTTCCCTTTTTTCAAGCCTGTCCCTGTTTCACCTCCTGTAGGAAGTGTCCCTGCTTAGCTTCTTTACTCAGTTGGTCCAGCAACCTCAATCTAGGCTGCTGCAGGTAACATATCCACCTATATGCATCTAACTTGGGCTTTTCAGTCTCAGTATGCACGTCTGTATGAATCTATGCGTGGTGTGCAAGTTCATTTATGTATGTTTGTGCATATGTCTATGAGTATCTATGGGTTGCATGTGTGTGCATGTGCATGTTTTTCTGTCTTTGATTAGATACCTTACTCTTCCAGTCCAGAGATCACTTTCAATCTTTCCTCTAATGTATAAAATTCAACTCCACAGCTGACACCCTGGCCATCCCAATATATGGCTTTTTACATCAATAAATCTTATGTGTTCTTTGCCAATTACTGAGTGTGATTTTGGAGTCTTCATGATCAGTTCTCTCATCTGTAGAATGGGGGTATTTTAGTCAGCTTTCCTGTTGCTAGGACACAATACCTGACACCCACATCTTAAAGGAGAGGTTTACTTTGGTTCACAGTTTTGGGATTTCAGTCCATGGTCAGCTGCCTCTAAGACAGAAATATAATGGTGGGAGGGTGTGGTGGAACAAAGCTAATGGTGGCCAAAGCAGAGCAGGGGAGCAGTAAGAAAAGGGCCACAGACTATATATAGTACTTACGGCTGCACACTCAGGACCCACCCAGCCGTACTCCGAAGTGTGTTATACTAATCTGCTAGGCCTTTATTAATCCAAAGAAGTTAACACATCAGGATTAATGGTTCTACAGGTAATATTAGCCCCCATTTCACAGGATTATTTTGAAGATTAAGTGAAATAGTGCGTGGATAGCTCTTAATAATCTACCCAGTACTAAGTTCTTTTTAATAAATGATGCTTATTATCATTATGGGGTCAACAAAGAGATAGAGAACAGCCTGCATGTTAATTATAAGCACAATCTCTTACATGTGCAAAGTACCTGAAAGTTTTTGTGGTTTCTTTATTCACTGCCTCTTTTGATCCATATAACCATGTTGAGAAATAGTGAAGAAAAGATGGGTAGAGGGAGAAAGAACAGAGTTTATCACCCCTTGTGCATAGTTATTAGTTCTGGAAGGAAACTTGGGGATACACTGAGATTTATGGCTGGCTGGCTGAAGATTTCCAAACCCCTAAAATTTACGGATGTCTATTTGCATAAATTCTTCTGGGGAGAGGACCTTATGACTCCATTAGATGCTCAGGAAGCCCTGTGGAACCAAAAGAATTGAGAATTATTGGTCTAATACAGCTGTGTAGATTTTATAAATGGAGATACTGAGGCTCAGAGATGGAAAGGGATATGTTCTACTGCTCATGAGTTAAGCAGATTGGGGTCTGGAACCTTGTGTCTTGGTGCCAGGCCGAAGCTCCATAAGTTCCCAAATGGAGCCCAGTATAGACAGGTGTCACAGGTGAGTACAACTGCCGACCAGGGCCCTACTCAGTGCAGATCGGTTGGGGACCATCACAACAGCAGAAGAGGATAATTTTAGGGCAAGGGACCTGGAATACACTGGAACTTATTTTTCGTGTGAGGTGGACACTAACTGTGCTGACAGGAGATCACTGACTGAGCACTGAGGCTGCTTCTATGAGCAGGTGTCTTTCAAATAGTTTAAGATATGAAAACTTTTGCTTTTGCACATATATTTACTGTGTCTTATATCCTTTTTTTTGAGATAGGGTCTCGCTATGCAGTTTAGGCTGGACTTGAGCTCATTTTGTAGCCCAGGAGGTTCTCAAACTCATAATGATCCTCTTGCCTCAGCCTTCCGAGTGCTAGGGTTACAGGGGTGCACTAGCACACTCAACATTTTATGTTCTTTATTCCTTACAGTAGATTTGATATTCTATTTCTTGCTATTTCCCTTCAAGAACTTCTAGTATTTCTTGTAATGCAAATTTCCTGGTGACATCCTAATTTACTTTTTGATTATCTGAAAGTCTTTATGTTCTTGTTTTTGAATAACTTTTTGGTTTTATTGTTGTTTGTTTTCGTTTTAGTGGGAGGGGCTTGGACATAGAATTCCGAGCAATTTTTTTCTTCTGCTTCTTTAAAGGTTTTTCTGTTATTTTTTTGGTTCTTAGCAGTTGAAGATGTGTCTGACACTATTTTCTTTGTATTTCTTTGCTCTGAATTTTTTTGGACTTCTTGGTTTTATAGATTGGTATTTTTATTACATTTGGGGTCATTTTAGAAACTGTACCTTCAAAAACTTATTTTTCTCCATTCTATTTCCTTTCCTGGAAATCCAATTATACATATGTTGGGCAACTTAATTTTGTACTATAGCTTACTGAATTTCTGTTCACTTGCTTTTTAATATTTTATTATAAAAATTTTCAAATCTATAGAAAAATCAATGGAATTCTATAAACTGAAATTTTTATTTCTATCATTAAAATTCTATAATTGACACTTTATTATATATCTATCCATCTGTTCATTTCTCTTTTTTTTTTGTCTTTTTGAGACAGGGTCTCACTATGCAGTTCAGGCTGGCCTTCAACTCACTTTGTAGCCAAGGTTGGTCTCAAACTCTCAATGATCCTCCTGCCTCAGTCTCTCAAGTGCTGGGATTACAGGCGTGTGCCACCATGCCTGGCTCATTTCTCTATCTAGCCACCAATCTGTTTAATTTTTGCACAGTTGTCAATGTAAGTCATAGATATACTTTCATCCCTGAACAGGTCAGAATTAGTACTGTTACAATAATTCAATATTAAAGTGTTATTTTAAGATTTTAAGCATATTATTTGTGAATTTTGAGAAATGTATGGATTTTAACTGTATTGTTTGTTGAGTTGTGACAAAAGCATTCCCCTATATAACACAAACCTCCACCAAGAGATAGAACATTCTCATCACTCCTGAAAGTTCTCTCAAACTCTTTCACGGTCAATTCGCCTTTGTCCAAGACAATCATCATTGTGATTTTTTTTTTTACCAACAGTGAATTTTCCTGTTTAGAATTTCCTTTAAATAAAACAATGCAGCATGCATTCTTGAAGGAAGACTATTTTGTTTTGGCTTGGCTTAATGCTTTTTGAAAGTCATGCATGTCTTTACATGTAACTAAACCTTATTAATTTTTATTGCTGAGTAGTATTCTATTACATGAAGATTTCATGGTCTACCTAGCCACTGTGTTATTAATTGATATTTGGGAATTTTCCAATTTTTGGATATTGTTAATGAAGCTGCTATGAATCTTTGTATAAAAGTATTTTTTTGTGAGCATATATTTTCCTTTATCCTGGGTAAATATCTACAAGTAGAATTATTTGGCCATGGAATGTTTGCTCAATTTTATAGAGAACTTCTGGGACTTTTTCAACGTGATTTTACTGTTTTACGTTCCTGCTAACTATACATGAAAGTCCTAATGGCTCCATATGCTTTCTAGCATTGAGTCTTCTTAAGTCTTTTAAATTTTATTTCTGTATTTGTACAGATGTATTTGTAAGGGTAATGACTTTGATTTTCATTTTCCTGAGCAAAAATACTGAGCATTTTTCATGTGCTGATTTTCCAGTTTTGTATGTTTTATAAAATATCTGTTTGAATCTTTTACTTAAAATGTTGGGATTTTAAAGACAATCTTTACATCATATGCATTCTTTTTATGTTTTTGATACCAGTCATTTGTGAAATGTAAGTTTTGAGAATGGTCTCCAAATCTATAGCTTGCTTATTCATTTTTAATGGAGGCTTTTGAGATATAAAATTTTTTAATTTTGGTGATGTTGAATTCATCATTTTCTTTGCAGTTTAGTCATGACCATTTGCTGTTTGTGTTCCGCTTAAGAAAACTAAGCTTACTCAAAATCTGGTTGTCTTAGGTTTTCTTTCAGGATTTCAGTGATTTTAGATTTCATGATTACATTTTTGGTTTATCGTAAGTTAATTTTAGTATAGAGTTATTTTTCCCATATCACTACACACCAATAAAACTTTCTTCTCCCACTGAAAATCCTCATACATTAGTCTAAAGTCAATTGACTGGGTAAACAGTACATTTTGTTAAAAATTTTCCTTACTTTGTTCTTCAGATTGAATAATTTCAATTGATCTCTATTCACATTTCCTAACCCTTTTGTTCTGTGGACTCCAATCTGTTGTTAACCCCAGCTAAGGAATTTTTATTAAGATAGTGTAATTTTCAATATCATAACTTCCATTTGATTCATTTTATTTCCATTTCACTGCTGAAATTCCCCCATCTGTTGACATCATACTCATCTGTTCTTGTAGGCCCTTGAATGTATTTGTAACAATTGTTTTAGACTCCTTTTGTTTTTCTGATACTTGTCCCATCTAAGTGTCTGTTTCTATTGACTACCAATTTCTAGATTATGGGTCATATTTTTCTGCTTCCCTTGTAATGTTTTACTGTATGCAGGGTATTATGAATAATGCCATGTAAGGAGTTTGGCCATGTTGTTTTCCTTTAAAGGGTATAAATTTTGCTTTTGGAGATATTTAAAATACTGGTGAATTTTCATGATCATATTATTCTTTGCTTTATTTTTTTTATTCAGCCTGGTCTATTTGAGTTTTATCGTTGGTCATAAGATGTGGCCTTTCTTTAAGTACAGTAATCTTCATCTGAGGGTGATTCCCCACCCCCTACCTCCGGGGTGCATTTTTCAATGATTAGAGATAGTTTGGATTGTCATAACCAGGGGTTGATACTATCAGCATTTAGTGAGTAGAGGACAGGATTGCTGCTAGACATTTGATAATACAGAGGATAATCTTCTACAATAAAGGAATCAATCTTCTGTTTAAAATGTCAACAGTGTCGAGGTCAAGAAACGCTACTCTATAGTATCATTCTTATCCTCAAGCACGGTCTTTATTCCTAATACATGGCCTTTACGCAGTCTTAACTGAGATGAACATTAAGGCTTCTTCATTCTAGCTGAGATGTGACTCTCAGGCCCTTGGCAGGTGCTCCTTGCCAGACCTCACCAAGTCCTTCAGAGCCCAGGCTTCAACTAAGGACCCACCATGAACACCCATACCAACTCTAGTGTCTTTCTTCTCTGCAGCTCTCCTCTCCTGTTCCCACACAATTTCCAGCCACTTCAGCAGCCCAGGCTCCCAACTCTGCTTAGCTCAGTCCTACCACTGTGTTCTACTTGGGTTTTCCCTCCTTGTCCTTCTTTTTGCTAAGTGCTCCTGGGCAGAAACTCAGCGAACAGGTCTCTTTTTCTTCAGCGTTGCCCTTTTCAGGGATCACAGGTCTTTAGTGTCTTTAGTCCTGTGCCTTCAATCAGTTGCTTTGTCGATTTTGTTCATCTCTATTTTGATAGTGAGAAGACAAGTAAGGTACCCAGGGATTTGTTAAAAACTCAGCTTTCTTGAACCCATTCTGAAAGATTCTGATTCATTGAGCTGAACTGGAACCTAGGAGTTTCCATTTTAAAAATTCTTGGAAGATGCAGATTCAATGCTTAGCTTGAGATTTACCACTCTAAGTCCCACTGGAGCCATATTGGGACAAGAAGAGTATTTCTCACTTTTTCTGGGCCCTCAGGTGACTGCATGGGGTTGTGCAGATTTGGTGCTTTAATGAAGGTGGGAAGCCCTTGTACGCCAAGGACACTGTACACACTTTAGCCCCAGACCTGGGAGATGTCATGTAAAGGTAAGGCATCTTAACTTTCATGCCCCCGGGACTTCCCCAGTAGCAGAGATTCCAGGAGCTGTACACATGCTTATTGTCTGGGGCCTATAAAACCTTTGAGGTTCTTCCCTGCAGGGGCTTCTGGATTCCCAGGTAATGCCTTGCTGCAGTCATGAAACCTTTCCCACACTCTCCTGAGACCCAGGTCTGGAAGACAGGATATACGCCCAGGCTCACTGTTTGCTCACTTCACAGTTAATGGTAATTTATGAGTTTTAATCATTATGCTACATTGGGAAATAATAACTGGGAGTCATTTCAATAAGGAAATCCATCTATTTTTATACTCTGATCCCCTCATCCCTGCAGCACTGTCTCCAAATTATCTGTTCCAAAAGCCTCATTAAATGTTTAGACAGGAAAACTCACAGGCTTCTTTTCCTCCCTGTCGCAATCTGGCATCTCTGAAAGATGAGCTCCAAAATTATCCATAAACCCCAACCAGGATGGTTTTTTATAATCTAGTATTCCAGAAAGCTTCACCAAATTCATCTAGCAGGTAAATACCCTACTGATACATTATGTAGTGCCAGCCAAAGCTTTTAGAAACATATTTTACTCACTTATTCATACTTATTTTTTCTTCGTCCATTCATGCATGCATTCATTCATTTATTAATCTAAATACAAAATTACCAATGTTCATCTTTGCTCTATGCTAGGAACTGTTCCAGGCTCTAACAATATGAGATTTATAACCATTAATTTATTCACTCATTTCTTCCATAAATATTCATTGAGCATCTACTATGAACCAAGTACGTTGTTCAAAATCAGAGACTCAGTGGTGAAGAAGACAGACAAGGATATTGTTATCATGGTTCCCTTTTAAGCTAGAAAAAAATGTGAATAAACAATGATAAAATAAGTAAGATCACTTTACAAGTAAAAACCACCATGAAGGAAATGACATAGGGTAAATGAACAGCAAATGTTTCGGAGGATGTGAGAAGACCTCTCTGTGGAAGTACCAGTTTGTTGAGATCTAAATGATGAGGCAGACAGCTGTGTGGAGAATGAGGGGCAGAATGAGGGGCAAAGATGGCAGGAGGTGCAAAGCCCTCATGAAACACACTTTGCTCAGAACACTGTGGCTGAGGGATGGGGAATGTGTGGTAGGAGAAGTTGGGGAGGTGGGCAGTGCACAATCAATGTGGTCCGGTATGTTAAAGAGGATCTGGCTTTTTTGTGCTTGGGAGGTTTGCTTATTTTCCCCTATATATTTATTTATCCATGTATTCGTATCAATATAAGCTTCTGACTATTTATTTCAGACAGTACCGTGAGTTATACTTTAATACTACATTATTTATATTACTGCTCAGTTGTTCTAGATATGGCCATTGAGACCTCTTCTAGTTGTCACCTATGTCCCTTTGACATCAGTGTGTTCTTCACATGTGTGTTTGAGTGTTTCCCTACTTCCTGGCAATATGAGATGCTCCAGAATAGGGCTTTTGGCTTTTGGCCTAAGACAGTGGGAGTCTCCAGACTACCTCATCTGTCTCTACGACTGCCTCCCGTGGTAAAGTGACCGAGGTTCATGAAAACTCTTCCTCCACTGCCCTACTTGGGTGCCTTCCCCTCCACTCAGAACTCACAGCCCTGTCATGGCTCACACACATGTTCTCATAGGGCAGGCCTTTCTCTTGCTTCTCACCCTGGAGAAGAGTGCACCACTGCCCAACAAGGCTAGGGATTTCCTTCTTTTTTAAAAAAGCAATCTAAAATGGGCTAAAATTAAGCCTTCAGTAATTTCTCAATAGGTCACCATGCTACTTTAAATTGTTAATAAGTTATTTTACTTATTTACCTTGGAACCTAGCCAGGAATCATCTACCAGCTTCTACGCTATCTTAAATAATGTGCTGAGTTATTTAAACTCTCTTGGCTAGAGTTATCCTGTTTTTACAGACTGTGTTGTCACATTCACAGCTGTGTGGCCTGGGTTACCTAGATCTTTGAGGCCCATAAGGCAGTGAAAACATCCAAAATAGCTGTGTGCTGTGTTTATATCCCAGCCCCTAGAATACCTGATCCACTGGAGGCTTTTGGTGAATATATGTTGAATGAATGAAGTGTTAAACCCCAGTGAATTTAGTGTCCAGTAAAAGAGAGAAGTAAAAAAAAAAACAAGGGCTTCCCACCTATTCCTAGTACAGATTGAAAAAAAATCTTAACAAGAAACAAATCCCCCAGTAGCACCATAGTAATACCATCCTATGCCCTGCAGTTTATAAGCAACTCTCACATGGGTTGCCTAATCATGCTGTTCAATTTTTGCGGGACCTCTGTGAATTGCACCATTTTATAGAGGGAGAATCTTGGGTCCAGAGGGGCCTCAAAACTTGCTCACATTCTCAGGGACAGTCAGGAGTTAAAGGTAGACCAAATAACCACAGGTACCGCTGGGATCCTGATTCTCTGAGCTTTTGTGAAGACTGGAGAGTGCTCTGAGGGAAGCGAGGTGTCTTCACTTATTTGGATTTGGATTGAATACTTCCCATGCTCAACTGAGACTAGAGCTGTGAGACTCCTCCTCACACATTTTTGTAAATAAGCTTGGCCAATGAATAAGTGTTAACTGTTATTAAGACTGCATCATGATTTCAGTAATACAAGGTAAGACTATAACCTGAAATCTTCCCTCAATGTTGCTTCACCGTGAACAAGTGAAAAATGAGCAAAAAGTGTGAATTGCAATATTGGAAGAAGAAAGAAATCAGGGAACTTAGAGATTTTGCAAGGCTGGCCTAACAGGGATGAGTAATGTGTCTCTGGGCAGTTTTGGGCCCCATTTGGATTCTTATTTGGATTTGAATTTGGATTCTTATTCTGCTTTCATCTGACCCTAACCACAAGAGCCATGTGCTTTCTGGCGCAGTAGGCATGCATCTTTTTCTGTTTCTGCAGTGATGACTTATTAAATAGGAAGACATACTAACCACATTAATCCATTTTAGTCATTTTACCAAAATTTGGGAATAGCCACCATTTGTTGGACATGTGTGGTGTGCCTGGCACAACGCTATGCATTTTACGTGCAGCACCCTGTTTAATCTTCCTACCCAGGAAGGAGGAAACTTTTGTAAATATCTCAGTTATACAGATGAGGAAATCGAGGCTTCAGAAAGTCAAAAAACTTCTCAAGGTCATGGGGCTGATCCATGGTGGAGCCTGGATGTGAACCCTGTATGTCTGGCTCTTATACTCATCTTCCTAACCTGCCTTCTCTCCTGCCACTCTGAGCTCACAAACATAAGCTTGCTCCAAATCCAGGCACATAAAGAAGACCCCCATTGTTTTGTCTCTTGCCCTTGTAATTCACTGCCTAGGGAGCTGTGGCAAGAGTTGGAGCCTGTCCCTCTTGGTTGCTCCACACTGGCAGAGATCTCATTTAGCTAGGAATAGGATGCAGGCAGGCCTTAAATTGACCTGGTTCTTGCGACTGCTTTCTGGGGCCCAAAATTGCCCAGAGAGACACATTACTCATCCCTGTTAGACCAGTTTTGCAAAATCTCCAAGTTCCCTGATTTCTTTCTTCTTCCAATATTGCAGTTTACACTCTTTGCTCATTTTTCACTTGTTCACGGTGAAGTAACATTGAGGGAAGATCAAGTTATAGTCTTATCTTGTATTACTTAAGTCATGATGCAGCCTTAATAACAGTTAACACTTATTCATTGGCCAAGCTTATTTACAAAAATGTGTGAGGAGGAGTCTCGCAGCTGTAGTCTCAGTTGAGCATGGGAAGTATTCAAGTAGAGGCCTGGGTTATGACATGGACAGAGTGAGGAGTTCATGGGAGTTCTGCCAAAGAGGATCAGGTGGACTTCTGTGAGGAGGCATAACCTGAGCTTTTGTGAGGAGGCATAACCACGCCTGATAGTTCATCAAGCAGGGCTTTCCTGGTAAAAGGAACAGCGTATGCCAAGACCATGTGAATAAACAAGCACCAAACAAGAAAGGGGACATGAATGCAGCCCTGTGACTGTGCTACAGGTAAGGAAAGGGGGACTCAGAGGATCAGGTGATTGTCCACAATCTTTGAAATAAGATCCGGGATCCCAACCTGAGTTTTGCCAATCTGTCTGCTGAACATCTCTTGCTCCAGAGAAAGGAATCTTAAAAGACAGAAGGAGGCACATTGTGCATGCACACACACATGCATACATACACCTATGCACACACACACAAGCACAACCATTGCGCAGAGAGAACAGCAGAGTTCAGGACAGGACAAAGCTGCCTCTAGCATCCCTGGGAATTCTGAGGCTGTGATGAAGTCATGCCAGAGACTCACCGCATCTTAGGTATTGGCGAGGAATCCCAACAGAACAATTAGGATTAATTGGAATCGGCTTGATTGATTGGTCTGTATGAACTTTCATCAGAGTAGCCCTGAGATGTGGGCAGAGACAAACAGCTGAGTTGGCTCTAAGGGACCCCAGCCTGGAGGAGGAGATGCAAGAAGAGGTCAGTTCTGGCTGCAGGTAGGACAGATGCCAGAGCCAGGCTACCAGCTCACTACACTTAATCACGTTTGGAGTCTTTCTTGCTACAGGAAGTCTGGGGACCCAAGCGAAGGACTTCAGGTTGAGGAGGCCTTCTTGTAGATGTACTGGTATGTAAGATCCCCTCTCTAGTCTCATGTTCTACTGCCCCTAGCCAGCTCCCTTGCTGGTCTAAGCTGCGTGTAAATCCCTGAGCAGACCCACACTTCTGTCTTGCTTCCCTCTGCTCTGACTATTTACTCCTCACCCGGTCCTCTCAGGTCCTAAGGTGCCCTTCAATCTTGTAGACACCTTGTGAAATGCAGATCACTTTGAGCAGACCTGGGATGGGGCTGGAGAGGGTGCATGTCCAACAAGTCTGCAGATGATGCTTCTGCTGCTGCCCTGTGGACCACATTTTGAGTAACACGATCCTAAACACACCTTCCTTTTTGTTCATTTCCTTACCCATTTCCACTCGCAGAACTCCTTAGAATCCTCAGTCCAATGTCATATCCCGCAGGAACCTCTATCTGACACCCCAGCTCCCACTGTGCACATAATGCCTGTCCTGCTAGGCACTCCTTATCCTCCCTAGAGTCATCTCTTCTCTCCCTGACTTGGCTTGTGCTGGTTAAGGCCACTCATCCAGCTTTATTCATCCCATTTCCAGAACAGGGACTGGCACACAATAGGCATCAATACATACTTGCCAAATTAAATTACATAGAGTGATTGCAACTTTTCCACACTCTTCTCCCTTTATCTTTCTCAGTTTAGTCCTTTATGCCATAGGGGAAGGGTTTAGACAGTGGCCACCAGGTCCAGACTGGATTCAGAATTTCTTTATAGAATGATATGCAACTATTTTCATGACTTGAAATGAGGCTTCTAGCTTTTTGGCTGCAGAATAAGGAAGGATTTTTAAGGAGAAAGAAATTCTGGAAGATTCAGGGGGACTCAGTAAGGGCAGTGGTGGCTCTTTGATTGGTCTGGCACCTTGAGTTTCTCACCAGGTACCTTGTGATTGCAGTTTCTACTTTAGGAGAGACCAAGGGAAACACAGTTTAAGCAGGTTTGTTCTGAGGTTGGCACAGGGTCAGGAGAGAAACATGGGCAACACCTGTGTGCAGGAATGAACGCTTCTCAGGTTCAAGAGTGGGTATGTAGCACACACCTATAATCTCAACACTCAGGAGGCTGAGGTAGGAGGATTGTTGCGAGTTCAAGGCCATCCTGGGCTACAAAGTGAGCTCAAGGCCAGCCTGAACTGCATAGCGAGACCTTGTCTCAAAAAAAAAAAAAAAAAAAAAAAAGAGTGGGTGTGGCTTTGGAGAGGCCAAGGAAGTACCCACTCCTTTCCTTGAATGTACCACTCAGCCTTTTCCAGGTGAAGGGAGATAACTCTATTTCCTCTGTGGGCACAGGATTCTGTTGAGCAAAATATGTAAAAATAAAGTCATATTGGAATTTAATTAGGGACAAAGCTCAACTGTAAGATTTTGCTGACCTGGATGAAGGTAAGGGTTATCTATCTCCTGAGTCAGCAATATGTTTAAGGATTCTCTTTTAAGGAAAGCAACCATTGACCAGGTGTAATCTCTCCTCTGGATGGATACCTGAACATTCCTAAACATCTAAATTGAAAGGGAATAAATTCACAAATTATTTCAGTTATTTTCTGTTTTTATTTTAAAGAGAATAAAAACTAATGAAAAACATTAGAAATGATACAGAATTTCAAAAAAACAAGATGATATAGATTCAACGATGGTTGTTATATTGCATATTGTTGTCTTTAAAGTAGTTGTTCAGATTATCAGATAAAAGCATGCAAAATTAGTCAAAAAAATTAAACATTAACTCTTCCTTTTAATAAAGCAACAAACATCCAGATATTTGAATTTGTGTTGACCCTTGATTTGGTTTGGAATCTAAATTTTATTTGTGCTGTATGTTTTCTAATTAATAATAAATAATAAACAGCTTTTACTGAACATTTAGTAAAAACTAAATATCATGCTAAATGTCATATCTATATTTTATTGTTGGGTCTCCTAAGAACCCCATGTAGTAGCATCTCATTTTAAGGCTTTAGGAACTGATACTTAGCAAGTTTGAATGAACTCTATTAGGACACACGGCTTAGAAATGGTAAGGTCAAAGTTTCCATCCAGACAATCTGAAACCAGCACTGACCATCTTAACTACCATGTGGGTTTGCCCAGCGCTCCATGGCTAGATCCTCATGTAGTCTGAAGTATCTCTTCTCTTAAAGCTGGGGAATTCACTGGGGGAATAAGACCCTCTGGAAGTTTTGGAACTTCCAGAAAATAATTTCTATCTCCTCTGTGAATATTTTGCTCGTTTTACCCTGGTTGCCAACTCATTTGGATAATCTAACGGCCCACTCAGGATCATCTTTTGAGTTATAACTGCCTCCCTTGGAGGTCTTAGTACATTCTTCAGCTAAGATTAATGTGAACCACTTATTACATCAGGCGTGATTCTAAGCTTCTTATATGTATTGGTTGACTTAACATTCACAATAACCATAAAGAAGTAAAAGATTAATATTTCCATCTTGATATAAGGAGACCAAGGCACAAAGTGATTATCCATTTTCTTTATCTCAGTTGAGCAGGTTAAGCTAATTAATTTACCTAATGATAAATTTAATTGTTTTTTCTTTTCTTTCCTTTTTTAAAAATAGTCAATGGTTTCTAAAACTCTTTAGCTTTTCCTTAATCTGACCCCAAGTTACTTTTTCTGACTTATTTCCTGCCACTTGCCCACTTCCTATGTCCTTGTTCTTAAAGAATAGTGTCATCATTATGAAGACACACCTAAGCTTCAAGGACTTCATACCATTGTCTTTGCTCTGTCTCTACCCATACTGCCATCTGATTCTGAAGAGATCTGTAGCACCTGACCAATAATTCTCACTATGTACCAATCTTATTCTGTTGGATAACAAAATTCTGTGGGGCCTACTCATCTTCTCCACCAGTTAGGTTGTGAGTTCCTCAGTGGAGTGTTCCCTATCATAGATATCCCTCCATTACTCTCACCAACAAACACTAGCGCTGGCACATGGGGGTGTGGTAGAAACAGGAAATATTCATATCTATTCATGTGCTTTCTACATTTTCCAAGTTCCCTTGCAACTAGGAAGGATCATGTAATTGAATTTGGGTCAATTAAAGGTAAATGAAAGTGATGCCAGTTACTTCAAACCTAAGTCCTTAAAATCATACCAATCTTTCAAGCCTGTCTTCCCCTGCCACCATGACTTGTATGTGTGAGAAATAAACCTCTAATGTGCTAAGTCACTAAGATCTGAGAGGTTTCAGTTGCAGGATCCAGTACTATTTTGCTAGTAGACATGGTGTCTCATACCTGCTTGTTGGATGAACTCGCACACAAACACATACATACATCCCATACATATTAGATAGGTCAGACACATATTTGGCTCCAGCAGTATTACTTTCTGGAGATCGCTTATACTTATCTCCAGAAAGAAGAGAAATATCATATTAAAGGCAAACTTCAAGAACAAACAAAAGATGATCTGCTTTGGCTACTGTAATCAGTACCTAGAGTCATTATTTACAAATGTACATCCTCCCTCTTTCTAAAAAATGTATTTAACTTAATTATAAGACAACCAAAAAACTGGGCATGGTGGTGCATGCTTGTAATCTCAGCACTTGGGAGGATGAGGCACAAACTCCACTGTGAGTTCAAGGCCAACCTGAACTGCATAGTGAGACCTTATTTCAAAAAACCAAAAATAAGTAAATAAATAGCCCACGGTGTAGCTCAGTGTAAAGACCCTGGGTTCAATCTCCAGCACTACACACACACACACACACACACACACACACACACAGAGAGAGAGAGAGAGAGAGAGAGAGAGAGAGAGAGAGAGAGAGAGAGAGAGA
>NW_004955433.1:7329344-7347568 GCF_000276665.1 Chinchilla lanigera
TCTGTATTGTCTGTACTGTTCTTTTGCTATTTTGTAAAAGGTTGTCTGTTAATGTTTTCCTCCTTTTATTTTTAAAATAAAAAAAAACATAAATGCAGGAAAGAGTAAAGAACTATTAAACCCATTAAATTGCAAACTCTTAGACCAAGAATATTGCAAGCATATTCCTCTCCCCTACTTTTTAGGTATAAAAACTTCCAGGCTTTGGTGCCTGCCTGGTAATTCCATCCTAGCTTAGATATGTTTTAGACACATCGGCTCTGAATTGATTCATGCCTCTGTGGCTTTTATTGCTTTATTTTTTGCAATCCATATTTGCAATCCAGGTTGAATCCAGATTTAGGTCCTATGCAAATCCTTAGATCTCTGCTTAGCAAGTTGGGAAATTCAGTATCTTCCTTTTGGTGCAAAGGAAGGATATTTAATGTAATTTCTTTCCAAGCTACACTAACTTCCAAGAGGAAACATTCGGGTGATTAGAAACTAGCCTTTCCCCTGGAACTATTCTAAGTTCATCTTCAGAGTGGTCATGGTTTATCTGGCCCTTGCCTATTACACATATTCCTATATAAGGAAACAGGTCTTTTTTAAAAGTCAAATTAGTTTGGAAGAAATCAGGAGAGAGTTCTTGGAACTGTCTTATTCTGGGCTTCTCCAACGTGATTAATTCTTTTTTTTTCTTTTTTTTTCTGTACTGGGGCTTGAATCCAGGACCTCCACACTGAGCTACATTCCAAACTCCCCACACTGGGCTTGAACTCTAATTCTCCTGCATCAGCCTCACAGAGTTCTAGGATTACAGGTGTGCACCACCATGCCCACAGCTATCAGTTCTTAATATACAAGTCTTTGGAAGTCAGGATTGATTCATAACAATCTAGCTGAAATCCAGGAAACAGCTACAAGTGTTTTGAATCTGAGCTCCTTGGAGAAATCCCCCTGGATGTGGACCAACACAGGGAAGGGACTGATAAGTGAATGAATCATTAAAATAAAATATCATATCTGCTTAACATTTTGCAGTTCGCAAACCACTTTGGGTTACCATAGTCACACTGTATAAAATTCAAACTTTTTGCAATAGTTCATGACAGTCCTCCAATCTCACCTTGCCTTCCTCTCTGGCTATGTCCTACACCTTTTCCAACCCACTCCTTGGCAGTCACATTGCCCATATAGTGTATGTCAAGCACACAGAATAAGGCCTTTGCCTGTGCTCTGCCTTCTGCCTGGAACACCCTCTCTCAGCTGTCCATCCAGACTGCATATACTATGTCATGGTTTGTATCTAGATGTCCCCCCAAAGCTTCATGCAGTCACGGCATGGGCTTCTAGAGGTTTTGATTGATCTATGGTCCAGTGCTGGGGGAGGGAAAGAGGCTTACTGCTGCATTCCTCCCCTTTTTGCTCTTGCTGCTTTTGCTGTCTTGTGCCACTTTGAAGTGCTGCCCCTGTGCCCTGCCACTCTGCCTTGGAGCCAGCTGATTATGGACTGAAACCTCCACAAACTGTGAGCTAAATAAACCTTTCCTTCCTTAATTTTGGGTGTTGGGTGTTTTGTCTCAGCAATGAGAGAAAAGTAACTAAGACACCCTACTTCTGCTCACTTCTTGGCTCAGATAGTTGTTTCAGACAGGCCTTTCTGTCCACCCTCCTCAGTGAGCACACTCTACTCTTTTATACCCACTCAAGCCTAATTACTCCTTTGTAATTTGAGGCTCTCAGTAGTACTTAATGGTTGCCAGAATTAAATGAAATAATTGATGTAACACGCTTAACACAGGGCCAATCTATAATGAGTGTTCAATAAATATTTGATAGTGTTGATATTATTATACTCTCTGTTCTCCCAGCTGTCCTCTCTCTGCAGTTTCTGCTTTGGCCAGTTTAATCCCACATAGCTGATAGCAAGTGTAAGGTGGGAGTCCTTGTACTCCAGCAATGATATAGAACAAGAATGAAGGAGACAGGATGCAAACAGGATAGGAAGACCACTCACATATGTCAAGGACATTTTAATTTCCAAGACTATTCCAATTTTGTCATCAGATCTTTACAGCCTCACTTAGAGGGGCTTCTTAGGAGGAGATTATTCCCTTTTTGTAATCTGAGCAAATTCAGAGCACAGAATGCATGAAGACTCCATAGCCCCAGGACAGATGAGCAGGGAACATCAACAGAAAGATATCTAAACCCCTGAAAAGCATTTTTCTAGAGAAAGCTAATTTTCTTTGGCCTGATCTTACTTTGTTTTTCCCAGAACCTACACCTAGGACAGGGCAGAGGGCATGTTCCTAGCCACGTTGGGATTGGCAGGTTCTCACCTCTGGGGTTCCTTTCTGGTCCATGGGCATGACTGCATGCTCTCACATACCTCGGACCAGCCTGGCTTCATGTCAATATAAATGTATTTAATATCGGTATTTTTCTCTTCTTCTAAAAATCATGTTATTTACTAGCTGTATTGATTGCATTCATTTATATGGAAGGAAAAGTAATTTATCTCATTGGATTCATCTGTGTGGAAATAGCAAGGACCTGGCGAAGCAGAGATATTAGCTAGTTTGCCAGGAGGCTTGTCTTTATTAGCAACAATTTCTGTCATCAAAAATCCTATTTCTTAGTAATATTAGCTATACAGTAGACACTGACAACCTATGGTTTTCGACCATGGGGAGACCAGTCAGGAGGCTCTGCAGACGCAGTCCAAATGCTACTCAGAAGGCACCTGCTCGAGGAATGTGAAGGAAGAAGGGAGCAGACCTGAACTTCAAGCAAGGTTCCGAATAGGGCTTTGTACATGGCTCTTGCAGCAAAACAGCATGATTTGAGTCATGCAATAGAGAAGTGGAGGGTAGGAAGTTGGATCACTATCATGCTTCTCATGCAATTCTACGAAATTAAGAATTCTGTGATTCTGAATACTGCAAATATGGCAAAAAAGCCCATACAACTCAAATTCTCCTTGTGAAACTTTAATAAATATATAAAACCCTAAAGAATCCAGCTTCAAAATTCCATGTTGGCTCCTGGCTATTGCTTCCTTGCTGTGGTTTAAATGTGCCCTCACCAAAGTTCATGTGCTGGAAACTTAACCCCTCTCCAACCATGTTAGAAGATGGGGTCTAATGGGAGTGGTGCTCCACCCTCACGAGTGGTAATTCTGGCTATAAAAGTGTTTGAGCCCGGGAGTTCAATCTCTTGTATACCTCCCCTTTTCAATTTTATGCTATTTCATCCCTTTTGATCTTCATGCCATGGGACTGACATGGCAAGAAAGCCTTTGCCAGATGTGCATCCTGTGACCTTGAACTTCCCATCCTCCAAAACTGCAAGAACTAAATATATTTCTTTATAGGTTATCCAGTCACTCACATTCTATAATGCCAATGCAAAATGAATGGAGACAGAAAATTGGTACCAAGATGTGAGGCTGCTGCTGTGACACACACCTGAAAATGGGTGCAGTTTTGGAACTGCTAATGGGTGGGACGTGAAATAATTTGGGGGAACAGGCTAGAAAAAGCCTTGATTACCATGAATGAAGCATAAGGGCAATTCTGATGAGGGCTCAGAAGACCAAACTTGTGGAGAGAGTTTAAATTTTATAGATTACCTAGTGGACATAATCAGAATGCCAGCAGCAATCTGGACAGTAAAGGCCGATCTGAGGAGGTCTCAGGTGGCTATGCAGAGCGAGGGACTGGAAACTATAGCAAAGCCTATTCTTACTATAAAGTTGCAAAGAATTCTGTGAAATTATTCTGGCTCCTAGGACACTGTGGAAGGCAGAAGTGAAGTGAGCTGAATTAGGATATCCAGTAAAAGAAATATCTGAGCTACAAAATATTGAAAGCTCTGCCTGACTTAATTCAGCCATTGTGGTGGATTGACAACTGGTACTCAACTTGTGACACCCAGCTGAACTGAACCAGAGTGATGCTGGGTGTGGGAGGCCCACTGAAGGATTGTTGCCAGCAGCATAAGAGGCAAAACTGGAGAGGAAGAAAAGAAGAAGCTGTTGGGAGCTTTGGAAGCTGTAGGGAGCTGCTGGTTTTCCTGGAGGCTTCCTTGTTATGCTGGCTTTCCTGATGAACTTGGCTGTTCTTATCGATGAAGAAGCTTAGGACCTTACTGTCGCTGAGAAAGGCTACGGTTCACTTTGGGGGAGCTCCGGTCCTCACTTTGAGTGTCACTTCCTGGCTCCAGTGCAGATCCCTCAGCCTGCTAGCACAGGTCCTTCATCCCGCTGGCACAGATGTCTGGCTTCCATCCCTGACCTTTGGGTCTTCCAGCTCAGATCTGTGAAACAGGTCTGCAAGAGACATTGTTATGGGCCTCCAGTTAGACTTGTGTGGGGGCATTCTTATGGGATCTAGGTCTTCAGCTGGACTCAGGCAGGACATTGCTGTGGGATCCAGGCCCTCAGCTGGATTCTTTGGTCTTTAGTGTGTGGACAGATTTCCTGCACTCTTCTTGTACTCTTTGGGTGACTATTATAAAATAATGTTATAATTAAGTGTCCTGTATTATATTGTTCCCCCTGAGAAACCCCAAACTACAACAGCTACAAACACTAAAATGGGAGAATAGAGAAATGATATAAAGACAGAATTTATAATTAATGGGAAACAGAACAAAAAGATTTGGAAGACTCTCTGCTGGCCATGTACAGTTATAAAGTAAGTTTCTGAGAGAATATTAAGTGTGACAAAATGACTGTTTTCTACAGAGATTACTATGAATAAAAGAAAGTGAGCTTCTATCCACTAAGGCAAAGGAGGAAAACCCTAAAAGCATTTCAGGGATCTTTGAGGAAATCTAGGACCTTGGGGGCAAGGTCTAAGATAGGTGGCAGAGAAAATCTCAGTATTTGCTGTTCAAGGCTACTTTGGGTCTCTGCTCTATTAATGACAGCACAAAACCCTTTGACTGGCCTAGATGTGGGCTCAAGTGGGCTGCAGCCTGGTGCTATACACAGTACCAGCTATAATCGGGCAGTATTCATACACATTAGTCCTGCAGGCACCCCAAATGCAAGCGCTATTGTGGCTATGGCAGCTTCCACAAAGGTTTCAAAGGATTTTTCTGACAGGCTAGGAGACTTATCAAAGCAGTGGAACCCCAGTGGAGCTGTGAGACAAAGGCCATCATAGAGAGTTTCCATGAGAGCAATGCCTACTGGCAATGCCTAATAGAGCCATGGGAGTGGGGTAGCCCCCAAGACTGTAGAGCTATACAGCCACCATAAACTGAGCCAGCAAAGACATGAGAACAGGACTGCTTGAAGCTTCAGGACCCTAATCCTTGTCTAGTGTACCCAAGATGATGACATGGAGCCAGAAGAGATTTTTCTCCAGTTTTACAACTTAATGTTGTTTTCCCTTTGGGATTTGGACCTAGTTGGGACCAGTTACTCCTTTCTTCTTGGGAATATCTATTTTGTGACTAACCCACCATTATATTTTAGAAACAAATAATCTGTTAATTACATAGGATCATAGCTGGAAAGACATTTACTTTAGAATGAATTGTGCCTTGATTTGAATTATGCCATTCATATTTGATTTAGATGAGACTTTGGACTTCTGGGTTGATGTTGAAACAAGTTATGTCTCTCTTGACTACTGGGGTGGAATGAATATATGCATTTTAAATGTGAGAAGGACATGGATTTCAGGGGTCAGGGCAGAACATTATAGTTTGAATGTGTCCCCATTTTTCATGTATTGGAAACTTATTCTGTCATGCGATAGTGTTGGGAGATGGCTCCAAGTAAAAGGTGTTTAGAACATCCCAGCTGCACCCTCTTGAATGCACTGATGCTGCTTATAAAAGGGCTTGAGGCTGAGAGTTTGGCCTCTGGTTTCTCTCACTTTCTTTCTTGTCTTCTGGCTTGGGAGTACACAGCAAAATGGTCCTCAGAGGCCATTGATACCAGAGCCTTGATAATGGACTTCCCAGAACTGTAAGAAATAAATTACCCGTTCTGTGGTATTTGTTATACAGTAGTGACACGAAATGGATAGACTAAGAAATTTCTCACACCAGATCAATGCCTGCCTCTTTGCTGCTCTCACTGTTGTTGGAAACTTATCCTGCAGGGAAATAGAAACAGGACTGCCTCCCTCCATCCAAATGATCGCCCTTTGGATATGTGATGATAGTGGTTTCTACATCCCAAAGTCTCATTTCTGTCCTTTGGAACTTAAGTATTCAGACACTCACTGGCTTGTCTCTCCTCATCCCATTCCCTGTTATCCAGTGTCTCTCATTACTGTGTGGTGTCCACAGAAGGATAAAGTACTTATTTCACATATATAGTTCTTCAATACAAATCTATTAAGCACCCACTGTGTGTCAAATATTATACTACGGGTTAGAGATCTGTTAACGGAACAAAACAAAGTCTTTGTCATCCTGAAGCTGCCAGTCTAGTGGGGAAAGTGGGAATCAAGAAACTTGTCAAAATAAACACATCATTACAAATTGTGCTAACTGCTCTACAGGAAAGATCAAGGGTGTATACAGTAATTGGTCTGATGGACATGTTATCTGACCTAATCTTGAGATTGAATAGGCAAAATGGGAATGGTGAACATTCCCAGTACAGGTAGCGTCATGAGACAAGACCAGAATAGTCAACAAAGGAGAAGAGAGCCAGCAACACTGGAGCAAATGTAGGGTCTGTTCTGTGCATTTCTGAGGTGGACTAGCAGTGGATTAATACAGCCTATTTTGGCTGCAAGGGACAGGACTCAATTCAAGCTGGCTTACAAAGAAAAGAGATGGCATTGGCTGACACAATTGAGAGTCAAGCAGAGGATCTAATTTGAGGCTCAACCAGATCTGAGTATTTAAACTAGGCCAACAGAAAGATTGTCTCCCATCTATCCTCTGCTTTTACACTTCATTGGCTTTGTTCTCAGGCAAGCAATGCTCATGTGGTACCAATATGGCCACCAGCGACTCCATGACATCTTTCCACCAGCTGAGTCTCCCCAAAGAAAAGGGCACTGCTTTCCCAATGATTTCATTTACAATCCCAAGGTTAATTTTCACTGACTTGACCTGGTCTTGTGCCCACTCTAAAGAAATCACAGTACACCAATTCAACTAGTCAGTTCTGGCGCTAGGAGAGGGGATGGTGTCAATCCTACTAAAACTACAGCATTGTGAGTGGCTCTTTGAGAGGAAGAGTTGGTGGCTGAGACCACACAGACGATGCACAGAAGGCAAAGGCACCAATTGTCATTACCCTCTGTGTGCTAAATATTATGCTTCTAGTCTGTGAGTGGAAATTGTGCACCTACATATGACAGCCCTTGCTCCTTTTCAGGAAACCTGAGCTCTTCATGCTCCTGCCCTGGTGTATTCCTCCACCCAACCTCTGCCAGATGGCAGCATCTGTCCGCTCCTCCTTGAAAGTGTTAACTCTGAAGAGTTTTGAACAGGCATGTCTTCTTGCACAAAGAAATTGCCTATTGTGATGCAGTTCCATATTATATAGAGATGGGATATGCTCACTATAAAGTCAGTGCCTGACCCTGGAGTTTGAATTGAGCCTACAAAACTGTGTTCACCAGAGGAACTGCAGTGAGAGGATCAAAAGCACTAGGCATGGCAACAGAAGACAAGTTGCCAGTTTGGAACAAGTAGAAATATTGATGCAGGTCATGGTGAAATTAAAACATGCGGTATTTAAAAGCCAGACATTCCCCTCTGTCTTGAAAATGAGCTGGAGAATGAATTAATAAATGAAAACGCAGAAGTTGGTCTGAGGCAAAAAAAAATCTTAATAGAGAAAATCTCCTTGAGACACAGCAGAAAAAGAGGTGATCAGGCGGGAGAAGGAGCAGAAGACTTTGCTTTTGAAACACGTTTGTTTTCCATCTCTTGTGGAATTGGGTTCATATTGTCTTCTTCCAGACCCTTCCTGTATAGAGCAGAATGGAGAAGATTTCAGATCACAAAAACCAGAATTCAAGCCCAGAAACTGTCATCTACTAACTGGGTGACTCAACTAAACTATTGAAATCTTCTGAGTCTCAGTTTTTTCTGGCTATAAAGTAGGGATTGTAACTCCCTGCCTTTGTAGTGATGATAGTGATGATTAAGTGAAATTATGCATGTAAAATATCAGGCACACAGTTGGTATGTATCCAATACATACCATTTCTCTCCTCCCAGGGAGTTAGATAATAACTTACATTTGTTCAGCACTAATTGTGCAAAAAGCTCCCACATACTTTTAAAATATAGTATACTAATTTAAAACAAGATACCACAATGTCAACAAATCAGAAATGACTGCATTGAAAACATAATTTATTATTCACAGCTCCCAAGAGGAAGGGGCATGCCATGACAAGGGACAACATGTGGAAGCACCAATTTCCACAAATGAGGAAGCAAGAGAGATTAGCAGGTTCAGGATTGACTTGTTTGAATAATTTTAGCAGGCAAGGCACTGTCCTTAGTTGTCTGGTACCTAGTCCTGGCATGATTAGGGCAGAAAGGTAGTGATCCAAAGGGTGAGAGCCTGATGAAGGAGGTGGCTGAAGGTATTAATGCTGGTTTATATTTAAGAAGTAGGCTCGAGTGTGAGCTGCTTACCTTCTCTGGCTGACCCTGGAGAAGTATGGGAGGGTGGTCCCTTCAGGGTCAAAGAGGTCCAGATATCAATGCATCAGAATGCAGAAAATAAAAGACATGGTTAATATATTTATGTCATTTCATTTAATCTTCATAAGAAGTTTGTGAGAGTTGTATCACCTTATTATTATTGTGTTAGTTAAGTCAGCGTGATTGGCTTGGGAGTTGCCTAGAGGATTAGTAGACTTCTGGGTGTGTCTGGGTGTGTCTTGGAGGTGTGACCTAAAATGCTATAACGGTCCCTCATTCCTCCTTCTCTGGCACTGTTTTCTGCTCTGCTTCCTGCTTGCCATGAATCAAGCAGTTTTGCTCAACCACACCCCTCTGCTATGATGTTTCTACCTTTGAACCAGCTGACTGAATCCCTGAAACCATGAGCTAAATTAAACCTCTCTTTCATTAAGTTGTGGATCTTTGTTTTTGTTTCTCAGTGACCAAAAAGTGATTAATGTAATTATGATTTACATTTTATTATTAGCTATTGTTATCCTTTTGCAATTACCTTAAAGATTAAGAGTAGATTTTGGATCCAGGCTGCTTTGGTTTGAATTGAATCACTTTGTCCTAATTGTCTATCTTGCCTGTACCTTATTGTACTCATCTTTAGATAGCAGATAATGGCAAATATCTTACAGAATTATTGTAAGGATCAAAGGAGCTCATAATATAAAGTGATAGAGTAATACTTAACATATAAGAGTTGGCTGCTACTTGTGCACACTTTCCAGATGGATAAAATGAAGCTAAAACTGTGATTTGCTTCAAGCTGCTTAGTGACTGATGGCGTCAAGATTAGAATGTTGACTCCTGTCTCTTGAGACTAAAGCTACATATCCCTCTTCATCTCTTCTCCTGGACTTTTTATCTCCAGGGTCCCCTGTGTGACTATGGAGCCTCCCCACCCTCTGTCCAGAATGGCCCAACTCACCCGCCCCTGGAACCAAAGTGAGCAGCAGATGTCCCATATGGCAAGTAGCTAAATCAGTAGCTCCTAACCATTCTACCACCCTCCCTTTGATTACCAAGAAGAGCAGTGGCATGAGTGGCAGAGACCATTTGGCTTTAATTTAGAATCACTCAGGCATTAATTGGCTGTGTTCACCCATAGGAAGTTTCTGCCCCTGTCTAGGCCTCATATCTCCCAACAGGACCAGCAGCTTCCAGGGAATCCTGGTTCTTGTCTGCAATTCTGTAAGCCAACCACTAGCACCATCTCCATTTATTTCCTAGGCCAAGTCTATGATTAAAAAGCTGGACTTCTTCCTTCACTTTCAGTGATGCTCCACTTTGTCAGCAGGTTTGAGAGCTGGACTTGCAGGCTCCACTGTCTTTATGGCAGTCAGCCTGATTCTGAGCTGTCAAACTCTCCAACTTCAGCCAGTTAAACTGTAAAAGCCATGGCACACACATGACTCTCAGCGGCCCCTAAAAATGGCCATGGTGTGTGGCTTAACAGAGCATTTTCAGCATGAGGAATGACTGTGGCAGAAAGAAGCACTGGGATATCACAGCCCCCTCCCCCTTGACCCATTAGGGGGCCAAACAGGTGTTTTTGGCAATGATTAGACTTAGCTTTGTTAGGTTTTATTGGTTCTCTTTGCTGTTTTACCCCAAATGGGTCATAATATTGGGTTCTCAGGAGTTTGCATTTCAGGCAAAAATGGATATGTGTCAAGTGCAGGAGGGAGGCCTAATAAATACTAAATTCATAAAAGGGCTTTACATAAATCCTCAGAGGATGGCTTTGAGAGAAACTGAGAGGGAAACTGCTGAACAGGAGAGCGTGTGCTATCACTGGCTAGAAGCTCAAACAATGGACATTGACAGGGCTGTATAGCTTCTGACAAAGGTGACAACTTGAGGCTGCATCACTTGGGGTGCAGGAACCCATTTGAGAGAGGTGCCAGCCCTCTGTTCTAGGAATGGTCCTTCAGTCAGGATTCTTAGGCTAGCAAGTGTCAGAAAAATTGGACCCAACTGATATAAGCAGAAATAAGGGAAATTTATTGATTCACCTAATTACCCAGAATTAGACTTTAGACATTGCTTGATCCAATGTGCAAATGACATACCTCCATTCTTTCTCTATCTGCTGAGAACTCCCAAGATTCCATATTTCTAATTGAATTAATAACAAAGGATGAGACTGTCAGCCCTGCACTCCCTCCAGAGTTTCTTTGCCTCTCACTGATTGAGGCTGGACCATGTGACCCTGTCTGGACGACTCACTATGAGGGGATGAGATACACAAACTGACTTAGGCTTGGGGCGTGTATTCAGCTTCTCAGCTGGGAGTGGAGTCCCCTCTGTTTGACTCCCATGGGCTTGCAGCAGGCAGAAGGATATTGACCCCTGCACTGGGACTGGATGCAAAAACCGCCCTCCCCTCAGCTCTAGCTTGGACTCTTGTATAATGAGAAATATGTAGAAACTGGAACCAAGCCAGGAAAGAATGATAAGGGTCATGAGGGGGATTTCAAATCTTGTCATAGGATGATGAGCTAGAAGAAATAGGGTTGTTCTGTCCAGAGAAGAGAAGGTGACAGGGCATCATAAATGCTGTTGCTTAGTGCCTGAAGTCATAGAAACAGGCTGGATCCAGTCTGGTTCGGTTGGGTGGTGGTGGAGGGGAGAGTAGAACTGACTTATGCAGACACAGATTTGGCTCAGTAGAGCATACAAGGTCAAGACACTGACAGCTCTTGCTAGGTCTGGCTCCTCCATCCACATCACTGGGTTCTGTTATTACCTCCTATTTCCCCTATAGTTCACCCCAATCTGCAACCAGAGTAACCACTTATAAGTGTAAATAATCTGTCACTCCCCTAACAACCTATACACCTCCCCACTGCAGTCACTTAAATCTACTAAGGGGAGGTTACCTCACCTGGCCCTGCACAAGTCATAAGCTCATTTCAGGGCTTGCTCCTTGTCACCTGTGAAGTGCCAACATTGCCACTTTTCTATATTTCAAAAATGTCCAATACATTTTTACCTCTGGGCCTTTGCACTTATAGTATGTTGTACCTGAACTGGTCTCTGGTCTATCTCCCACTTCTCTAGCTCCATCTCATTCATCAGATCTCAGATCAAATCCCATCCTTTCCACCTTTAGAGTGTTGCTGAAGAACCTGCATAAAGTGGCATCCGCCATTCAGAACACCCACAGGTATTTTGTATTAATTTTCTGTATTTTATATAGCGTGGAGCAGTCCTCCTTCCCTAATACTATCATATTTATATTGTTGACTTATTTGCTTGTAGATTCCCTTCCCCCATAAGACTGAAATTCCTTGAAATCATGAGTCTTGCTTCTTGTTCAGTGTAATATACCCTGTGCCCAGAGGGAATCTCTAGACTCATAGACATTTTGTCCCACAAACATGCAAATATATGATTTCTGCAGCTCGGTGGCCTGGTGGCCTGGTGGGTTTCTATGCTAGGTGTGTCACAGTGCAGGCAGCACAAGCATGCTTCAGAGATGGATTTCTGCATTGTGTGGGAGGAAGGCACAGCTCGGGGCTCCCAGATGAAAGCTCCCTGTGATGTACACACAACAAGTAAATGACAGTAACCTTGGTTGCAATTCCTCTGCTCCTACCACATGCCAAATGGAAATTTCTTCCCATCCTACACTGCTGGTGCCGGGTGTTTTTAATTAAAAACATTCTTTGAGGAATTGTGTTAATCCTGCTAGTACCTGGCTTTCTAATTCCCTCTTTCTCTCTCTGAAAGGAAGGTATATTGGCCACTCAAGCCCCAACTGAGTTGTTTTCCAGGAGAGGAACTTTCAATCTTTCCACGTACAATAATGAAATATGATACAAAACAGGCTTGTGTCAATAAATCTACAGGAGAAAGGTCAGGTTTACATTGCTGGACGGGATTGGCAAATACATTTGTTCCTGCAATGTCTGTGTTTTAAATGCCACCCTCCAATGAACCTGGTGCTGAAGCACACTTTGGAGTTTGATGAGATGTCAGTTTTGCTCAGCCCTGATCAAATAAGATGAATGAAAGTGAAACAAGAACAAAAATATTACTTCTGTCATTTTTTTGTGCATTACAGGAACTGGGTCAGTTGGAGAGATTTCTCTTTAACAAATACCAATCCTTGAACAATGTCACCCATTGATCTGCCAGCTGGCAGACAACGATCACCTTCAAGTAGGAAAGGGCACACCACTAGAAAGCGAAGACCAGGGCAGCACCCATATAATGCCAGCCACCCCTTCAATGCTTCAAAATCTACCCATCTGTCTTCATTTCCACTTCAAATAATATTGTAGGAGAATATGGATTTCTCCCTGCATGGAGCAAACATGGTTTCAGAATAAGGGAATTTTTCCTGCAAAGAAGAATTATGATCATTAATGTCCCATTTATCCAACTTTAAACATGTGAGGGCAAGGAACACATCTGACTCAATCTGAGTGCCATGGGGTTAGAGCACGAAGTTGAGATAAAGTACGAGAGCTGGCGTGGGGAAGAGCAAGACAGGTATTCAGAAGGAGCCAAAGGCCAGGAATCAGAAGGTGTATGAAGCAACAAGAGACAAGGACAACCGTGGGTACCATGGAGCATGTAAATGAGTGTTTGCTGGGAATGGCTGTCTCTGTGTGGGGAAAGCTTGGCTAGGAATGAAGTCAGCGCAGAGCCAGCAACTCTAAGACAGGGAAGCAGGCGAATTCCTAATGACATCATCCATGTACGTGGATCCAGCCTGGGCTGCAGCCCAGCATTCTGAGTTCTCTGTTGCATGAGGCAGTACTTTCTCTTTCATATTAAAATTTTTAAATTAAAACATAAATTAAATGAAGACATGAGTACTTGCCTGCCTGATTATATTGCAGGGCATCTTAAAGCTCCACATAGGGCTTAACAACATTAACACTGGTAAGGAAGGCTGACTCTTCAGAACCACTGTTCCTGGTTAAATAGGGAGAACACATGAGAGCATGATACCCCACTTCCATGGTTCCCTGCTGTCCCAGGTTAGACCACTGTAAAAGCCAGAGCACAAACTGACATGATGCCTTAAAGGGACTCTGGTGCCAGAAACTTAGTGGGTTTAGTTAGCATTTTTTATGTTTAAAGATCACTAAGTTTGAAAATATAAGTTTAAAGATCGCTAAGAATCACTGTGGAAAGAAAATATTCTCCAGACCCTGGTGAACAGAAGGGGCCCCAAACCTGCCAGGGTAGAGATGGGAAATCTCAACCCTCAAGCTGAAAGTCTGGGAGACATCTTTTCCAGAGCACCAGAGCAAGGCCAGTTCAAATATATTGTGTATATCTATCCCCCACCTTCCTTGGCCCCATCTTCCAAATTTCTTCTTTCTAGATCCCTGACCCAGGCACTTATCATATATATCCTCTGACCGACCTTATCTGTATCAAAATCCCCTGCTTCTTTCAAGGGGAAAATAAATGCCAGTTTAAAAAACAAAAAATAAGTGTCTGAGTCATAGAGCCTCGAATTATAGCATTTGAAGATAATCGGTATTTTCCACTGTACTGGGATAGGAAGGATTCTGGCCTAGGATGAAAATGCAATGGTCTGGTGTCCCATTGGCTCCAGAATGTATTTAATATTTTCCAGAGTCTCTGAATAATAACATGCACTTTTTTTTGTCTTTTTGAGACAGGGTCTCACTATGCAGTTCAAGCTGGCCTTGAGCTCACTAGATAGCCCAGGCTGGTCTTGAACTCACAGTACTCCAGCCTCAGTCTCCCAAGTGCTGGGATTACAGGCATGCACCAACATGCACTTTTTTCCACTTTGGAATTTTTCCTTTCACTTCTCCCCAGCTGACACTTTAGATTCATGGAATTTTCTTTTATTTTATCCAGTTGATGTTAGACCCAATTAGCGGGCGCTGAGAGACACGGATCCAAGATCTTTAGGAACGCCGCACTTCTGGGGTAGCATGCTGGGGTTCCTGTGAGCTGCCACACTCACATGAGGAGAATGGAAAGGGCTGTTAACAATGGTAGAGGGAGAGTGACACAGGGGCAGGGGACTGTCCAGTCTCTCCTGATAATGTAATCCCACTCCCTGACCTCCAAAATGCATGTCATGGAAGTGGGTGAAGCCTGGGACTGTTTTGGGTCAGATTTCCTGGATGGCAGCCTGTGAGAAGTCAGTCTGGGCAGCCCATCAGGGTCAACACCTGCAAGAGTGTGAGGGCAACAGGATTAAACCGGAAGCTTCTATACTCCTACACAGATCTTCAGAGCCAGGTTGGCCCTTTAGAATTGTCCTACTTCCAGGTGCAGCTGGGCTGATGGCAGAGATGGGGTGCTGGTGGTGAGGAAGTGACTCTTCCCTGTGGACACTCTCTATTGAGCATTCATACAGCAAACGTGTGTATCTACATCCATGTGCCTCTCCCCCAGCTTCCAGGACCTAATCTTCCAATTTTTATAACTTCTAGATCCCTGACTTGGCCGTTTGCCACTGTTCTTGAGTTGAGATTCAGGCCATTTCTCTTTCCACTGAGTGGATAAAGTACATTATTCCACCTCCTCCCTGTTGGGAGGGCTTTCCCCTCATTTCTGTCTCACATGAACACCCTTATGTGAGGTAGTAGTTCTGCAGCAATTTGTTTTGAATCACACTAACCTACTAAATACATTCATGGAACAAGCTCAACATTTTCCTCTGCTGTCAGCTAGCTGTAAGGAAACTCCTATGTGGCCGCATGAATAAGGCAAGGGACAGGAGCCAAAGTAACAGTTTTATGATGTGTGGGGGTTGGGGTCAAACTTGTGCAGTTTGCTTGTGCCTCTGTTTATGACTATGCCACAGATGTGTGACCACGGCTGCATATGCTGCTTCAGTTTTACAATGGGTTGCTCCTATATCTGCTCCACATTATAGCTGGTGGGTCTGATAATCCAGTTCATGATGATCAGCCCTGGCCTTACACTCACTTTATATCCCATGACGAGGAGCTCCATCTCTACCAGAGGACAATTGTATGCTGGAAATAATTTTATGGATGGTGTTGAATTCTCTGCTGCAAATGTCAAGGCTTTGCTCTAGAACTCCAGGGTTCTACAGGCTTGACAATAAACTCCATATAGAATACTGGGAACCATAACCAATACCTCTAATTCCTTATGGTCTGACAGGTCATTTCACCAGGTATCTGCTGAAGAGCGCTTTCCTGGTCTTGGCCCTATTCAGAGTTAGCATCCTTGCGTGTTTCCCTAATGCTTTAGGGTTGTAGCAGCATTTCAAGGATGGAATAGGCTACCTCCAGCGGACCATCCTTCATTTTTGCCTTCTTCCTCATGGTAAGAAATTGGATGGGATTTACCAGCATGCTTTAAACCTCTGGGTCCCACATATTTGCATCCTTATCATTGCTCCTAAATCTTTGTGGAATTCATTTTACACCCTTTTTAGTGTGCATGCCTCCAATGAATTTGCTACTTCTCATTCACCTGCTATGGTCATCAACACAGTGGACCAATATGATCCATGTTCTTCCAAATGATATTATAATAAAAGGTGGAAAAATTAACATATATCTAGGGTAAGACTATACATGTAAGTGATTTTTTGCCCCAAGTCAACATAAATTATTTCTGGTTCTTTTTACTTACAAGAAAGGAGAAGAGTATTTTTGTTCACTAAGCAGATAGGCCCATGCCTATCTGAAGTCAATCTGTTTTTTTTAATTTTAAAAATAAAAGGAGGAAAACATTAACAGACAGACAACCTTTTACAAAATAGCAAAAGAACAGTACAGACAATGCAGAGTTACAAACAAAGTGGTAGGAAATTAACAATGCTTATTGTGTTACATATTGATATCTTCAAAGTGGTTTTCAGTGGAAACAGATAGAGACATGCAATATTGATCAATCAAGGACTCATTGACAGTTTCTTTCAGCAAAGAAACAGAAGACAGTAGAACAACTATGTTAACTATCCTGTATATACATACATACAAAATTTCTCCTTCTTTCCCTTCTCTTTTCCCACATCCCAGTTGCCCTTTACCCTTGAGTGTTTTCCTATCCTTTCACAATGTCTATCGTACCTCCGAGTTTAAATTAACTCTTTCAGGTTTTACACTAGTGAAACAATGCGGTGCTTGCACATGCAGGTCTGATTTATTTCACTTATAAGTATGGTCTCTAATTGTGACCACTTACCTATAAAGGCCTTGAGTTTATCTTTCTTTATAGCTGAGTAATATTCCATTCTATAAAAGTACCACAGTTTTCTTATCCAATTCTCAGTGGATAAACATTTGGGTTGCCTCCACAATTTAGCAATTACAAATTGTGTGGCTATGAACATAGGTGCACATATATCGCTGTGCTATGATGTTTTTAGATCTTCTGGGAAAATGCCCAGAAGGGGAATAGCTGGGTTGAATGGGACCTCTAGACCTAGTTTTCTGAGGAGTCTCCAAACTGATTTCCACAGTGGTTTCACCAGTCTGCATTCCCACCAGCAGTGGAGAAGGGTTCGTATTTCTCCACAGCCTCGCCAGCATTTGTTATTGGTTGATTTCTTAATGCTAGCCATTCTTACCAGGGTAAGGTGGAATCTCAATGTTGTTTTAATTTGCATTTCTCAAATGACTAATGATGTTGAACATTTTCTCATGTATGTCATTTGTATTTCCTTATCAAGAAGTGTGTATTCATCTCAGCTGCCCATTTTTGGATTGGGTCTTTGAATTTGGGGGCCCTGATATTTTTAAATTCTTTATATGCTCTAGATAGAAGCCCTTTGTCTGAGGGACAGTCAGCTAAAATTTTTCTAAGTTTGTGGGTTTTCTTATTACTCTGCTGGTGATTTCTTTAGATGTGCAGAAACTTTTCAGTAGGATGAGATCCCAGGTGTTGATTCTTTCAAGTCTTTCACGTGCAACTTGGATTTTGTTCATGAACTCTCTGCCTATCCCTATGTCTTCAAGGATTTTACCTACTTTCTCTTCCAATAGATTTAATGTTTTTGTTTTAATATTGAGACCTGTGAACCATTTTGACTTGAGTTTGGTGCATGCTGATAGGCTTGGGTCTATTTTCAGTCTTTGGCAAGTAGCGAGCCAATTTTTCCAGCACCGTTTATTAAAGAGGCTACCGTTCTTCCAGTGAGTTTGTTTGGCCCGTTTATCAAAGATTAGGTGGCTGAGTGTGCTTTTGGCTGTGGCTGCTTCTTCCAGTCTGTTCCATTGATCCTCAGGTCTATTTTTTAGCCAGTAGCAGGTTGATTTTATGATAGTAGCTTTGTATAATTTCAGGTCAGGGATTGTGATTCCACCTGACTTGTCCTTGTTGCCCAGGATTGCTTTGCTATTCTGGGTCTCTTCTAGTTCCAGATGAATTTAAGGCATGTTTCCTCGAGATCTGTGAGGTGTGCTAATGGTAGCTGAATGGGAATTGCATTGAATCTGCACAGCAGTTTTGGGAGTATGGCCACTTTCACAATGTTGGTTCTTCCTATCCATGAACAAGGAATATTTTTCCATTTACTGAAATCTTCTTTGATCTCTTTTTTCAGAGTACTGTAGTTTTCATTGAATAGATCTTTGACTTCTTTT
>NW_004955433.1:7348253-7420772 GCF_000276665.1 Chinchilla lanigera
GGAGATTGGTCTGTAGTTCTCTTTCTTGGTTGGGTCTTTCTCTGGTTTTGGTATCAGTATGATGCTTGCCTCCAGAAATGAGTTAGGGAGAATTGTTTCCTTTTTAATTTCATTGAAGGTCAGTCTGTTTTTACAAAGATACTACATCTGGCCCAATAGCCGCACTTAGGATTAGTACCTGGCTGAGGCTGTCATTGTATATTTTCATCCTCAACAATCTGTCTGGCTTTTATATGAGCCAGACCTGTGAATCAGAATGTGCTGGGGACCACCACACCTGCAGCCTTTAAACGTTAAGTGTGGCACTAATTCTGCCATTCATCTAATTTGTGATAATGTTTCAATTTATTATCTTAGGCAGTAACACAGAAAAGTTTCAGAAACCCCCACTTGGCCTTTCTGCGATGATAACTCTTTACCCTACAAGCCAGGGAGCCAGTGTGGTTGTTCTGCTCTATCCATTATACATTTGAAAACTATGGAAGTGATCCCTATGTGAGACTGTGGACACAGAATGATCTAGAAATCCTCACTTTGAGTTTCTGGACCAATTCAACTACAGCCTTGTGTCCAGCCCCAATATTTGGGCATTACTTTCTCTTCACCATACTCTTAAATGGTCATAGTTACCTTTAAGAACAGCTGAGTGAATTATTACATATATACTTACTCTAGGGTTAATATGACCCCTTTTCCTAGGGCTGTGGCTTTGCCTTAAATCATTTATGGACCTAAAAACTAGTCAGATGCAAACCTGTTCTATTGAATGCAATTTTCTACTCAGACAACTGTTCCCAGCCTCCGAATCACCCACTGTTAACTTCTTTCTATTGTATGGCTTGAGTAATACAATGGTTGATTGTCCATTCACAAATTAGATGAATGGCAGAATTAGTGCCACACTTAACGTTTAAAGGCTGCAGGTGTGGTGGTCCCCAGTACATTCTGATTCACAGGTCAGGCTCATATAAAAGCCAGACAGATTGTTGAGGATGAAAATGTACAATGACAGCCTCAGCCAGGTACTAATCCCAAGTGTGGCTTTTGGGCCAGATGTGGTATCTTTGTAAAAACAGATTGACCTTCAATGAAATTGAAAAGAAAACAATTCTCCCTAACTCATTTCACCCAAATGAGAATACTGGGATGGATGTCCATTTGGGTGTCCATTCACCCAAAGAATGCTGGATTCAGTTAGTCGTCCCTATAGTTCTCTGTGGGTGAAGCCCATTGACTGCTACCCTGACACTGTCACTTCCTTAATAATGTGTCTAACTTGCCTTGAACTGGTTAAGCAGTGTCATCTCACCTCTGCTACATGGAGATTTTATCATCCCCATGGCCATCAAAGAGCATTCCCTGCATTATCCTGGACTACAGAGATCAACCACCATTCATCTTCTTTTCAGTGTTCTGCCCCTCAGTCTTAGTCACTTCTTCATCACTGGGACAAAATATCCAACACCCACAACTTAAAGGAGGAGAGGTTTATTTCAGTTCGTGAGTTTTAGAGGATTCAGTCTGGAGTCAGCTGGGTCCAAGGAAGAAAGTGTGTAACAGAAGGGCCTGGTGGAGGAGAGCTGCTCTCATCATGGTGGCCAGGAAGCAGAGCGAAGAGAGGAACTGCGGAGGCAGATGCCCCCTCCCATAGTGACTCTGACAGGCCCCACCTCTGAATCGCACACTCAGCTGCTGAGCTTATTAGTGGATGGAAGCACTGATGAGTATAGTGCTCCCACCATCCCCGCACCTGCAGGGGTAGGTTTGCTAGCTTTGGCTCCTTCAGGGGCTATGGCTGCCCTTTCAGAGAGACATAGAGCTTCCTCTGCTGACTTTTCCTATGTCACTTAACCCTAGTCATTTGGTAGAAAAAAATGAGGTGAAGGTAGTCCCTGGAAGAGGCAGTGTGTATTTTCATGCAAATTAGGGGCCTCTATATAGTCATCATGCAAGGGATGGGGGTGGGGTGTTACAGATTGGATTTTGTTCCCTCAAATTCATGTTGTATTGACATCTTAACCCTAAATTTGACTATATTTGGAGATAAAGCTTTTTGGCAATAGTTAAGGTAAAATAAGGGTGCATGTCTGGAGCCCTATCTGATAGTATTGGTATCAGTATAAGAAGAAAAAACTGAACAGATTTCTCTCTGTCTCTGTGTCTCTGTCTTTCTGTCTCTCTCTCTCTCTCTCTCCGTTCTTCCCTGGCCACCTGCAGGCCAAGAAGTGAGCCTTACCAGAACCCAACTGTTATGGTTTGTGTCTAGATGTCCCCCCAAAACACATGGGGATTTTCAGAGATGGCTGGATCTAGGGTGTGTGCTGCTGGGATCAGAGATGTAATGTTGGGATTTATTCATGGTGCAATGCTAGGATTAAGGGTGTGAATGCTACCTGCCCTAAGGGTGGGGTAGCCTGTACAAAATATAAGGGGCTGTGTTCCTTGTTGCTTGTCACTTTCTTGTTGTTTACTGCGTTCTGCCTACTCTGCTTTGCTGTGGACTGTTTCTTCTCTGAGATGCCTCTTTGCCATGCCACACTGCCTTGGAGCCAGCTGACTGAACTGAAACTTCTACACACTGTAAGCTAAATAGATCTTTCCTCCTTTAACTTTGGGGGCTGGGTGCTTTGTCTCACAATGAGCAAAAGTAATTAAGACGCCATCCTTACTGTCATCCTGTTCTTAGACTCTCAGTCTCTACAACTGTGAGAAGATAAAGTGTTTTGTTATGGAGACCTGGAATAAGGCAGACTTTGATACTAAAGACATGCTAACTTTTAATGAGAAAGAGTGGATCACTTCTTTCCACCCAGAGTATTCTGAGAGATCTGGATTTAAGTCTTTTGAATGTATCAGGCCTAATTTTTCCACTTCCCCTATCTCAATGTCCCATTCCTTCCTAATCCTGACACTTGTAGAACATATTTGCCAAAATTGGGAATTATAATTTAGCCATGTCTGGACCTTGGGTCTTTGTCCTTAGCTTTCTATATCCTTTGGCTACAAAGAATGAGAGACTGTTTTATATGTTGCTACAGATGCCGTATGGCTTGCAACTAAGATTTTAATTTATATTTAAACATGCTCCACCATTTATTGTCTTTTTCCAGCAAATGGATTATCACAAGAGCCTAGCAAGGACTGGATCACAGGTTTCCTTCTTGGGCTAAATGGAGTCAGATGCAATTGAAACTACTTAGAATTACTTTCTATCCTTACACTTCTCAAAGGCCAGAGATCACATCCCTTCCAGGGCAGTCTCTTCTACCATTATCCCATCCCATTCACCACTGGTGAAAGTTAGTAATTACATTGCTATGGCATCCTGTGAGTCACCTATTATCCGCTACAACAAGAGTGGTGTCAGCTAGTTAGCAGGTGTTCCAGACTCTAAAACCCCATTTTGGAGTCTGCTTCTTCAAACCACTCTTGGCACCAATTATCTCAGGTTGGTTTCCAGGGAAACAGACTTTGGGATGGAATTTGCCTGGAGGAAGTTGACTGAGGAAAGTCTTCAGGACCACATAGGTCAGGAAGGAAGTAGGATTGTGTAAAAGGATGGTTGAACTCAAAAGCAGACACAGCAAAGGTCTCAGTGAATCTGATATGAGCTCTACAGCTAGGATAGGCCTGAATCAAGGAGGTTTAGCCTTTATCTTCTCAGATCCTCAGAGCTGAGAATTATTTGAGAGCTGTCCCTGTGAAGTCATGACACTAAGATGCTGCCTTCATGTTTCTTTAAGAGCAACTCAGCTGAGATCTGTCAGCCAATGACACCAGCAACTGCGGGGAGGGTTTCCTGGCCCTTAAGAAGGAATCTGGGTGCACATCACAGCATCCATGACAGAGAGGATAAACAGGTGTCTGAAAGGGGTGAAGACTTATTTGTCTCTCTCTCTCACACATTATGTCTTACTCAAAGCATTTATCTGGTAGCTTGAGCCAAAGACATTTATTGTCCTGATTCCTGGATAATCTAGCCAGGTAACATGCACTCGATAAAATCCATAATGATTTGTAAGCCAGAAAAACCTGGTTATTTTATGGGGCAATGACTTCTATCTGCTCAGCAAAACCTGTTTCCTTTTGGACACACAGCTAGATTACATCTTCCTTCTCTCTGCAATTATGAGTGGCCATGTGACTGAGCTCTGTTCAAGGGAATGTACATGAGGAGGACCTCTCCCAGCCCATAAAACCTTTCCATGTGCAATCCCCTTTCCCTTCTTCATCTTCCAGTTGAATTTAAAGGATGCAGCAGGGCACTCCAGGACACAGAGGATAGTAACGTTATAAGACAGAAGCACTCTCTTCCCTGGATCACCACAGGCAGGCCACCAACCAAACACCCACAGTGTATTATATGAGCAAGCAGTAAAATTCTAATGTGTTAAGCCACTGAGATTTTAAGGTTGTTTACTGAAACAATTCACCTGCCTCAGCTAAGACAGTAAATAATCCTAGGATGCCAAAGCTTTTTGGAAAGGGTTACTGTGTTAATAACAGAAAACCTACTAAAAAATAGAAAAAGATAATCCAAACACAGTCCAGCCCACTCTAACATTTGGCTCTTGCTATCCACATGTTCAAGGTCCTCTCCGTATTTTTTTTTTTTTTTTTTTTTTTGGCTTCATTAGGAAACAGAGTATGTATAGCTTTGGAGTCACTGGGGCCTAATTCTGGTTCTGCCACTCATAAGATCTTGAAAGTCATTTAACTTCATTGGATTTAGTTGTCCCACCTGCACAATATGCATAATACTACCTACCTCTCAGGAGCCCTGGGAAATTTCAAGAGAAAGGGTGGGCAAGGTGATAAACACTATGGCTGACCCACCAATAAGCACCAAATACCACTTTTACTGCTGTTACTGAGCCCATTAAGCCTCAGGGAACCCCAAAAGGTAGGAAGGTGTCTTTATTCCTATTTTACAGATCAGGACCTTGGATCTGTGAAGTTTTCCAAAGCACCTAAGAAAACAATAGCCCCAGCTGGACCTCAGCTCTTGGAACTTTTGACTTCATTTTATTCTCAGCACCATAACCACATTCCCTCTGCAATTTGGACATCATGCTAACAGCCACCCCAGAAGTGGAATTGCCATGAAGATCCCTTTTCTGATGAAGGTTGCCCTGCCCAAGCTGGTAACTGAAATGACACCTGGCATCTCTCCTTGTGAAGGGACCATGTCACAGCGAATTGTGTGAGGAGGTTGGCTCCTTCCTACCCACAGGCACTCCCTGCCCTGTCCCCATCACTCCTCCCCTCCCAAAAGCCTGGTCTGTATCCAGCCAGCATGCCTCATCAGCATCTCCTTCAGGCACATGTGCTGCTTTACACAGGACTCCCCCTGGGAGAGACAGGCACTTAGTGATAACTGCGCCATGATGTTTTCTCAAAGGATCACTCTGAAGAGGCAGAGTGGCATAGCAGGGGCAGATAGACTTCATGTTAGTACTCTTTCAGTTGCAAGTGAAATAAACCCAACTCAAGCTAGCATGATCCGTCTGTCTATCTGTCTGTCTATCTATCTATCTATCATGTCTATCTATCTATCTATCTATCTATCTATCTATCTATCATCGATCTATATCTATCTATCTATCATCTATATCTATCTAGTATCTCTATCTCTATCATATCTATCTATCTATCTATCTATCTATCTATCTATCTATCTCTCCTGCATCTCTAGTAGTATGACTGGCTTCAAGCTTTGCTGGATCCAGCAGCTGAATGACAGTATCAGAACCTGATGTCACACTGTCTTTGGGATCCAGTTCTCATGGTTTTTTTTTTTTTTTTTTTTTTTTTTTTCTTATCACACATACAATTTAAAGGAGGGGAGGTTTATTTTGGCTCACATTTCAGAAATTTTAGTCCCTGCACAGTTGGTGGTAGGGTGGAAAGGCCTGTCCTGGAGGAAAGCTGCTCATGCCATGGTGGCCGGGAAGCGGAGAGACAGGTGAGGATCCCGGGAGGGATATCCACACGTCCAGGTCACTCCCCTGTGGTGCACCTCTTATGACCAGCACCTAGCTCCTAATAGCAAGTCAGCTGTAGTGCACTCATGGTTCCATCACCTCCCACAAGCCTCATCTATGAGCACATGAGAGTTTTGAGGTACGTTTTCCACCTAAACCGTAAAACCTATGTCCATTCTCAAGCAGTATCTCCTCTTTCGTCCCCCTCCCCCTTTTCAGAAAGAGAAATCGTCTATTTTCACCAGAAGTCCTCTAAGTGAGTCTTACTGACCCAGTGAGGTCAGGTGCTCATTGCTGAGCCAATGACGGTAGTCAGGGCCCATGGTGCTGGCTGGCCAGGCCTGGGTCACATGCTTCCTTCTGGTAGTCGCTGGCATCTGAAACATGTGGACTGAAAACAGAAGTCTGATTCTTTTGGGAGTAATATTGTTACCAGAAGGAAAAATACTAGTAGGAAGAAAAAAATAGATGTCATTATGTCTGGAACTTGGGGAGCCTGAGTCCTTGGCTTTAGCTTTAATCACATCTAAGGAATCCAGCAAATCTCAATCTCTCTCTCTCTCTCATTGAGATATTTGTCTCTGGCATCCTGAGCTTCTGTATTCCCACTCATATTCTTCCCAAGACACATATCCATTCACTGCAAAGTTCACAAATAACTTGGACTTGCACTCTTATTGTACGGGGTGTGGGAATAGTCTAGTCAGTCTTCAAGTGCCCCCATATCAGGTAGGGTCATGTTACTGTTCTTGATCTTAAAAGAGGGCTCCTTCTTTAAATATGCAGCTGGTGTTAGTTTTAAATTTGTGTAACTTTCGCTAAAAGCTTTAGTTGGATTCTGATTTTTGAATTGCTAGTACTGCTTTAGATAGCGTGACTTTAGTTCAGCGTGGTGGCATACACTTGTAATCCTAGCACGAGGAGGCTGAGGCACGTGGATTGCAAGTTCAAGGACAGCCTGATCTTATGCAAGACCCTGTCTCAAATTTTAAAAAGAAAAATAAAAAGTGAAAGCATGATCCTTGTGGCACTAAACATTCTGCATGCATTTGAAATTCAGTTAAGCTGCTTAGATAACAGAAGAGGTATTAAAGGTACAAGTTATTGTTAACATTTTCATTATATAACGATAACAATAATTACTTTATCATTTCCTAGGTGCTAAGCACTGTGCTAAGAGCTTTACATACACAGTCTCATTCTGTCCTCCCAGAACCCTCCCGTGCACTCTATAAGGTCTGAGCAGTGCTCTTCCTCCTCTCTTTCCCCTTTGCCTCTCACCGTCCACACCATTCAGTTCTTTCCTGCCAAGGGCCCTGCCTTTTCCGATATGTGATCTATGTTTCTCTGGATTCTTTATATTTTTATTAAAGGTTTATTCATTGCCTCTCTTAGGGTCACAAAAAGTCCCACATGATACCCAGCTGATACCTCCTGCTGGTTTTGGAAGCAGGAGATGGAAGGAATGCACCAAACCTACTACTTCCTGAGCCACTCAAGCACAAAATGCCACATGCAAATCCACAAGCAGGCGGATGATTCCACGTACAGGCCATGTAAACACTGCTGAGAGAGCCCAGCTCTATCCTGTAGGCAGAAGGAGCTGTGGTGACCTCTGGGAGTATCCTTTTGTATGTGTATGTGTGGTACTGGGGATTGAACCCAGGGCCTTCTCACTGAGCTGTAGCCCTAATCCTTCCTTTTTATTTTGACACATGGACATTAAGTCACTAAATTCCCCTGGCTGAACTTGAATTTATGTTCCCCCTTCCTCAGCCTTCCAGAGTGCTGGGATTATAGGCATCCACCACCACACCTGGCTTGAGAGTAGCCTTTTGATGCTGCATGTCCATAGAGCCAGCCAGAACCAGCCCCAGAGTGGAAGAGATCCACACTTCTGGGTGAATGAGCAGACTTTCTAAGGAATACCAGAGAGGACTCTGAGCTTAAAACTAGTAAACAAAATCATTTTGAGGCAAATAATTTAGCTAGATGTCCTCGATGCCTGGCATTAATGTATTCATACTTGTATACCAGTGAATCCTTAATAAATGCATTCTCTTCTGTCCCATGGAAATACTCTGTAAATGAACAGCAGAACACCCCATTTTTGCTGACTAATCATTTTTTCTTTCTATCTGGGTACTGGTTGCACTTTATAAATGACTTTAATTTACAGCACATTATGTTTTCTTGTATTTCTTGCCTCTAACTCCCCATGCAATATTTTGTATCCATTCCCATGATAGTTTAACTGTCTTTAACCTTTTCAGTGAGGTGTATGTGTGTGTGTGTGTGTGTGTGTGTGTGGTGTAAATGTATGTTTGTGTGTGCAAGTATATACATATGTTTGGTAATACCATCTACTTATTTTCTTCCATCATTTCTAAGTGAATCAATTCAACATTGTCATTTTTACCATGTGTTTTTAACCATTGTGTTTCAATTAATATCAATTACATTTGCTGTGTGTAAATATGGTACCTGGATGACTACAGCTGGAGGGAGGGAGCTAATCCCTTTGGTGTGAATGTGGACACAGAGGTTGAGTTGGGTTTGGAGACTTTGCAAAAGTAAAAATTGATGTCACTGATCAGATCTGTATCTGAACTATTGGAAGGATAGTTCTTTTTAAAACTATCTAAAGTTTTCCCCAGGAAACACTGAAGTATAGTATTCAAAATGAGGCAAAATGATAAGAACTACTGTTTATTGAACACCTACTGTATTGCACAGCTTCATCAGTTTCCACAAGGAACTCTTAGAAGGTAGATACCATCATTATTCCCACCTTCTTGTTTATAGCTAAATGTCCCGCAAAACCTCATGTGCTCCCAGGTGAGGCTTTTTGGGAATAATTGGATTATGGTGCAGGATACTGGATCATTCTAGTGATTGGATTAGCATAGTTCTGGGTGCAGCTTAATGAATTTACGTAAGACAAAAGACTCACACAGGGTGTGAGTGGCACCAACCGATAGGTTTTCGGATTGAATGAAATAAAAAGGGAAAGGGAGGCTCACCATTGCTGCTTCCCGTCTGGCACACCATAAACTGCTTCTCTGCCATACCTGTCTACCTTGTTGCTCTGCTTTAGAGACAATGAAGAATGGACTAAAACCTCTACAAACTGTGAACTAAAGTAAACCTTTTCTTACTTAACTTGTGGATATTTTTCCCCAGCAAGAAGAAAAGTAACTAAGACACCATCTGAATCAAGGTCACTCTGTTAGTAAAGCTCTCAGCTGTGTTATGATCTGACACTCTAGCCTGCCACGTAATCTCTGGCTTGTATCCAGAGACTGAGTTTTAGCTGGTAGGGGAATTAGAATTTTCACATAGAGCCAGACTCTTCTGCTGGTGATGTAGGTTCTCCTCTTGTAGCTCTGTCCCAGGTAGTCTTGGGTTTGCTGAATTATCCTGCTGCAAGGCCCTGAGGCCACAAAACTGAAGGTAGCTGGTCCTGGCTCCTGGGAGTCTCACAATCCATGGAGCTCCAGAGAAGCCAACAGATGCACCACCCACTGCAGGGTGGGACCCATCATTCATTCACCCAGTTACTCAGCGAATACTTATTATATGCTGTGCCTGCTCCTGTTGTTGCATGGGAGCCAACAACAGCTTTGTGCTCATACCACACTCTCAGGACCTCGTGCTTCCCAGGCAGGTGCTGTGCCACTGAGCTATATCCCCAGCGGAAGTCCTTGTTTCTTTGCTGGCTATCAGCTAGGGACTCTTATCTTAGCTTCTGGGGGCTGCCCATGTTCTTTAGCATGTAGCCCCATTCCATTTCATTAGCTGCTCTTCATACTCTGAATCTTGCTGATTTCATCTTTTGCCTTAACTCTGTTTTTAAGGGCTCTTATAATTCTATTGTGCCCACTTAAATAATCTAAAATAAAGTCTCTGGTTTAAGGCCAACTAATTAGTAATCTTAATTATGTCTACCAAGTCCCTTTGATTTATAATGTAATATTTTTACAAGTACACCAGAGAAACAAAAATCATGAGGGCTATAATACTGCATACCATAGCCCCTTTCAGCAAAACAGTGTGATATTCATTCAACAAATGCTTTATGTGCATCTATTACACACCAGGCCCTAGTTATAGTAAAATCAACAAAACAGGTGGAAATCCTTGGCTTCCTGGAGCTTACATTTGAGTGAGAAAGAGATACTGATAAATGAGATAAATAAGTAAAATGAATGGATAGTTCCTATGCACATGGAATGATATTCAACCATACATAAAAAAAGAATGAAATCTTGTTATTTGGGCAACATAGATGAATCAAAAAAACATTATGGTAAGTGACATTATGGTAAGCCAAGCACAGAAAGACAAAAAGAATCATGTATTCTTATTAGTATATGGGATCTAAAAAGTACTGAGAGTAGAATTGTGGTCACCAGAGGCTGGGGAGTATAGTCATAGGAAAGGAATGATGGAAAAGGAGAGATGGGAAAGGTTGATCAAGAGTACTAAATTATAGGTAGATAGGAACAAGAAGTCTCAGTGCATTATTGCATAGCAGGGAGATTAGGTGACAGTAATATATTGTATATTTCAAAAATCTAGAAGACAGGATAATGGTGTTTATGGCTTGTATTTAGATGTCCCCCAAAAGCCTCAAGCACTCATAGGTGTGGCTTTTTAGAGATGACTGTATGTAGGGTATGTGAATATGGGCTAAGGGCATGATAATTGCACTAGTCTACTGATTGGTTTAGTGTTCTTCTAGGTGTGGGTAATGGAAGCCCTACCTTGGGCATGGGTGACACCGACTGATAGGCTTATAACCTTGATGGAATATTGTCTTGTGTACTTTTCTCCTTGCTGAGACAAAGTACCTAAAACCCGCAAGTTAAAGAAGGAAAGGTTTATTTTTTTCAGTTTATAGAGGTTTCAATCCATAGTCAGTTTGCTACAAAGCATGGTGGCATGGCAGAGGGGTATCACAGAGGAGAAATAGTTCGTGGCAAAGCATGTATAAGGCAGGAAGCAGCAGGTAGCAGCAGCAATCCTCCCTTTCCCTTCTATCCCACTCAGGCTAAAAGCCTTTTGGGTGGTGCCATCCACACCCAGGGTGGGGGCTTTTCATTATCCACACCCAGAACTACGATAAACCAATTAGTGGATTAATCCAGTACCATAAACCCTTAATTCCAGTATCACACCCTTCATGCACCCTACATCCAGCTGCCTCTAAAACTCCCCACCTATGACTGCATGAGGCTTTGGAGGAACATTTAGATACAAGACATAACATTCTGCTCCCGGTCCCTAAAGGACTCATGCCCATCTCCTATGCAAAAGATATTTAGTCCATCTCTAAGAATTGCCAAGGTCTTAACAGTTTCCACACTATGGAAAAGTCCAAGTATCACACATCCTCTAAGATTAAAGGTAAATGCTTAGCTATGAACCCCTGTAGAAATGAAAAGAAAGTCAAACACTTCCAACATACAATGTCACAAGATAAACATTTCCATTCCAAATGGTAGAAATAGTGGGTTAGAAAAGAATGGGACCAAAGCAAGTCCAAAATCCAACAGGGCAAACATTAAGTCCTGTAGTTCTATGTCCAGCATCTAAGGTAATTTGTGGCAAGATGTGAACTTTAAAGAGCTTGGGTGACTGCACTGCTGGTGGTTGTAACTCCAGTGGCTTCTCTGTTAGGCTGGTTTTACTTGCTCCTTACAAATTTTCCTCGGACAATCCATGTTCCTGCCTTCTCCAATCTTCTGTGTTCTCCACTGCATCTTCAGCACACACTGGCCTCTCCTAGATCTCTTATGAAATCTAGGTGAAAGCCTTCCTGACTTCACAACTCTTGCATTCTATATGCACCTAAAACCAGCACCACATGAATGACTGCAAGGTCTGGCACTAGCTGGAGCAATAGCCAGACTTCATTCTCTCTTGGCTGTAGGAGTCAAGTGTCTGGATTAATGAGCACTATGAACCCAAATCTGAGGAATAAATTCTGGCATCATTCTGAAACATGGTGCTCTGGGGCTCCTTTCTCAAAGCAAACTCTTTCACCTCTGCAATTTTGAGGCTGAAAAGGCTAGAGTCTAGCTAGTTGTTGTGATGTCTTCAGGCCATCTTTCTATTGTCCTGTAGCTTTTAAGCAACCAGTTTCTCCTCTGTTCCATCTTTGCAGGTGACAAGTTTACTGGAGCTTTCTTTCTGGCCAAACTGAAAATTTTAAAAATCATTTTTCTAGGCTATTTGCTCCTGATTCTGAAAGTATAGTTGACTAAAAGCCACTAACTGTAGCCATACCACTACCTCAACATTAGACTGCCTTGAGATTTCTTTTGCAAGTCTGCTACCCTTAATCTCAGCCTCAGGGAAAGTCTCTGGACACAAGCAAAATGCAGACAAACTTTCTGTCAAAGCATAACATACATGGTCTGGAGTCCAACAGCCAATGTAGTCCTTGTTCCTAACTGAAATCTCCTAAGCCTAGTCTTTATCTGATGCATTTCTATCAGCATTCTGGTCTTCTCAGCTCTGACCAGTATCTCCCATCAAGTTCAGCTTACAGCATTCCAGGACTGCTTCTTCAGCTGGCATCTTCAAACTTTTCCAAATTCTTCCTACAAGTCAGTTTCAAAGGTTCCTGAACTACATGGTAAGGTATGGTCACAGCAACAACCCTACTTCTCTGGCATCAAAATCTGTCTTGTCACTTTTCTTACTGTAGAGACAAAATACCCAAAACCCACCAGTTAAAGGAGGGAAGATTTACTTTGGCTCACAGTTTTTATTTATTTATTTATTTATCTAGGTACTGGGAATTGAACTCAGGACCTTGTGCTTGCCAGACAAGGTGCTATGCTGCTGAGCCATATCTCCAGCTCTGGCTCACAGTGTTTGGATGTTTCAGTCCGTAGTTGTATGGCTCCAAGGCAGTGTGGCATGGCTGAGGTGCACTGCAAGGGAAATAGTCTGTGGGAGGGCAGGCAGAAAGTAGCAAGTAGCAAAGTAAGTCTCATTTTCCTTTTTATCCCTTTCAGGCTACAAACCTTTTAGGTGGTGCCACCCACAACCATGGTGAGGCTTCTCATTAACCATACCCAGAACTATGATAAGCCAATCAATGGACTAATCCAGTACCACCTACCCTTTATCCCAGTATCACACCCTTCATATATTCTATATCCAGCCAACTCTGAAAAGACCCTTCTATGACTTCATGAGGCTCTGGGGTGACATCTAGATATAAGCCGTAACAGACATAAAGGGACAGAAAGAAGGCAGGCTTGCTGCTTCCTCCCTGCTTTGCCATGGACTGTTTCTCCTCTATGATGCCCCTCTACAATGCCACCCTGACTTGGAGCCAGCTGACTGTGGACTGAAACCTGTACAAACCATGAGCTGAAATAAACTTTTTCCTTTAACTTGTAGGTGTTAGGTATTTTGTCTCAGCAATGAGAAAAGTAACTAAGACAATGGTAAATGAAGAGATAGATATGCATAACCTGATTAAACATTATACAACAGCATCACATAGTGCCTATAACAAATTTTTTGTGTATTTATGTATTAAAGTACAATTAATTTATAAATAAGTATAGTACATCTTATGTCAGGGTTGACAAGTGCCATGGAGAAAAACAAATCAAGGAGGAAGTTAGAGTGGAGTTGAAGAATGTGATTGTAGCTTGAAATAGTGTGGTCAGGGAAGGGCTCACTAAGAAACCAACTTGTTAGCAAAGACCTGATGGAAGAGAGAGAGAAAACCATCCCTGTTACTGGGAAAGAATGTTCTAGAAAGAAAGAACAGACACTAGGTATAAAGACAGTGAGGTAAGAGCATCCCCTCTCCATGTTCAAGGGGCAGCAAGAGGCCTGTGTGGCTGCAGCAGTAAGGGGACAGAATGGAACAAAAGAGGACTGTAAGGTAACAGGAACCAGGTGATGTGGGGCATGCAAGCCAGGACTGGAAAGAGGCATGAGAGTAACAAGAAATGCATTGTGGTGCTGGTTTCATTTTTGTGGCCAGAGTAAGTGCATTAGTTATCAATTTCTATATACCAAATTTACAATTTAAAGCCATAAGCATTTCTTTCCTAAGTTTCTGTGGGTGAGGAGTCTGGATGTGGCTTTCCTGGGGTAGTACTGGCTCAGAGACAAGGCTATAATCAGCTGTCAGCTGGAGGTCCAGTCACTTGAGGATCATCTGAAGCTCAACTTGCTTCTGAACTCTTGCATGCATCCCCAGAGCAAGTGGCCTGTGAGGACAGAGAAAGTTTCCCACTGCCTTTCATGATTGAGTCTGTCTCTGTCTCTGTCTCTCTGCCTCTGTTTCTGACTCTCTCTGTCTCTCTGTCTCTGTCTCTGTCTCTCTCCCTCACCATCTTACTCTTTTTTCTAGACCCAAGTCACTGTCCTACCTCTATTCTATGGCAAATTACTGAAGCACAGGATGGTGAATACCAAGTGCTGGGTACATCGGCGCCATCTTGGAGGTTGGTTACCATAGAGAGATTCTCAAACAATGGAGTATTTCACCTGTGAATTTGACAGAACAAGTCGTGCTTTTCCACTACCACCAGATCTTTTAAGCAATGAGCCTGAGAGAAGAAGCGCCTTTGTCTTGGACAGATGAGGTAGGAAAGATCTAACCAGACCTTGGTTCTATTAATACTGACCAAGTCGCAGGCTAATCATGCCTCCACTCCTTCCAACATTTCTCTTTTGCCTCTCCCACTTTCCTATCAGGCCCTCAAGGTTCAGATTTGAGTCTCATCATCAGGGTGTCCTGACCCTTGTTCTTTGCTTAGACTGTTCTCCAACTCAGCATGACATCTCCTTCTTCCCCATTCTTAAAACACGCTTGACTCAACCACTCTCTTCACTCAGAAGCCTTCCTTGATACTTCATCCAATTTGGGCCCTTGCTCCAAATCAAAGAAATGGCTGGAATCCACTTCATAAATGACTTGGCTTGTTAGGAAAATCTGTTCCTTTTCTGTGTGTCTGATCTCCAACTCTACTGTAAACTCTGGAGTATTTCACCTGTGAATTTGACAGGGACTGTGGATTCCTCATTTTTGATACTACTAAGGACACTTGCCTCAGTCAGGGTCCTGGTGGATAAGAAATGGCTTACTCAAATTGGGTAATTTGAGGAATGTTAATAAAATGACTAATTCATAAGGCTTAAAGAAACCATTGAAAGATAGTACAGTATCCAGGATTGGTCACAGCAGGAAGCCCCCCTCCCACCATAGGCGGGCCTGAAGGAGCACAGGACATGAATACTTTTCCAAAGTGGACAGTGAACACAGGGGAAGAATCACCTGATGAGAGATGGGGCCTTCCTGGCCAACCCACATACCCTCACTCCTCCTTCTACCCCCTACCATCTCCACAGGTAATTTCTATTGGACAAGATTAACCAGAATCCAGAGGCAGAAGTCTGATGATGCAGTTCATATAGGTCAGCTGCTCAGGCATGGGTCAGAGCAGAAAAGGGTGGACAAAGAACCTGGAGAAACCAATGGATGCCCCTATGGGAGGTCCACTGGAAGCCAATGGGGACCCACAGTGCAAGACCCAAAGCTGGTGCCCAGAAAATGGAATTTTGCCTTATAACTACTCCCTGGAATCCTACTTGGTTTCCCCAGTGCTCCCTCCCAGCCTGTGCCCAGCCCCCATACCCGCAGCATATCTGCCTCCTCTGCAATCCTCTGCTCCCTCAGTACAATTTACTTGGCTCCATGTCTGTCTAATAAATGCATATCTGAACCACTGACTTTCTGGTGTAAATATCTGAGGAAAGCAAATCATATTTGTGCTCAGTCTGACCCTTTCCATGTTCATGGTGAGCTGACAATAGAAGTTACATCCTCACTCCCTGAGGAGAGCAGGTGCCTTTATGATTAAGGAGCACTTTGGAAAGGGTGGAAACATTGGCCTCCATGATAATTGGCCAATTCTTCCACCTGGTCCCTTTACAATGCTTGGAATTTATAAAGCCACTGTTGGAGTTTATGCAAAAGCTCCCGCTTTTAATTAAGTGGCCTAGTTTCAGTAAATAGTGTGACAGGGACGAATCTATCAGTGGGGACTGATGTTATGAGTGAAAGAGCTGCCAGACCCAGTGGAAATGCAGCCCCCATATGGCAGGACTTGGAGGGAGCTCCTTTGGCAGGCTGCTGCCATTTCCATGATCACAGACCAAATAAAGGCCTCCAGACGCAACTCTGAAGTGGAATGCAGCCAGGACCTGCCTGCTTCCAGAAAGACTCCTTTCAGACCCCAAAATGCCTCATGGATGCCTCAAGCTGAGAACTTGCACAACTGAAAGGGGCCCAGGAGCCTCCATTCCAACTGCTGGGCCTGGGTCCAGAGAGGTGGCTTGATGTGGGGTTATTTTCCCCACTGTCTACAGAGAAATGAGAAACAGGACAATACTGTGAGGTTTTTTTTTTTTTTTTTTTTTAAAACAACTAAACTATTTCAATTTAAAGATCTGCTTTAAATTTGGTATTACGATAAATTGTATTATTCCTTCTTTCTCTACTTGACCTGAAAAAGCATTTCTCTTTAAGCAGAGATGGTTATAGTACATAATAAGGTTTTTAAAATACATATTTGGTGTCTGCTCTCCTTTGGATATGGTTTGAGTGCGTTCCCCAAAATTGATGTACTGGCAACTGGGTCTCCAGTGTGGCCATGTTGAGGCAGTGGAACCATTAAGAGGTGGGGCCGAGGGCAAGTTGATTAAGTAATGAGGCCACCACCCTTAGAAGAGATTAATGCTGGCTTTGTGGAGTAAGTTAGTTCTCGCAAGAGTGGATTATTATAAAGTAAGACTACCTCACACTAGGCTTGGCCCTTTCTGTACATGACCAGTTCCCTTTCTGCTTCTCTGCCATGTGGGGGTACAGTCAGGGGACCCTCAGCAGAGCTGACACCATGCTGTTTGGACTTAGGAGGCACTGGAATCAGAAGCCGAATAAACCAGCATCAGGTATCATGTGACAGCAACACAAGACAAACTAAGATGGATTCCAATTCTATCTTCAGGACAACGTCCTAATTTAACTCTATGCCTGCCTCGGAACACTCAAACATTAAAAGTATGATTGGTCCATGGAATCTCATAGACTGGCATCTCATGATTTACTGACTTCTCAAAATGGCCATGTTCAGATAGGGAAGCCGAGATTCTATGATTTAAAACAGGTCCAGCAGAGTTGGTTAAAACACTGTCTCCCCACAGACTTGTGAGTTAGCATGTGGGGAGAGACCACAGAGCCCCTTTGGGAAGTCTCGGCCAAGAAGATGGCCTGCCTAGCACTGAAACATAACAGAATGTCTTCACTCATATAACAGTCAGGCTACGTCCCCCTCCAGCTGTCTTTTTCCCTGACTTCTACAAAATTCAGATGGCATCTATATCTTCAGCTCACATTTTTAAGGTCCACTCCTCAAGAGGATGAACCAGATATCTGAAGTCAGGCAGGTGTGGCTTTTCCACTTAGCCTACCTATTTATTTGCTTCCCATTCTATTAAAGCTTCATATGGGCAGGGAACATGCCAGTCTGGTTTATGTTTGTATTGGCAGCACCTAAAACAGAATTAGACATATAGCCAGCAATCCAGAAAATATCTAATAAATGACTCTCATTCTATATAGATTTCAAGATCAAGCCCCAGTTCTTTCTTTGTACAAGATAGGGGATAGTGATACATCCTTCAAGGGATTCTATAAGGCTTGCAAAATTATGGCTTCAGAAATGCTTGCAAACTGTCAGTTCCTTGCCACTCAGACACCCAGACAGTGACAAGGACAGTTTCAACCTGCAGAAATTTTCTCATGACCTAGTCCTAGGAAAAACAGTGCTGCAGGATCTGCGGAAATCCAAAAGGCCCAAGGCTGGCCCTACAGGCTCTTGGAACAGCTTCTCAGAAAATAAATTAAAGGACATGCACCGACCACATCCTGGCTGTCTCCCAGACCCAGGCTGCCTGACTCAGGTGTCTTTCCTCCCAGGAGACACTTTCACCAAGTTGGTATTTGTGTCACTGGGGGAGATTTCAAAATGCTGTATTTGGAAACATGAATGTATAATGTCTCCCTGGAAATCTACACCTTCTCGGTGAAAGATACAACTGCAGTCCAAGACAGACATGTTTAATTAGTGAGCAAACTTGACATTTCCAGTGTTTGGACTAGACAGAGAAAAAGCCAAGAGCAAACCCAGATCTGTGCTTCACCCCCTCCCCACAGCTTGCTGACAGAGAATAATTTAGTGGGTTTGAAGAAAAATGAATGTCTTTACAATAACAGGAGAAAAAAGGCCAGAAGATCCAAGGGTCGTTATTAAATAATTGTCACCACTAAATATGCGTCTGTCCCATCTCTTCATTTCCATCTACCTGGGGTCCTGTTTGATAGATGCTGTGGTATTTCTAGCTATCTGAGCTCTTGGGTGCTAGGCATCAGAGGTATTCTGATGCCATTCTTTCCATCAGCGCCCACACCTAAGATCTGCAACTTTGACTTCAGCATGCCTGAAAACATGAGTTCTCAAAAACTGATGGACTGCTATCAATTTGTAACTCGTCCCTCCTCCCACTCCAAAGCAGTTTGTGCAGTTCTGGCAGAGCAAATATTGTAGAACATGGGTTTTTGGTAAATCTTGCCCTTTACCAAAATTTTCAGTAGTTGCTCGCTTTTTCAACAATATCAACTGAATAGATTTCATATGCCAAGCACTGGGAATCTGTGGTGATTCAGCTTGCCTTAGGATGAAGCCCACATTTCTAAACCAGCCTTTAGTCATACCGCAGTACACCCTTCTTGGTTTATCCTTTCCAGCTTCCTCTAGTCTTACTTTCTAGACATTCCCCTGGCACTCTGATACTCCCTGTACATCTCCATATTCAAATGCACCTTAACTGAGAAACTTTATTCACAGTGCCAAACATCTTTCATTTTTTTCATTTATCACTCAAGCATAATTTAGAAGAGGACCAGGATTCTTATTGATCATGCCTTTGCTAATATAGATTTCCTCACTCCTAATATTGTTCTCCCCTCAAGCACCTTCATTCTTTTAAAAATATATTTCTATTTTTAATTGACATATAGTAATACACATATTTACAGGGTACCACGCAATATTTCCATAAATGTCACAATGTGTGATGATCAGATCAAGGTAAATACACATCCTTTACTTCAGGAATATGTCATTTCTTTGCGCTGGGAACATTCAAAATCCTCTCTACTAGTTACTTTGAAATATACAATTCATTGTTGTTAACAACACTTATTCCACTGTTCTGGAGAGCACTAGGAATCATTCCTCCAATCTAACTGTGTCCTCTGCCCATTGAAGCTCCTTCATTCTTTACTGGACAAATGAAATGTATAAAGCGGGGTTAACATCACTGTCCTTTATGCTGTCACTGAAGCTTCCCTGAAGTTCCCTTTTGCTACATGACACTTTGCCCTGCATCACAGGATCCTCAGAATTTTATAAATAAGAGAACATACTAGGGAGACTCCAATCAGTATAAAATTACTCTGATATCAACAGGAAACTTAAGTCTTTAATCATGTAATAAAAGAACAGAACCAAGCAGAGGCTGCCAAGCCAGCCAAGGGTCAGCAACAGTAGGAAGCTGCTACCTCTACTGGACTGTGAGGACAATGGGTACATGGGATTTATACAGCCCAGATCCTGGGTCACTCTGCAGAAGCTGGACATATGGAAGTCACCCAGTGAGAGCCTCAGAGATGTGACCCTTAGCACAGATGCTGCTAGCTACAGAGCAGGGAGACATCCTGGCTTCTCTCTTCCAGCCTCCAGCTGATTCACTTGTCTTTGGCCCAGCCCAGATGGTGACGAGCTGGTGTGGGAACCGGACACCCCACCCATGATGCACAGCAGAGCAGGGTAGGAGTGGGGAACAGCACAGCTCCACTGCAATACCTCATACTTCTAAAACTAGAGCATTTTATTAAACTAACAGCATGATTCATTAAACCCATTTCCAACAGAAAACTTTACATAACACTTTTAAGGAAATGCAAACAACCATGTATAGCTTAATTCTCTCATTCCTCCTCTGTTATCAGCAGTTCTTCCTGGACTGCAGTCCTCTAGAGTCTGCACTGAGGAAAATCACCCAGATTTTTCCCAGGAAAGAAGCACAGGACTCAGTTCTCACTGAACTCACCTCTTAAGTTTAGTGAAAAGCTTCATTTGCACTAGAGGAACTCACATCCATCGTTCTCTAATGCTTACTGGTCTGAGGAGCTCGTCTTTGTGTCCTTGCTTCTTTCAGTGAGGCCAAGTTTTCAGGGCCCTCAAAGGGGAGGGGAGAGTAGATGGCAAGATTAAGGCTGGGGACCCAGATCTCAAGGCTTGGTTTCAAGTGCACACTCTGCTCTCTCCTGGTTACTGATTTGGGGCACTAACTGAACCTCTTTATAGACACAGTTGTCTCATCTGAAAAATGTACACAATGGTAGCACCTACCTCATGAGCTAATTATGAGGAGTAAATAAACTGATCCCTGTAAAACACTTAGCCCAAATATTCATGTGTTTAGTAGCTGTAGGCTATCATTTTTTCCCCTTACAGTCAAAATAGCAACATCATAAAAGAACATGGACTGCATAAGTGTAACACTCATCCCTGGGTTCTCCAAGAGCATTTTTATTGCTTTAACCATGAAAATGTCATTTTAATAATTACATTTTATGTCACTAAGTGCAAATAATATCCTATTCTTCAAGATTATTTTCTTGGAATGTCACAACTGAAAGAAAGCTTAAAGGTTATGTAATTCAGTCTAAATAGTTGTGTGTCTGAGTGGTAAGTTTACATATACTTATATGCTGTCTTCTTGCTGAGATGTATATATGAAATTTATATCATATCCCACCATCATGTAATAAGAGAGGACTCCAAATGCAGCCCCATTCTGAACTACTGGAGTTATGACTTGAACACATGAATTCACAGGATACACAATTCAGCTCATAATAGAGTTTAACTACATGAATTAACATTAGGAGATCTCAAAAAATTGTACAGGGTAAAAAGTGTGTGGCAGAATGAAATTCTACATACTCTTGCTTAGGAAAAAGTTTCACAGCATGTAAATTAATGCCCCGTGTTTGTTTATGAACTCATGAATGATAGAGACATAGACAGGAAGAATACACACAAAATTCTTCCTACTTGTTCTTTTGGAGGAGGGAAAGCGATGGGGTAGGAAAGATTTTAAAAGATAGATTTTACTGTTCTGTAGATGGACATATATGCCACAACTTTAATATTTACTCAGTCTGGAGGGAATTATAGATATGTTAGATGGAATCCTTGGTATCCATAAAGAATTTTCACATTTTCCATGATGTAGTAAATGGAAGCAAGAAGTCATGGATCTCTGAGGAAACTCTTGTTCTACTTTGCTTTTCTGATCCTCCAGGGAATGACAGGTTTTGCTCTTTACATCTTAAAGTTGAAGGTAGAGGAAGGATCACCAAGACCAGAGTGTCAGGGCTCACAATGCTCTCATAAGAGTGGGTCAGAGTAAGAGTGGGTCCAAAGTTCTCAAGATAGGACCTCAGAGACCTCCAAAATAGAACCATAAAGCCAACAGGGTGGGCCCATCCCTCTCACAGACCACACAAAGTGAAACAAGCCTTGTTCTCCACAGCATTCCCCAACCCCCAGCAGCCTCCTCATTCCATTCCCAGCCCCAAGCTCCACTACTCTCTTCTCCACGGGCACCAAGCAGCTTCAGGTGGGAGGAAGTGCCTCATGTTGACCCCATGGATGTCAGAGGGAACAGAGGACCAGTGGGTGTCCAGGTCTCTTCATGCAGGCATGGAAACCAGCTAGGGAGGATGGTCTTTCTGAGTTCCATGAAAATGGGTATCATCAGGGGTCATGCCAGCCACTTAGAGCCCATCTGAAGCTCTTGTTTGTTATTAAACTGTTCTTGTTCTTTCTTAGGTATGCATAACTTCACTGACTCTCATAAACTATGTGACAGTGAGGGTTGACAGCAATGGCCCAACTTCCAATCTTGAGGCCTGGAGGTTGGCTGTGACTCACCCACTCTGCTGCCTACCCGCTAGGCAGCTCAATTCCTCCTCCAGGGAGCTGCTTTCAGCTGAACAAGCTCAAAGATGAGTCCCCCAACAATGCCAATGCACCCCTTGTTTGGCACTGCCTTCACTTTCTCAGGCTTGCTTTGTTTCATATCATACCTCTCTGTTAGACTAAAGTGTAAGAACAATTCAAATGTTACACTTAGATATTCAAAAATGTACTGCTTTTAATAGTCTATAGCTGTTTGTATGAACCCTGTGTTAGTTACTTTTCTCTTGTGGCTGGGACAAAATACCTGTCACCCCAAATTAAGGAAGGAAAAGTTTATTTAGCTCACAGTTTGTGGAGGTTTTAGTCCATAATCAACTGGCAAGGAAGGACGGCACATGGCCTAAGGCAACAGTTCATGGCTGTGGAAGAGAGCAAAGGCAACACAAGAGCAACAAAAGGGAGGAGTGATGGAGCAAGCCTCTTTCCCTCCCTTATATTGTAAGCAGGCTACTCGCCACCCCAGGGCAGGTGTAGCACTCACACCCGTAATCTCAGCATTGGAACATGAGTCAATCACAAATTCTAGAACCTGCCTCCATGACTGAATGAGGCTTTGGGGGGACATCTAGACACAAACTATAACAAATCCTATCCTGCTGAATGGTGATGAGGTATAAGGAATTTAAACTTTCTAATGGAAATTTAAAGCTTGACCAGGACTGCCTCCTCTCCACCTTCTCCAGCTTCTGTAGTTCAGAGACGATAGAAAGTTCAAAAGGGATTCTCTGTGGTAGCCAAGTGAGGATGAAGCAGGAGCTTTAGGTACAGAGGCTGGTTTGATTTGAGGGAAGAAGGAGATCTGGCCCGCTTGGGGTGAAGGTGGCCATGTTTTGATACACATCTCTGAAGCTGTGGTGGTAAATGAATATGCCCCAAAGATTAACGTCTTCTTCATTCCAAGCTGACAGAACCCCACCTGAGCTCCAGGGTTCCCTACACACAACCCAACTACCTACCTCTTCCCCCTTGAAAGGTGAAACAGTCTTTAAGCAGTCTTTGTGCTTCTTTCATGACTCCCTAGAGTCACTTAAGGAGTCTTGAAAAGTGCTGACACCAATCCTCTCCTTTCACAGGCAGTTTCCTCAGCTAGTCCAGAATACAAGCTATGTAGAGTTATATGTTCCAGCTCTATGTTTAAAGGGGTAAGCTGAACCCCAAGAACCAACAAGCAAGCTCCCTGAATTGGAAATTCACCATGCCTGTGGAAGAATTCCTAACTTTGCCTATGTCTCCACAACTTCTCCTGCTAGGAGAGACCCAGAACCCCAAGTTGTGACCTCTTGCTTTCCTCCTTGCATGTTTCTTCCAGGAATGTCTCTTTCCCTTTCTTCTTCTGCTTTTCTTTTTTTTTTTTCCAGTACCAGGAATCAAACTCACAACCTCACGCTTGCCAGGCAGGTGCTGTGCCGCCGAGCTAAATCACCAGCCCTCCCTTCCTTCTTGATGAGCATTCTTTATATGGAGTCCTGAAGTCTCTCTACTCGTGGTTACCAGTGAAGCTCTAGAGCCCAACATAGCTAAGCCTGGCTACTGATTTACAAACAAGAGAACTCCTGAAATTTAGAAAACATGTTTCCTCTGAACAACCTAGCTGGGTTTCAAAAAGTCATCCTTAAGGCTCAAAATTGACAAGGAAATCAAGATTACAGGAAATCAAGATTACTGCTACTCCAGTAGTGCAACTCAAAGAATCTTGGAGGGTAGGGACCCCACAGAAACCTAAGTGGAGAGTCAGTGGTCACACTAACATTTGTTAAACTGAGGTGAGGAGTTATAAATGATGCTCTGCTCCACCTCACTCCCTTCCACTCTTCCCTGCACCAAGGTCTCATGAAAGGTACACCACACGGCTGGAGTTCTACCCCTAAATTCCAGCTAACCCTTTCCTCTACTCTAAATAAATCTGCTCAGGTTCTCTTCCCCATTCATTTACCTCCCACCCTTCACTCACCTAATATGAAACTGGGCAAATGCTTTGAAATGTCACACCTGAAGTTAGCTCAGCTGGAAAAGTTTAAAAATAGTCAACTTGAGGAACCAAGGTGCTTACCAGAAACAAACACTGTTAACAGCTCCTCCTAGACACACTTTAAGTCCCCGCAGGGTGACAGAGTTGAGGTGTGAACAAGGACCCTGCTGCTTCCCTCTCCTGCTTCTGCTAAGCCTCAGAATGCACTGTTCTCCTGGTCTAGCCATGACTGTCCCAGTCATAGGGTGCTGACCACAGACAGCTGCCTCTCCCCGCCATCTGAACCCTTGCACTGCTGTCAGAGTTGGATTGGTCTATGTCAGTATGAGTGGTATAAAAAACACAAGTTTTACATTGCATTTTTTCTGTGTTATAATCATTTATACCACTTGTTTATAAAATATAATATATTAATTCAGAGCACAGGCTTGGGAGAAAGATTGCATGAGTTCAAATTCCTGGCTCTGTCACCTTCTAGGTGGGTATTTTGAGATGAGAAATTACCCTTTCTGTCCCTTTGTTTTTCACTGCAAACTAGGGTAATAACAGTTCTTATTTCACAGGGTTGGGGTAAGAATTAAATGACAATATAGATAATGCTTTAGAAGAGAGCTTCACAAGCAGCATACTTTGTATAAGTGTCTGCTATTACTAGTACTTTCCTGGATCCCTTTCCTAGCTAGATTGTGAGCTCCCTGGTGGTAGGTTTTCTCTTGTTTGAGCACTTTAGAACCACGTACAGAGCCCAACACGTGTAAAGGTCTTAGTCCTTTCTTTTTGTCTCTCCACCCCTTAGTCATATTTCTTAAGCCATCTTAAAAATCTACAACCTAAGTAGATATTAGTAAAAATAAGTATTTACTGAACAAATGAATGATGGATGAATGAATGGATAGATGAGTGAATGAACATGCATGATCCCACCTTTCAAAATCATCTCCATACACAACCTTCTACTCTGTCTTCAAGTGAGTTCCCTCCTTTTTTCCCTTTCCCTGGCGATTCACATATACATCCTGATCATTGCTTTGAGTTCACCAGCAATAACAGTATGAGATGGGGCAGGGTGGGGCATTGTCACTGATATGTAGGTATTAGTATTTCTAGATCCTCAACAGTCTCCTTTCCGTGGAAGTTTCCCAGGCCATCCTGTCTAAAATCTCAACATCACTTTGACATTTCTTATTCCTCTTTCATGCTTAAGTATTTCTTCTTAAAGTTTATTGCTGTACCCATCATGTTTATTTTACTTATCTCATTTATTGTCTGTATTCCTTACCAGAATGTCAAGTTCTTTGAGGACATTTATGTCTTTTGTTTATCCTCAGATTCTAGAATAGCACTTGATCCACAGTAGGGTCTTGACAAATGCCTTTGAATAAACAAATACATACATATACATCCATATGTATTTAATATCTTTAATAAAATAATTCATATAAATCTATAGAGCTAAAGATTTGAGTTTGTCTTAACACACAGACTGGATTAACTTCCCTCCTCCAAGTGCTAATGTGTGGCCCATAAGTAGATAAAAAATGTTCGTTCTTCTCCTAGGGATCACAAAGAGATGATCTTGGTGAGGTCTAAAATCTGGAGGAAAACATTCACTTGACATTTAACAGTTCATTGAAATAGCAAACCTGATGCAGAGAACCAGTGCAATTTCAGCAGCTGCAGGCTCCATTCCCAGTAAATGTCTTACTTGGTGCTGTGTCCTGATATAACTCTGCAACAGAACCTGGCAGGCTCAGAAGGAAAATATCAGTTATCTAGAGCCCACTGCTATTCACACTTCTATTAGGACACCTGAGAGTCAGCAGTGAGACCACAATTTATTTAGCCCCAACTATGTTCCAGGTGCTCTACAAGAGCTTTGTGTGGAAGAGCTCACCTAGCCTTAGGTACCATTTTGGAGGAGAGAAAGTTGATGATGACAAAGAGATGTTGTTACTTGTTCAAGTCTGGCTTTAGAGCCAGGATTTTAACTGAAACCCAAGGTTTCTACTCTACCCTATGTTTTCCTGCCCGGTCTGAGGAGTGTGATGTGCAGACAGGTATTGGTTTTCATCTCATGGGCCAAAACTAGGAAAAGATTCTCAGAATCCTTTACCTAACTTCACCATTTTCACTCAAAACTCCTTGTGCTGAACTAATCATCAGATGCCATTCAACCATAAAGGACTCAGGAAGTAAAATCTGACCATGGTCTAGGGGAAAGGGGAACAGAATATTTGACAAACAGCACTGACAATTACCTCAATGAGTAATGGAGTGACGTGTTCACAGCTCAGCATACCCTGGAGTGTGGGGATATCCTTCCTCCTGTCTGAGACCAAATTCCTCAGTGACCTTGTGGGATAGGAGCTGAGTTCGAAGTGAGTGAAAGCTACACACAGTTTTTGTGCTCAGGCATCTGTGGACTGAGTCTTATAACTGCTAAATATCTTTGAGTTATGGCAAATAAATTTAAATTTCACATTGGGAATTCAGGCTTGGGGAACACTTCCTGGGATGAATGATTATAGTTAGGCATAGCCAAGCTAACAAAAGACCATTCTCCACAGCAGAAGAGTGGTCCTTAATCCATTTATTGTTCTCAACATCTACATTCACTAGCAACACCACCGTCCAAAAATAGCCATAGCGCTTACGGTGGTTATGCCTTCTGATTAAAACCACACTGCTTAAGGTCAAAAAGCGCCCTGCTTCAGCTATAGCGGCAATAACTGGCTGCCTAAAATGAGTAACAGTGACTTAGCATGTGACTGAGGAATAGAAAGCACTGTAGAGATGAATTCATCATGGATCCAATTTCTAAAATAATAATTAAGCAAACAACCCCTGAAAACTTGCTTTGTTTATTAGCGGTAGGAACATACAGCTGAAGAGGATTTGAGAGATACATAGAGGACAGAGAGATCGAGTGACAGGGAGAGACATGAGAGAGGCACTATGGGTTGGCACCACAGCATAGTAATTAGTGAAAGTGTTAATTACACTGAGTTGCCAGGCACTGTTGTGTATTTGGTGATTGAGTCCTTGCCGCGATTCTGTGACATTGTGTACCGTTATCTCCGTATTAGAGACAAGAAAACTTGAGGATCAGAAAGTTAAGCAGTGTTCCTTAGGTGTCATGACTAATAAAAGGTAGACTGGAATCCAAGCTCCTTTACTTTACTTTAAAGTATGCCCTTTTAAGCACAACTATAGTATAACTCTGCCTTGGTGGACGAATTTGTTTATATTAATATAGCCAGAATTTAGGGACAGGACCCAGGCTGGTTATTTCAATTGAGAGAAGAACCAACAAGATTAAAACAGGGTCAGGAACCTGGTGTCACCTAGGACACATCTGACCACATCCCCAGATTCTCAGCCAGGGTGACACAACATCCCAATTTTGTAGTTTAAATAAACGTAATTACAGTGTCCCCTTGCATTCTCAGAAACTGATTTAGGCCTTAAATTATACAGCCATTCTAACTCGGGTCCAGGTTGGGTCTAGATTGGATGGTACTCTTAGTTTGGTGTAATCTCTTCTCTTCTGTTTCCACTTGTGACTTAGCAGCTTGCTCTGTGGAAGCAACTTTGGAAGCAGAAAATCATGACCAAGAGAAGCAGGACTAGGGGTCTATAACACTCCTTGGGAGCAAATCATCATCCAGGAGTCTGAGAAGTTGAAATAAGCACAAGCAGGCTGACCAGAAGAACCTGGGAGATAGCTCAGGGAGGAGGTTCATGCTCCAGAAATCTGGGAGACCACACTCACTGCTCTCATCCCAAGTGCCAGTTGTGGGGGGGGGGGCGGTCCTCATTCTCCCTGACATTTTGCGGATGAGCTCTGTTCCACGCTATTAGCCTGTGGCAACCAGGCAATGAGATGAGACTCTGCATCCCCCAGCCCATAAAGCCTGCCCCTGTTGCCCGGTGAAAATTACAGGCTATATTACAGGCCGCATGTTGGGGAAGTAGCCGGAGGTTGCCGATACAATCAAAGGTAGCTTTATTGAGAATTGTGAAATGAAACTGTGTTACCCATGTGCCTGAATTTGAACAAGAAACCCCCCCACACACACCAAAGCAAACCAAAACAATAACTGAAGCTATTTTTTTCCTCTTTGTAGAATTATTATAGAAAGCTGTAGCCTGGAACCTAGAATCTTTTTCTGCTTAAAAAGAAAGGAAGATTCCCTCAGGATAAAGTAACACTCTAAGGATCAAGGGAAGAAAGATGATTATTGCCACAGCAGGAACTCAGGGTGGCCACTTCAGGAGGGGTCTCTTGGAGAGCCAGGGAACCAGAGTGTCCCTTATGTGATGCTCAGGGGACCACCCGAGGCCAGGACTCAGTCCCTCAGGTGCTCCCTGCAGCGTCTCCACTTGAATCATTTGAAATACTGGGGTTAGATATGGGTTTGTTGGAAAACATTTATTTTCTGCCTTTTAAAGTTTGTTTTCACTGAGGTGAAACTAAACTACAATAAAAGAAATCAGAAGGGGTGGGTGCAGAGATAATTAAATGTGAGGGAATTTGAGGGAGTGATGAAATGTTCTGTATCTTAAAGGGGTTTGGGAGTTGCAGATGTATGCACTTGTCAAAACTATTCCAATAACACCCTGAAGATCTGTGCCTTTTACTTTATGTAAATTTAACCTTCCAAGAAAAAAAGACTGTAAACAAAGATGGAACTTCAGTTGATAACGTGCCTGCTGTAGTATTTAGGGGAAAGCATATTGCTGCCTATAATTTACATTAAAATGTTCCCAACACAAAGTTGGATTGATGAATGGAGAAAGGAATGGATAAGTCAATACATATGCAATCAAGTATAGTCAAATGTCAGTGGTGAAGTCTAGATGCGTATACTCCTGTTAATGGAAAATTCTGCAGTTTTCTCCATGTTTGAAAATGTGTTTAGGAAAATATTGAAGGGGAAAGGTTACTTTTATTAGGCAAGTATTTCCCAGATGTTGCTGATTAGAATCCCCTGAGGTATGTACTGAAAATATAAATTCTAAGACTTCTGCTTGGAAATTCAGATTCAGCAGGGCTGGGCTGGGGCGGGTCTTAGGCTCTCTGCATTGCTTAGCACCTCTCCCAGGTGAGTCCAAGGATGAGGAGCACAAGGAAGGTTAAGGAAACACTGGTTAATGAACCTTTGAGGGCTGGGGATTTAGCACAGTGGCACAGCACCTGCCTGGCAAGTGCAAGGTCATGAGTTTGATTCCCAGTACTGGAAAAAAACCAAAAAAAAAAAAAAAAAAAAAAAAAAAAAAAAAAAAAAAAAAAAAAAAATGAGCCTTTGGAAAAACTAATGGTGGATGGTAGGGAGAAGTGTGTACTGTGAGAGAGAGGACAGCACGTTCTTGCCAAATCTGACAGTCATGACACCTAGAGCCTGAGGTTTAACAAGCCCTTCAAGTAGCACTGGAGCTCAGTGGTGGAGCACTTGCCTAGCACGTGTGAGGCCTGGGGTTCCATCTCCAGAGCTGTAACCAAAATGAGACAAAACACGCAACTATGTGAGTATGTCACTCAAGTGACTATGAAGTGTGATAACTTCCAAGAAACACAAATGTTGGAATTTGTGCCCAAAGAAAGAGGAATGTCTTTGCCAAAGTCTGGATGGTTTGTTCCAAATATTCTCTCAAATGTGTGACTAAACTGTAAATTCTGAGGATAAAATGCATCCACTAGTCAACAGTCCTCATCCAGGACTGAGGCTTGGCTAGAAGGATGTCTCTTCTTTCCTCTGGGTCCTGCAACTTCCCAGAGAAATCACTTGGTCTGCAGGGAGAAGAGAATTTAATTGATAGGACCTGCCCCAGAACCCTGAATAATAATACTGCTTAGCAACATCCCCCCACCCCAGTCAGGGTTCTGTGTGATCACGGTGGGGAAGGGGGAGAGATAAAAGGATGAAAGAGACTGGGTACCTGCTCCTCGGGAGCTCTGCTCTGTAGGGACACCAGACGTAACTAGGTAGTGACCAGGGCAGTACCTGGTGCAGATAAGCAGCGAGGCAGTGGGAAGCTCAGCCACTGGGGTCTTCTGAAAGACCAGAGGCCCCAGCATGGTTCAGAGAACATATATTTACAATAGGGCAAAAAGCAGCAATAAAGCCAGCTGCAAACGGGGTAGTGCTGCTTCATATCACTCTCCAAGCCCAAGCATACATAAAAGAGTAATAAATGTTAGTAGTAATGAGTAAGGTATGAAAAAATATGCAAGGAAAAAACTCAGAACAACTTCAACAAAAAGTGCTTCTTGGGATGGAAGGAAGAAAATGAACAAAATATAGGAGGAGGCCTTTATCGCCTTCTGGACGGCTTTGTTTTCTAAAAGATGGAGAGAATGTTTAAAGAGTCTGAGAGACTTTGTGTTCTGGGACTTTTTAAAAACATCTCCATTGACACACTTGATGGCCCGTGGTCAAGGCCCTGAGTTTGGAGAAATCTGCCAATGAGTAGGAACCAGCAGCACAGATCAGCAATCCCCAGGGATCCACTCATGGCATCCTCAGTGGCCCTAGGTTCCCAGCTCCCTCACAGCCCCTGCCCCCTTCAGTCTGACTCCAGCTTGCCTGTGTGACCACAAAGGGCGGCAGGGGCACTGTCATAGACATACACTTCATCTGCTCTAAATAATAAAACATAAAACATTTCCAGGTAGCTTTTCCTCTCAGGGTTGGGTTCTCTTGCCAGAGGCTGGGTTCTACAGACTCAGAGGAAAATCAGGTGCAAGTAACTCTTGAACATTGCTTAAGTCACCAATTAAGTCTAGAGTTCAAAGTCACGTGGTGATAAGCCCAAGCCAGAGACTGGTACCTCCCAACCCAGGCATAAGACAATTAGCCATCTACAGATGGAATCCCCCTCATTAGTGGCAAGAGGCCCTGGGAAAGCATGCTATTGAGGAGCACCACACGCATACCCCTGATCTCATTCACTCCTTTAGGAGTAAATTTCATTCATGGATTCCATTCATGGAATTACTGAAATTATTTAAGTTGCTTTTTCTTTTTTTGATAATTCTTTTCTATGGAAAGCATCCTTGCCACACGCTACAATTCCACTGACCTAGGTGCCAATGATCAGGAAGCTGCTGGAAATCTGGCAAGTACCCCTCCTCCAACACCACCGTGATTTAAAATATTCATGTGCCACTGCATCAAGCATTTAAGGCAGGGGCAGGGTGCACATCTAATGCTAGGGTAGCAGAAAACTGCCGGACACCCAAGGGTCCTGTGAGAGGGAATGAGGAGTTTCTGCTGAGTTCAGGGGGGCAGCGTTGGGAGAAGAGATGTAGAGTCCATGCCAAGATAGTCTGCTTGGTCCAGGGATCTGGTCAGCTCAAAGGCATCTTCATGCTGCCCTGGGTTCTTACTTCTTTTCTTTCCCAGACCAACAATTTGAAACTGGTGGCCCAACACATGCTTTTGTTACTTGAAGTTTGCTTATTTTCACGTCATAATTCACATTCTAACTTTGTCTTGAAATAGCAGGGATTCTAAAATCTCTGCACCCCTCTCAGAAAGAGGCTGGAGCTGAGGAATATCCGCCTCTTTGGAAGGAGCGCTCTCTGATTCAAACCGACATACAAACTCACTTTCATTCTCAGCCTGTCCTTAATGGCCAAATACGGGGGACCTGACTGTCACCCTTGGTGACCAGAAAGTTGGTGGGTGTGAGGGCCCAGAAGCAGTTCATGGACACAGAGGGAGCTGTTTTTCTGAGGTGTAAGCCAGCTTGATAGCCCTGACCATAACACCATACTGAGCATCAGGTTTCTGGGATGTGGAATTTTGTTCTAATGAAACTTCAGCAGAAATCCCAGTCCCAGCCAGCCAAGAGCTGACACCCTCTGTTTGGCAGAGGAAACTGACAGGGTAGAGATGCCCATATCCCAACCAGAGGGGTGGGAAGGCAGCCCCCTGCGCATACCTCTTGCTTTCCCTGCAAGTCCTAGATCTTCCCAAGAGGGGGTTTCATGGGGAGAGCAGGTTTAAGACCTAAGACGAATGGAGGTGAGGATTACTGAAAGGTGACTATTGAACAGGAGCATTTGTGAATAATTTAGCAACAGCCTAGTTCTCCTTCCTTCCACCTCTACCTATAATTTTAACTTTCACGGTACATTTGTAAGTGAGAATTGTTCCGCAAACAGCACAGCTCAGTTCATCTTTGTAGAGAGAGATAATTAAGGGGTCAGGTTTTGAAAAAACAGTTGTTTAACTAGTTTTCAACAAGCATAAGAATGGCACACTCCCTTCTCTAGAGCACTCAGCACTTCCCAAGCACTTTAGCATCTACTGTATTAATTTCTGAGATCCCCAGTGAGGATAGGGTCTTGTATTAGAGCTGTGGGAACCAAGGTCAGGTAAGTTGAGTGACAGCCTCTCTGTCACTATAACAAAATACCTGAGACAATTAACTTATAAAGAAAAAAAGGGTTGTTTGGCTCATGGTTTTGGAGATGCCAGTCCAGAATCAAGTGACCTCACTGCTTTGAGCCACTGATGACACAACACATCATGGCAGAAGTGCATGGTTGAGAAAAACACTCACCTTACAGACCAAGAAACAGAGTAAGGAAAGGCCAGGGACCCACAACTCCCCTCAAAGCCAGATGCCCCCCATGACCTAAGGACCGCACACTAGGCCTCACCTCCTGAAGGTTCCACTAATTCCCAAAAGTGTCAGACAGGGGATGAAGCCTCCACCACCTGCAGTTTTGAAGGACATTTACCCAAACCATAGCAGAAGCCAAGGGCACATAGCTAGTAAACATCCTGGCTGAGGCATGGGTCTAAGAGACTCTTTGCAGGTACCTTTTTTGCTTGGTGGTTTCATTGCAAAGAGTTTTATGAGGCCTGGCTGCCGTGGGCCCTGGAGAAGCCTCACTCACTCAGTACTGGCACTGCCTAGGTTTTCCTGTGGTTGCAGACAGCCCCAGACAGAAAGGAGTTCCAGAGGCAGGCAGTAACCCTCCAGCCCACAGGAGCCTAGAGAGAGCCTGAGTGAGCTGTCACCGCCTTCTTCCCTTGCAGGCTGACAGAGGCTCCTAGCCCCTCCTTTCTGTGACATTTCTTAGCCTCAGAACTCAAGCAGACAAGCTCCGCTGGGCCAAGACAGTTTGGGCAATCAAAGTCTGCAGCTGTGATGGAGGCCTGGCATTTGAGTCTATTGATCAATGACAGAAGTAAAACACAGGGCGAAAAATGCACTGGGAGAGCTTGTTGTCAGAGCCAAATAGAGGCTTCTCCTAGCTGTTTTGAAGGCTGCTAAAAAACAGTGAGAGGGAAGGAGGAGGAAAAACAACCACCCAACAGCAAGGAAGTGGCACCTCAAGACTTTTACTGAGGTTTGAAGTAGGGGCTGCTAAAGGGACAGGGACTGAGGTGCTCAGAGTTTACTGGGGAGTGGGGGTGGGTCAGGTGGGTGAAATGCTCAGTTTTCAGATGGAGGTGAATGCAGCCTCTCCCCAAATGCAAATATTGCGGCTGCAGGAGCTGAAGTTGACACCTCTACTATAAGTGCGAGACAAGTCATGTGCCTTTTGGCTCTCTGTTTACATGACCTAGCTGTGGGTATCCTCTATCTCCGTAAATACTAGTCCCAAAGAAAAGCTAAAGCTCAGTCCATTTTGCCAGAGGCAGGAAAGGTATGTATATCTAAGAAAGGACGAAAGACGAGCCAGAGAAAATGAGAGACCCTGCACGCAGGGGAGAGGGCAATGAGTAAAGAGGCAAGGTCTGTAGGTAATTGCCTGGCCTGGGTTGAGTTAGTCACAATCCTTGGCCCTCAGTCTCCTCATTCCTAACAAGTAGATGAAGAAGGTTATGCTCTTGAAGACCTCCGATCCCATAAAATGACTCCAATCACACATCAGCCTATAGAGTTTGGCTGGAGTGGAGCAGAGGGCAGAGTTTACCCACCCAGTGCAAGAAGGTGCTGTCTGGGCAGTGGTAGACCCAGACAGCTGGGAGTCTTCCATCTTAGTAAGCATCAAGGAACCCAGGATATCCAGAGATTCTGACCCAGGTTGGAGCCCAGAAACCTGCATTCTTACAGTTTGGTTTTTCTGAGAAGTTCTGATGCAGAAGACCTGTGGTTTACATACTTTGAGCAACAGTGACCTCACTGTGCTTTAAGGCGGGGAGCTAGTATCCCTCTGTCACTTTCCAACTCTGTCTTTTAAACAGCTGCTTAATCTGTCAGGGCCTTGGATAATGAGTGAGACAATACCTGCCTTACAGGGTTATTGGGGGAATTAAATGACAAATGCATTTTGCATATAAGCTTGGCACGTCTTAAGTGCTCAATAAATGATAGCTGATGCTGCTATCATTATTATAATAATATGATTATTGAAAGGGCTTAGATATGATGCTATTATTGGAGAGAGCAGTCAGATGGCAGGATTGATATAAAGAGTTACTCCCAAGGACAATATTTTCACAACAGTCCACATCTATTTGTTATCAAAGCTACTGCCTAACCATAGTGCTAAAGTACAGGACCTGAGCATAGTAAATACTCCTGAAATGCTGGCTTGTGGAATGCAGGAATGGCATCTCCATCATCTTCTCACATTGCCCAGGATGGGGCACAAAATGATATTGGTTACTTAATTCATTCTCAAAATAGGAGGATGTTTAGCTGAGAAATGCTTATTTTAAGCACTTTACATGTGTTGCCTTATCCCTCATACACAACACATGAATGGAGCACATCTCTCTGATCAGAAGCTGTGTAAGTACAGGGAATTTGTGTTCCTAAAGTACCGTATTTACAACCTGCAGCAAACAGTCTATGATGTGAGCTCTTATGATGTGAGTTGCTTAGCATCCTTTGGAAAAAAGTCAGAAATGCCTTTGAGATTATATCTTTGGACATTGTATGTGTGTGTAGCTGGGACAATCAGGTGGGTTGGGCATGCCAGTTTCAAGCAATCTGAGGAAGGTGCCCGGGATCTTTCCTGCAAAGCCAAATGGGCTTCTATTTATGATTAACTGCTTCTCTGGCCTTTGATTCCAAGTATATTATAAATTTAGCCTCTTAAAGAGCTACAAGTCAAACATCCAAGGAAATTTTATTTGTTAGTGAACCCAAGCAAATATTTGAGTAAAACAAACCAGAGAAGGCAAACACACTTGGAATTTTGAATTTTGTAAGACTCTTTCTTTTAAAAACCCAACCAATGACTGGAAATGAACATAGCTAGGAGAAAATAACAAGTGACTGTTCTTGCTTCAGTAACATGGAGAATTAAACCAAATATCTGAATAATTCCTATCTGTGATCATAGGAGTGGTTGGCATATGAAAGAGCTAAAGAAACATAGCATTAGGGAAAAGGAGAACACAGCTCTGAGACTCAACACTGCATAATCATCTCTTTTATCTGGTGTTTGTGTGCTGGACTCTTAGAGGCTGACTTACTCTTTAATTAGACTAAAAACACAGCAGTTCTTACCACTGAAAAACAGGACTCAGATCAGATCTTCCAGACTGGTTTAACTCAAGCTTACATATCCACTCAAAATATGCATTTCATGATAAACTGCTGTTCTTTAGATCTAATCAGCACCCACTTTATGATCCACTTGCTCACTCCTGATTCCTAGGAATAGGTTTGCCATGCTTCCTGATCAGCAGAGGTTTTCCATCTACAGTCCATTTGTTTGAAGAAAGTGATGGCACAATCCACCAGCCTCATCCTCTTTGCTAAGAACTGCTTTCCTCTAAACAGATTAACCTCTAGCTCTCCCTAATACACGACCCAGGCCCTTAGGCACAGTTGATTGAGTTCAGTAGATTCCTGACTTAAAAGTGACAAGCCCCCTCTCCTGAAGAACTCAGATCATGAGATGTAAAGAGTAAGGGTGGTAAGCTGGCTCTAGTCACCGGCAACATTCTAGAAGGTGTGTTTTGGTCAGAGTTCTTTTGTTGCCAGAAAAGGGACTAACTTTGGCTATTTATTGGAATTGGGTATTTATTAAATATGGGTGCCTTGGGGAAATTGTTGGGAAAGCTTAAAAAATTAAGAAAGTGCAGACTTGAGAAATGGCAATTTTAGGACTAGTCTTATGGAAACAACAAGGTGGGCACTATAGGCCAGCTGTTAAACTCTTTGAATTTGTCATCAAGGCTTGAGTTCTAGAAAACACATATCTAATTGGCCCGTTTAAGTTGATGTGGTTTTTCTTAACAATAGCAGTACAGGACCCCAATTTATAATTCTATCAGGTTGTCCTCAAAAGGGAAATACTTTTTTCAAAAAGAAACTGGAGTGATATTACAAAGGGAATGAGTGTTGGACAGCCAAAACAATAATAGTCAGGATCCCCCAATACATCCTGTGCCAGCCTTTTCTAGGGACATAATTATTGTCTGTATAAGATTCACTAGAGGCCCCACAATCCCTTTTAGCAATTGTCCTTTTCTATCTAAGCTGGCTTGAGTTGGTTTATGTTGCTTTCAAGCAAAAGATGTTTAACCAAAGCACCATTCATCTATTTCCACGACAAGTGGACTTTAACTTCAGTCTTCATTTGAAACAGACCTATGGGATAGGGCATAAGAAATTAGTGACCTGTAAGATCAGAATCACTGTGTACCAAATGAACTATGTGTGTGTTGGCTTCAGATCAGTGTCCCCAATCTGTTCATTTCCATTCACTGAGACTCTCAATGCTCAGCCATGCCCTCTTCTCCAGCTCCCAAGTAGATAATAGAGCGGTTTTTAAATACAGGGAGTCTGAGGTTAGGAATGCGTTCACAGAATGCCAAACAATCCAATGAGCCATGGTAACAGTGCTGACATGTGCTCTGTTACCTTGAATCCTATAGGAGAGAAATATGCTTATCGAAGCCCTTGGCTCTCAGGCTACTCAAAGACAAACACTTTAGGACAAGGATATTCAACAGTGCTTTTTTTCTTGCATAAAAAGCTCTCTCTGTCTCTCTCTGTCACACTGTCTCTGTCTCTCTCTCTCATACACATACACACATACACATACATCTATCCTTAATTTTTTTTTACAAGTACACGTTTGCAATACATAATTATTACATTCATTGTGGGAAGTAAGTACATGTACATAACACATCCCCCTCCACCTCTTCCATCCTCCCTCCATCCCTTGGTTTCCTTCCCATTTGCAAAAGATCTATCTCCCTCTTTCCCACCTGTCTTGGGCAGCTCTCCAGAGCACAAAAATCAGTGAGTTTGTATTGCCTTCAGAGTCCCTTCCCATAGAAATGCTCCTGCTTGAAGGGATAATATTATTATGACAATAACTACAACAGTAATACTGATAGCCCAAGGCTTTAAGTAGTTGCTACATTTCCAGCACTGTACTAAATACTTATGACTCATATTTTCCTTCAATGGAATAGCCATTTGTGTTATTGAGAAGGACTCCAGTATTGCAAAGTTTTTCAAATTCACACCTCTGAAGACCCTTAAAGCCCTTTTCTTTACACACTTAGACATTTTTATACACTTTGTGGCTTTTCAGCTTAATTCCCTACTTACTGGCCCTGTGTGTGGATATTAGGAAGCTGGGGTGAAAGGTGGCATACAGAAAAGAAATAGGACACGTGTCTAACCTTGAGGAGCTCCCAGCTGAATGGAGAAGAAATAAAGAAAAAGAACAGAAAAGCAAATATCTAAATCACAATGTACTGTGGGTTTCCATGGATGCATTTTCCAGTCCTGTGGCAGTGGAGAGTAGGATACAAATGAGCGAATGACTCCTTCTAGCATGGGCAAGGGCAGGAGGAAAAACAAACACAGTCCATCCCTTGGGGGTTGAAAAGAACCTACAAGGTAAGTGAGGCGGTTCTTTACTCTCCCGCTATATCTTAAAGATTCAAGATATTTAATTCAACTTTATTTGTTTTTTTAAAGGATGATTTTAATTTGGTTTTCTTCTGTTATGTGCATGCATAGACACAGTGCCATTTGGGAAATATATTTTGCAAAGCACCTAAATGCATGAAAGTATTTCAGGGAACTCCTCACTCGTGAACGCTAATCTCAAGTCCTATGATATGACACTGTGCCTAGTAGGTCCTTCATAAATGTTTATTGAAGTTTCAAAGAACATCAAGTCTCCAAGTCAGACTCATTTTTCTCTTGGTTGTTTTAAAAATAAAATTTAACAATCGTGTTTTGCCTTCAAAGGTGTAGACTGTCATGTTTAAGATAAAGTGTAAATCATTCTAAGTTTGGACTGTGTGAAGGACTCTGAGATCCCTTCCTTTTTGTGAAGAGGGAGAAGAAGAGGATATATATAGACTATTGCATTTAATGATGGAATTTTCTTAAGTGAGGTTAAACTGAAAATATTATAGTCTCATTGCTCCTCTCTCATAGTATAGGCTTTCACAGGGAAGATCCTACATTTATTAGACATCCAACATCTTGACCTCAACTTCAACCACTCTTTGGCTACTGTCTGTGCAGCCACACAGGTCTGCCTGATGCCCCTCACACAGGACTAGCATTACACATCTGGACTGCTACCATGAACATGTCATGTATCTGAAAAGCAGGAGCCTGGGATGACACAGAATCCCCTGCTACCCATTACTGGCTGAGTGATGAACAGTTACACCCCTGGATTGAGGTTCAGTCTCCTTATCAGAAGAGTAGATGGAATAGTCTTGATCATATACTTAACAGAGCTGCTGGGAGGATTAACTGAAATCCTAGCATGAGGGTGTGTGGAAGGTCATTTCTAAGGGTTCTGTATTTTAATAGATTATTGCTCTGATATTGTTTTCTGTGAATGAATTAATAAAGTTAGGAAGCACCTTAGGAGTGAAGAGAGAGAACTGGGAAATTACAGCAGCAGAGCATGAGAAGAGTGATATGAGAGGAGTTGGGAAGAGAGGCTTTGTCTACACCCAGAACTCTTAACCTGCATGCAGGAGCTCACAGTCAAACTCCAGAGTCTTAAAATTGTACAAGGAATACAAAAGTTGGAAATATGCATTTTCCCTGATGCCTCAATTTTTCAACAGATTCACAAAGAGGCTCATAACCCAGAATCCTGAAGAATCACTGGTCTATGGTCACCTTCTCAGGAAGCACAACTTGGTGAGTTGGATCAGAAAACCCAAAGCGTTGGGCTGGAATGGGAAAGAAGAAGGCCAGAGGCTGACCAGAGCAAGCTGGCTCTATCTTTATTTGTTTTACAATACAACCAACACTTTCAGCAACAACTGATATTATACTTTATTCATGCGTCAGTTAGTTTCTGCTCCATAAAAAAGAACCACAGGTGAGAATTTATTTAGCATATGATCCTGTGGGTCAGACATTTTCACCCATAGACTAAGCTGAGTGATTCTTCTGCTCTTAGCTGAGCTCACTCATGAATCTGCAATGAGCTGCCACATTGTTTGGGCACTGAGTGATCTAGGATGGCCTCAACTGTGGCAGCTAACTACTTGTTCATGTGGCAACTATGCAGGCATTCAAGACACAGAGTGGAAATCTCTTGGGGCCTAGGCTCAGAACTGTAAGCCATCACTTCTGCTGCACTGTCACAAGTCTATTCCATATCTAAGAGGAAAAGTTTTGCAATCAACCACAACTCCTACCTAACTTGTTAGCCAATTTTGGTGACATCTGTAACAGGAATTCTGGTCTTCTCCTTGATCTTATACCAGTACCTTTAGCAAAAAGAGAAAGTCTCAGGTAGAGCTTGTGTATGGCATCAGGGGCCAGAAAGAGGAATGATTTGCCCAGTGTCACAGAGCAAATCAACAGCAAAATCAGGACTAAGCATCCCATTGTCACTTCCTTTTTTTCTATCAGCTATGTCACACTATATCTCATTCCGTTACAAATTATCCTAATTTGGGGGTCTTTAAAGCAAGAACCTAAACCAGTGTTTCTCAAAGTATTTGTGATGAAGGACCAGTTTCTTATGTTGTTTTCCTGGTTTTATTCCTGCTCCATCATGGGCCACTTGTAGGCATCTCATGCCAGATATGACTGACTCATCATGTGAATTTGACAATACCCAAATTGCTCCATTACCTATTGGGCAAAGCAAATCCCCTAATCACACCTTTGGATGTCACTGCAATATCAAGTTGCTATAAAAGTTTCTAAATGCTTACTCTTACTTTCTGTAATTACCTCACTGCAGAGAGGTAACACACACTTGGCAGAGTGATATCACACCTTGAGTAGCATTGCTCTACATCCATTGTCTCATTTTATCTTCATCCTGTCCACAAGAGGTGGGAAAACTGGGGCTCAGTGGCCTATCCACATCAGATAAGGCATTTGAGACCTGAAAAAAGAAAGGATTTATTAAAAATCAGAAAGAGAGAGCTAGGAGTAGGATCCAGAGTTCTGGACATCTTATCCAACACTCTTCTCATCCTGCAAGGAATAACTCTGTCTTCCTTGATTGCAATTTTAAAAAAGAAAACAGTTATAAAACACAAAATAGGCAAACTTACTTAAAGAAATCAGCTTTCTCTTCACATCCCAAAACCAAAACTCAACCCAAGTTCCTGAGGTGGATGAAAGTTTACATTTTATGTTAGAGATTTATGTATTATTTACATAATCAGAGTTCTTCCCTCCATACTCAGAGAAACTAATTCAAAATGTAGTTACATGATATTTCACATTTAAGCATTTAATGGTTTCTTCATCACTCCCCTAGGAGCATGCAGGTCCTAGGGAGTGATGGATGAGGTTTCTTCCGGCCCCTCATGAAGCAAAGTTGCCAATGTAGCACAACCACAGTCCTGCTGCTCAGTGCAACCCATGGGCACATTCTCCTTGGCTGGCACTGGCAAAGTCACGCACAGAGTGGTGAGGGTAGCAGGCCCCAGGCCCAGGGCTTGAAGGGGTCTCCTCCCCTGCATTGGTCAGTGCTTGCAAGAGCTTGCAGGACTGGGGCAAGGCCCTCAAAAGACTGCACAGGCTCTGTATATTTAAAACAGGACATAGAAATTTGCAGGATTGGCCTACAATGGCCGCCAAAGAGTCAATGTAGGCGAGTGCAAAAAAATCTTCCTGCTTTCTAGATAACCAAAGGATCGTGCTGAAGGCCTGGAGCTCACAGCAATGTCCTATAGAAGTCCACATCAGGAGGCAGAAGGATCATGACAGAAGACCTAGGAGTCTGCTCCAGGAGGTCGAAGGGTCAGCACTAGAAGTTAAAGAGTCTGCATGACGAGCCAGAGGGCGGGTGCTGGAGGGTGAAGAATCTGTACCAAAAACTAGGAGAGGATGCCCAAGGAGAAAGTGAAGACCGGAGCTCCTGCAAAGAAAATAGCCAAGCTCCTCCAAGAAAAATCAGCCACAATGAAGCTCTTCTGAGGAAAATCAGCTGAAATCTTCTCCCTTTTTATATTTTCCAGCAACAGTCCTCCTTAAAGTGGGTCTTCCATGCCCAGAGCCATGCTGATTCAATTCACCTGGGCGTCCTCACTCAAGGTGACAATTAATCACTTAATCGCCACCACCCCGGCTTCTGCTATCCTGGCATATCCAATAGAGTACACGGATTATCCACCAGCACTTCCATGCAGCATGGGGAAAGAGCTTCCACCTGTTCCGTGTTTTAATCCAGAAGATGATTCTGTGGCTCAGATTTTACCCATCTGTGGTGCTTGGTCCTTGATAATACACAACTCTGCTCTTACAAGAGGCATAACCTCCCTGGGCTCCTGTTCAGGCAGAGGCTCAGTGGTGCTTAGGGCTGAGAGAGGTCCTTTCACTTTGATTTCTCAGATTCCACTCTGCTACCACACAAATAAGACTGAAGGGCCAAGGTAAATCAGGCCCTGAGATATCACGCTTCAATTGAGCAAGCTTTGGGATCACAGTGAAACATGAAGGTTTTGAAGAAATAAACAAAACTACTCAGGTCCAGGAATTCAACAAAGGGGATGGGTCCCTTGGAGTTCTAGAGTTCCAGGGTTCATGGGGAAAAGAGATCTATAGACATTATTTCATCCTGGGTTGGCTACCTGTGGTTCATATCTTAATTGTTTTATAAATTAGCTACTAGATGAAATTTCTTTCAAGTAAAGATTCAATGGCAAAAAATACAAGAGAAAACCACAGAGTGATTAAGAAACTTCCCATTTCTAGATAGAAAACCTGAGCTGTAGATGAGGAAAGGGAGGTCTAAATAGAGTGCTACGCTCAAGGCCACCCAGCTAAGAAGAGGACTAGGTAATTTCTCTCTCTATGGCTCAGAGATTTTTCCAACAACTCTTCTAAAACTCAACTTCCTCTCTATTTCCAGTCTCACCTGGACTTGTGTAGGAGGTTGATCTGCCCAAAGTGGCAGAAGCCTCCTTACATTGCTTCCCTGAGCTCTTACACATACTCTCTGACTGCAAGGTTCCTCTTGCAGGTTTTGACACAACTGAATCCCTCTTGGAACTGAGGTTTTCTTGATCTAATTTCATCTCAAAGAGGTTTCCTCTGCCTTCCCTCAATAAAGTAGTGTCTCTCCAAGCCTTAATAACATGTGCCAGGGATCTCTTCCCACTTATTTTCTTCATATCCCTTATTAGTAATTGAACTTGTCTTATTTATTTACTTGTTAAATTAATTAACATCTGTCTCTCCCAGAGGAGTATAAAGTCATGAGATCAGGGATCATGTCTATCTCTTCTACCATTTCATTCCCAGCACCTAACACCCAGTCTGTCACATAGCTGGCACTTAATAAATCTTTGAATGAATGAACATTTATTTCATTTTGTATATTAGACACAAGGTCTTCAGAGTAGCAGTGTATTCCAGTGTTCAGCAGTGTTTGTCACCACAAATTGCCCCTGATGACACCCATCACATACATTTGTGAAGGAACCTGCACCAATCCCTCATCTACAGGATGCTCAGAGAGGAACTGCTCTGACAAAATCTCTGCTAAACATGAGGGCCATAGAAAAAGCATCCAGACCCACTTGGCCTTGGTTTCCTGGGTAACCAAGGTTGCACGCTTAGATACACACAACGAATCAAGACTCTCCCAGGGGGCACAGGCACTGAAGACAGGAACCAGCTGCCTATTTTTACTCTCTCAAGTAGCCATGGCCTGAGCCAATGATAATAAGTTCAATGGCTTGATCTCAGGGTCAGATCCAAGTTCCAACGGACAAGGTTCTCATTCTGACACTAAGTGTTTACATCCAAATTCAGACAACACTTGGGCTCCAGTCTGCAGAAGATGTAATTGTACATTAATTCACATTTCACTGTATAAATGCTACTGAGACAAAAATTGAATGGCTCATTCTTCTACATATAGAAGCAAGTTATAACTAGTAGTCTTGTATAAACACATTCATGTCAATTCATTAAGATGATATAACAACTGTAAACATTTATACATCCAACATTGGAACACCCAAACATATAAAGCAAATACAACACTAAAAGGAGAAATAAACAACAATAGTAAGGGATGCTAATACCTCACTCCAATAATGACAGGCCACCCAGACAGAAAATCAACAAGGAAATAGATTTGGACAATAGTATAGACCAGGACCTATCAGACATGCAGTGTGTTTTATCTAACAGCAGCAGAATACATTCTTTTTATTGACACCCAGAACATTCTCCAGGACAGGTCACATTAGACCACAAAATGAGACTTGATTAAAAATTGATATTATATCAAGATTGATATTCTATCAATATCATTCCTAATAGTAGTGTCTTTGAAGCAAGAAGTCAATGACAGAAGAAAAGTTGGAAATTCACAAACACACATAAATTGAACAAAACACTCTTAAAAACCAATGGGCAAGGAAGAAATCAAAAGGGAAATTTCAAGAATGACTTGAAACCAATAAACATGTGAACAGGACATTCCAAAACTCATGGAGTGTGGTAAAGGTAGTTCAAAGAATAAAGTTTATAGCTATAAATTCCTACTTTAAGGAAAGTAAAAGATCTCAAATAAACAACCTAAATTTACACATTAGAGAATTAGAAAAAGAAGAGAAAACTAATCCCAAAAGTAGCAGAAAGAAGGCATTCATAAAGGCTAGAGAAAGAATATATGAAATCAAGATTAGAAAAATAATTGAAAAAATTAACAGACCTAATATTGTGTTTTCTTAAAAAAGATAAAACTGATAAACCTTTAGCTAGACTAACCAAGAAAAGATTCATCTAAACAAAATTATAAATGCAATACAAAGTAGTATAAAAAACTACTATGAAAAATTATAGAATAGTTAGATAATCTAGTAGAATTAAATTCACAGATACTTACAACCTATGAAGACAGAATCATGAAGAAATAGAAAATTTGAACAGGTCAAAAATAAAAACATTGAATCAATAATCAAAAACAGCCCAACAAGAGAAAAGCTAAGGCCCAATGTCTTTGCTGGTAAACTCTACCAGCACTTAAAGAAGAATTAATATATATCCTTCCCAGACTCTTCCAAAAAAATTGAAGAGAAGGAAACACTTCCAAACTCATTTTATAAGGCCAGTGTTATCCTGTTACTAACACTATCTAAGGACACTATATGAAAAGAAAACAGATGCAAAAATTCTCAACAAAATACTAACAAACCAAATTCAATTGCCTATTAGAAGAATTATTCACTATGATTGAGAGGCATTTATCCCTGGGGTGCCAGGGTGGTTCAACACATGTACATCAATAAATATAGCATTCCACATTAACAGATTGAAAGATAAAAACCATTATTATCATCCCTATAGATACAGAAAAACTACTTGACAAAAACTGGCAATACTTATAACAAAAACTCACAAAAAAATAGGGTATGGAAGAAATGTACCTCAGTATAAGGAAGGTCACATTTCACAAGCACACAATGAAATTATCAATGGTGAAAAGATGAAAGCTTTTCCTCTAAGATCAGGAATGCTCTCACACTTCTATTTAAATGTAATACTGGAAGTAAAGATGCTAGTAAAAGTAATTAAGAAAGAAAGAGAGAGACAGAGAGAGAGAAAGAAAGAGCAAGAAAGGAAGGAAGGAAGGAAGGAAGGAAGAAAGAAAGAAAGAAAGAAAGAAAGAAAGAAAGAAAGAAAGAAAGAAAGAAAGAAAGAAAGGTAGGAAGGAAGGAAGGAAGAAAGAAAGAAAGAAACAAAGAAAGAAAGAAAGAAAGAAAGAAAGAAAGAAAGAAAGAAAGAAAGAAAGAAAGAAAAGTCATCCAGATTGGAAAAGAAGGAGTTAAATTGCTTCTGCTTGCTCATATACAAAAACCCTTTAAAAACTTCAAAAACCCTATTGAAACTAATAAAAAATTCAGTAAATTTGTAGGATGCAAAATCAATATGCAAAAATCAACTTCATTTTTATACACTGACAAAATTACTAAAAAAGAAATAAAGCCCCAAGTTTAACATCGAAAACAATGAAATGAAGTGAAAGACCTATGCTGAAAACTATAAAACACTGATTAATTAAATGAAGAAAGACAAAATAAATAAACAATGCATGATGTCCATGGATCAGATGAAATTAATGGTGTTAAAGTCTGCACCACACAAAATGGTATGTAGGTTTAGTGGAATCTCTGCTGAAATTCCAATGATATTCTTCACAAAAATCCTAAAATTCACATGGAGCCACAAAAGACCCCAAATAGCCAAAGCCATTAAGAAAGATGATCAGAGTTTGAGACATCCAACTCAATTTCAAAATATGATATAAAGCCATAGCAATAAAAAATAGTATGGTAATGGCATAAAAAGACACAGACAAATGGAACAGAATTGAGACTTCAGAAATAAATCACAATGAATATTCACAATGAATATTTTTGACAAGGGCACCAAAAATATACATAGGGAAAAGATGGTCTGTTTAATAAATGATGTTGGGAAAATTGGATTCCACATGCAAAGGAATAAAATTGTATATCTATTCTATGCCTGTGACAAAAATTAACTAAAATGAGCTAAACAGTGACAAAACTAAATCCTTAGGAAAAAAGGCATAAGAAAAAAGCTTTGACAATGTCTTTTGGTGTATGAAACCAAAAGCACAGTAATAAAAGCAAAAATTTTTTGTTACACAGGAACAAAAAATAAATCAATTGAACTACATCAAACTAAAAAGTTTTTGTATAAAAAAGGAAACAACACAATGAAAAGTCAACCTACAGAAAGAGAGAAAACATTTGCAAACCACATACCTGATAAGGTGTGAATATCTGAAGTAGAGAAGGAACTCGTACATGTCAATAATAAGACATTCCAATTAAAAAAGGGTAAAGAATCTAAAAAGACCTTTTCCCCAAAAAGACATGAAAATGGCCAACAGATACATGAAAATATTGCTAACACAACTAATAATCAGGATAATATAGATCAAAATCACAGTAAGATATTGCTTCACTTCAGTATAAATAATTTATCAAAATAACAAAAGATAGCAAGTATGGCCAATTACGTGGAGACAAGGTAACATTTGTGTTCTAATGGTGGGAATGTAAGTTGGTAAAACTTGAATTTTCCTTTTAAAAATGAAGAATAGAACTCCTATATGAACCTGTAATCCCACCTCTGAGCACACAGCCAAAGGAAAGGATATCAGTTTCTTCAAGGAACTATCTGCAGTCTTGTATGGCAGCATTATTCTCCACAGCCAAGACATGGAAAGAACCCAAGTACCTGTTGATAGGGGAACTGTGGTGTGTCACACACATACACACACACACAGGAATATTAGCCATAAAAAGGAAGGGATCTGTCATTTGTGGATGATTCTGGAGGACAATATGCTAAATAAATTAGTCCAGGCACACAGAAAGACATAAACTGCATGTTCTCATTTATATGTGGAATCTACACAGTGATAGCATAGAAGTAGGGATTAGAATGGTGGTAACCAGAGACTGGGGGAAGAAAGGATGAGGAGGTATTGGTCAAACAGTGCAAATCTTGAATGATGAACAAGTTCTAGACATCTAATGTACTGCATGGTGAGTGTACAAAAATGTTATACTTGGTATATTTGAAATTTGTTAAGAGAATAGATCTTAAATGCTATCATAAAAAGACAACTATGTGAGGTGATGGTTTTGTGATAATTATTTCACAATACATGCATATATCAAAAACCCACATGTACATGGTAATTATATTCAACTTTTATTTGTCAATTTATGTTATACAGATTTAAAATAAATGGCTTTTAAGAATAACATTTTTTTATTTTTTAAAGAGAATAGCAAAGAATAATAAAAGAATAATATTTTAAATTAAAAATTTTTACTTTAAGTTTGAGAAGAGAAGGCTATGAATACAATGCCCTTTCCTTTTTGTTTGGGAAGGGAAGTCTATGAATACAATGCCCTTTACTTCAATCTTTCATTTTAATCATTCACACCACCAAAGCTCCAAATTCCAGATATTACAAAATTTTGTGTGGAAAAAAAAGTAGTACATTGGTGGTTTGTGGGTAAGAATGAGTAACAGATGTATTGTGATTGGCCAGCACTGTAGCATTTCTTAATTACTTGCTCCCATTTAAAAATCAGGAGTTTCTCACAAAACTCTGGGTTCTCTTGAAGGTAGAAACTCTTGCAGTAGCGGGCCTATGTCACTGCTTGGTTTTTTCTGAATGTCATCATTGGGACAAGGCAAAGAGATTCATAGAGCAATTACTGCTATAAGCAACAAAGGTTTAATAGCTCTGGAATTTCTGGAACACAGCAGAATACTTTGCTGAATTAATGTCTCAAAAGATAAAAGGCTACAGCATTTGTGTACAGTGTCCATTTCTCCTGGAGACATTAAGTTCCCCCTACTTTTTCAGGCTGAGCTAGGTTGGAGAACAGTCTATGGTTAAAAAGAGAAAGATGCATAGTACAGGTCTGAGTTGACATACTGTCTATGGCAAGCAAGCCAGAATTATCCACCAGAGTTAGAACTGAAATTAGGAATGGAACATGGGGATATAAGCACAGTCTACTCCTTGGACCTGTCAGATGTACTAGCCAAGAACTGTAGTTCCTTCTAGATGTAAATTTTTTCTGATATACTATCTTGACTGGAGAATGGGATGTCTTCTAGGTTGCAGCTTGGCCTTGTCTACTTAAAGTCTCTTAATCCATTGGTCAGGCAGTAATATGAGAGTTATATCAACCATTTAGTGTAGGCATTCCACTATATACTCAGAGATAGAGCTAGAGCATTGACCCACTGTATCTTCTGTAAGATAGAATATGGTCAGGATCTCATTCATTATCTACAAGGTATAATTCAAAAATATGATGAACGTTAATTTTAAAAATAATTCCAGTAAGACATGTTGCCATTAATCCACAATATCCCCCTATTGTTTTGAATACACTTACTCCGTCATTCTTGCCACTTTCTGAAGCAGTTCTGGGAGTTCTTTTTCATGAATGTCTTTAGTTGTGCTCGCTTGTCTTCCTTGATGTCCTGAAAAACTGCAAAATGTTTACTTTTCATAGTCATTTTGACTTTGGGAAAGAGCCAGAAGTCACACAATGCCAGATCCACTGAATAAAGAAGGCGAGGACACACAAGAAGACATTTACAAGCCTGCCTTTCCACTGGATGGCACTTGGCAGCCGCTTTCTCCATGCTTTTAAAATCACCCATCATAAATACACTCATGAAAGAGGACTTCCAGAACTGCTTCAAAGTGTGGCAAGAATGCTAAGATATGTGCGTTGAAGCAAGGCAGGAACTATATTACTTTAGGGGTGTTATGTTATTACCATAGCCCAAGCTGTCCTAGTCTCTCACTCTAACCAAGGAGCCACAGTGGCGTTTTGATTTCCTGTGTGTATCACTGTGCTGTCTGACTCCATATATGCTAGGCCGAGTTAATTACTTAATTGCACTACCTTTGGTTAAATTCCACATAATTCTCCTTTTTTCTCTCAATGCTTACTCTGATCAATTGCTACTAGATTTTTGGTAGAGAAGTAAGAAAATATTTATCAAATAAATAAAAAATGTCACTAACGTGGCATTTTAGGGTCTTTCCAACCAGGGAGGCCTGAATCTTATATACTGAATCTAATCTGGAAACTGAGTAAGAGATTGCAGTTTTCCATTTCTGCAGCTAATGTCAGGTTCTGCTCATCAACCCCTGATTATTTGCCACTATACAAATAAAGAAATAACCTAGTCAGCTTCCCATCTATCTCATCTCTAAAAACACTGTCAGCCATTTTGACAGATCCCTGTGATTCATAGAACCTTGGTCATCATCCCAGCTTTGCCATGACCTATGGTTATTATGAGCACTTTTCCTCTGATGTAAAGTGTTTTCCAACTGGCTTCTACAATTCTGAAGCTCAGTTCCATGCCCTTGTCACCTGGCGTATAACAGTCAGCCACCTCTGAGCTTTACAGTCATGCTGGGACTCCCTCACTAGTGTGTTCCTAATTGCCCAGGGAAAAGTGTGATTTATGATCCTTCCCCCAGGAAACCATCAAATAGAGGGTACTCTGTGGTCATCTGTCTCAACATTTTTCACTTCTGAGTCTTGTTACCCACTCTACAAAACTCTGCCCTATTCAACTCATTTATTGCCGTCCATCTTAATGCCCTGTTTCACATAACCTTTCCAAAACTTAACAAGACATGTTCCAAGTATCCTAAGTAAAATGCCGATTTCTAAGTTTCATGAGCATTCTCTCACATCAATATATTCCCCCATATTAAACCGTATTCTATCTCACCTGGTCCAACTCCATCAAGATCGTCTCTCCCACACATTTCTTGGGTGTTTTCTCATATGTATTAGCTAGGCCCTAAACTCCTTTAATAAGTTAGCTTTTATTCTATGGAATGGATTATATTCATTCACTTTACCTATTCTCAGATATGTTAATGGGTCCAGTTACTAGTATGAAAATAATGAAGGGAGGTAATAACAAACATTTTGGAAGATAGCATTGTTTTTAGAAGCACCCATCCCAGCAAAGATCTCCTGAGGAGAAAAAGATATTCTACCACAACAAGAGAGATGGGCTGCTTCTATTGCTGAAGAGAATTCAGAAAAATCTTGACGTTAAAATTTTCTACATGCATCTACCAAAATGCCCCAAGTCCATTTTTGAGGGCTCACTCTTTCCCTAGCATGGTCCTCACTCTAGTGTAGGATTTATGTTGAAGATGGCAGTCATCCCAGGTTTGAAGATACAAGATTTCATCTCCAGTCATAGAAGATAAAAGTCACATTAAAACTACCACAAAGACTTTCTACATTTTATCTATAAGATAAAGGCAACAAAGGCACAATCTCACCTTAATTCAGATGCTTCCTAGAATTGCCTACCAAAAATACAAGAGGCCAGAGGTTCATAAGCTCCACATTGTCACTGACTGAGGGTTTCTCTTGGAGATATAAATATGCTCATATTTTTCAACTTCACCTGTATGCAAACCAGCATAACTCACAACTTCTGGGAAGAACTTGAGGCAGAAAGATGGAATGTCGTTATCGCATGACTAGGAACTGAAATAGACTTGTCCTCTGTAGCCAAAATATTAATTGAGCCAAGGAGGTATAATGGCTATGACATAGAATATTCCTTCAAAGACATATTCTAATGCCCAGCTTTTCATGTTATCTGGATGGAAGGAATGGGTGACCCCACTGGTGAGAACATATACTCTCCAATTTTTCTCAATTTCTGCCTAGAAAACTTCACTAGTTCAGAAAAGCTTATGTGCTGCTATAGATTTTAAATCCTGAGCTAGAATACAGAAAGTATAAAATTTCAAAGTGAAAAGATAACCAGAGCCAGTATCTTTATTTTATGAAAGAGAAAACGGGTCTGTCAAGCTATAATTGACATGGTATTTAGATATCCTAGTCTTGTTTTTGTTCCTCATTTGTCTCTCTACACCTCAAGGCCCAGCTAGTTGTCTCATGAGAGGTAATAAATGAGTCCATGAAGCCCATAACTGGTTTTGGAAACAAATCTATATTCTCACCATCCCAGACTTCTGGCTTGCCTCCAGAACAACTGTCTCTGGTTGCTTTCACTTTGATGTCTCACAAAGCACTTCAAACACAAAGCAATCTCAAAGCAAATCCTCTTTTCCAAAAAAATTTACATCTTCTAAAGTTCTGTTAATTCTATGTTCTCTGCTTCTCTCAGACCTCATTGTGCATTTCTATTTTGGATTTGGTATTGGTCCTTCATTCAACCACTGCTATCATCTTCCTGCCTTGGGCTTCTCCCCTGTCTAATCCAACCTCCATAACGCTGCCAGAGTTATACAGTGCAAGACTGAACAATCTACTATACTTTGTAAAACCCAATGGAGCTCTCTCACACATAGCATAAACTTGTTTATTCATCTAACAAATAAATACTGAGCACCCATCTATTTTCTTGTTCTCTGTATATAGTAGCAAGCAACACAAACATGTCTCTATGTTCATGAACTGTAAATGCCATGGAGTTTTTCAAAGCTTTGTCCTCCTAGGTTTGACCCATTAACACACTGATATTCTGTTTCCTGATCATGTCCTAAAATTATTTTAGAAACCCTTTTACCTCTGCTCAATTACTGCTGTCATACTGACTTGCGTTCCCTGAAGGAACACAACTCCTGAGGGTCGGGGCTGTGTTATTAGTCTGTCGGCACATTCACTGAATAAACAAATGAACTATATACAGCCAGCTGGGAGAACTACAATGAACCAAGCAAGGCATCTTCAGCGCACAATTTCAGGAAGCACTTTTAGGATCAGCTGTGGGTGCTTTATTTGCCTCTGGCTCCATTTACAGCAGAAACCAGAGCTTACAGGGCACATTGTCTATGCATTGTCCATGGTGCTGAAAAAGTGGCGGACTATGGGAGTCATTCAGGGTTCTGTTTAGAACAGTACCTCTCTTTGCCTGTGTGCATCAGTTTTCCACACATTTTTGTTTCCACACCAAAGTGCCTGAGGTATGTAGCACACTGCAGGGTCCCGGCTGCACTCCAAAATGTGCCAAGAAGACCAGACAGGGTCTGTCTCTGCCATTTGGTTTCTGAAAAACAGGTGCTGTACATTCTCAAGTGCCTAGGGAAGCCTAAAAACACCCCTCTCCAACTCTGTGGGTCCATTATAAAAATGTTCTCCGAATTATCTTTATAAATAACATCCCAGAAATTTTCCAGTGTGTCTGACATGTCTTTCAATCCTGAGAGCTACAAGTTCTTGAGTTATTCTGAGCCTACACCAAATTACTAGCCTCATTAGTAAGCCAAAACTTCAATAAATAAACTGAATAGTTTATCTTCATGTTGGCAAAATTTAGATAGGTTAAAAGTTTTGTACTGGACATTATCCTGTATAATACAACCTGTCTCCAGAATACAAACCTAAATTATAGGGGAAACTATTGATTCTTGTCTAACAATCTGCATTAAGTAAGCAGCTTGACTTTTCCCCCCCTATTTGTGTGGTTCTGTTATTCTTTAAACAAAGAAAATATGCAAGATGGTGCATTGGGTTTTAGTTGATCTTTCAAATTATTTCTGGAAGCATATGCCCAGACTCAGTTTTGTGGGAAATTTCAGCTAGTAGGTGCACAGAATGTTAAAATGACAGACCATAAAGATGAAATCTACCTCATCTGGTTCTTACATTTAGTAAATAAAGAAACCAAGGCTAAGTATAAAGCATTTTCCTGATCAAGGTCACACAGTGAACTAGTGACAGAGCCAGGGTCAGGGTTCAGATTTCACAGCTGCAAAGCAAAAATTCTTTCTCTATCACCACACATGGAAATTTCATCCTGATTACTGGGCCTTGGAGCTATTCAGGAAATATGCACAAAGGCAAAGTATATAATAAAAAAATTATAATACTGACAGACACTATGTGTCAAACAATGATGCTGAGTTGGTATTATTGTTATTGTTTTCTGGAGGTTCTTATCAGTGTTAATTTTGTCATCCTCCCTCCCCTTTTGCAACAGGGAAAATAAGGCTTACAGAGATTGGGTAATTTACTCGAAGACACAGAGGTAGTAATTTGCTAGACAGGAATTTGGGTTTAGATTTGGCTCCAAAATGTGTGTCCCTTCACCAGCGCACTGTTCTGTCTTCCTATTTTCTGTTTAAAAGTTGTTTCCTTTGAAAACACTTGGTTTCATGCCAATTTACAGGAAATACTCTAAATCTCTGGTGATGGCAGGGTTTTACATTTCTGACCAGATGTAGCCAAGCAGATCAATGCCTGAGGTAAATCACAGAGAGTGAAATTAATGGGTGAGTAATTTAGTTGTCTTATTAGCTATAATTAAATGAGAATGTCAAGTGAATGGTAACCACATTATTATATTTGACTAAATAACATTACCTCTTATTATAGTTAATATTACTAAAAATGACAAACATGTTAAGTGCCTATTATGTGTCACCTAATTTGTATATCAGACTTCACATAATCCCGACAACTTGCAATACAGGTACTATTAATGCCATTTTGTGGATGAGGAAGCTGAGGTCTGGGGAATTTAGATACCCTGTCCATTTTGTATGTCATTTTGGCTGCCTTTCATGTTTCCAGAACCAGGACTTAGCTTGCTTCAAACGACTTCACGGTGGGGCTGTGTCCCATATTTTGCTAATCCTGCTAGGGCCCAAGTGCTTGATTTATTTAGTTTTATTTTTCACGATGTATTTTGGTACATATTGTGGTAGTTGCTCAGCAGAACTGGTTGCTTTATATGTTGCCTAGCCCATCTCTTAATTACTCTGCTGCTCTGTGTATGTCTGTGTTGTCTTGGTGTCCAAAGAAGCACTTCCTCTCATCTCCTCTCAAAGCTCAACAATCCAGGCTCAACTGGCACATCCTCCATGTTGTTCTTCTTGATTTCCACCCCAGAAAAATATTCTCTTCCACAGACTACCATCTGAATGACTCATTACTCTATTTACTCATTAATTCATTCACTGAGCCAAGGGAGGATCTGCTCCAAGCCAGATATTGCACTTAACAGTTGGGTTGATTATACAAACATCCCACTTATTGGAACATCATCTAACATTTATTACCTTGTACTTTTTGTCCTGCTTATTCATTTTTCTTGTGTTTCCATTTTCATACAGGATAAAGTCTTTGAGGACAGAGATTACATCTCACTTACCTTCATATTAAGAAATAGGACACTGAACAAATGTTCAATAAGTAAATATTTTTAAGAAAAATATTTGAAAAACTGACAACCTTGGTTAATTTTACAAGTTATGGCTTATATGAATTACTAACCCATTATTATTACTAACAGTTGGTCTAACTATATGCAAACTAATCCAGCAGTGATGTCCTTGGGAAAAAGAAAACAAGAACTGGAAATGAAGAGAATACTTCATTTTCTTCTGGGTTTCTTTTCTTTCAAAAAAAATTTTTTTTGAGACAGGGTCTTGCTATGTGGTTCAGGCTGGCCTTGAACTCACTATGTAGCCAAGCCTAGCCTAAAACTTCTGGGGATCTTCCTGGCTCAGCTTCCTGAGTGCTGATATTACAGGTGTGTGCCATCACGCCTGGTTCAAAAATATTTTATACCAAGTACAGTGATGCACATCTACAATGCTTGCTACTTGGGAGGCTGAGGCAGGAAGATCACAAGTTTGAGAATAGTCTGGGCAATTTAGCAAGAACTTGTCTCTAAATAAGAAATGAAAAGGGGCTGAGACTGTAGATGTGATGGAGTGCTTGCTTTGTGTGCCCAAGGCCCTGCTCAATCCCCAGTACTGTGAGAAAAAAGTTTTGTGTTCTGTTTCTCTATATGACCTTCTTCAAATTTTTAGAGAAATTACATGTTAAGTAGATCAGTTCAGAAGTCAATCACAGAATAGAAGTAAATGGTATAAACACTGAGGAACTTATCATACTGTTGGGGCCCATTGAAATTCTGCTTCATCCTGGGCTTTGCCCTGCAAAGAGTCAACAGCTGGGCTTTTTCTTAACTGGACAGCAGTCCTCAGAAGCTGGGACACCTGGCCTGGTGTGGCTTTTTGTTTTTGTTTTGGTGTATTTCTGTTAATATGACCACGTGGTTCTCTGGCACCGTGTAGGCTCTTTCCCTCAGCTGGTGACTTTGCTCTCTACCATCTGTGAGCTCACCACCTGCAACTAGAATCTATAAAACTCAGTGGGATAAAGTTCTGGTTTGGGTAATTGTTGCTGGAGCAGTTCTTTCCTTTTTTATAAAATTTCCTTTACAATTTTAAATCATCCTCAGCCATGAGTAAGGTAAACAGCTTCCAGAAAAGCAACTTCAAAAGCTCCAGGTGGCCAAAATGCTATCTCAGGTAAATGTGGGGTTGCCCTTGATAGACCTTAGGTATAGGTCTTATTGCCTACCTACAATCTCAAAGTCTTAGGAGAAAATCTTTCTGACCACATCATCCATCTACAGAATGAAAATCTAACTCAGTTCTAGCCTTCAGGTCTGATTATTTCCATGCCTGTTTTAAAGAGCTACTTTTTTTCTTCTACAATTGGCAGCAGCAATAGGGTATGTGTGTTTGTGCGTATGTGGCGGGGGGGAGGGGGCTCCTGTTCTATCCTAAATTGGCTACATATCTAAGTATCCTCTATGTTCACTAAATTAAAACTTCCAAAGGCAAGAGATAAAAGGAAGAGTTCATAGAGGAGGGTAGAATATATCTCAGACACCAGGAAAGTCTTCCGAACAGTTCAATTTTAGTGAGGCGTCTTTTATTTTGGTGATACTGGTCCCTATAATTTTTTAAATTGGCAAAAGAGTTTGAGAAGCAACTGGAAAATTTCCAAAACATCATCAGTTCTGTAAATTTAGTTTTTATCAAGACCTAGGAAAACATACCTGAGAGAAGCCCTTCCCCCTTCTTTGACCTTGAAAACTCTTCACATAAATAAAACATCTGCAGATCTCCTGCCTGATCCCCGGCCTCCCTACAGCCACAAAGCTACATTGTTATGGAAATGTGGGCTGAGGAAGACAGTGTACTTGCTGTCTTTATTACAATCTTCTCTGCTATAGAAAGCTCTCTGATGCAAGGCCACTATACTTTCATTTTGTAAACTGCCATTATAGTAACATCTTTATTCTACATGAAGGACTCAAGGCCATGGTGAATGGGTTCCCACCTCGAGGGAGGGTCAGGCTTCTTGAATGAAGGTGTGTATAAATTCTAGTCGTGATTCTTTCCCCTGTTCTGATGAAAGCAACCACATGGCTCTAGGTTTACAGCAACAATATCTGTGCCTGGGGAGGCAAGATACCTACTGTACAGAGAAGAAAACCTACATGGCTTATTAGCTTGCTTTTGTGTGGGAAATGTGGAACATCCAGGACAACAGCCAGAGAGTAATTTGTCTACCCTTGCTGCATACACTTAGGAAAAGTAAGTGGTATGTTGTAACCAATGAAATAAGAAGAGGGGACATATTTGTAAAGAGATGGGAGAACACATTGTGTCGGTTATTGAGCAATTCTGCGGAGATCTACATTAACCCAGCTTCCCCATTGTTATAAGATAATGGATTGAGGGTTAGTTTTTCTTTATAAAATTCCTGTTTTACAATAAATATTTACTGAGCCCTTTTTATATATTTAGCCATACACGTTTCCTGTAAGGTACTAAATGTGGAGCTTAATTTTCATTTTTGCGGTCTGAATCCTGAGTTGTCATGTTGGCTCTATGAATTCTTTTCCTTCTTTATAAGAAAGAAGTAATAATAATGCCAAAGTTGAACCTGAGTAAGATCCTTGCCAGGTTAACGGTTTGATCTTGAATGAGTTCTTCAGCCTTTTGAGGCTGATTTGGGGGTTTGTAAAATGGAAATAATGACACCACTTAAAGATGCTGCAGAGACAAAATTATATAATGGAGGGGGGGGCTGGGGATTTAGCCTAGCGGCACAGCGCCTGCCTGGCAAGCACAAGGTTGTGAGTTCGATTCCCAGAGCCGGAGAAAAACAAAAACAAAATTTGTCAATATATAATATGTGTGAAGCTCTTATCCTGATGTGCAACACACAGTTCAGGGAGTGTGGGGCTACAGGAAAAGTGGTCCAAAGCTACTTATGTCCAGATACTGATGTTTAATTAGAAGAGATGAGAAGTAGAGGCCAAGAGGTTGCTGTGGTGGAATGAAGCGCAGGTCACCTTGTCTCATCCAGTAGGTACCTGGACAGAAAACCTAAAAGCATGAATAGAATGCACAGAACAACTATCTGAGGACTGTGGAAAGGATAAATAGCAAGTACACTGGGAAAGGAAAAAGAACTGGCAAAAGAATTTAAGAATCAACTAGTTAAGAAGATTTTCAAGGCTAATCAGTTTTTTTTCTTCAAAAATAAAAGGAGGAAAATATTAACAGACAACCTTTTACAAAATAGCAAAAGAACAGTACAGACAATATAGACTTACAAACAAAGTGGTAGGAAATTAACAATGCTTGTTGTATTACATATTGATATCTTCAAAGTGGTTTCTCATGAAAACAGATAGAGACATGCAATATTGATCAATCAAGGACTCATTGACAGTTTCTTTCAGCAAAGAAATAGAAGACAGTAGAACGACTATGTTAACTATCCTGTATAAACATACATACAAAATTTCTTCTTCTTTCCCTTCTCTTTTCCCACATCCCAGTTGCCCTTTACCCTTGAGCATTTTCCTATCATTTCACATTGTCTATCATATCTCCTAGTTTAAATTAACTCTTTCAGGTTTTACACTAATGAAACAATGCGGTGCTTGCACATGTATGTCTGATTTATTTCACTTATGAGTATGGTCTCTAGTTGTGACCATTTACCTATAAAGGCCTTGAGTTTACCTTTCTTTATAGCTCAGTAATATTCCATTCTATAAAAGTACCACAATTTTCTTATCCAATCCTCGGTGGATGGACATTTGGGTTGCTTCCACAATTTAGCAATTACAAATTGTGCTGCTATGAACATAGGTGCACATATATCACTGTGCTATGATGTTTTTAGATCTTCTGGGAAAATACCCAGAAGGGGAATAGCTGGGTTGAATGAGACCTCTAGACCTAGTTTTCTGAGGAATCTCCAAACTGATTTTCACAGTGGTTTCACCAGTCTGCGTTCTCCCCAGCAGTGGAGAAGGGTTCCTATTTCTCCACAGCCTCACCAGCATTTGTTACTGGTTGATTTCTTAGTGCTAAGGCTAATCAGTTTGGTGAATTTATTTTCCATGAATGTGCTGCTAATTCCCTGGGTTGGGTTAAAACACCGCCTAAATTCTGAAACCTCATACAAGATGTGAGAAGGAGTTTCCAGACAATCCACTAATTTCTGATCCAAAAAATATGATGATGAAGGAACCTACAGAATAAGGAGGTGATATATGTTCCCTCATTTTTAATTTTTATTTTTTCTTAGTACATATTTGCAGTACAAACTGTGAGGAGTTGGTGCGTGTATGTCACACATCCTAATTTTTTTTTCATTTCCTTCTCCCCCTTGCCTCTCCTAACCTTTATTTCTTGGTTCCCTCCCCTTTTGCAAAAGATCTCTCTCCTCATTTTTTCCACTAGATCTGATTTGCAGCATACCTGAGGCTTTCACAACTGAATCACAGGTTAAACAATTGCCCCGAGAGTTGCATGTGAGGAACAAATCTAGCCAGCACTGAAAAAGTTTTGAACTTGAACTGACATGGAACCACAGCCCATTAAATATTGGTTGTGATCAGAATATAACTGAGTTGATTCACCTTTTTTTAAAAAAATTATCCATTATATTAGAACAAGATCCAAAACATATAGCACTATATTTATATACTAAACTTACTTGACATAGAGACAAAAACCTCCACAGTTTACAAAAGGAAAGGCCATCAGACTCCAATAAAATTAACAGAGATATTCAAATTATCAGGCAAAATCTCTAAAGCAGTTTGTATCATCATTATTCAAGAAGTAAGGACAGAAAAGAAATGAGGAAAATTCAAAAAGCCTCAGGAGAGAAATAGAAGCTTTATCAAGCAATAGGTAGGAATATTAGAAATAAAACCTTAAAATAACCAAAATAAAATTTTCACTTGGTGGGCTCAATGCTTGGACAGGTTAAAGTCAGTAAACTTGGAGGTAGATCAGTATAAAGTCTCTCATCTGAACATTAAAGAGAAAAAAATGCAGAAAAATAGGGAAGAAGTATGGGACAATACCAAAAGTTTTAAAATTTGTGTAGTCAGATTATCAGATGGAGGGAAGAATGAATGTGATGCAGAAAAAAATAGTCAAAGCAGAAGTGTAAAAATTTCTAACTTGATAAAATACATATATATACTTGCATATTTTAAAAAATCTTAGAAAACTCAAAACAGAAAAAAGTCAAAGAAATCCATGCAAAGCCTTGTAATCAAATTGATGAAAACCAGACAATGAAAAAATATTTTGAAAGCCACCAAAGGAAAAGGAACATTGCATGTAGAGTAGTAGCAATTTTTTTTGAGACAGGATCTTGCTATGTAGTCCAGGCTGACCTTGAGCTCACTATGAAGGACTTTGAACTCACGATGTAGCCCAGGATGACCTCGAACTCACAGCAATCCTCTTGCCTCAGCCTCCCAAGTTCTGGGACTACAGGCATACACCACTAAGCCTAGAGTAACAGTGATTTGAATGACTGTTGAATATGGGCAGAAAGCTGCTGCCCCCTTAAAAGACAGATCATGTACCTTCAGAATTGTGTTTTTCCTTTTCTTTCAACTAAAACTCTTTGGAGAAACTTACCAACAATCAAGCAAGGTCACCGAGTCACTCACTCATTTTTTAGGCAACTGAGAGTAAACTTGGTTCATTAAAATACTAAACTGAGCATGCCCAGAAACATCTGTGCTTACCATCTTTCCTTTTTGAGCATGTACTATATGACCTTAAACTGAGCAAGCACAGGATTGTACACCCTAAACTGAGCATGCTCAAGAATATACACCTTACACCGAGCATGCTCAAAAATGGGCTCCTGCCTGTTGTGCTTTCTTACTTGATTATGAATATGCATAAAGTGCCCAAGATTCCTCTGGGGTTTTATTACTTTGCCTTCAACTCCAGTGCTTACTCGCTGCACATAATAAATCTTTGTCCATTTTTTTTATCTTTTAGTTGTGCTTCTTGGTTTTACACTCACCATGATGGAAACATGCTGCACTCAGTTACAAATTCTCATCATGAATCATGGAAGCTTTAAAGCAGGAGAGCATTTTTTTTTTTTTTTAATGTTGAAAGCTGTTGATGCCGAAAACAACAGCAGCAACCACAAAACAGTCTGTCAATCCAAAATTCAAACCCTCTAGGGGCTGGGGATTTAGCTCAGCGGCAAAGCTCCTGCCTGGCAAGTGCAAGGTCGTGAGTTCAGTTCCCGGTACCGGAGAAAAACCAAAAAAACAAACAAACAAAATTCAAACCCTCTATACAGTAAATATCTTACGGAAATAAAGTTGAAATGCAATTGCTCTCAAATGAAGGAATATAAAGAGAATCTGTGGCCAACAGAAGTTCATGGAAATAAAAGTAAAAGTAAAAAGTTTTAAAATGTGTCATGTGCATATACCAAATGCCCATAGTGAATGTAAACATTATATGCCATAAACATGAACTGTAAATAATAGTAATGACAATAATAATGCAAGTTGGGAAAGGGAATTTAGAGATGGAGGGAAGGAGGTAGGTGAGTAGAGAAGGGGAATAAAAAAGCATCAAGATATGTTATGTGCACAAACCTACTTCCTAAGGTGAATGTAATCTTCATGTATTGCAAATATGTGCTAGTAAAATAAAAAATTTAAAACCCATTTAAAAAGGAAGTTCTTAATGTAAAAGGGAAATAACAGAAGAAAACTTAGGATTTAGGAATGAAAGATGACCACCAGAAATGATGTATTTGAGTAATTTTAGTAGTCTATTTTTCTGATCTCTAATCTTACATCCATATGATGGTATAAAGGTATGGCCATCTTCGTGGGTATGTTTTGGTGGTTTGGGGCATTAAAGGAATTAGAAGAATATTTTATCTAAAATATCACATTAATGTGCATTAGTATCTATTCAATGTCTGTGTGGCTCAGAGTGATATCTACTTTTTAATTCTTACAATTTGTGACTTTTTTTCAGTTTGGTTAGGTTTTCTTCAAATAATGATAGAACAATTGGACATTTCTATACCTTCTCTAAATGATTCTCATCAATACTATGAGCTTTATACAAAAGTTGAGTCACATCTAAACGAAAGTTAGGAAACTTCTAAGAAAACTTTGTGATTTTGTGTTTACCAAATGCATGGCATTTCTTCTTTATAAGAAAAAAATTGATAAATTGCACTTCCTCAAAGTAAAAACTGTTACTTTACAAAAACTATTAGGAAAATAAAAATTTAAGCTACTGATTGAGAAAAAAATTTGCAAATCACGTATTCAACAAAGGCCTCACATCCACAAAATGTAAAGAATTCTTAAAGATTGAGATGTGGTGGTGTGTGCCTGTAACCACAGCACTCCGGGAGGCTGAGGCAAAAGGATCACATGTTCAAGTCCAGGCTGGGCAGTTTACATGCTTAACAAGATGCTGCCTCAAAATAAGGAAAATAAAAAGATTTTAGAAAGGAATAGAGATGTAATGAAGGCCTTGAGTTTAGTCCCCAGTAACACACACACACACACACACACACACACACACACACACACATACACACAGAGAACTCTTAAAATTTAGTACTTCACAGTATACTCAAATTATATCCAAACCAAGCAGTACTGAACCATATATAATATGGCAACTCAGTCCATGAACTTAATTTGTTCTATGATTTTGGAAAAGATGGCTACAGTTGTGTTTGTCACCTGATACAGAGTTTGCAAACAAAAACATAATTTTGCCAATTGTTTCTTCTGTGAACCAAATTGTTTGCAAACAAAAGTTGATCGTAAACCAGAGTAGATATCTATCTACATCTATATCTATATCCATATATTTCCATATATATGTATGTATATACAAAATATTTTTTTCTATATGTAAATAACAGTGATAAATATTTGCTTTTTCACTTAAAAGAAAACAACTCATGGCTTCATTTTTCTAATCCAAATTGCCAGCATTCCTATTCTTGTCCTTTGGGATTGTTATTAAATAAAATAAAGGTTTCTTGAACACAAACACTAAGGTAGTCAGAGTCAATCTGATCATTGAGACAGCTACTAAGAGACTAATTGGCAGGTATCTGGCTATCTTGGACAAAGGGATAACCCACAGCCTAGGTGGAGCAGAGTGGGAATAGTGCTGCATTTTGTCATAATACTCAAAATGGCATGCAATTTTAAACTTATGTTTATTTTGGGAACTTTCTATGTAGTGTTTTAGTAGTATTGTAGACTGTGGTTTACTGCAAGTACCTAATTTTAAAACTTCAGAAATTGTAACTGCAGATAAAGGGGATCTACTGTATAGGAAAACTTAAGAAAGAAATGCATGGGCTAGAAGTCTGAAGTAATTCAGAACCCGAGTTAAGGAACAAAACAAAAGGTATTACATTAGGTCCTGACTCACAAGATTTTCTTCCCACAGCCCAAAAGATGAATAACAATGAGTGTTTATGTAATTATATTTTATGAACTCCCCCAAATCACTAAAATAATATAATTTCACCAGTACAAAGTGTAACTCAGTAATGGACACTCATTGCATGTTGCTGCATAATTTGAAGGGCTATAGGTTATTAGAAACATCCCACGTGCCCTTTTATTCTCATAAAGGAAAGCATCTCAGAACTCTAGAGACAATGATGCTATAGGGGTAAATTTGACTTTATCATACATTATAAAAAGATAAATAATCCATGAAATTCACAAACTTTAGTACTTCGGTTAATTTGACTACTTTTTTAGTACTAAATTACGATAGAGTGAATTGTTTGCAGTCATTTCTTTAGGTACTGAACAAATGTGGCATCATCCTCAGTGTTGTGGAGTTTATTCAGTTAGGTGTTAAATGTGAATAAGGCAGACAAGGTATGAATCTTCATGGACTTCTGAGTTCAGAGAATTTAAAGAGAGATCATGGTTAATGGAAGGAAAGACTAGAGAAGACACAGAGGGAAAGAAAGGAGGTCATGCTGTCAGAAAGTAGTTCATAAGTAGATGAGAAAATTACTCATGATGTTTTGATGCAGCTAACAGAAACACAGCTAAAGTTGGCCTATATGTAAGAGGGCTATCATTGGCTTATGTAGCTGACAGTTCAGTACTGTAAAGGAGCACTAAATGTATTTAATCAGCAAAGTATCTCCACTCCTCCACTCTACTTTTCTCTGTATGGCTATATTCAAACTGTCTCTTCCTGTGTGTTAGGAAGATGGTCAACAACAGCCTCCGTTTACCTCTCATCAACTTCAAATCCTGGAGGAGAACTAACCTTTTCTAATTTTTTCAGAAATCACAGGGCTGACCCTTATTGTTGAAGACTGGCTCCAAATCATGTAATTACTTCTGGACCATTCCGTAAACATGGAAATAACGGGAGTTGAAGTGACCTGGCCAGGCCATATGTCCATTAATGGAATAAGAGACTGGTGCTGTTCAAATTTGAAGTAAGAATGAGAAAGTGGAAAATTTTCAACCAAAACTTAACTATTATATTAAAATAAAGAGGGAATGGTGGTTGGCAGGCAAAGCAGTGGAAAAGTGGGTCTCCTAGCATGGGGTTGATATGGGAGGTAAGTCAACCCATGCTTGATCTATAAATAAGATTCCAGGCCTTAAACTTGGAGAGTTCTATTTCACAAGTCTACCTTCCTTAGGTACTTGCATTAGTCACTTTCTCATTACTATAACAAAATACCTAGGGTAAGTAGCTTATTAAGACAGCAAGTTTATATTAGTTCCCTATTTTGCAGTTTCCAGTCCTAGATTAAGTGGTACCACTGATTTCTGGCAAAGGCTGACACATCATATCAGGAGCCTGCACAGAGCAAAACCACTCATCATGACTCAGCAAGCCAAGAGAGGAAAAAGAGACCAGGATCTCACAATCCTCTTTGAGAGTATACTCCCAGTGATCTATTGATCTCTTAGTAGACACTACCTTCTAAAGTTCTAACATCTCATAATAGTTCTAAATCACCTTTGGGACCAATCTTTTATACATGGCCCTTTTGGGGGACATTTATCCAAACCATAGGAATAATTATATTATGGATGTATATTAATCAGCTTTCCTATTACTGATAGAAATACCTGACACCCACAACTTTTCAAAGGAAGGTTTATTTGGTTTGCAGTTTCAGAGGTTTCAGTTCATGGTCAGCTAGCTCCAAAGCAGAAACATCATGGTAGAGCAAAGCTTCTTAGTTCATAGTGGCTAATAAGCAGAGAAGAGGAACAGTGCCTGAGAAGGTGGTAGGGACCAAATAGAGTACCCAAAGTCACACTTCCCATGCCTCTGTGACCCACCCAGACACATCCAGAAGTGTCTTTATTAATCCTCTAGACAGCTCACAAGTCAATCAAGCTGACAATGCAGTTTATCTGTCACAGAAGGTTTTTAATCTCACATTTATCTCAGGCAGTAACTCACTTGTGGGTTTGGATCTTTACTTTAGGGTCTCAGAGCATCAGGTTAAAACCTTTATTGGTTTTAACCAGAAGTTGTTTAGGAGAAAGGCATGAACTTGGAGATGGTTGATTCAGCTGATATAGGCACATTTTGAATATCCCTACTTGTCTCTGAGCCTTTCATTAACAAAATGAAGGTGGCATGAGAAGCAAATAAGACCTGTGTTTTGTGTAAGATTGTAATGGAAGACAGTAGTTACTGGCTTCTTATAAATTGGTCTTACATTATCAGCACTAATGCATACTCTAAGGGAAGAGAATGATTTCTGACCTTGTTTGGGATCCTAAAAGACCTAGCACAAACTTGGGCAAACAGTAGGTTCTTTCTAATTTCTTGGTAAGTGGATAAATGAGTGAGAGAGTGAGTGAAGGAAGGAAGGAGAAATGACTTAGGGCTTAGATTCCAATACAAACTCCTCAGAATGATTCATTTTATCATGATCAAATTTTTAACATCAATGAGCAAAGATAAAAGCCTGATTCTCTGATCTCTAGAAATATTGTGTGTAGTTCTGGCATATCTTTTAAAGACATAAAGCAGCTGGGGGAAGTGAAGAGGAGGACATTGGAAACGATCAAGGAGTTGGGGGACAAGGGTGCCATTCAAGGGTAGATCAAAATGGGCCACTTTGTTCTAGGAACATAAAAGCTAAGAAAGAAATGATCAAAGTCTCTGATATCCTGGAGGGGATGGAAGGGGAGGGGAAGATTTCCTCTGCCCCCAGTGTCCCTTAATGCTCACATCAGAGAGAGAATTAGGAGGTCATTCCAATGTGGTACTTATCATGATTTTCTCCTGTAAATTAAGGACAGTTTTTGAATGAGCCATTTTCAAAATCACCTAAGGAATGAAGCCACTTAAACTACTTGAACATCTGGAACCCACTGAAAACAGACCAAAGAGGATCTTTCTCTAAAAGCAATTTACCCAAAAAACTTGGTCTGATCTGCAGAAGATCAGATAGAGAAGGCCAGCCGCTGAAGAAAAGTTGACAGTATCCTCAGAGGTGGAGTTTATAAGTGAATAAGTACGTTTTAAAGGAGAAAGGAATTTGCAAGGTGCCCTTATAGACTTCTCCTGGCTGAACTGTGGGCTCAGTTTCTCAGAAAACCTAGTGTGTGTCTCTTGGAATTGTGTTTCTGAAGAGTAAGAGCAGGGCTTTGACATCAGACTAGGGCAGTAGTGGCAAACCTGTGGTACAGGTACCGCAGTGGGCACACAGGGCCCTCTCTGTTGGCATGCAAGGAAATCTCCCCAGCATTGTCCCAGCAGCTGAGCTTTGGATAACAGTGTACACAGGGGTCATGCACACGCTCGGAAAGGAAAGGAGGAGTGGTGCCAGGTGGTGACATCAGGCCCTGTGACTCATTAGCTAGGACTATGATACCTCCGAGCTTTCACATGGCCTTACAGTGTTCAGGTTTAACTGCAATGCTGGCACTTGTGATAAGTAAGTAGGTTTGGGGTTGCAGTTTGGGTGCTCAGTCTCTAGAATGTTTGCCATCACTGGACTAGAGTTTATGTTCCACAGCTACCTTGATCAGTGTCTTTCTGGTGCAAATCATGGCTAATCTAATTCTAATTGGTTCAAACACAAAAAAATTTTCGATTGAAGTTTATGCAATTGTAAAGAGTAGGCAAGGCTCAAACAATACCATCAAATCAAAATTTCACAACACCACCCTCCCATTTCTCCTTCCTTCTCTTACTCTCCCCAAGCTAAACTCTGCATCCCTCTGTGTTTGGCCTTCAGAAGCTATATGTAGTCTAACAGCTCCAACAAAATCCTTTCCAATAATTCTAGTAAAAGTCCAGGGATTATCATGGACCAACTAGATCACATGCCGTCACTGTGATCCACTGGGATGAAAAAGCTGACTGGCCACACTTGAGTCACAAGCTCACTGTTGAAACTGGGCAGTCTGGCTACCCCCATTTGAATCATATGACCGAGAGGGGTAACAGTCATAGGAAAGTCAAAGTACTGTTAGCCGAAGAGAAAGCTAAATCAGTCTGGGAAAATGAACAGAACATTTCAAGTCACATGCATACCCAGCATCTCTTCTGATAGGCATTTTGCTAGGAATCTGCACAAATCCTATATATCTTTGTGAGCCCTGCTCAAGGGGTACTGCTTCTAACATCCTCGCCAGCTCACCTTCTACTCCCACCTTTCTCTGAGTTCCGATGGTATATATTTAGGCAGCACATCTTCTCTGTCCCGGGTCCCCAGAGATAGGGATTGTATATCATGTTCTTCTTAGAAGTTCATAGCAAAGTCAGCTAAAACAAATCAAAATACAAAATGTACAACTAGAAAATAAGCCTTTTTATAAATAGGGAGATAATTTAAAATTGAACTAGAGGCAGGCATTCCCACAAACAAAGCTTCTCCATAAGGCTGAGGAAGGGACTGTGTTATGAGCAGGTTGCTTCTAAGAAGTGGCTTGCCAACTAAACATTCCTGGGTTTGAGATCTCCTTCCGGAGTTGAATTCCAGGTTCTTCTTGTCACAAACAACTGAACAAAGTGAGCAAAAAGCAGTGGCAAAGTTCATTTGGCAAAGTAAAGGTGAAGAGTGGGAGAGAAAATGTTGGGAGAGCAAGTTTGGACTGAAAAAAGAGAAACCGGGCAAGAGCAAAGATAAAAGTACATGCTGCATGGGGGAAACAGTGTGGGCTTTCATGGAAAGTTATGATAGCACTGGCTCCTTAGTGCTGCCTTTCTTTTATACGGTCCAAATCTTAAGGAAAACTGCAAGAACTTCTACACATCCTCCTGAGAAGCAGTGCTGGGATCCCACCCTTCAGGCTGACTTCAGGTCTAGACCATCCTATTGAAAACTTGTTTGAATTATCACAAGAAGTCTCTGTGCAGGGCTTTGGCAGCCATTCTGTGAATGTGTCCAGAATCTCGTAGTTAACAGGTCACACTTACTCCTCCAGCCAGCTTCTGCCATGTCCAAATCTATCTCAGTTGGACCTCTATGCTTAAGGAGACGATGTGGGGAGAGGGACACTCATCAGGTAAGTTATTAAGCTAGGTAAACTCAAAATTTAAACCTGCCTTAAACTTGCTCCCATGGAAACAGAGGGTGAGGTGAGGAGTTGTAAGCAGAGGGTTCACTGGAGAGTGCTCCTGAGAGATACCTCTGTGAGGAAGTAAGAAAGGTGGGATTGAACACACGGGGAAAAGCTAGCCCACAGTGAGCCATTGGCTGAAGAATCAGTCAATCCTAAAGGGATTCAGGAACTGGGGTGCCTCTTCATAGTAGTTCTAAACTGAGATACAACATGCTGGCATTTTGCATTAGCCATTCATTTGCTCTGAGCTGCCCCCTGGAAGATGAGGCAGTTCCTCCCTCTCAAGGGCAACTTCCAGGAAGGGATACAACTGTGAACAGTGCAGACTGCCTTGCCCAGAAATGGGCAGGATGCAACAGCTTTGAAGAAGGGATATGGATGGAGCATCTGGTGTCTACTACAAGTTCCATCTCACCTGGGGTACTGTGAGATGTCCACTTGTTTATAAGTGTTAATATATATTATTTAGCACTCTTTATTTCTAATTTCACAAGTAAGTGGTATCTATTTGGATCATCAGTTTCTCAGATGAGAGTGGGAAAAATAAGAAAATACATGGAAAAATTAGACTTAATCGCTTTCTCTAGAAGAGTACTTTCTATTAAAGAACTCCTTCCCATAAGACTTAAATTCCTCCTAAGGGTTCCCCCAGCCTTCCCAATATTCGATTTCACTTTGAATTGGTAAGGCATAAGCATCAGAATAACTTTTTAAACACTGAGAGCTTTTGATACAAACAACAATTTGATAGTTGTTAGAGAGAGCCACTGCCCCACCAGAGAGCCCAGGATACCTTCTGAGGCCCAATTGTGTGCTGTGCGCTGGTAAGAATCCAACAGCAGGTTCGTGATGGGAAGGGGTTTCTTTGTAGCACTAGACTATTTCTGTGGTGTAAATATCCCCATCATAGTCATTTTCAGACTATTAATGTGATATCCCTGAATCCAAAGTTAGGACAACTTGCATGCTACCATCTCTAGCAAGTTCAAGTAAGTCCAGGCTGGGATCATGTCCAAGATAGGTTTCCCAGACAGACGGGTTGAAATGCTGTGGTGAGATTTTGAAAGATGCCCAGATTGACACCTGAGAACAGTATTAGCAAATAGAAATGATTTTTTCCCTTCTAAATGTTTATCTCCCTGACTTCCATTTTATTACCTCACATCTCTTTAGTATTTCTTTGCATTGATAGTTAACCTCGACTATTTATTTGATTCTCAATCACATTATTTCTCCTGGGTCTTTTAGGTTTTTGTGACTCCACATCCTTAGAGCAGCCAGTGACTTTCTTGTTACTTACTCATTTAAAGGACCATTAGACAATATAAGAGATGGCATGGTTCAGTCCAGGGCATGTTGGAAGAGCCTTAGGCAGGAGCAGTGCAGATGTGCTCTGTGATGTCATTTTCAGAAGGCTGGGATTTGCCATGAAGGTAACTTCATCCTCTTCCCAACTCCTTTTAATATACTCCAACTGGAAATCTTTCTCAACTCCCCGATTCAGGCTGGTCTTACTGTGCACAAGACCATATATCGCTCCTGTTCTTTGAGGAGGAGTCCTCACATGGACAGCAGCCCTCAGCACAAGGCTAGGAACACAGTAGTCACTCCTTGCATACTTGCTGACTTCAATACAACTATGTTCTTCTGAGTGGCAATAAAAAATATTCAGTGAATGCCACATAATGCAGTGGTCTTGTTCAAAGTCTAGTTGACCACCCAGAGAGGTTGCCCAGAGCACATCTGTGAGCAGAGGTCTGACTCCAGATGCAGAGCCCCAGTGAGAAGTAACACAGGCTACCAGGAGACAGTCCACTTGCACCATCCCCAAATCCAGCTCCAGCTCAGCAGCAGCCTGATAATGGTGACCCAGTGCTGGTCCCTTGAATGTTTTGGGATTACTCTCTGCAATCATTCACTCCAGCCTGGCCAATCGTCTCTGCTTTTGTATGTTGCCTGAGTTCTTTCTAAGGGCCAAGCAAATAGCCAGAAACCCTGAAAGATTTTCTCTTTCATTCTATCATTTTCATAAGACACAGCCACTCTCTAATTGTCTTTTGTGGGTTGGTGTTTGTGATGGTTGAATGTCCGTTTCCTCTCACCTTTGTTTCTGATGGCTTAAACATAGTCTCAGCCACTTGTGCTGGACAAGTGATACAGAAGCCAGAGGAGAGGCTGGGTCCAGACAGGAGGGGCTCAAGGGGTAATTCAGGAGGGACCAAGAGGACACCCAACAAGTTTCCAGTCCATGGGGTTTCTTGGGTGAGACACAAACTAGCAGTTTAAATACATTTGACTTGTTTCCCTTTCAATGGAATTTTTTTAACTAACATTTGAACATCCAAAAAATGCACATAAATACCCACTTTTTGGTTTCTCTTCAAAAATCGTATCTGGCAGTGCTGCATGTATATCCCTTCCTGGCAGCAATGGTTAAAACTATGACACTGCTGCCGCTTGGGATTGTGCAAGAGCTCTGCGCTCCCACTGCCCCAGCTCACCCACTTTACTCACTCCCAAGTGCTGGGTCTTGTATGTTTGCCATTGAGCTTGTTCAAATCTGCCCCAGGTTTCATCTGACCTTCTTCCATAAAGTCACACACTTCCCCTTTGTCCTTTCCAAGGTCCTGTCCCGCCCCTTCACCCTGCTGCCATCCAAGGTCAAATAGCCAAACTGTGGGCAGCTCTGAGCCATTATCCCTCTTCCCTGGCTACCATGCCATTCTCCATGCAGCAGACAGTAGAACTCATCATCTTCCAAAGTCAGCCTGTTCTTCTTAGGGACCTCCTTTGTCCAGGCCATAGACATTAGGTAAACTAATGATTGGGGTGTGTACCAGTATAACTTTATTTATAGATGTTGAATTTTTAATTGCATGTAGTTTTCAATGTCACAAAATGGTATTCTTTTTCAGATTTTTTTCATTTAAAATATGAAAAGTATTCTTAGTTTCCAGACCATAACAAAAACAGGAATTTGGTGCACAAGATTTGGCTTACAGGCCTTTGCCAATTCCTGTCCTAGACAGAGTAACTGTAAGTGTTCATTCTCTCTTCTTTTTCTTCTCTTCCTCCCCCTCTCTCCCTCCATGTCACCTATTAGGTTCTGAGTTTAAGGCTGTACGCACACATCCACTTCACCCAGAATCAGGGCACTTAACCCTCACTTTATGATACTGTTACCAGTTTCAGGTAGTGCCCAGGTAATGCACTGGTCAGAAGCACCAACGCTAATAAAGAAAGTATATTTCCAGTGGATTTCATCTTACATTGGCATGAGAAGTAGGAAAGAACATTACCAAGTGTTCTGAGAGTTGGGAAAAAGTTTGCTCTAAACTCTTCCAATGACTACACTCTTCAAGACCCCCAACATCCTGATGCCACATTTCTGTGAATTTGTCTAGCCCAGAGTCTGGTGCCTTTGTTATAGATTCTGCTCTATCCAGCCCTGCCTGCAGCCCTGAATGGGCAAAGATTGTTATTTTGCTTTTTACAGCCGGGGAATCACTGCTGAGAGAGGTTAAATAACTTCTCATAGGCTCAGCACGCCAAAGAGAGAAAGCAGGTTGTCTATGCAATTTTTCCTCTCCTAGGGCTAAAGAGCTAGAAGTTTATCCAAGACTGCAAGCAATTAAGTTGGGTTTCATTTGCTGAGTCTGAGGCAGACGGCCGGCTTTGCCAGGGGGCTATTTTCTTCATAAATTCTTCTCTACCCTGGGGTTATGCTCGGCATTTCTCTTGGTCTTCAGAACACAGCTGTGTATATATATATATATACTCACTGCACCAGCTCAGAATTTAAAAAAAAATTACCAAACCATCCAATGCATTATGATTGGCTGTTATGGTAGAAATATATTGCTTTTGCCTTCTGAAGGTTAATCTTTCCATTCCTGGTGATACTATAGGCTTCTTTTGGAGGACTGTCTCCTTCATGTTTAGTCCATTGCTTCATGTATGGTCTCATCTTTTGTTTTCAAAAAAGCTCCATGGCTCAGTCCTGGCCAATCAGACTATTTTGTCCTCCTGACCTGGGGATCTGCTTCAGAAGGAGCTTAGGCAGGTGAGTGATCTAAGAGTCCAGAGATTCTGTGGGAACTACTGGCAAAATGAAATTGTCTGCCTCTAAGACCTAAATGTAGAATTTCAGGTCCCACTCACGCCTGAAGCCAATCTCTCTGCCTTTTGAGCTGATCCATCTCCTTGAGTATACAGGCCTCATACCCCTCCTTTTCCCTAAGTTGATTGCCCTGGTTTCCCGTTTGGTCCTCACATGGCTTCTGTGCCCTGACTTCCCCCAAGAACACTTCTAAGTCCAGTCTAGGCTTCAAGTGCAGGTCAATTTCCAGGAAGCTTTTCCAGGCTCTTCAAGCAATGGACCCCATAGGGATCTGTCTTCAGGTTTCCTCATCATAACTAGGGTGATCCTATGGAAATAAACAGACATTGGTGAATCCAAGGTCTCTCCAGGAAATAGAGCAAAAGGACTTATTGACGGTTTTGATGGTGGTTTATACACACTTGGGACTGGTTTTTCCAGAAGGTGTTTTTTGAGCTTGTCATGTCCATTTTACCACCTGTTTCTACCATTTTCTTCTACTTAAATTACTTCAAAGTCAGTTGCATGATACATATTCTATCATATGTACGACACCTCAGTTTCTATTCTTTTTTTTTTTTTTTTTTTTTTTGGTCTTTTTGA
>NW_004955433.1:7427179-7519929 GCF_000276665.1 Chinchilla lanigera
CCCCTGGGCCTCCCAGCGCCTAGAAACTCAGTCTGCAGTGTCACCGGGGTCTTTGTTTCAGTTTCTATTCTTATTAGCCTATGCCAATTTAACACACTCAGTTTACTTTAGCATATAACACGATGATAACGGAAATCCTAGTGCCTCCCCACTTACCTTCTGTAATAATAATGAAAATACTAAAAGCAGTTCCTAAAAGTTGATATTAAGTAAATTAAATTACATGGTGTGCTTAGAACAATGCCTTGCACATACTAAGTGTCCAGTAAGTGCTGGTTATCTATTACTGCTATTCATATACCTGTTAGCAGTACTACTTCTAGTTCTTCATCCTGCATGATCATAACCATCAGTGCAAACAGAGGTCACATAGCAGCAATGCATATAAAGAGATTATCCTGATGACTCAGAATAGGATCATATTAATTTTTATATATTGTTTTCAAAATGGGAACACAAAAATTTAAACAATCAAAACTCTGAGACTATAGAAATACCAGCCAGATTTGCAAACACGTGTAAGTCTGACAATTGCACAATCACCTAAAAGGTTTGTCTTAGTTGCTTTTCTCCCCATTGCTAAGCCCAAATAACTGACATGCAAGGTTAAAGGGGAAAGGTTTATTTAGCTCACAGTTTGTGGAAGTTTCAGTCCATAAAAAGCTGGTTCCAAGGCAGGGTAGTACATGACAGGGGGATAACCATTCATGGTGGCAGAAGACAGCAAAAACAAGAGGTAGAGAGACAAGCCTCTTTCTGTCCCTTATACTCTATCCAGTGTATGAGGATTAGGCCGGTGCCAATTCAATCAGCGGACTGATCTAGCAATTACCCACCCTTAACCCCAGCACCCTTAGTCCCAGCATTGCACTATGAATCAATCAGCCACTTCCAAAAAAAACCTCTATGACTGCTCGAGGCTTTGGGGAGCACATCTAGGTACAAATCATAACAGGGTTCTTTGGGGAGGCTGTAGTAGGGGACAAGAAGTCAGAAGAATCAGCTGAGAGGAGGTGCAGGGTACAGGCATGGGATACAGTGAGACAGTGCCTTTTTTTGATTTCAGACTGACCTGATAACTGACTATGGCCCTCGAAAATGTTATTAGAGCTGCAGCACCAGTGGAGTTCAAATGCATTTTTAATATCTTCTAAATGCTTAATTTGGTTTTGCTGGAGATGTGTTTCATCATTCCCTCCTGCCCCTTAATTAAGCTAATGACTTTATTTCTTTCCTCCTTTCTGATCAGCTCATAACACATTTCCCAGGCTGGCCTCCCTCCTCAAGCCTGTCATGTCTGATCTGGTTATTAGCTTTTAAGCTCACATGGTTTTCCATGTGTTGGAATGTTACTGACTGAAACTGATCCATTCAGGAGGCTCTGGGGCTGAGGGACCCCCAGCTGGCACCATTCCTCCCACTCTTGCAAGGAACTAACTCCGCACACGTGCATACCACCTCACAATCCACTAAGCACTTACACACAGATTGTCCCATTGATCTTCATGAGAAACCACAGAGATAGGCATTATTAACCCTACCTTTTTATAAAGAATAAGTCTGAAAGCCAGAGAAGTTAATAACTAACCCGGGACAGACAACATGAAGTTATCAGAGTCACTTATCTGCCAATAGTCTTTGCCCTTTGTTTGTCACTCCTCCATTTACCTTGCATCTTTTCATAGAGCCACTGCACTTTTAGGGGGACTGCGAGTGTGTGCACAGTCATGGTGTTTCTGCTAAGAAGGTGCAGACCAATCAGGAAATCTGCAGAGTTAGAGAAATGGCATGTGCTAGGTGCACTCTGGAGACATGAAAAGCTCAAAGCTCTATCCCTGATGAGTCAGTCAAAGATAGCTCTGGAAATGTCTTTACTCTGGAAAGTGATTCCATGGAGATTTTCTGCAAATTCCCCAGCCTGCCTCAAAAGTTTCCTTTGGGGTGGATGAGCAAGGATAGGTACCTACTTGCTCCCTAAAGTCAGACCTTATCATCAAGAAGCCCTGAAATAGGACTTACTCGGTTGAGAACGTGTGATGCTGACTCCTTTTCCAGATCAATGAGGAAAGTCACCAGCAAATTGAAGGCCATGAAGGCCATGCAGCATGTATCCCATAAGATTTGCTAATTTAATCGACTTGATTTACAGATGAGGAAACTGCAGCTCTGATGAGGAAAATGACTTGTCACTCATCCTTTTGAGGGGACCACCTGGCAAGGGAATGTATACATAAGGAGGAGGTGAATTCTGACCTTAGGAGATGGATTGCACAGGGATGAAAAGTAGAAGAATTAGAACATTCTCAAACAATTTATATTCTCCTTATAAGAAACACCAGTGGAACAATATCACCTATGGGAGGAATATAACTAATCTGTTTATTTGGGGTCTTTGCACTTGGTCAAAACAGGGTCATTTATCGAACCAAAGTTTTCTGTACTAAAGATGAATCTATAGAATTCCCAGGAGTACATTGGCCATCAGAAGTCTCAGGGACAATTATGCAAGGTGGAACGGGAATCTGAGAGAATATCTACTTGCTCAACCAAACAAAACTCCATGGTGAACCACTTTGCACCTGGTGGTCCTTGGAGGTAGCCCTCCAAATCGTTCTCTTGGTCAGAACTAGAACCTTCTGCTCAATGCTTCTTGGGCTCAGGGGAAGACTACACAAATTCTGCCCCACCTCTGTGAACAACGGGAAGGAAACTGAAAGATAGTTGGTGGACCAAAGAAGACACAGAAGAAAAAATGGGCATAGACCTCTAGCTGAAAAGCCAGGAAGTCAAACAAAAAAGAGGTTCCCACCTGGCTCTAAATAGTCCAGCTATAGATCAATATGTGTAGTGACTGGGTAGTCACAGGATTTTGCCAAGGAATCTAAATCTGAAAATGTTTCCTTTTGGCCATAATGGAAGTTCTCCATTTCTGAGCTGCACAAGCAACTAAATGGGTTCTTTCTCCAGTGGACTGGTCATTGCCCAAGCTAATTATGGTCATAAGCACCTGTCTTCCTACAGATGGCAAATTGGGCACAGAGAAGGCAAGCAACTGATCCAAAGCTGCAGACCAAGGCAGTGGCAGCACAGGAATAAGGCTGAGTAACCAGTGGCCCTTCCTTTTGTTGCCCTGGTCAAGAAGCAAACCCTGCCTAAGGAGCTGCCTGTTCCCCAGTGCTTGGAAACCAGAAAGTATGACACAGTTAGCCCCACCCACCGTCTCCTCTGGAGCTGTCCAGGTGAGCTGTGGCCTGCAGATCTGCTGTGCTCAGGAGAACCTGCGGCAGCAAGATAATATTAGCTCAGTTTTATTGCCCTGGCTGGGCACCCTCCAGCAGTTTGGCTGTAAACCTTTGATCCTCTGGCTCCTGCTCAGCCCCAGCTTGCTCACACTCCATGGGCCCAGGTGAGAAAGGAGGACCTGGTTTACAGGCAAGAATCTGACTTTTCAAATAGCTGCACCTCAGGCAGCATCTCAAGACCATCGTGTGTATATATATATATGTGTGTATTTGTATTTACAAATTAATTCATCTTTCTTAGACTTTAATTTATTTTGCAAGAAGTTTAAGAACACTTTCAGAAGTTAAAAAAAAAAAACATACTATTGGCTTCAAAACTCAATAGAAGAAAAATGTAAGTACTTGGCAAATTTTAGCCAGACTTTATTTCCAGCTATGGGCCCAGAGCTTGACGTCGATTATGTTAAGATGGGATAGCACCAAACTGACACTTTCTCCTTGGGATAATGGTAACAATTAAAGAAAGAACTGTAGAAACCATGAGGTCATACACCACCTAAGACCAATAACTGTCTCCCCTAAGTTACAGTGAACTAAAATCAAATACTTCTTCTCCCAGGAACCATTCCCTGACTGCTCATCAGGAAACACTACCTTCTTTTGGCTTCCCCCAGTTGTTAGTGCTCCCGGAGCTAGTAACACTTTTTGCCTAACATCACATATGTTTGCAAACATATACTCTGCTCCTAGTGTGCCTGAAAATTTTCATTCAATCTCTAATACCTATTTAAGAGTAGGAGTTTTTATCCTAACATCTACACAGAACCTGGAAAAAAGTAGGCACAATTTAAGTATTGGATTTGGCTTGATTCAGCCTGAATCTTCCTAGAAAAAGAGAGCACAAGAAAGCAGAAAGTGATAAAAACAGATCTCTGGCTGGTGGCTACAGGGAGATGGGCCTAAGGAAGAACTGCTCATGCCAGTCTGATTGATGGAGGAATAGAGGAGGTTACTATGAAAGAGAGTGAGCCCCCTGACAATGGAAGTATTCAAGTAGAGGCTGAGAGGCCCCTACCAGTGGATAGGGGTTGGGTGAGATTACTCAGAAGTGCATTCTATCCCTCACTGGCAGTCACTCTGAGACAGCAGGATCAAGGCTAATGAACTCTTCCTCCCATTGTTAAGAGCTATGCATGGCCAAGTTTGGTGTCAGTGAGTTCGTGTGTGTGCATGTATGGCATGGGTGTGCTTGTGCACATGCAGTCACTCACTGCTTTACATCTGCTTCTCCCCCCTCATCTGCAAGGCCAGTTTAACCCCTTGGTGTCAGGCACTGGTATCCCGTACTCTCTTTGCTGACAAGCTGCCTAGCAAAGACCCCAAGGGGTTAATTAAGTTTTATTGAGCTGGTTTATTGCAGCTGGCTCTGGTCTCTCTCCTTAAACACCTCTGCTTCCTGGGAATCCAGAATCCTCTGGGACAATATTTTCAACGCTGTTTAGTTTGCCTGTAACCTATATTGTATTTTATTTGTTTTTCAAGATATTCTAAGGGGAGGGTGGATGAGGTCATTTCTACCCCACCCTGCTCTTTATCTCTTGGTGACCCCATTAAATCAGGGTGTTTAAATGGAGCGCAGATGTTGCCGACTTTTCATATAAAGGAATGCATATTCATTTACATAAATTTCCGTGAGTTATGGCAGTTTGAGTTTTACACTGTGTATGCTCGTGTGTTACAGAGACCTGCTCAGCTCGCTCCGGTAAAACCTGTCAAAAGACTTAAAGAGGAAACCCTTTCTATTCATGATGTGTTTATTTTCTTTCATTATTTTCTTTTATTTTTGAGGCTACCAATCATTTTCCAGTTATCTCTAATAGCTTAATACGATTAGAGATTTCTTCTAATCACTGCTCAATGTGTTTCTGCTCTATTAAAGATTTATATGAAATCTTTATGGAACACACCTTTTTAGAATTCAGAAGGATTTCGCAGGTTATTATTCATAACATCTGCCACTTACTGCAAAGAGCCTTAAAACACCCCTTTAATGTGTATTTAATGTTTCTGATACAATATAATATCAAATAAGACGTGCTTTATTATGGCAGCCGTGTTTGCGTAACCGCACTAAAGATCTGCCACTGTTGTAAGCCTGAGGTAGAGGGTTTATAACAGCCATAAAAACCTGCATAGAGCTAAACTTGGCATTTAAGGACACACAGAGAAAAATGATGTTTACCCCCCTCTTACTTGACTTGGTGCAATGTGGAGAAAAGCAGTCTGGCAATTTAAAGAGCCACTGAACATAATCTAGAAATAAAACAATGGTCCTCAGAGAAGTATTAAGGGCAACTATTGTTTGAAAACAGACCTCACAAGCCTGTGCTGGTAGATCTGAGCTGTCGCTGGTCGGGGCCAACAAAAGCCGTGGGGTTCAGCTGATTGTTCCAGTGATTTCTCTGACCAGAAGAATAGATTCCTTTTATATCTACCTTTTATTATTTTTCTCCCCCTAGCCTGACATTTTTATCAAAAAGCATCTTTTAATGCTTTGTTTTCACATTCTAATGTATGAAAGATATACATAGATATGCTATGTCTTTGCAAAGGTATGACACAAGCTTACCAAGATGCTAACTGGGCAGTGTGTTAAGGTGACAGGGTTGATTATGGAGAGGCAGAGGCCAAATAGCAAAGGCTTTTCAAAGGACACAGATCTGGGTTCTGTTCCTTCCAGTTGTATGGCCTTGGGCAAGGTATCAATACTTCAAGACTGTTTTTCATCTGTAAAAGTGGAAATAATGCTCATAACACAGATTATTTAAACAAAATAAAGTTATTCAAAGGGCTTAGTAAAATCTGGCACATTACACGTTCACCCTTTTTGTAAAGTATTAACAGTATGTTTTGAATGAAAGAAGTATTTTTTTATTTAAAAAAAATTGGGTTTTCTTTGTCTTTTCGAGACAGGGTTTCACTATGCAGTTCAAGCTGGCCTTGAACTCACTTTGTAGCCCAGGCTGGCCTCAAACCCATAGCGATCCTCTTGCCTCAGTCTCCTGAGTCCTGGGATTACAGGTGTGTGCTACCATGTCCAGCTAAAAAAATTTTAAAGGCATATGTTACTGTCATCAGAACTTTGATTTGCAGGTGATGCCAACACTAGCACACAAAGTGAACACAATTGCAGGTACAAGCAAGAACACTCACTGCTTTCTCGACTGTGCTACTTATGGTGCTTAAATGCAGAGTCTGGGGTTCAAGGGGTACTGCAGTTACACCACAGAATCATGCCCTCCTTAGCTGGAAACCTACTGGAAAAATATAAATATCTGCATTTTGGAGCAGAGGTTTGGGCTCCAGAGGCAAAAGACTTGCCCTAAATCACCCAGAAGGAGAGGCATGGACCATAGCTCTTCCCTCTCTCTCAGAGCTGTCCCATCACTCCTGACCCACTCAGCCACCAGCTTTGCCCTCAGTACCTTGGAGCTACTGCCACTTCCCCTTCATGGGAGCACAGCAGCAGCCTCTCATCTCTGTCTCCCACTGCGTCCCATTTTGGTAGGTTTAAGCCAAGAATCCCTGTGCTCCAGGTAACCATCCCCAGGATATGTGGACTCTGGAGGGGGAAACAGAGACCACATCCACACAGGCCCGAAGAGAGGGTATTGAGCAGGTTGGGGGTGTTCCCTGGGCACATGTTGACAAAGAGGACTCTTCTGATGCATGCACTACCGCACTTGGTTATTCTGAAGCTGGAACTCCCTAAGTGCCCACTGGCCAAATTTGCTGAACACTTGACTTTCAAACAGCCCTCATTACAGACCCGCAGTCATCTACTTTCTGATGGGTTTGGAGTAAATATGTAATAGGGGAGTTCTTAAGCCATGTTCTGTAAAGTGCCGTCTGTGTCTGCTGTTTGGTTATTTTATGTGGTCATCAAAGCTGTTCTAGGAGCACGGGGGAGGAATGAGGGCAGAGTGGAGAGTAGGCAGACACTGATGCAGACTGTTTGCTGCCTGTTCTGCGGAGTTCAGTGACGAACATGATCAGAATCCCTGAGGGTCTGCCAAGTGCTCATTCATATACCGGAGGTTCCATGGCCTTCTAGTACTCCTGGGAGACTCAGACAAGCTCACCCAGATGTAGATGACAGCTCTGGAATTTTTTCCCCAAAAGAAACCTTTTAGAGTACTTTTATTACCAATATTTTATTAGGAAAATTAGCAAATAAATTAGTTAAGTTAGAGTCATTTTACGGTGAACCACAGCATTTAAAATTATACCATTCACATTTTACTCTGCATGCTTTATTACATATCCATCTATTCTGTCATCCAATTATTAATCCATCTTGTTTGGAGGATAAGCCAAAGACCATTGGAAATATTCTATATAGAGTTCTTCACAGATTTATTTAGCAGGAGTTAATATTTGTCTTCAATTTCTCCATTTGAATGTAAAAATTACATATGATGAAATGCACATGCTATTCACAAAAACTAGGGTGTGGAATCAACCTAGGTGCCCAAGAACAGATGAATGGATAAAGGAGACATGGCATGTATAGGCAAAGGAATAGTATTCAGCCACAAAGAAGAATGAAATTCTGTCATTTATAGAAAAATGGATGGAACTGGAGGATGTATTTTAAGTGCAATAAGCCATATACCGAAAAAGAAGTACACAATTTCCCATATGTGAAGTTAAAAAAGTCATCCTGAATGTAGAATAGTGATTGCTAGAGGTTGGTAGGGTGGTAAAGGTGAGGAAGAGGTTTGATCAGTGCATCATGGCATATGCATGTGTGGGAAATAACACTGAGCCTCATTAATATGTATAGTTAAAGTATGTTAATCAAAAGTAAAATATAATGAAATGCACAAGTCTTAAATTTTAACAAATTTGTATGTCTGTGTAGCCCAACTAAGTCCTCAGCAAGATGCAGAATATGTATTGCCACCACTGGTACAAAGTATGCTCTTGTCTCTTCCAATAAATTCTTACCCTGTTCACCAGAGACAACTGTTATTCTGATCTTCCCTCAACTGTAGCTTCATTTTGTCCTCTAGAGTCTTATAGAAATAACTCTATAGTATACACATCTATGTAAGGCTCATTACATTCAAAATGATGACTTTGAGATTCATCCATGGTATTGCATGTTTTGGTAGCTTATTCCTTCTTATTCTGAGTAATAGAGCATTAAAAAAAAACCATTAGTTTGTTTATCCATTCTCCTATTTTGGTACTGGGAAGTGAACTCATGACCTTGTGTTTACCAGGCAGGCGTTGTGCCACTGAGCTATCTCCCCAGCCCCTCCATTCTCCCTTTAATGGACAGCAGTCTTGACTGTTATAGATAAAACTGCTATGAACACCGTCATGCAAATCTTCCATGAGGACACATACTTTCATTCTTGTGAGATAATATTTAGAAGTGAAATCACTGGACCAAGAAGGTTTAGTAAGTTTAAAAATCACCAGGTCTTTTAAAAATGATTGCATTACTTTACATTCTCATCAACAAAATGAGAGGGTCCAATCCAGTCCACAACTTTATTGCATTTTGTGTTGTCAGCTTTTTCAGTTTTAGCTATTCTGATAGATGTAAAATGGTATTTCATTATGGTTTTTATTTGTATTTCCCTAATGATTAATTATGATGTCTGTTTTTCATGTGCTTATTGTCCATTTATATATCATCTTTTATGAAGTGACTATTCAGATCTTTTATCCACTTCTAATTAGGTTGTTTGTCTCTTTATTGTTGAGTAGTATGTTATTTATGTAACCTGAATACCAGTCCATATATATATATATATATATATGTATATATATATATATACACACAATATTTCTTGTCTGTGGTTTACCTATTCATTTTCTTACATTTACCCTTTGATGAGCAGAATTTTTAATTCTGATGAACTCCAGTGATCATTTTTATAGACATTGTTTTCTGTGAGTTGTATGTAAAACATGTGCCTGCTTGTCTGAAAATATTATTTTATTGCTTGCACTTTTTTTTTTTTTTTTTTGGTTTTTCTCCGGTACCAGGAACCGAATATTGCTTGCACTTATATCTAAATACATTTAGGATTGCTTTTTATGTATGGTAGGAGATAGAAATTGTGATTACTTTTAAAATAATACAGATATAGAATCCTTTTAGTACAAGTGGTAGAAAAGATTTTCATTTGCCCGTTTGACTGTTTGTCATCTTTATTGAAAATCAACTGATGTGTTAAGTATGAGTTCTCCGTTACACTTCATTGACCTATTTGTTAGCTCTTATGCCAAAACCATCTTTCTTACGGTAACAATACAGAAAGTCTTGAAATTAGGTAGTAGAATTTCTCTAGATTTTCTCTTCTTTTTCATGATTTTGGATGTTTTATGTTTTTGTGCTCCCATATAAATTTTATGATAAGCTTGTCAAGTCTTACAAAAAAATTAAAAATCCTTCTGGGATTTTGTTGGAATATTTAGGATGATTTGAAGATAACTGACATCTACCTGAACAACACTACTAAGTGTTCTCATCCCTCAACATGGTATGGCTTACCATTTCTTTGTGTGTCCTTTAGTTTCTTCTGGAAACTAGCAATGTTTTCTGGTTTCCAATATAGAAATCTTGCATATGTTTGTGAGATATACCTCTCAGTATTATCTTTTTTTGATGCTATCTTAAATGGAATTTTTAAATTTTCATTTTCTGTTTGCTGCTGGTATAGTTGTCCTTTGATATCCACAAGTTCCCAGATCCCCTATAGAGACCAAAATTCTCAGGTACTCAAGTCCCTCATATAAAATGGCATAGTATTTGCATGCAAGCTACACACATCCTAAATCATCTCTAGATGACATATAATATCTAACACAATGTACATACTATACAAATGGTTTTTATACTGTATTATTTAAGGAATGATGACATGCAAAATCTATACGTGTTCAGTACAGACACCTTTTAAAAGTATTTTTGATCCACAGTCATTTGAATCAGTGAACACTAAGGTCACTGATACAGAGAGCATAACATATATATACAGACACATTTTAGTTTTGTATATTAACTTCATATCCTGTGAACTCCCTAAATTCTTTTATTAGTTTTAAGCAATATTTTTATAGATTCCTCAGCATTTTCTACATAAACAGCTATGTCATCTGCAAATAACAAACTTGTACTTCTTCCTTGCTAATCTTTATGCTTTTTATTTTTCATGCCTCATTGTGACAGTTAGAACCTCTAGTACCATATTGAATAGGAGTAGTGACTATAGACAAATCTTTCCTTGTTACCATTCTCAGAAGAAATGCACTCAATATTGCACAACTAAGCATGGTGTTAGTTGTAGGGTGTGTGTGTGTGTGTGAGAGAGAGAGAGAGAGAGAGAGAGACAGACAGACAGACAGAGACAGAGAGAGAGAGAGAGAGAGAGAGAAATTTAAGCCAGAATAGCAATTTGTTTACTTAGAAAAAGAATTAAAAATGTGCCACAGACTGAATACTAATTTTCTTTTATTTTTCCCCTGACAAGAAATTCTATATATAAAATCAGATTATATTCAAGACATTTTTTGTTGAGTATGGTGATGGATGAGAAATGTGACAATATTAGCATTTAAGAGAAAAATGTAGCTTATGAAAGCAAGTTTAGGGCTGGGGATATAGCTCAGCAGTACAAACATCTGCCTGGCAAGCACAAGGTCCTGAGTGCGATTCCTGGTACCAAAAAAAAAAAAAAAAAAGAAAAGAAAACAAGATTAGAATATAAAACCTCAAAATAAAATACGTGTGTATTTATTGTTCTTTAATACTATTATTTGAATTTATAACATTTATGAAAGTTTTCATAATGTTTTCCTTTCTTTTCTTCAGCATTATTGAAGTATAATTGATGTTTTCTCTGTGCTGGGTAATCCAAGGCTTTGCTAATGCCAGGCAAATGCTATACTGCTGAGTTCTACCTCTACCCTACAATATGATTTCTGACACATATATACATTGTGAAATGATTCCACAATCAAGCTAACATATCCATCACCTTACCTAGATACCATTTTTTGCACAAGGGTAGGGATACTTGGCATCTATTCTCTTAGTAAATTTCAAAAATACAATACATTGTTTTTAGTTATGGTCCCTGTGTTATACATTAGATCTCCAATACTTGTTAACCTTGTAACTGGTTTACTCTTTGGCTAGTGTCTCCCCCCAACTGGCCACCACTCCCTGTTAACCACAATTCTACTCTCCAGACAAATACTGCTACGCTCTCCCTTACTTGTGGAATCTCTAAGAATGTAGAGTACGTGGATGCAGGATATTTGTAGGTATTCTTTATCAGACTGAGAATGTTCTTTTCTATTTATAGTTGGCTGAGAACATTTATCAGAAATAAAATTTGAATTTTCAAATGCTTATTCAGTGTCTTCTGGAATAATTTTTTTTTCTTCTGTCCTGTTAACCAGCCTTGCATTCCTGGGATAAAACCTGTGATGTTTTCTTGTTATCCAGAATTTATATTTATTAAGGCACTATTTGTGCATATTTAGATATGAAAATAAAATTTCACTCTCAGACATACATAAAAATAAAAATATAGGCTATACAAATAGATTTAGGTATCATAAAATTTCTTTACATTTAGAATCCAAAACTTGTTGCATTATTTTTCACTTTTGAACCATCATTACCTGTTTTCCTACATAGTATTGTCTCCTTTGCTGTCAAGAAGATTGGTGACCCAGAATTGACTAAAGTAATACTCCATTAATATTTTCAGGGCTTTCTTCCAGGCTGTTGTCATCACTGCTATAAGCTTTGATGCCATGAGCAAAGACAGACAATCACATAGTGGCTGCTATACGGTGCATTGTGATCGGGGGAACGTTAAAATGTAGATCATAGAACTGCTGACTGCAATAATGATTTTCATGTTCTCCTATGTTACTAGAGGAATTTCACTTCTGATCTTGTGTGTGGTTATTTGTAGAGAAAACATTTCAGGGAAAATTTTAAATACAAACTTTAAAGAAAATTGACTAGAAGCCTTTGGGAATACTTAAAAAATTTTAATGCCTACTTTTAACTTTAGAAATTTTACAAATAAAGTGGGCTTTGGAAGATCATCTAGTCCACAGAGCTCTTTGAACAGATGAGGCTGTTAGCCCTTGATGAATGAATTGCCCATGAAGCAGAAGACACTTGTGTCCTGGCTGCTATGACAGCATTTGTGCTTCATATTTCCTGATAGGTAATTGACACTTAATAGTTTCTGAGAGAATGGTTGAATGAATGAGATATAGAGGCATTAACTTGTCCAAGATCACACATGGAAAAGACTTACTGGCTAAGATGAGACTATAGAATTGAAGAACTCCCAGCTCCTATATAAGTATATATTCAGTCATTTATTACATCTAGACAAAAGTTGGAACTGCTGTTGAACTTCTCTTTTCTGACCCTGCAGAGGCTGTGTGTGTGTGTGTGTGTGTGTGTGTGTGTGTGTGTGGTAATTTTGGATCTTATGTGAATACACGACTCTTGCCTGGAATGGCATCATGTATAAAAGTCTAGACCTGTTGTCACAGCAAAGTGGGACTTTCTGTCTCCCCCACTCTTATGCCATCATTGAAAGGGAGTTAGAGCTGCAGTACCTGGCTATTAATCACTCCTGTTAGCCAGACTGCATCTCAGTGGCATGTTGTGCATTATTAAATTACGCCATCGCTCACTCTTGGGCTGCTGTGTTTAACTGCATGGAAAGAATTACTGATCAAATTTCCCAAATACTTCTCTCCCAAGCACAAATCAAGCCCTGTTTGTCTGAGCAAAGTTTGCACTGCTAAATGCCATGGATAATGAAAATCATTTCCAGTTTAGGCCCAAACAGCCAAATATACACCATTGTGAGCCAACTCCATTCTGTTCTTCCCTCCCAAATGCAGGCATCTCCATGTTCCCTTCTCCCAATCTTTTATTATTATCAAGATCTATGCCAAATTTCTCAGCTGAACTTCAAGCTATCAGTCCCTCTTGTCCTGGCTTCTCATCAGTCTTCCTGATCTCAGTAAATGGAGCCATCATACACCCAGATCCTGGGACCGAAAACAGAAGACAGCCTTGCTTTGGCTCTTTTCTGAAATTCCTAATTGATAGGAAAGTTGTGTTTATTCTACTTCCAAAGAGATCTCAAATAAATGTACTTTTCTCCATTCCTAACACCTGATCCTGGACCACTATCATCTTTCCCCAAGTAGCTCCTTGCTTGATCTCCAGGCAACCATTTTTGGGTCCTGCATTCCAGTCCCTCCACAATAGCCAAAGTGATCTGAAAACACAAAGTAGATTAATGTCACTTATCTCCTCAAAACCCTTCAGTGCTCTCTTTTCTCATGGGATAAAATCCAAACAATGAATTTACCACAATCAACTAGGTATGATCTGGCCCATGCCTAATTCTCTATTGACAACATATGGATCTGTCTGTCTGTCTGTCTGTCTCTCTCTCTCTGCTGGTCCCACTGTCTGTTTTCCTAGTAAAACAAAGCTTCTGTTTACTCCAGGGTCCTAGCACATGCTTCCTCTGCCTGAGACTCTTAGGTTGGCTCCTCACATGGCTGACTTTACTCATAATTTGCATATCAGTTTAAAATCTGTGCCCTCAGAGGAGTCTTCCTGTGCTCTGTACACAAAATAAGATCTCATTATAATTTTGTTTATTTCTCTACTAGCACTTATTATAACCTGGCAATTATTTTATTTGTCTGGTTAGTTGATTTTCACTTACTTCCCTTCATTAAATTATAAGCTCCTTGAAGGTAAAATTTTATATTGCTATTAGCACATTGCCTGATTTTAGAGAGAGACAGAGGGAGACAGGGGTGGGGATAAAACTCCACTTCCCTCATAAACTCTTCCCAGCAGCTCCACCACCCACCTCTCCCTCTCCCTCCCTCTTGTTTGTCCTCACTGGATCCAACACAAGTTCCCATAATCACCCTCGGCCATCTCTACTCCCTTCCTGGGTATGTCTCATCAATCCAACATAATTGTAATTTCTCTTTTGAATAAGATTCCTAACTCTTCTGCAGATGAATACTTTTTAAATATAAATGTTTGATGAAATTCATATATTCATCTTTATATTTTAAAAACTCATATGCTTTATGTTCCTTTTGGTCAGAGGTAGAAACTCTTCTCAAGTTTTAAGCAAAAGGAGTGCTTATTGCAACTGATTAATGTAACTGGAAAGGCTGGAAAGGCTGGAAAGGGCTGTCTTCAGGCAGGGATTGACTCAAGTGTTCCAGTGATAGTATCAGGACTCTGTCTCTCCGATTTTCCGGCTCTCCTCCTCTTTGGCATCAATCTCAGGCTTTACCTGGTAGCAGGAAAGCAGCCAGGTGCTCCATCTATATTTACCCCTTTTGGGACATTCTGAAGTTTACTCTAGTTCGGTGGCATCAAATCACCTGCTCTCTTCTAAACCACCACCAAAGCCAGGAGAAGATAATTTCCCAGTTAACTTAACTTCTACTTTACCTCCATGAAATGTGGGAAGGGTGGTTCCCCAAATCACAGCCAGAGATTGAACTAGAAGAAAAGGGACTAGGTGCTTGGAAGATAAGTGCTTCACTTAGTAAATAATTTGTGGGCTCCTCCTGTGAACCAGATGCTGGAGATGCAAGGCTAAGTGAGCTTTCAGGTCTCAGCCTGAAGGAGCAAGTAAGGAAAATAGACAAGTGACCATTGGATGTCAGTGAGACAAACACTAGGATAAAGATGCATGCTAGGTAGCTTGACGCTTATACAAAAGAGGAGGATTTGGGGCAGACAGGGGCATTTGACTGGGTCTCACAGGAGAAAGGCAATTGCTAGCTGAAGAGGAGGGAAAGGACCTCCCAGAGGAACAGAATGAGAAACCCAGAGGTGTGAAAAATCAGGGCATTTTGTCTCTGCTGGTCTTGGGGGCAACGTAGGCACATAGGATAAAGAGGGAAAATTCTAGAGCAAATTTTGATGAATAGTTTGCAAATAGAAATCCAAATTCAATTACTACCTGTATTTTGTTTGACTAGTACAGCATTTTTTTGAAAAATCACTTTCAACTTTAGAAGTTAGGATATTTTATGCTAAGTAGAGATACCAAGTTTTTCTCAAAATATTAGATATGGAGGGTCCATATTGCCTCATGTCACTAACCAACCGAAACCAGTCCATAGGTGGAATAAACGAGCTTCCTTTCCTCCCAGTCTCCATCCAGCATTCTGCTCTCGCTTATACTATGTGCCTATCCATGAGAGTCATTTGTGCTTCAGACCTCTGGCCTAGCTTTGGATCTTGTCTCTGGATTGGTGAGGGTTTTCTGTGCCAAACTAAGGCATTTAGAGTCCTATCCTACAGGCAGTAAGTATCTACTGACAGTTTTAAAATAAGTGGATGTCACGACTAGTCCTTATCCATCTTTATATTTTCTCTAGCAATTGGCACAGTGGCTTGCATAAAGCAGGTGTTCAGTTATTATTGGATGAATTAATTACAGAAGGAATAAATCTTAAAAATTAATGAGTAATATAATAACCACTTTGGAAAACTTTTTGGCAGTCTGTATCAAAGCTGAATATATACAAAGCCATGACCCAACAGTAATTCCACTCCTGGAACACACCAAACAGAAATGCATATGTGTGTTGGGGCTGGGGATTTAGCTCAGTGGCACAGCGCCTGCCTGGCAAGTGCAAGGTCATGAGTTTGATTCCTGGTACTGGAAGAAAAACAAAACAAAACAAACAAACCCCCCTCACAAAAAAAAGAAGTGCATATGTGTGTTTACTCTAAGACATGCACTAAAATGTTCATGGCTGCCAGGAAACAAGTGTAAAAACCCCAAATATTCATCAACATTAGAGTGGTTTTTTTTTAAATGGTAGCATATTCCCAAGAGGAATATTAGCAGACAGCAAAGTGAAGAGATGAGCTACAACTACACACAAAAGAATATGGATGAACCTTACATGCATAGTGCTGAATAAAGAAGCCATACTCCATAGTTCCATTCACAGAAAGTGCAGGGAACTCTAGCAGGTGGTGCCTGGAAGGGAGCCTCAGGGGGATTCTGGAATGTTGTCATGCTCTGAGTCTTGAGCTGGGTGCTGCTATGCAGGTGTGCTTAGTTTGTGAAAATTTACTGGGCCACGCCTTCCACTAAGCGCACTTTTCTCTGCGTAAACAAGCTTGTGAGTCCTTTTTTAAATCTGCTACCTCCAGTAGAGCAGTCATCGGTGCTCAATAGAAGCTGAATGATCGACTCCAGCCAAATCTGTCCTCTTCTCATAGACAATTCTAATAACCTGGTAAACATACCTTCTATTAAACTGATTAATCTGGGGAGCTGGAAGACACCTTGGCAGTGTGGGGACCTGGGAAACAGCCGGTGTGGAAGCAAGCAGCCACATTAGAACAAGAGATGAGTGGGAGGTCTCAAGGCTCCTACGGCTGGCGGGCCCTGGACAGGACCACCAGACCTAATTAAAGCACTTGGTGAGAATTAATTCTTCTCCGGAACATTAGCAAAGTCTGGGAACTCAATTAGAAATCACACACTGCGTGAGGAAAAAGAGATTAGTTTGGTGCCAAGTGAATCCATTCAGTAGAGCTGTATTGAGCACGCACCTGAGAGCAGAGCTGGTGGGATCTCGCCAGACTGGCTGTGAGGAGAAGGGGGCAGCCTGCCCTCCTCGTGCTCAGGACTGTGGGAGAGGGCAGCCTGGAGACACAGGCCTGGTGACTGCCCAGATGTCATCAAGAGGGGCCAGCAGGCTGCTCCCAAGGGAAAGGTGCCAGTGTGGAAAGCTGAAGACGTCCATGAAGAACGGCATAGGACCTCCTTGAGAAGTGACAAGGCACAATAGCTTTCTAAACTGGAGCGATCTGAGCAGCAAAGCCCTGCGGGGTGAGGATGGTTCAGTGTGTCCCTGTATAGGGACATCCCAGGGTGGCTGGAGATCCAAGTGCATGGAACAACTGCAGAGAGAAGAGCAGGCACAAGAGGCTTCAAATGGGTGTCTAGCCTTTACCCCACAGGTGTTAGCGACGGAGGTGAGGGTGACAGTGATGGCAGAATGAGTTGGAGTATGTTGAGGAAAGCAGGTACTCAGTCCAACTAGTATTTTAAGAAACACCCATCTGGTTGTCTTACAGAAAAAGATAACCCTGAACAGGCATGGCGAACTCAACTGTCCACAGAGTTATGCATTTGGTAAGAGAAGAGGGCAGCGGGACAGTGTTCGTGATAAAATCATGGATAAAATCAATGCTCTGTCATACTGTTGGGGGTCACGGGGAGTGGTGGGGACTCTGGCAAACCCATGGTGCATTAAATGGGTGTGATCAGTACTCAGCTGACTGTTGTTGTATGGAGACATGGGCCTAGCACTGCCCTAAAGTCCAGTTTCTCTAGAGAAGCTAAAAATCTGAGTGTTTATATGCACAATGGAAATCTATTCTAATGGTTCACCCCCGCACAACCATTATGCAGTGTAAATAAATTATATCTAAAGGCATATTAGGCCAGCAGTCTGTGACCTCTCAAAGAGAAAAATCCACATAACTCAGATGTGCTTTCACCCTGTCATGTCTGAGGGAGTTTGGTAAAACATTGCAGGAAAGGAATGCACAATACGCAGCACATACAAACCCTTTTATCTTTTTTTTTTTTTTTTTTTTTGCAACAGCTTAAAAGACCTGGAGCAGCTGCTAACGGTTCCATTTTGGATACGTCTGGGGTATACTCGGGACGACATTGATCATCACCACAGTGCTTTGTGTTTCTCAGTCTTACTCATTTGTTATCTGCACTGCTGGGTTTTTCTGCCGTCAATATTTTGGGTGAAGAGAGACATCTCCCTCTAATGACGCCCTAATCGTTACTAATTTCCTCTGCATGGATTGTGCGCCATCAGGTATAATGAGCACATTTGCTTTTAATGTTTCTGCTACAAAGAGTTCCTGGGAAATGGTTTGAAGGCATGCGTACCAGTGACAGGGGTAGGGGGCTCAGAAACAGCACAGGGAGTGACTGGGGGGTCAGCTGGCAGCAGGTCCAGCCAGGGAAGGCCACAGCTAGCGGGATTTGATCCCCTCTCCTTGCCCCAGAAGCTTCCACTTACATTAATAATCTTAACTCCCTGATTTGCAATTAACCCAAAAGCTCGGTAATGATAATGGGAAACGTAGGTAATTTGTTGCCAGAAAATGATAGATCAGCAGGCCTGGGATCTTTATTAATCTCTCTGTTCTGTCGCTCTGACTAAGGTGAGAGTCTCCTTATCTCAGGCACGGGGAACCACAAGGGAGGCCTTGGGGTAGCCCAGGCTGAGACAACCCAGACCTGGGTGACAGCTAAATTCTCCATGGACATGCTGTAGAGGGGTCAACTTGCCTCACCCTCATGACTGAATGCTGCTGTGGTCTTGATTTGTGTGGCCTCCTTTTGCATGGCCTGTTATGATGTCCCTTGGAAAATATGAAATCTTTATTAATATTTACAAAGCAGATTTCTTCTACGTACCTGGATTTCTGGCTTTGTTAGAAAAATGGGAACATCTTGCACTTCAGGGCTCACATTCCTGTGAGATGAAGAAGGTTGGGGCCACAAGCTTGCTATCTGCCACAGTCCCTGCCAGGCCTCCTTCACCTCCATTCCTGCCTGGACACTTAGGCAGATGTGTGTGATCACCTGCAATCAAGAAACACCCTCTGACCTCAAGCCCAGGAAGGCCACTGCCTGCCCCAACCCAGGTCTGAAGCTGCTTCTTTGTAAATTCATTTGCTTGGACTTTACTTGGGAAAAGAGCATAGAAATGCTTTCTCCTCCAGAAGGCCCCGGAGCCTGTGCTTGCTTATTTGGCAAAACTTAATGACATCTGTTCTGAGGGCTCAGTGTAGAAGGGGTCAGACACACAAAAAGCTACTGGAGAAGACTGTGGAGGTGGGGGATGTCATTCTATGGAGCCCCAGGGACTTTGGAACATCTTCTAGTGCCAGGATGGCAAACTGACTTCAGTAGAAGGCTGATCATGTAGCTGTGCCCACCTGCACACAGTCCTGGGCTGAGATGGAGCTCAGGAGGAAAAGCCTCCATGATTAATCAGCACAGTCTGTCACTGGCATGGGACAAAGGGGGTAGGTGCACACAGACCTTCTGTGTGAACCCCGTATTCCAGTGAAAAGAGCAGAGATCTGGGTCCTGGTCAGACTTCTCAGAAGACCCGGGGCAGGGTTGCCAGATAAAACACAGAATCTGAATCACAGGTAAATGAGCATGGCCCATGCAACTTTGGGATATGATGATGCTAAAAAATAAAGTATCTGCTTACCTGACCTTCAGGTTCAGCTGTATAAGCTGTGTGTTTATTGGTGAAGCTGGCAGCTCTACCTGGAAAATATAAGTCCCTTTGCCTCTCTGTTCTTTAGTTTCCTTACCTGGAAAATAGAGTCAAATAAAATCAATGATTGTCAAAGAGCTTTAGCTGCAGAATTTTCCTTCAAATTTAAAAGTTCCAACCGAAGCCAAAAGTATAACAGACACCTGAGGTGGATCTCTTGAAACAGGAGTGCAGGCCTCCACCAGTCACTGCTGACTGTCTTAGAAAAGGATGTGTGATATCAGGCGTACTACAGGAGGATGGAGCTCACTGTAAAACAACAGCAACAGCCCTCACACAGAGCCTTCACTGGGTATGTCCTATGGGAGGCCTTTCTGTACATTTTCTCTTCAGAAGCCTACAACTTCTGAAGTAAGTATCATAATTATTCCCATTTCACAGATGAGGGGAAAAAAAAGAAGCACTGAGAGATCCAAGAACAAGCTCAAGATAATGGTAGAACCAGAATTTGCATCCAGAGAGTCTGAGTCTAGAGCAAATCCTCTTAACACTAAACAACCTTCTAGACCCAGTGCATAAGTTTACACCTCCAGGTATGTGCTTCCAGTGCGGTTTCTCCCTGCCCCATCTCACTGGAGTGGCTTATTGGTCTGTCATTTGTGCAGAAGTTGGACTAAGTTAATTTCCATTTTCCTTCCTCCTCTAAGATCCTGTAGATCTGTGATTCTTAGGGATGGATATGTGAAACCCCCAAATTTTTTAAATAATAAAGCCTTCCCATAATCACTGGCCCAATTCATTTCCTATAATGACAATTCGGCAATTTCTGTCAGCCCACCAGGAATCTTCATATAGCTCCATTGCCCCTTTTGACTTCTTATGCTCAATTATTATTGCCAAGATAGAGATCATTAATTTTGGTCAAATTGCACCTGTTCTTGATAGTGACTTTTTCTGACCACCCTTGATATGGATGAGACAATTCTGAAACTTGCTGGGAGTTGTAAACAGCACATAGGCTCACCTCAGAGGCTATTTCTGCAGCAAAGAGTGTGGTCCTACCAAAGTCCAAGGGGGAGAAGGAGTCAAACAGAGAAATGGTCCGGAACAATCAGGTGTAAAGCCCATAGAAGAATAAGACTGCAAGGGCACCAAGACATAGTTAGTACCACCTGCCACCAAACAGAAATGGAATCGGAAGGATGAAGTCCCCAGTCCCAATCCCATTCCTGCTAACTCTTGCCATTTGGTGATACAAGTCCAAGTGGTCTCCCTCCCTCTCTCCTTCCTCCCTTTCTTGCTCCCTCTTTCCTTGATTCTTCTGATTCTTCCACATTGGCAACTTATTTTTACTTTTTAAACATTTTTCAGGCCAAATGAGGCATGACTATAAGCTCAGTTTCTCCAGTGGACTCAGATAATTAAAGGGCCCTGAAAATTTTTCCTCCTTCAAAAGACAATAGCAGTAAAAGCCCCGGTGGTGTGAATTATATATAATAAGGCTGAATTTGTACCAGCCCCACCATGGGTAATAAGTCTCTTTCCTGATCAGCAAGAGCACATGGCACATCTGGCCCTGAGCTGCAGACCCAGCACAGGTGCCATGGAAAAGAAAATTCTAAGAGTCAAGGTCCTGCGGAGTGCAACTGCACCTCACTACCTCTGCCTTAGTTCATGGCACAGCCACAGAGTAGACACTGTCTGGTGCAGCACCAGCTCGTGTGAGCACCACCATCCTCTACATGACCCCCCAAGCAAGCACACACAGACACTCACACAAAGCTCTTCCCAGAAAGCCCAGGAAAAGGGCAGGAGAGAAGGAAAAGTCACATCCTGGGTTCCCATTGGAAGGAAACCATTGGTTTTGGAGTGAGATACTTTGTCTTCCACCTCTAAAGCAATGTGATCTGACTCATACAGGCTTAAACAGTAAAGGTAAAAACTTTACTACAACAGACATGTCCATGAGTGTTGTAGGTATGGCTGGATCCAGCAGTCTTGTCTCTCCACACATCTCAACCCTGCTTGTTTCTATATTGACTTGGTTCTCAACTCACTTGGCCACCAGCACTTCCAGATCTGACCTGCTTCACACACTCAGCAGGAAAAGAATACTTCTTTTTTTTATAGTTCCATAAGAGTCCTATCTTGTCTACTCTTGAGCTAAGAGATGGTCAGCCTCACCAAAAGCTAGTGGGCAAGAATGGGGGTCAGGTCCCTGGAGGAAAAATGAAGGAGGAGGATTCATGCTGGACAGGCAGAAACAACTGATGTTCTGAGAGCACCCTATCCAAATAGAAGTATTTCCCCCAGCTTGGTGGGAGACAGATGAACTGGGAGCAACCTGCCAGGAATCCTTCGGTTCCTGTCTCACTACTTTACAATGTTCGCTGATAGACTTTCCCTTCCTGTCCACCTGGCTTTGGTATTCCTGGATCATGTCCACCTCAGTTCTTTTCTCCGCTAATCCCCTGCCAATTCAGCTGGTGCATTGAACCCCACAGGTCCAGGAGGTCCCCCCTCCCATGCCAAGCTAAGGAGAGCAAATGTTGAGGTTAGGCCTGTGAGCCCTGACCCAGACAGCCTGGGTTCAAACACCGGTTTACCTAGGATTAGCTATATGATCCCCGATTGTTTCCACATCTATAAAATGGGATACACCAGCATGACTTGATAGGGTTGTTACAAGAATCAAGTGAAATATAAAAAATGCTTAGCATGGTTCCTGGCACTCAGGGAGTATTCAGGAAAGGTCAGTTGCAGAAGTGATGACGCTAATGATGATGCTAAGAACATTTCCCTCCTGAGCCTCCCCTCTTCCCCTCTCCACTCCCTGGTTTTACTGAACAGTAGGTGGAAAGCCGTATCACAGGAGCACAGTTAGCAAGCGTCTCTGTTTCCTGCTGCTCAGCTCAACTTCTCTTCCATTTCTCACAGCTGGGAAATGGCCAAGCCAGTGTCTCGACAGTGACAGGAGCACTTTGCTAGCGGGTCCTGCATGCTGATGCCAGCTTCTGTCCTGGTGGCGCAGAGGGATCCAGGAACCATGTCCAAGGTGGGGTCTGTGGCAGTGTCCAGGGCCTGCATTCCTCTGTCCAGAAGCTGTCTTCCCTTCATTCCAACCTGACAAATCACTCTAGTTAGGGAGGCCAAGCTGTCCCATGTGCTGCCTTCTTAGAAGCATCTGGAATGAGTAGCCTTACCATACCCAAGCCTTCTCTATCCTCAACCCCTGCCCCCACCTCTGCCATTGCTCTGACCACACCCCTGACTAGTGCCCCAGCTCACGACTGTCAGGGGGCAGCTCTTGAATGGACCCAGCATAGCTAGGAGATCAGAGGGCTCCAAGAAATGAATATCTAGCTCACAATGGACATGCACCCCAATGGCTTTCCCTTAATGACTGCAGCTTTACCAGCATCTACCCACCATCCCTGTCCTCTCCCTGCAGTCTTCTCACATTGCTGAAAGCTCAGGCACAGTTTGTCTTCCCTCCGTCTGGTGCCAACCATCCGCTGGTGCCATGGACTGGCCCGCCCACCCCTCTACCACTGACCCCCACCACCTTCCTTGCTGCATACCACTGGCCGGACATTGCCCTTCCCCTGTCTGGAACATTCTAGCACTGCCCTCGAGGTTCACTCTTCCATATTCTTCCACAGAGAAGGGTCTCTGACCACACTGTCCTGAGCAGTACCCAGCCCAGCCTCTCTTCACTATCATCTGCTTCATTTCTTTCAACCCTTTCTCATGACCTGTTGTTGCCATTTTCTCTATTTTTACTTGTTTGCTTCCTGCTTCCGTCCTAGAATATAAGCCCTATTTGAGGAGGGATCTTGTCTGCCTTGGGAACTGCTGCATTCCCAGAGCATAGAATAGTACGTGAGCATACAATCGATGCTCAGTAAGTATTTATCAAATGCACAAATGACATCATCCACTAAAACCTATCCGCATGTTGCATGCCTTCCACCCAAGTTCGCCTGCTGATTTTGGGTTTTGTTTTCTACACCAGCTCTTCAGGATGTACCTACAAATCCAGGGTGATGATTCTGGGTGTGGAGACATCTGCCACCTTCCCACCAAAGCCCTTCCCGCTTTCTTTCCTGGAGCTATACCCAGGTACCCTTACCTAGAGACTGTGGTCAGAGAGGTGGTGAAAGTCGATCTGTGCTGGGCTGATGGAGCTGCTCAGACAAAAGACTGAGCTCCATGCAAAGAATGTAAAGCCTTTGGCTATATCTGGGGTCATGGAGCAGGACGCAGAGCCTGGCCTTAAATAGTCACTGCTGATTCCCAGAGAGCCCTGTTTTCGTCCAAGCAAGGGAGCAATGCATCATATGCAGCAGGGAGCCTCTATGTGCCACAGCTCAGTAGACAGGGTTAGTTCTTTCTCGACTCTGACACAGCAGGAGACAGAACAGTGTGCAGGCTGCGCTTCTGTGGATCCTTAAGAATTGTCAGGCCAGTCTCATCCTTAACCTCAGTGGAAGACAGCAGCTCCGTCATACCTAGAAGGAGTCGAAGTTAGACTTTGGGTCCAAGGCTCAGCCTATCACTTACTAGCTAGGAGTTCCCAGGCAGGTCATGTAACCTTTCTGCATCTCAGGTTTGTCCTATGTAAAATATATATAAAATAACAATCACTACTTAGAAGTTCCACAAGAAGTGAGATAATTCATATGTGCAAAACATATAAAATAATATCTGGTACATGATAAATCCGCATATGGTGGCAGGATCTGCCTGTTTCTCAGCCAGAAGGCAGAGAGAGAGGGATGAGGGCCCCGATATCCTTTTCAAGGACACACCCCAATAACCCAACTTCCTTCCACTAGCCTCTGCCTCCTAAAGTCCTACTTCCCAAGAGCACTACAGGCAGCAGCCCACATCTTAGCACATTCCAGACCCAAACAGCTGCATCCTCTTTCCAGGATCTTCATCTGACCAGCTCACACGCCATCCCCCACTCACTTTTCCCATTTTCTTGAGGGCCTCTAGACTCAGTTTCTGTTTTACACTCTATTATTGACTGAATTGTGTCTCCCCCCCCCCAAATTTATACGATGAAGGCATAAACCTCAGTACTTCAGGATGTGCCTGTATATGGGGATCAAACCTTTAGAGAGAGATTGAATTAAAATGCTTATGTTAGGGTGGGCCTGGATCAATCGGACTAGTGCACGATGAGCAGACAAAAGGCAGGCATACACAGAGTCATCAGGGATGCCCTCCCCCGTATGAGGACACAGAGAGAATGTGACCACCTGCAAGCCAAGGAGACAGGCCTCTCCAAAAACCAAACCTGACTCTAACTTGATCTCAGACTTCCAGCCTCTACAACTATGATGAAATGAATTTCTGTTGTGTGGGCCACTCAATCTGTAATGTTTTGTTAGAGCATCCCTAGCAAACTAGTACATATTGTATCACATTGTTATTTTCCTTTATACACCCACTCTGATTTAGAAATATGACTTCGAGGTGGACACATTCATTGCTCACCAATATTGCTCCTTCTCAGGACATGGGAGGATAGAACTTCCTGGCTCCTGGGGGTTAGCAGTGTTTATAAGACTTGTTTCTGCCAAGGAAACATGAGAAGAGGGGACACATGTCACTTTTGATGACAGCACTTAAGAGGAAGTGCCCAATCCTCTGTACTCTCTTCTCCTGCTGTGGCACTCAAGGAACACAGGCTGATATGGGGGGGGGCACAATATCAAAGTCACTTGCAAATCTGAGCCAGTACATGAAGAACAACTGTCCTGTGGAGCCACCTGGACGTGCAGTAAACTTTGACTGAGCAAAGATATGCTGCTGTGGTTTTAAGTCACTGAGCTTTTGGGGTTGTTATGGAAACATAAGTAGCCCATCTGGCCTGGTGCAGTATGTATTTGTATTTTGTTTGCATATTGTTGTATATTTTCTGCCTTTACCTGCTTTGCCACCAGTGTCAGTTCTAGGAAAGTAGAGACCTAGCTCTTTTTTCAAATTTTATTTATTAGTGCATGTTTGTAGTACATATTGATTACATTCATTGCAGGGAGCAGATACATGTACATCATGTATCTTCATTCTTTTTATCCCCCTTTCCCTCCCTTTCCCCCAACCTCCATTGCCAGTTTCCCCTCCCACTTCCCCTATTTCTTATTGTCTATCTTTCCTTTTACTCTTTTTTGGCCAGCTCTGAATCACCAGTGCTTTACACACTAGCTGGCACATCACACGTGCTTAGTAACGTTGAGCGGGATGAAGGAACCCTCTGTCTCCCACATGCTCGCAAGTGTTTCCTGACCTAAACAAAATACAATAAAACTGGGTCTTCACCCCATGAGTGCTGATTCCTCCCTGCTCCACTGCCAGAGCCCAGCCGTCCCTTTTCCCCAGAGTAAGTTTGTCACCCTGCCTCACGACTGTCACTACAGCTCTTGGGTTTCACACCTCTCCATTTGTTATCTTAAGATTAACAGTCTGGCAGGTTTTGCTGAAGCAGCACTGGGTGAGGACGATGTCCCCACAAATAAGACAGGCAAGCCTCCCCCTGGAATGTGACCACATGGGTGGAGGCATATTTGGGCTCCTACTGGGTGAACAAGTGGGAAAGAAAGCCAGGAGCCGGGCAGGCAGCATACATCCCTGCTGCCACTCCAAGGAGCCCACCCAACCTGGCTGAACACGGTCCCTCAAACACGGTGCCCACGTGAGCAGGAGGGGACAATGGGAGGGGACACTGTCCTGGACCCTTTAGCAAGATCAAAAACCGTGCTGGGGTAACCTCGTCTTGGCTTAGTGATTAGAGGTAAGGAATGGCCAGTGGGATGCATTCCTTGTGTCAACTTCTGCAATTAAAAATCTGAGGCTTAGCCAGTCAGAAAAACTCTGTCATCAGTGTGTAACTACAAGGTAGTGGTGAAGGCAGGGGAAACCAGGCGTGTCACATTGTTTTCATTCCCATTGTAAATATCCAAGAAGTATTGGCACAAGCCTATAAAACATGAAAGTTACATCCCTTGTCCCAAAGAGCCAAAGAATACTTGAGAATGAGAAGCTCTGGAGTGGGTAGTAGGTACAGAGTAAGCATCAATTCTCTGCTCAGCTAGCTGCAAAGACAAAGGAGGCTGGCCCCTGCCCTCAGGGAGTATGTGTCTTGCATGTTCACGCTCGTGTGCATGCACACACACACACACACACACACACACACAATGACAGACAGAGTAGCAGTGTAGCTCATAGTTCCTGGGCAGCCATGAAAGCAAAAGCCACTGGAGACCTGCTGCTTGGAATGAGGATGAACAGGACAGCCCCATTCAGGAGGTGCTACACTGCTCACCTATGTGTAACTGGGACCCAGTGTCCCCTCTGCAGAGGGAAGATGGCAGGAGTGGGTTCCATATCCAAAAACCTAGGCCGCTAAGGAGATACCTACACAGCTTGGGCCACAATCCTGTAGCACCTCTTATGTTCTCAATCATTTTTGTAAATCAACTAACTTTTGATCTTAATTTCTTTATAAAATAAAACTTATAACATTCTTATACAAGACTCTATTACTTGTTACTTATAGAAGGTCAGTGTCAAATAATTACATAATTGTTAAAATACAAATGTCCATCTCTATTTCTCCTGAAGTCTCCTGTATGAAATTTCGGGGAGCATTGGTCCCATGGTATCAGAACTAGACTTAAGACCAGAATAGCTGGTAGAAGTCTCAGTGCTGCCTGTAAACATCACGGTCACTTATTGAGAGCCGGCTGCAGGCCAAGCACTGTGCACATACCTCCCTAGTCCTTATCATACCCCGTGACAGGTGTTAGAATGTCCATTTTCTACGTAAAACTTGGCCTCAAGGAAGTTAAGTACTTTGTCTCAAATAACATAGTCAAAAAGCATCAGAAGCTGGACATGGTGATGCACACCCATAATCCCAGCTCTCTAGGAGACTGAGGCAGGAGAATCACAAACTCAAGACCAGTCTGGGCAACTTAGTGACTTAGCAAGACTTAGTCTCAAAATAAAAGTAGGCTGCTGGGGATCCCCAGGATGGCCAAAAATAAACACACAAAAAAGCATCACAAAATGAAATTTACACTCAGGGGTAGTTGAGCCCTGATGCTGGGTTTTCCCTGTGACACCACACTGACCTCTCTGGGCTTCAGTGTGGTCATCTGTACAATGAGGGAAGAGGACATACCAGACCAGATGTCCCCCAAGGTTTCCTGAACTTTGGAGACTGGCCAGGAGACCAGGCCAGGAGCTCCTAGGAGTCTGAGCAAAATGAATCACTTGGTTTAGAGATACCCAGGAAGGTATGGGCAGGCAAGGAAATTAGTAGAATGATCTGACTATTGCAGGCCACTGGCATAATTGACCATACCCCTGGAAGAAAAAAAAAGTTAGGCCTCTATCTGACACTACTGAAAAAAACTCCAAGTGCATTGACAATTTACATGGAAAAAAAGAGCAAAAAATGAGATCTAAATGACATCTGAATCTGTTGTCCACAATGTATCAAACAAGGAAGAGGATAAGCTATAGAGGAATATGTATAGTAAAATTCCACTGGGAGGAAAAGACAAAGAAGAAAAAGCGTACAAGCACAGTATGTATGTCCACAATCATCTGCCTGGGCCCAGAGAAAAGACCTGGAATCACTGAGGCTGGGCAGCTGTCATTGATCGTCTCCCTCTAGGGGGTTGGGAGATGAGAGAATGGGATAGAAGATGGAAACTTGAATAGGTTCATTGCAAAGTAGGAAAAAATAATCACAAGTGAAAAGACATAAAATACTGTCTCCAACATCACTACAAATATTTACAAGTTAAGTAACAATGTACTCAAGCGTTATAATATAATAAACTCAAATGAAACATTGATTTGATTAAGGTAACAGAACTGTGGGCAGTTTTTATCTTAGATGTCTGCTATTTAAATATTTTTTGCAACGGTGTGACACAAAAATAATGTGCTGTGACGCTTAAAACCACTAAAGGTACATTTTCCTCAATTCTCTGGGTATGTCCAGAAAAAGAAGGATGATTTCAAGTACACTGCCACAGAATATTGCTGTATGGCCCACCAAGCAAGAAAGGAGAGGCAGCTCTGCAGGATGAGGCTAATGCTCTCCTCAGTGATTCTCTGACTAAATTTCTACCTGATTTTCCAAAGTAAAGGCCCCTTGTGAACCATGGTTGCATCTGTAAGGCTTTCTTGTTGGTCATTTAATTTGGATTCCAATGAGCCTGGAGAAGCTGATGACAAAATTTTCTGGGTAGCAAAGCCCACCTTGACCAGACTGGAAACATCACAGGTTGACTCTCTGACGTCCACTTCTCCCCAGCACCACAAGTCTGTGCCAACCAGAAACAGGTGGCCCCAGACCTCCTTAGTCCAGAGAAGGAAGGTTTTCATCTTGTATTAAACACTGGGAATGGCTAAAAATGCTACCTCTGAGAAGCAAGTTTAAAGAAGCAAACTGATATATTTTGCTAATTAAACCATTAAAAACCTCATTTAGGTGTAAATAAGAGAGGCCCATTAAATGTTAATGTATAGCGTGGGATGTGAGCTTGGCTCCTGTCCCGAGCAGCGAGGCTCTGACCCCAGGAAAGCGATTAGAACTAGAACTCCCACCAAAGCTCTTTCCAGCCCTTGTTGAAATAGGAGATGCTCCTCTAGAAATGAGGTATGGCCCCAGTGAAACGGGGTAATTACCATGCCGGCTGCTCAGGATCCTAGAGAAAGGCAGCTTTAGGACCCAGGGGGAGCCCAAAGGGCGCCTGGATAGTCTTAGGAAAAAGAATCTTGGGAGGTCTTTGAGTCTGACATTGTCACTGCTGTGTGTAGAGCTCAGGCAGCCCCTCTCTCCTGTAAGTTTTAGTTGACTTTCCGCCCCTGGGCTTTGGTTCAGTCTCTTGATAAACTAAAACTGGAAAGAATCAAACCCTTTTATAACACCTAAGGAGAATGAAATAATGTATATGAAACTGCTAACGCATATTTTTGTTAGGTATATACACTTAATAAATATTTTTGTTTCCCAAAAAGTAAAATAATTTCTGAAGCATAAAAATAAAGCAAAAGTTTTTTAAATGTACCCTAAAATGTTCACGTGTTCTGTAGGAGATTTTGAATTTCTACTACTATTTATGCGTATTTTCTAATTTTCTGTAGTAAGTTTACATTGCAAACTTTCCACCAATACTCGAGACCTTAATTTTCTGCCAGCTTACCACTGCTTATTGGAGGCAACTACTGTCTATTCTGAGACCCAGATTGACTTCTCACTCTGTATTTTTGTATCATTTAAAAAAGCTCTTGAAAATATGAAGGAATTAATTAATTAATTAAAAATGATAACACTATTATTTGTAAATGGGGACATGTGGGAGATGAAATGGATTTCCAACTCAGTGAGTGAAGCCTGCCTCTTCCAGCCTGTGTTCTTTCCCCTTGATGTGACTTCACTACGTTTGACCCTCTTGAGAAGATTCATAATAAAAACAAGTTGTCCCTGCTTTTTGAGAGATGTGGCTCTTGAGTAACAAGGTACAAATGGTAAAGAAGAGCAAAGAGCCAGAGTGTCTTGAGGTTTGGCCACACTGGCAAGATGGGTGTGAATAGACAGGGTTGGCTGTCAATAGTCCCAGAGGACTGTACAGAACCACATCAGACGCAAAGAGTGCAAGACACTCTTGTGTAGGACTCATTTAGATATTGAATTATTCACTCACTCAACAAATAAATACTGAGCACTGGTCATGTGCCAGGCACTGGGCTGAGGACACACAGAAGAACAGATCAGACCTCTAAGGAGCCTAACCTCTAGTCAGGGGAGGGGAGGAGCAAGTGAACAGTTACAATGAATATGTCTCACATATGATAGTCAAGGCTATGAAGGACAAACTGTGTGACCTGGTTGGTGGAGATCCGAAGGGTTCTCTCCAAAGCAATGACCTTCACTGAGACCTAAAGGGTATATAAGAAGTGGAGGAAAGACTGGTTTAGAAGGAGGGAATTGCACATGTGAAAGCCCTGAGACAAGACAGAGGTCCAAATGGCTAGTGAGGTTGAAGCATATGAGCTTGGAGGGGGACAGGTGAGTCAGTGATAAGGTGGAACACAACATGGGTAGGAATCTGAAGATTTCCCTAAAGGCCATGGGGATCTATGAGAGTTTTAAACAAAGGTGTGATATAAGTTATAAGCATGGGAGAAAGTCAAATAGATTGTCTGTCTCCTCTACTTAGCAGTATGTCCAATAAAAGCACAAAGAAAGTCTGGTTTTTGTTCATCCCCAAGTGCGTACCACACTGACAGTCCTATATCAGGCCCTTAAAGAATGAAGAAAAGGAAAAAGAATGAATGGGTGAGTACATGAGTTAAACAGGATGAATGAGTGAATTCCTTCACAGCAGCAAGTGTCTTGAGTAGTCTTAGCAGGTTGAGCTGCATTGCACTGGGGCCATGCTCCTCAGAGGCTTCCTAGGGCAGTTGGGCAGAGCCAGCCCTGGCTGAAGCAATATTGGAGGTGTTTTCCCAGAGAGGCTGACTTTGCCTCTAGCTTGGCTTGACCTTTTATTCTTCAGTTCATCAAAACCAAAATGAGGCAGCCTCTGTGCCAGAGGATGATTGTTATGGTCAGTGCCCTGTGAATCCATGATATTGAACAATTCCATCATCTCTGGCTGCTAAGTGATTCCAGACCAGTGACTCATGATGGATAAGTGCAGGGGACTTGTCGGGCACTGCCCCATTAGCTCCCTTGCTCCTTCTGGGTATGAGCCATAGTGGGATTTAGGACATAAAGCAGGTGGGTTCCCAATTTGATATTATCACCAAGGACCAAGGACCCTAAAATGGAAGATGTTACCTGTTAATGATGTATTCTTGTCCCCCAGCACTAAATCCCAGTGGCTGTGCCATTTCCTCTCCAGTGCTGAAAGTATCCAAGATCCACTGCTTTCTGCCAGTTCGTAGCACCGGGCTCCGGTAGGGGAGCCCAGCAGGCACATGGTGAAGCAATGGGTCCAGGAAAGAGTGAGAAAATAAATCAAATCAGAACCAGAATGGAAGACCAACACACTGGGAATCTTTCTGAGAGAGCTGGCATGTGGACAGGATGTTACAGGAGAAGGTAGAAATCAGAAAGCAAAAGGGGGAGGAAAGAAGGAGGAAGGAGCAGGGGGTATTTCAATCTCATGCTAGTGTCATATTGGTTCAGGCTTGCCAGAGTGATTAGAGAGAGTAGTGAGATGGTCCCCTGCTTTGCCATTAGAACTACAAGAAAGCCAGCTAGTTCCCCATGGAGAAGGAAAATTTTGAAGAAGGCTAACAGGTTGTGCAATATATAAACCACCTTCAGACTGAGTGGTTGTGTCTGCCTTTATGACCAAGAAAGAGTGGCTCTGGTTGCTTCCCCTGTGCAGGCTGTTTTGATGTCCGGCTGACACTCAGAATGTTCCACCAGGCTCTGCATCTCACTCACCCAAGCTGAGTTGTAATCTTTCAAGAGCAAGCCACTCATCACGTAATAATCAAACTGAGATGGATGGAGGAGGAATACAAGCAACATCCCACTGGTTTGGCTTACAGTCAGGGGACCTTCCCTAGTCAGAAAAGTAGGTAAGAGAAGAGACTTAAGTAATCCTCACCTTTAGCAGGATGAGTAGAACAAGAATTTCTATTTCTACTCCCTGTGTGCAGGCAGTGAAGGCTCAGAGCAAGGGCAAAAACACCATGCCCTCTATCTTGAATCTCACTACATTCTCTGTGCTGGAGACACAAATAAATCGCTAACCTCCCTGAATCTTTCTTTTCCCATCTGCAAACTCAGATGAACAATACCTAGTGGTCTAGGGAGGCCTTTCTGAGGAAATGATATTCAAGCTGAGACCTAGTTTTTAGGGGAAAAAGTGAATTTCAGGAAAAAGTGCCCTGCAGGCAGAAGGAAAAGAAAATACAAATTATTTGAGGACTAACAATACTAGCAAAAGCTAGTGAGGCTGCAATAAATTGATGGAGCAGGGAAGCAGTAGAAGATTATGTCAGAAGTAGTGAGAAGCCCATATAAGTGACCCAAGAAGTGTGACGAGATGACATCAGTGTTTCAAGAAGAACTGTGGTATGATGTGATTTTCATTGTAAAAATATTATTCTGGCTTCTATGCAGAGGATGAATGGAGTGCATGGGAAGCAAGGCGTGAGTATGAAGAACATTTATAAGGCCACCAATGGCATCATCCAGGCAAGGGGTTATGATAGCTTGCAGAACTGATAGCAGTTTGAACTATGAACTGCTGATGCAGTGGAGATGGAGAGGCAAGCAGACTGGGGATATGTAATTAGACTCAGCAAAACATGTTCATCATCATCACCAGCATTCCGTCATATCACATCATCTCTGTCTCCCTGAGCCCTGGCTGCAGCATTTCTGCTGAGATGGTTGATTGGAACCACAAGTTACACATCAAATCTCTGGCAAACATTTGTCTAGTCACACCCTTGGGTGTTCTCTCCAGAACACGGTTCTTCATGTTTTGCAATATGATTAGGCTGAGGATTTTCCAAATTTTCAAGTTCTACTTCATTTTTGCTTAACATTTTAGTCTTCAAATTACTTCTTTCCTCTTGCATTTTACTATAAGTAACAAATAGAAACCAGGCCACACTCCGTCACTTCACTTAAAAATCTCCTCAGTCAAATAGTCAAGATCACCACATTCGTGTTCTGCTTTTCACAAGAGTAGAATGCAATTCAGCTAAGTTCTCTGCCACTTTATAATAAGAATTAGTTAGGTTTTGTTCTATTTCCAACAATGTTCCTCATTTCCATCACGACCTTGCCAGAAGCAACTTTAATATTCACATTTGATGATCTGTTCAAGGAAATATAGACTTTTTCTATCATGTAACTCAAATTCTTCCACACTCAGTTCATTCTGCAATTCCAAAGCCACTTCCACATTTTAGATGTTTGTGTATAGCATATTGGTGCATGAAGTTGGCAAGAAGGAAACAGGGAAAAGAAACCTTAGAAAATTCCCAGATTTCTTTAGCAGCATTCATTGAGTGAAGAGTTGTGTCATTCACCAGAGTGAGAAGACTCAGAAGAAGTAAGTTCAGGGAGTAGCAAACACACATGTGAGAATGTACATACAGTGTTCAGAAACACAAATTTGATTACATGGGACTCTAGGTTTGAGATAGATATTTGGGAAGTCATAATCATGTAGATAGTAATGAGGACATCTGGGATGATTCACTTAGGTAGAAAAGGTAGCTAAAGAGTGATCCCTAAAGTCTTCTAACCTGTAGAGGCCATAAAGAGGAGAAAGTTCAATTCTGGGAAACTGAGGGGCAGCAGCAGATGAGGCCGTGGGAAGACAGAGTGGTGAGGGTTTTAAGGAGGTTGTAGGGATAGCAGATGTTGTGGTTTGGAGCTAAAATAGTCCTCCAACAGACTGTTAGAGAAGAGGAAGGGGATTCGGGGCACTGGGAAGAAAGGAGAAAGAGATCATGGGGTGACATGATCAAAGTATGTTATATGCATGTACAAATGTGCCAAAATGAAGCCCAAGATCTATATAACTAATATGCACTAATACAAAAAAGGATTATGTGTTCAGAGGTGGAGCTTTTAGAAGATGATTGGATCCTGAGGGCTCTAACTTCATCAGTGGCTTAATCTATTGATTAAGTTATAATTTGATGATGAAAACTATACAAAGCGGGGCTTTCTTGGAGGAAGTAAGTCACTAGGGGTATGTCCTTAGGCTGTATCTTGTCCCTAGTTCCTCCTCTTCCTCCTTCTCTCTCTCTCTCTGTCCCTCCCTCCCTCCTTGCTTGCTGTCATGAAGTGAGAAACTTCCCTCTACCTTACCCTTCTGCCTTGCCACAAATCTAGAAGCAGTGGTGCCATCTTACCATGGACTGAGCTCTGAAACCATGAGCTAAAATAAACTTCTCTTCACCTAAGTTGTTTTTCTCAGGTATTTTGTCACAGCAATAGAAACCTAATTAACAGTGTACGTCTAAGAGACTTGCATAGAGCTAGAAACACCAAAATAGAGTAACTGAGATCAGACAGAGAAGATGAGAAATTGTCCCTGGTATTGACTCCACTTACTTCCATGAAGGTCTTGAGCTCCCCTAAACAGAGTGAAGAGCCCTGCAGGACACCAAGAGAGGTCAGACACTTGTCTTGGCAGTCTCTCTCCTGTCCTTACCCATGAGTTTGAAGAGAAGGAGGAAGAAGGCTGAGAGACACCAAACCAAAAAGCCAGGAAGGGAGTAATTTAAAAGGAAGAAAAAGAAAGGCAAGCATCAGTATGAGCTCTGATTCCACCAGAACAGAAGCCAACCCAGGCAAAGTCTTATTAGATGGTGGTTGTCTCTCTTTTGGTTGGTTTACTAGTTATTAAGTCTAGTTTCCTTTGGGAAATTTTAGTTTATTAAAAATTTTAACTTTAAACAAATCTCTGACTTTCAAGGAACTGCCCCCTACACACACGCACAACACTCTATACATGTGGTGGAATGGTGTGGAGGTACCAGACAATGGAGTGACTCTCAAGTTAGCTTCAGAGAGGTAAACATCATGCATTTCTAGTCAAATAGCATATCCTGTTATCCCGGTCTCAGTGATTGGTTCAGATAAGACATGTGGCTCAATAAGATTAAATACTGGGACTTTTGTTTGAATTATTGGGAAAGATGACCTCCTCATTCCAAGCAGGGGCCAAACTGGTAGGAACACCAGCCTAAAACTCCCAGATGAGGTACCTCGGCCACTACATGGCAAGAGCCTGCTTAAGAGTGCAGTCAGAGACACAAAAGCAATGCTGACAGATAGCGATGAAGCCAGTACTACCCTTGAATTCCTAAAGTTCATGAATAAACAGATGTTTCTCCACTTACCTCCATGCAAGTCAATTTGAGTCAGTTTTCTATCCTCACAGATGGTATGCCCAATGTGTGTATCAAGGACTTGAATATTGAAATGGCAGAGGCAAGAAAGTCAGTCTGAGAATCACTGAGGCAGGTCAGGAGGTTAACCTGAATTCAACTGAAAGGAAGATAGACAGGGTCTTGAACAAAGTCCAAAGAAAGAAGGACTCCAAGATTAGCTACAGAGAGCCTTGGGATTTCACAGTGTGATATGCAACTTTTACATCCATTCTCTCATTTCATTCCACAGCAGCCCTGTTAGCAGCAAAGGATCCATACTCTATTTTATGAGTAAGAAAGTCTTTTTCAAAGATGAAGCAGGTCTCATCCCAGCAGATCCTAACCTAAGTTTTCTGACTGTGTAAGAGTACTCTGAAGGCCTCCGCAAGCTGTCCACGGGGCTCCTTTGAGCCAGTTAAGAAAACACGCTCTTTACAGGCACTCACAGCCCCTTAGGGCATTGGGCTGACTGTTGTCCTCCTTTCATTCACAGAGATGACTGTCTGCTTCTCATCCCAGTGCCTCTGAGTATAGTAAGCCTGCTCCCTGTCCCCTGAGGCTCTGGACTCTATTCCAAACATCACATTTCCACTTGGCTTTCTTCTCCCTTTTTCCTTTTATTTACATTCTGTGTGCTCTTGTATTAGTCTATTTTTACTGCTAAAACAAAACACTGAGCCTAGGCACCAAAAAAGTTTATTTCATCCACTGATTTCGAGATTCAAGGGCATGGTGCCAGTGTCAGCTGGTGATGATGGCAGAAGTGTGAAGAAGGAGTGATCACATGGCAAGATAGAAATCCAGAACATGGTAGACCAGGTTTACTCTTCTCTAACCACCTCTCCTGTGGGAATTAACTAAGGTCCAAGAAGAGCTATGTTAATCTCTTTTGAGGCAGCACCCTAATGACTTAAACACCTCTCATTAGGTCCCACCTCTTAAAGGTTCCACAAAGCTATCAACACTGCCACATTCAGTACCAAGCTTCCAACACATGAACTGCTGGGAGAGTCACTTAAACTGCATCTAAACCATGTTACTCCTCTTCCTGTCTCAATGAGTCCATACACAAAATACAGTTGGGTAAAACAAGGATCTCCAGCAAGCTTTTCTATTATGAAATTCTATTTTGAAGCCTCAGTGGAGGTGGTAAGAAAGAGCCACTCAAAATGTTCTAAGCGAGCCGGGCATGGTAGCACATGCTTGTAATCCCAGCACTCAGGAAGCTGAGGCAGGAGGATCGTTGTGAGTTCAAGACCAGCCTGGGCTACAAAGTGAGCTCAAAGTCAGCCTGAACTGCATAGCAAGACCCTGTCTCAAAACGATAAAAAAAAAAAAGGAAAAAAATGTGCTAATCATCCCAACACCATTCCTAAAATCATCTTTGTTCTGATCACTGTGTCATCTACCTCTCAACTCCATTGGGTTAAGGCACAGAAGACAATTATCACAATGTGAAACTGGAGGCTCACCACGATCAACTACGGTAAACGTAGTATCTATCATTCTGTTTCATTTGAGATACATATAATTATTCCTATTTCAATAGTGAAAATGCCAGGATCAGCGAAGTTCACATAACAGACTAGGTTCACATGAGACGAACCTAGTTCTGTCTGCTCCTAGTGCCAGAATCTATACACCAGATCTCCCAATCACCACCTCTTATTGCTTGATCCCACTTTACCAGGTTCCACCCAGGACTCTCTAGAGATTCAGAGCAGAGGAGCTTCGATAGGAAAAGAGGAGAAATTGCACCCTCAGCAAAGCTGCCATCTCCAGGAGAAGTGGCAGCATGGAGGTTCTGACGACACAGGCCTGGCTTTTGTTCACAGTCCCTACTGAACTACCCCCTTTCCATGACATGTTGGGTGACTCCAAGCAAGTTCCTTTACCTCCCTGGATCCTGGATTTCTTGTTTGCTGGACGGGGAGTTCAAGTCATTTCCTTCTGACCCAGCAGTGCTGTCACAAAGGCAAGGAGAGATGACATGTGAACCAAGGCCATGCCTGTGAAACAGCCTCAGCTTTACTGGATAAGGATTGTTCGTGTCTCTCTGCTCTTACCAAGGCTACAAGTTTGCTTTTTAAATTATCAGCCTGCATCATGATGCTACAGATTCAATCAAGGAATGCAGTCATCCTCAAGGAAAAAAAAATACAAAAAACTCCTTGCAGGAATAAAGCTAATTTGCCCATGTCCTTTGAGCTGAAGTCACATCCCCAATTATGTCGACCTCTCCATCTCCTTTGCAGGTGCTGAGTGAGGTTAGATTGGGGTTATTGATGCACTGTTCCTATTTTAAATGCAAAACAAAAGAGACATCATTCGTCTTGAATGCAAAATAAAACCCCAGTGCATTTTTCAAGCTGCTAAGGCACAATTGGTCTAATATTCGTTTCTGTAGCAAACATAGAACAAGCAAAACCTAGCAGATTTGAGGTGTTTGTTTCCCTGTGTATATAATCAAACAAACTCTAAAGAGACATTTGTTAATCTGCTGTTGCATGGAATCCTTAAATTTATATAAATAGTGCTGAAAATGAAACCCTTGTGTTCTTATAATATCCCATCTTATTTCTGGAAACTAAACTTCCTTAGATTTCAAAAACAATTACCCATAACTTAACATCAAATGCATAATAGCAAAAGTGTTGTTCATCATTTTTGTAGCTGCTGAAATAGCAGTGATCTTTAAAATAGCCTGTCCACTAAAGCTTTGCATTTGCATAGGATCAAATCATGAATATCTGCTAGAAAGTGTGTGGCTCAAAGGACCTGCAGTTAATTTTCTTTTCATAAGAGGGCTGTCTTTCTTCTATTTGAAAAAAGAGAGTGACATTACTGAATCATTAGAATCCTCAATAAGTAAAATTTTCTTTAGATGATTAGATTAATTGTATAGGAGAAATATAATTTCTACTAAGCTCTGATGTCTTATTTCTTCCTTAAAGAAATCATCTTTCTTACCCCGCCACCCTCCTGGTTGCATACAAATGGAGACAGCAATAACTTGCTTCCTATTAAAGGGCAGGTGTTTCATCTCTGCACTTGAAGACTGATGCTATCATTCTCAAGGCTTCTTTTCAGTGGGTACCTACAGAAAACTCCGTGGTGAAGCTGGTTGGAGAGAGGAGGTGTTTATATCTCAGTGGAATTCCAATCATTTTCCCTCCAGTCCCCAAGGACAGACACTCAGCTGGGTGGCAACCACATTCACCACTTCCATTCAGCTGTACAGGTATTTACTGAGGAAGGGACTGAATAGTCAATGCTGGACTCAGAACTGTGGAACCAACAAACATGGCGGCCAACTCTCAGCATGCTGAACTGCCCTGGGCTATGCAAATGTAAGGACCATGTGATTATTGGCCTAGCTAAGGGGTGAAAGCAGGGAGAAGGGGATAAACACCAGATACACCTGGGTTTCAATCATTACTCTACTTAATTGCTGTGGGATTTCAAACATGCAGATGAACATCATAAACTTTCTTTTTCTGAAAAGGGTGGCTGACATCCTCCTGCTTCCATTGGAGGTGAAGTAGTGTGCAAAAGGTGAATGCTTACCACACAGGACATGGCATCCCTGAGGTGCTCAGGAAGCAGCCCAGAATGAGCTGGTCAGAGACAAGGGGAATACTGTGGCCACTGAGATGATCCCTGGGCTCCTTGGAACATTCAGGTTTTAAAGGATAAGGAGTAGATAGGTTTTGACCCCTTTCAGTGTACAGATAGCTGGACCAAAGCCCTAAGTTGGAGTCTGGGCATAAAGACTTCTTTATGGTCCGTAAAGAAGACACTGAGAAGAAAGCCCTAATTTCTACCCTGGGTCTGCCCATCACCAATAACCACCCTCACCATTCTGAGTGGCTCAAGGGATACATGGTGGCTCTGACCATTTATCTGTTTGACCTAATGAGAAAGGCAAGATTGCAACATAATTGTGAGAACATTCCAATTTAGGATATACCAACTAATTTGAATTATCATGGAACCTACAAATAGCAGGTGCTCAATAAATCCTTGCTCGTAAATGACACTGCTTTCTCCATTACTATGGATAATAATGCACAGAATACAAATTAGGTATAGCATCAATTTAACATAACTACCCTAGATACTAATATTTTTGCTCCCTGCATCCACTTTGAGAGAAAGATACAAATGTTCCCCCAAAGAGTTCAGAGCTGACAGTCTTTTGAGGATTGCTCACTTTCCATAGTGTGGTCTGCAGTCAATTAACAGTGAGCTAAAGCTCTTATGCCTTTCCTACTTCTGTTCTGGACAAATAGGACCTAAGGTTCAGGATGAGAACTTGAGGTCCTACTGGACCTTTTACAGAAAAGAAATCTTCCACTGTGTCCCAAGGACTGTCCTTGCTGAGGGAGGAAAGTAGACCCATGTATTTGCATACAGTGTTGGAGCTTGAAGTGATCTTAGAGGTTATTGCTTCTAATCTCCTCTCTCACTTCTGGGCAAACTGAGAGCTAGAGAAGAAGAAAGACTTACGACAAACAGGAGCAAGCTCTGGAACTCACTAAAATGCCTAACTTCTTTTCACTTCATTTGTGCTAGGAAGAGCACTAGTTGTAAAAACTGAAGTCCACCAAATAAACCAAAGCTACATAGATCAGATTGGCTATTGCTGGAAAGATAGACAGGTAGAGAAAAGAGACTCTCCATTTTTCATAACCTAAACTGTAAACAAATGCAACACCCCATTTCTAGTCAATGGGCTTCATTCTTCACTTATGTCTTCATGAAGCCACCCCAAGTTCTACTTTCTCCTCTGAACAATCATTTCCAGTGACTGTTAATAGACTTAATTTGCATATTCACAGTTTACAAAATATTTAATTATCTTAGTGAGAACCAACCTCCTTCATCCTGAACTAGAGATGGCTGTCACCACTAGATAATGTTCCCTGGTAAGTCTGGGGACCCTGTGAGAATAAATACCCTCTGTGGGAAAAAAACCTACCTCTTCTCTTACATTCTCCATAGCAGAGATTCTAGAACAGTGTCATGGTCTTGCTGCATTATAATTGCTTGGGACCCTTTTCAAGTCTGTCCCTTTGCTCCAGTCATTGAAACCCTCATTCAGTGGGTCTGAAGTGGAACCAGTAGTCTGTATTTCTGCAAAGCTTCCCATGTGATTCTGAGAATTAACGGAGCTTTGCAGCACCACACACTGGGCTAATATCCCATGAGGCCCCCATTAAATACTTGCTAAATGACCTTTGAAGGAGAGATTCAGGCCCTTCCCATAAAACCAACAATTTTCTAGATATATGAGAGATTTTTGGTTCAACTGTTAGGTTCTAAAGACTGCAGGGCACTCTCTTGTCATCTTCTCATTTGAAATCATAAAGGAATTAATCTCCTTTTCAGGATAATTTGTTACAGACTGTGCAGGTGGATGACTAGAAGATATTTAATCATTTATAATCCAGCAGAAGTTAGCTTCAGTGTGATGTAAAGGTATTAAAAATTACCTTTGGATCATTTGACAAATAATGTCAGAGAAAGAGGGAGAGAGAAGATGAAAGCCCAGGGAAGAGGGACATTCCTTTGCCAAGACCAAAATAAATTGCACCTACTCTATTATGACAACTGCTTTGCCTGAGAGAGGTTGAAAGGAAGATCATAAATAAAGATGTTCATGGCCAGAGGCCCAGTATCTGCCTGGAAGCCAATGGCCAATGTTTAGGCACACTGCCTATTCCAAAGTTTCAAATATGTTATCAATAACTGGATCCATCAAGGTGACCCAGGGCTAAGAGTGATCTATCCACACAGTGGGTGTGGTCATTTATTTTAATAATTTTTACTAGCGATGAGCAGATGGCTTGAAGGGCAGAGGGCAGTTAGTGTAAAGACCAAGGATTCAAGTCACAGGGTGAACTTGAAATAATGCGAAGGTCCCAAGAAAGATCCCCAGCCCAAGGTCTAAACTTTATACCTGGTCAGACACTTGAGAGAGAATAGATAGGTGGATATTTGGTCTACATTTGTGGAAGAACTAGCTTATTTTGCCCAAAGGAGACACCAGGGAGGTCAAACTTAGAAGCAAGTTGATATCATATCATGCATATGGATAAGAGCTGTCTCAACTTGACTGATGATAAAGAAGACTTCTGAGATACATATTTTTTAAACCCGCTGGCCTTTTCTTGTCTCTAAAATAATAATATCACAAGAAGAGATGAGCCAATTGGCAAACATCTATTAGCAAGTGGTCCCAGTGAGAACTGCTCATGCCCTGCCCCCACAGACAATGTGACACTCTGGTCCCCAAAATGCCTGTTCAGCAAACCTTCCAACAGCTGAGTGTCAGCACCTTGGTAGAGCAAAGTCATCCTCAGAGCAGAGAAGAGCACAAGGAATTTGGATGAAAATGGACCTGAGAACCTAAAGACAGGGTACGGAGAAGATTTGTATTATTGTGTTACATGTTCTCTTTCACACACAATTAGGAATAAATGAAATGGTTAGAAGCAAAGAGTAATTCTTGCCATATTTATCTAGTTGAATGCATGTAAGAGAAGGATTCTCAAATTTTTCTGATCTCCTTAAAATCAGAATGTTAGAGAAGGGGCACAGTTCTAGATCTCCCTTTTGTAGGGCCATTTTCTCAACTGACTAACGGGGAAACTGAGACCAAGTACGTCAGAGGACTAGGGCACTAACTAGAGACCAAGCTCACTTGAGACGTCCATTTTCTGAAATGCTCAGTGTTCTTTCAAAAATACCATGAAAGAAAAAGGTACGGGGTTGGGTAGGAGGATGGATGATGGACGGATGATGGGTGGGCAGATGGATGGGCAGATGGATGGATGGATGGATGGGTGGATGGATGGACAAATATCTGGCCTTGGTGCATAGAAAAAAATGAGACACCTGCAGAAATGTAAAATCCAGCATAAATTCCTGGATTAGCAGTTTCTACTTTCATTAAGTTCCTCAGCTTGAAACCAAATCAATGGAATTCCAAAGTAGGAAGCTCCTGTGCTCAGTTTTCCAGTTATTCTGTTGCTATATATCCCCACTTTTTCACTGATCTCATCTAGTCTCATGATTGCACATTGTCATCTAAATGTTGACATCTCCTAAATTTGTATCTCCAGCCTGGACTCCTATCCTGGACTTTAGGCACATATCTTAACTGCCTATGCAACATTTCCCCTTAAACGTACAACAGATATCTTAAACTTATGGACTCCTAATGTTTGACCCTCCATACCTGATCATCCTACAATCTCCCCCATATCAGCTAATAGCAGCTCTGCTCTGATAGCTTCAGACTTGGAATCACCAATAACTCTATTTCTTCTCTTATATTCTACATTAACCTATCACTATATCTTTTTGGTTCTAGTTCAGTACAACAACCAGACTTTAGAGCCTCTTGCTACTGATGCAAATCTTGGTCAAAGTTACTATGATCTGTCAGCTGGGTTCTTCCAATAACCACTGACTCTTTTCCCTGGTTCTATGGTGTTTCTTCTCAGGATATTTTTAACATGTATCAGAGGGGTTTTGTTAATATGTAATGTAGCTCATTTGATTCTCCTGCCCCAAACAGAGCTTCCTATCTCACTCAAAGCAAAAGCTAAATTCCTTAAAGTGAACCACAGTTCTCCACGTGACCCAGATGCCCTCATCTCCAACCTCATCTTCTTCTCTCCTTCCTGACCTGCCAGCACCCTCAGCTTCTTACTCCATGAAATGTCAGCCTGAACCATCTCAAAGCCTTCACCCTTCTGTGTACTCTCCCAGGTCCCCCACCCACAGTGCCCTCGTGCTCACTTCCACACCTCCTACATATCTTTATTCTAATGTCACCTTCACAGAAGAGGCCTCTTCAGGGTATAGTAGTTACAATTACAACCTCCACACTAAAAAATTCCTAGCCCCTTCTTTTTTTCCATACCCTATGGTTTCACAAGCAGTCCATATTCTACCCAGAAGTAGAAATTAAATTGCCTCTAAAAGCAGCCACTTTGTCTTTCTTGGTCCTTCGCTTCCTTTTCATGGAAACTACCCAAAGTTATGAGGCTTGACTCTTTCTACGTTTCCCTGGAATCGGGCACTAAATCCAGAGTAACAGGACAGAATTAAAGATATTGATTTGCTTAAATGAAGCACATTTTCTAACACCTAGTTTAAAGGAGAAAAATTTCTCTCTATGCTGTCAAGATACTCTCTATTTTGTAGCCTTGAAATAAATGCCAGGAGAATGTCATTTCTTTTGACTTTTTTCCCTCTATAATATTTTTATTGTATTTTAATTTACCCCTTTTCAATGTGAAAGCAGCAGAAAAAATTCTCCCATGGTATGGATAAAGAGAGAGCCCTCTCTTCACACACACATACACACACACACACACACACACACACACACTTCTCGCATCACCTTCTTCACACGTTTATTTATCTCCTCTTTCTGACTCAGAAACATTAACAGTGCAGTTTGGAAAGCGTGTGGGTACAGGCTGAAATCGTGCCTGGGTAGAGACAACATTAAGGAAAAAGGTCTGATGACTACGGTTTTCCAGACTCGTTCCTTTAGGCCCCTTGGATTATTGGTCATACCGCCACATATAGGAGAAGCACATCCACTGACTGACAGCTCTGATCTGGTCACTGCCATCTGCGCTTCTCCCTTTTTTCTCTTCCATTCTCACACTCACCTCTACTCCATTCATTATGGAACCTAATGATTCAGGAACACTTGGAATTGGCTCTCAAAATTCTCACCTCACATTTTACAGAAGTGGGCTGAACTTTTTCTTCTGCTACCTATAAATGTAATTGTGTGTCTCCTTGGGTTCTAACTCCCTTCTGGCATGATAATGGTTATTACAACAATCTGTTGTTTGTTGAGACCTCAGTCTGTCATACAATGAGAACTTTCTAGTTGATCTTACCCCTTAGGGGAATCAAAAAACACCTTTTGGAAGAGTAAATCAGAGGCTGTTATTCTCCTTTCCAGAACCTTCCAGTGAATGAATTGCCACTGAGGTTAGAGCACAGTCCGAGTTCTATTTCCAGTTCCTTCATGATGCAGGATGTGGCTTGTTTTCCCCTCAGATTTGTCTTACTTCTTTTAGCCCATTCAGGCAACTGTAGCTGAATACCATGGACGAGGGGCTTATACACAGTGCAAATGTGTTTTGTACAGTTCCAGAGGCTGGAAAATTCCAGGTTAAGGCCCCAGTGTGTTTGGTTCCTCATACATAGTACCTTCTATGTGTGCTTTCATGGTAGAAGATGCACACAGACTGCCTAGAACCTCTTTTATAAAAACACTAATTCCATCGGCCAGGGCTTCATCCTTGAGATGGAATCACTTCCTTAAAGTCCCACTTCTTAACGCCATCCCTCTGAGAATTAGCTTTCAACCCCAGCTTTCTGGGAGACCAAACACTCAGGCCATAACCCCACCCAGGCCCCCTCAGTTATTGCACTCCAGCCACACTGGCCTTCTTTCTGTTCTTTAAACCAAGCCCACTCCTGCCTTAAGATCTCTACGTTATTTGTGACCTTTCCCTAAAAGGCTCTTCTCCTAGAGGCCTGCATGTTTGGCTCCTGAAAGTTGCTCAGGGCCCCGTTGCTTCTCTTCAGAGGCTTTGCCTGACCACCCACACATCCCACCACTCCCAGGAATCACTCTTTTCCTTTGTGTAACACAAACCACAAGCAAGCATTCTCTTCTTTATTGATCTGTTTACTTATCTTCTCTATTTGCAATAGGAGGCAATAATAGCACCTAATTTTATGAGGAATAGGAGAACATATTTAAAGTGTTCCAAATATCTATGTAAGTGAGTAAAAACATCCAGGAGTTATTGCTATTATGATTATCGTCACCTCTCACTAAGTAATATTAAAAATTATATGGGGATAGGAGAGAATAAGAAAGGACTCTCTCTGGTCCTTCAAAGCCTTGATTTGATGATTCTAGAATCTTCCAAACCAGTCTCTGCCCCCTCTCAGGGTGAGACAAAGTCCATTTGAGTCCTCCAGGTCTTTCATCATGAGTCTGCCCTTTCGGGAAGAGAGGTGGCCACGTGCCCCTGAAAACCTGACACTTTCCTTAAAACTGCAGAGCCTATAATCCCAGCACTCTGGGAGACTGAGGCAGGAGGACCTCAAGTTCGGACCCAGCCTGGTTAATTGAGCAACTTAGTGAGATTCTGTCTCAAAAGCAAAAAATCTAAAAAGTACTGTGGATGCAGTTCAATGTTTATGCCCTTAATCCCCAGTACTATATATTTTTTTAAAAAAAACTACTACACTTTAGAAGCATAGGCGTGAGCACCTTCACACGCTCACACCTGCATTTGGAATCCTGCTTAGCTTTCAAAAGAAAGAAAAGCATTATTGATGGTGCTCTCATCAGATTGTGGCCATTTATGCTGTAGTCTCTGCACGCTCCCTCAGGTCCCTGCCCGCAGGAAACACATTGTTTATTTCTTCTTCCTCACGACCAATTGGACAGACTTTGAGGACCCTTTTAAGACATTTTGGGGTATTGTTTCCTAGCATATGTGGGCAGTGATACTCCTTCTGCCCCCTCAGGACTACTTAACAACATCAGCAAAGCAATTAAGCCCAGTTTTCAGGAAGACGCCAGCGGCTCTGCAGTGTCTGGTTGGGAGTCTCAGCCCAATTATTTCCAGCTAGTTGTGAACTGCAGAAAAGTGGACTTTACTTCATTAGAACTTCAGCTCCCACTGATTAAAAGTCGGCTGTGTTGGAGACAGTAAGGAAAAATGAAACAATTAAACTTGTCATCAATAAAATTGCTGCATATTCCTCAACACAGGGCTTTACTTCTCTCCAGAGAAGTGATTAAAATGAACTGATTGAACTATAATTTGATTGACTGGAGAGCCTCCATCCATTGCATTGAAACTGAGCTTCCACTCACTGCTCCTCTTAGCTTGGGACATAAAACCATCCTGCAGGCCTGCCAGAGCCCAGTGACAGATGCTCAGAATCCGGCAGGTGCTGGCCCTGCCTGGGGACCAGCTGAGGGACTATGGAAGGCAGAAAGATGCCCTGCTAAAGACAGGTGCTATCCCTGGACTCTTCACCTCCATAACAGAGGGGACTTTGCACATGTAATACATAGTAAGGACTCTGAAAATGGGAGAGTTCCCTGGGTCATCCTGGAGGGTCTGATCTGGCCACACTCAGAGACCCACCCTTTCCCGGGTAGGTCAGGGGTGAATACAGCAAGTCAGAGATGTGACACTGTTGGTTTTTGTGAAGGAGGACAAGGCCTCAAGTTAAGGAATGGTGGCAGCTTCTAGAAGGTGGGACGGCAAGAGAATGGCTTTCCACTGACACTTTCAGGAAGGAATGCAGCCTTGAGGCACCTTAATTTTAGACCTGTAAGACTCAGGCTGAACTTTATCTAACTTATAAAATCAAGACGTACTACCTCTGTGTTGTTTTAAACTACTAAGTTTGTGGTAATTTGTTATAGAAGCAATAGGAAACAAATGCAGGGATCCAGCCAAAGCCTGGCCAAGAAGGCCAGCATGAAAATGCTCAGCTCTGAGGATGATGGCTGGAACAAGATGCCAGGAAGGGAGCAATCTGGTGCAAGGTCTCAGAGGAGAGGAAGTGGGAAAGATATACCTCATGCCCTGAACACATCCCAGAGGAACTCTAACATCATCGGGCCCATGGTTTGCAAAGGAGATTACATTCCACTTGTTTGACCAAGATCCTGCACAGAGCAGGTGCTCAATAAAAGCAAATTGATTTAAAGATGAATAAAATGTATGTCAAAAGGATAAATGAATGAATGAATGAATGCTGAGTGAGTAAACTTGCCAACCCAAGTTTACTGTGTCAGTTCATTTTCTGTCATTGTGAAAAAATACTTGGGATAAAAAACTTAAAAGAAAAGAGATTTCAGTCCATAGTCACTTGGCTCTGTTCTTTCTGGCCCTGTGGTGAGGCAGAGGATCATGGTGAGAGCACATAGTAGAGAAAAGCTCCCTCATGGTAGGAGATAAAGAAAGAGATGGGGAGAGGACAGGCGGGGAGAGAGAGTAACCTACTTCCTCCACCTGGGCCCCACCTCTCAATGGCCCTTTAAGATGTGGATCTATAGGTGGATTAATCCATTTATGAGGATGGAGCCCTCATGATCCAGTCACCTCCCAAAGGCCCCACCTCTGAACACTGCAGCACTGGTAAGTAAGTCTTTAGCATGTGAACACACACATATACCTATATATGATCCAATCCACAGCAATTACAAATGTGGACACTTTGACACTGGGCTGGGGAACTACATATATTTTACAATGCAGACACCCATGGAAACCAAGAAGAAGGACTTGAATGAGGCAAAATACAGGTCCACTTCCAAATTTCCTTTATGCTTCTGAGCACTTTGTGCCCATATCAAGGGCTTATCTGAGATATGAACCTAGATTTCACTATTTCTAAAGGTACATTGAATATGACATGGGACAGACCATGTGTCTTAGTCAGCTCAGATGCCATAATAAAACACATATGCTGGGTCACTGAAACAGAGGTTTATTTCTCACAGTCCCAGAGGCTGGAAGTTCAAGATCATGTGCCAGCAAATTTAGTTCCTAAGCAGGGCTCCCTTCCTGGTGTTAGACCTCTGACTTCCTGCTATGTCTACTCATGGCCCTTCCTCAGGGCCGTGTGCCAGTGTATCTCACTCTTGCTGATCCCAGCATGAGGGCCACACCTTCATGACCTAATCTAACTTTGCAGACCTCCCAAAGGTTCTATTTCCAAATTTGATTACACGGGGGGGGGGGGTGTTAAAGATTCAGTAAATGAGCTTGAGGAGGACACATGCAATCCTCACATCCTAGCAGCTGTGCGACTTTGGGTAAATCGCTTACTTAGAAAACCCCATCAACTCATCTGAAAGTCAAGGCTTGGGGTACAGTTAAAAGGCAGCACTTACTCAGTACCTGTCACATCCTAACTTCTGTGCTAAATGCTTTTTTGGCACTAAGCCTCTTACAACTCCCAGTAACTGTCCAGACTGAGTATATTATCTTTCCCATTTATATACATGGAAAAGTAGCTTTAGAACAACAAAGTGATTAGTCCAAGATCACAGTAGCAGAGCCACAATTTGGACTCTAGAACCCTCAACCCAATATAAGGGAATATTATAGTGAGCTGATGTCATGATTTCTTGAAAATACTTCAGTGGTAGAAATATTCCAGAGTGTGAGGCAAAAGTAGTTTGAGCCTTGTGAATTCACTCAAGAATTCAAAAGAGGGTCTAAAATGCCTGGAGATGAATAACTAGGGTGTGTGTGCTTGTGTGTATGTGCGCCTGTGCACATCTGCAGACACTGTGCAGGAACTGTCACTGTGCAATAGAAATGTTGCACATGGAACAAAGTACTGCACACAGCCTGCCATTCAAGCAGCGTCCCTGAACAATTGACGCCTGCTGCCATTTTCCACCGGATGAGAAATGTGATTTTTGTATGTCAGGAGACAGTCTTTTAAAGGCCTCCAATGATTCATATTTCAATGTGCGTTTAATCCACCCTGGCAAACAGCCTGTGTGGGCCTCTCCACTGCCTTCTTCCTGGCAACCAAGGCCTTTTGTCGTTGCAGCATCAAATGGGCTCATGGTCGCTTTGTGTGTGGGACTCGGGTTCCTGACACCAGGGCCTGCCTCTCCTCTGCAGCTCACTGCATTGAAGGAAAGATGAATCAATGTAGCTTCTACCTTAGGAACGAGTTCAGTGTTAAAGGCCCACGTCCATCTTGTTTATGACAGTCCTCCAGCACCAGTGCATCATGTTTCTCAGAAATAAGGACCTGGGGAAAGATTATCCTGGGGTTGGGGCTGAGAGGAAATTGCACTGTTCCTCTCTTTGAGGCTGGGTTCCCAGCCAGCTTTTGTACAAGCCTCCAAAGGACCCACCCTTCAGCTCCCATGACGGAAAGGAAACGAGGCACAGAAAAGAAGGAAGGGAGCTTTTGCTTCCTGAGCCCCAGGTGACTACTCATAGATTCTGTGTCCTCTTATAGATCACATCTGCTCTTAGGCTTTCAAACAGCATCTCTATGCCAGTAATTCCCAAGTTTAGTCCCCAGGCAAAATGCCTTCTTTATACTACAGATCCAAATAGCTGATCTCCACCTGCATACCTTATAGACATCTTAAATTCAACATACCCAACTGTGTGATTGCCCACCTGTGTAAATGCATGTTCTGATCTCAATATCACCCATCTCAGGAAGTGACACCTACTTTTCTAGGGAATTACATCCACGTTCCCTTTCTCTCCACCCTGATATACAACCCATGAGCATGTTTGGATGATTCTACTTCCTAATCACACCTCCAGTCCGTCCACTTCCTCCATCCCCACTGTCACAGTGATCTCCAAAAACACAGTCTCTGAGTTGTTCACCCTGTGGCTTTTTCTGGCTCTTCCCCCAAATTAGTCACTTCATAATATTAAGTGATCTGTTTTAAAATAAAACTGAATCATGTCCCCTTGCTTTTAAATTACTTTTATGACTTCCTTCTCACTTAATACAAACTCCCCTAGTGCTTGCTGTGGTTGCACTGTCTGGCATGATCTAATCCTGCTCCCTCTGCACCTCATTGCTGTCATCCCCTCATAAACTCTGGTCCAGTCACCCAGACCTTCTCATGAGCTCTTTCATCTCTATGGTCTTATCCCACACCTGCCTGGAAAGGGCTCATCCTGTTTTCCCCATAGTGACTTCTTCTTCCCTCCAACTTCAGAAACCCAGACTTGCTACCGACAGCCACATGGTTTACCTGCTTCTCATTCCACCATTCCCTAGCCCTACACGCACTGCATCTCTACAGCACTTACCACAATGCATTTCCATTTTTATTTCTGTAGGGGATGGCGACTCTTAGCATATCATTTTAAGATAGAATAATTCTAGTCTTAATGCAAGCCTCAAAATGTGTCTTGAGAAACATCCTCGAGGGGTTGTAAAGAGTTAACTTTGCAATCCTGACTTAGCCCTGGAACGCTTCTCCAAAGACAAAGAATGCTGGGGCTTAGATAACTACCTATGACCTTACCTCGGTTGTTGCATCCTTTCCCTGGCCCTAGATAATCATTGTAACCGTAAAGGAAATGTATGGTTATGTAAAGGGGGACATATAGAACAGAGTACAGAAAGTATATATCATTGTGGTTAGGCTCATGACCAGAGCCTGACCTGGTTACGTGGCACAAGGAAAACAGCATGTGGCCTGGGCTATAACATTCCAATCTGTTACCATGGAAACCAAAAATGTATATAAGCTGGGAACAAAGGTAGGCCCATGCCAACTTCCTTGACTTGCAAGTCAGGCTGAGAGGTGACCGGTCTAAATTAAAACTTTGTCTGTTCTCATAGAGTTTTTTGGTCTCTTGCAGAACACAACCTGAATTTTGCCGTAACATTTCCTATCCTTTATTTTACATCTCCTCTTCTAGCCTGAAAGCTCCAGGTGAACTTCTTCTATGCCTGCAACAGAATCAATGTTCAGTGACAACTTACTTAGTTACTCAGTGTCTAGACAAATGAGTTCTCTGCCCAAGATCCCATAATTGACAAGTGGCAAAACCAAGATTCAAACCTAGAACTGCCCTGGCCAAAGTCCATATCCTTAAGACTTATTCATCATTTTAGGTCTCTGGGCTGACTGTTGGCAAAGTTGTGTGTTCCTGTTTCTCCACTCAGTGATGCAAGTTAGTGTGCTATGCTACCACTCTCACCACAAGTTTCAGTGTAAAAGGTGATTCTCTCACAGACAAATCTGGGGTAGAAACACAGGCATCCAACAGGGGACATGTGGGGAGATTCAGTGTAGCTGGTGTACCTAGGGTATATCTATGTTTTAAATTGTCCCCACCTAGGACAAATACTCTGACTCCATGGTTGGCATTGGAACAGACAACATTCCAAATCATCTCTGTATCCACAGAGACTAAATCCAGAGTGAGTGAGACCATGAATACTTCCAGGTACTTTTAGGTCATCTAGGGGATCCGTTACAAATAATTTATGCATCCCACAGCATGTACCATTGGCCCACCTGACTTCCATGCAGCTGTGGAACACCTCTCAACACCAGCCAGCATTGCACCCCAAGTGTCCTTCAGAGTCTTTCCACTTGTTTCTGTACCAAGATGTTATTCAAAGCCAGGGGGCCCTCCAGCCATTGACAGGTGCATCCCGAAAGTGCATGTTGCACAACACCTCAAGGAACACCTTCAGCCTATGGGGGATGGGACTCACTAGACTTGCGCTCTGGCTCCCTGTTCGCCAGAAGGACAAGTCTGTGGTATATGTTACACAGCTTCTCAAGGGAGCTCCTCAGTGGACCAACCTGCCCACTGTGTTTTTCCACTCAAAGGTACATTGTTTTTCTGTTTTTCTACTGGCTTTTTGTTGTTGCTTTTCTCTCACATTTTTTCTGCTTCCTCACTGCTTATTTGAACCATCTGCAGTTAGACTACTTACATCCAACTCTGTGTCTCATGCTCTTCTTTAAGGGAAAGCTAAATGAAGAAAGACTCAACCCCACCCCCCAATGCTTAGTTAGTCACCACCCTGAAAACTGGTGTTTCTTTGGAACTCAAACTGAAAAAAAAAAAAAGCCACGTGTTGGCTCTGAGTAAATCTCCAAAATGAAAAAAATTAGAATCACAGATCATGCAATGGGAAGAAACCATCCCAACAAAATCACTCCCTAGCCCTTGACCATCGGTGACCCTGAACTTCTGAGGTCGTCACACTCTGTTCTAAATATCCCTGCCCTCTTAGCATGGTACTTGCAACTTTTACAAGTTGGCTTCAACTTACCCCATGGCTAGCCTTGCTCTTTTCCTTCCAGTGGTACCTCTTAAGCCCACGCTAGCTCTCCTGGTTATGGTTCATATCTGAATGCTACCCCAATGCCTCATGCAATCATAGGTGGGGCTTTGGAAAGGTGGTGGTATCATGAGTGTGTGATACTCTTCACTGGATTACTCCCCTGATGGGTTTGTATCAGGGTGTGATACTGGGAGGTGAAGCCTCATGAGAAGAGGTGGGTCACTGTGGTTGTGGCCCGGAAAAGTCTATATCCCTCTTCCTCCTCCTTTGATCCCACTCTGTTTTCTGCCTACCATGTCATGAGCTCTTGCTCCTTTGCTATGCCGCTCTGCCATGCCACCCTGTCTTGGAGGCAGCCAACTATGGCTGAAACCTCTACAAACTGTGAGCCAAAATAAACCTTTCCTACTCTAAGTTGTGATCATATCTCAGCAATAAGAAAATAACTAAGACACTCCCCCATCACTTGCTGGAGCACCAGCACTTCACCTCAGGACCCTTGAGCCTTACACCTCTAATCCTTCTTGCTTGGAAATCATCTGGACAGAACCAGCTTCATGCTTCTTTAGGCTGTGAAACTCCCCGGAACCCCACACTTAGAAGGACCCTGTAATTGTTTTAATGTTCTACTTTCTTATTTACAAATTCTTACCTACTTTTTGAACAAGGAGTCCTGTATTTTATTTTGCACCCTGCAAACCTTGTATCCAGTCCTGTTTTCAGAGTTTGTAAGATGAGATTTGGGTTTCAGCTAATAAGAACCAGCTATATAGGACTGTCAAGGAATTACAATCTTACACATCAGGGTAGAATCTCACTTTTTTATCCCTTATCTTTCACACTAAAACATGTTAAAAGTTAAAACTGGATTATATTTATTATTTTGAAAGAAAGAGAAAGTATTGCAAGGCTGTCTCTCTGCCCATTTCCTTAGAAATTTGGGAACCAGGGGCAGAGTTCATCACTAGGAGGCCCACATATTCCCAGGTACAATTAAAAATTGTCTAAAGGCAGAGATTATATTTGTGAGTTACAAGGAGAAAAATTCCAAGAATGCTTTTCCATGTCTCCTTTGTTGAGTCTCAACATCTTATTTTAGTATTTTGCAGGTCTTTAAATACCCATGGTTTATTTATGAACTGAGGGTTATTAACTGTTTGAAACTTCATTAAGTCCTTCCCTGGGGATAGTCTCAGCTGAGGTCCTTTCAGATGATCCTTCCCCAAATATCTGTCTAATTTAGATTTAATAGAACAGTTTATTTTATGTTGATAAAATAATAATGAATTAATAAAGCCTTCACTGAGACTTAGGTAACAGATATATAATCTATCGTTGTTAAAGTACCATGCAAATGTTTTTAATAATCAGCATTTAATATGCAGCAACCCAGACGTAAATCCAGCCTAAACACACATTTGGAAACTCATTTTAAGCAGCTCATGAGTTTCTCAAAGATGGTAAAATCTTGAGACTAATTGTGCAGTGGGCCATCTAGTGTCTTTGACTCCCTTATAGCCTGGTAGGGATGCTAGAACCCTTACTCAGGAAAAGTGGAGAAGCCACTGTTGGATGATGCCCCCAACACCTCTCCCTAAGATCAAGGACTGCAGATTCTTTCTGTTTCTGCCATATGTCTTAAGGGGCTCCACCCATTAAACAAATCATGGATCCTTCTAACCTGGGGATTCCAAACATCAAATCCACATTCATTTAAAATCCCACAAGGACTACTACTGAGGAGCTTGTAGAATGCCAAATGAGATGCACCAACAACTAAATCTTATCTGTTGTTTGTTTCCTCCCTATCTCAGACTTGCCCTCCACTGGAGTTTTCCACACAGGCAAACTATTCCAAATATTTAGCCCAAATACCACAATAAAAGTTATCTTTTATCTCCTTTCCCTGTGTCTTGCCCTTAAATGGATATTGGTATACAGATGGCTGACACTTCTGGTCATCTTGCATTTGTGTAAGAAGTTACATCTCAGGTTGAAGTTTTTATGCTCTTAGACAAGTACTTAGTAGAGCTGAAGACAAGTTGGTATATTCAGCCCATTCAGGATGATTCCTATTCCAAAAGCTCAAGAAAGTTATCTCTGTCTGCAGGCAGAGACCTGAAGTATAACCAAACCATTTCTACCATCCACTGACCCAGTTTCAGTGCCTGAGGCTCCCACCATCCTCACACCCCTTTGGAATTAGCTGTAATTCCCAAAGTTGGTGTAGTAAGAGAAGTAGTGGACCTGAAACCACAAGACCTGAGTTCAAGGCCAACATACCATCTGCGCAGCTGTGTACTGGGAGGGCCCTTTCCCCTCTGTGAGCAAAAGAGAGGAGGCTGGATTTCATGAGCTTGAAATGCACTTTTAGTTTCTGGCCCAGGGAATAGACTCTTGATTCTATTAGTAGTTACACTGATCTCAGCCTTGAGGGTTTGCAGAATGGGGAAACACTTTGGAAAGCAGAGAGCTGGTCAATGAGAGAGTGACCACCACCACAGGCCATTGTAAAGCTAAACTGGGAGCTAAGGAGGTCCCAGGAGGACAAGTTGCAACCACAGCGGTGTCCCAGTGAGGATCTCCAGAGGTGAGAGACAGAAGGATGGAAGAGGGGAATGACAAAGGATGCCTTGTTCTCTGAGATGGCCTTTTGTCCAGGAATGACCTCTGGTCGCTGGGAACAAGAAGTCCCCCAAGCTGTGAGGCTCATCCCAGAGAATTCAGTGCAAAAGAGCCCATAGAATCTGCAGCCAGATTGCTGGGACCCAGTCTTGGAGAGTTGCTTAAACTTACTTTGCCTTCACATCTTCATCTGGAAATTGGGTATAGTAATTCTCTTAGACCTGTTGTGAGAATCAAAAGAGTTCATAGATGTAAGACCTCAATGTGGGTTTGCTATCACTATCACTATTGTTCCCCCTTACCTCCAGTGTTCCTATCTTAGGGTTAGTGGGAAGAGGGAAGAGCAGGGAAAGAAAACCTAATGCCTTTTTCCTTCTGCTGCTGCCCCCTTAGCATTTCCCTTTCCTTCCCACAGATCTTGTCATCTGTCTGTCAAGCCAGAGCCAATACCAGGGCACCTTTAAAGGGATTTATAGCCAAGCTGCAACTCAGCCTGCTGCCTCCAAGGGGAACTTTATCCTTAGAGACTCTGAAAGTCTAAGGAAGAAATTATAGCACCAGCTCTTAGTTCTACAGTGAGTACTTGCCTGACACTTTTCCAAATGTGTGTATACACAGGTGCACCTGCACATACAAGTGTGTTTGAATGCACATATACCCAAAGGGACATGTGTTCCAGACATAAGCACCCACACATACATATACAAATCTGCAATAAGAGACACATAAATATGTGTACATATGCATTTTGACAGATACATGTGTATACATATAGATATGTTGATAAAGACTGATAAGAGAGACAAACATGAACAAATATGTGTACACAAACAAAATGCCATTTGGTGCAGTCATGTTCTCACAAACTATGCATTTATGAACTGGACCTTATGTTTGGCACCTTCAAGAAACAGAGAACCTAGAAAACGATTTTCCCAGATGTAATTCTAGTTCAAAGTCGACACTGCACAGATCAGATTTATGGCTGTGCTGATGGCCCAGAGTGAGGGAAAGAGACAATTCAGAGGAGCAGTGCCCTGCTGCTGCTGGAAAGGCCCATCTGTTGAGACTTGGAACCCATGAGACCCATGAAAATAGACCCTGGGAACCAACGGCTCTGTTATCCACAGAGGGCCAAGCAGGAGCTCTCAGTTTCTTAGAACTCAGTGTAAACCCAGCTCTCCTACCAGCTATGAAATTTGAAAAGAAATTTCCAAAGAGTTCCTGGCAGACCAAGGGAAAAACCAGTCAAGAGTGTGGTAAACTTCATCCTAATTGAATTTACCAGGAATGGGCATGTGAGGGGAGGTAACCAATGAGGAACACCATGACCCTTGAACTCTCCAGTATGGCCTCTGCTTTTTCTACAAGAAAGCTCCACCTAGGGAGTTTCTGCCACATTTCCCCATGATGATTTCTTGACTTTGAAATATCCATAGCTCCTTAATGCTCCTGGCTCCCAAGTGCTTTCCCTCTGCCCCTCATGATAGGGTTATAGCTCCAGGACCAGCATCCTGTCATGCACCTGTCGCCACCTTGACGATGACAACTACTACCTGCTCAGGGAAGACCCCAGAACTACATCAAAAGAAAGAAATGGTTCTAAGTGGTGGAGATGATCAGGGTTACTGGCCCCACTGAAGACAGCCTGGAGCAATGCACATTGCAGGCTCTCCAGAGGCCAGAAGGAAAAGGCAAAACATAGCTGCAGGGGAACTGTGCCCTCTTTGACTCCCTAGGGTGACTCACAGAGTGTGAGCTCTCAGGAATTCCCCAACCTGCCTGCCACATTTTTTTGTCTACCACTGGAGAAAGTCAGTTATGGAAGGCCTGCACCAAGTAGATATTTATGGTGATGGGTTATTACCAAAAGGAGAACTAGTGGGACAAATAACTTTTGACAAAGGCAGTCTGCGATATCAGCTGTCAGCCTTAGGGACGCCTCCTTGGAGTAGCCTACTGTGACCCAGCTTTGCCTGAGGCTCTGTGTCCCCTGAGTTCCCTGAGTACAGTGTAGAGCTTCTACCTTCTTTTTAATTTCTTGGCTACTTGAGGTTTTCAAGAAGAGTCTGTTTATTTATTTAGCTTATCTCTTTATGCTCAAGAGTAGCATGGAGCCAGGTACACAGGAGGTACTTAAGAGTACAAGTTTCATGCTTGCATTCACTGAGCGAATGGAAGACAGCCAGTGTCATGGAAAAAGTATGGGCTTTGGAACCAGACTATCTGGGTTCTCACCCTGATTCTACCACTTGTTACCAGCTGGGCTTTGATAAATTCCCTAGTTTTCTGTACCTTAGCTTTCTGTCTGTAAACGTGGAACAATAATGGGGCTGTTATAAGGAGTAAGTGAACTAATATGGGCAAGATGTTTAAATAGTGGCTAGTTTATAGTAAGCACTCAAAGCATGTTAACCATTACTATTACATCAAACAAGTCTAAATCCATTCCCATCTGGACATTATCAGCAATTCTGAAGACTTCTCCACTAAATCAAACCCACCAGAGAAAACACAAGAAATAACTGTACTTGTCCTTTGGGTCTTGTAGCAACCCTGCCTCAGGACTGAAACACGGCCCCCTATTTAGGCTGAGTGGACTTTATTTACAAAGGCCTAGTTAATCAAGTCTATCTGTAATGTAAATGTGCTTCTCATTATGCTAATGCAACCACTAGACATGCAAATCCATAAGCATTTGCATGCCTAATGCAACAGCTCTTGTCCATCCTGTTCTGTTGTTATTTACTATCTAGTTTTTATGACTTATGGATTTCCAACCCTTTAAATTTATATCAGCGTCGTGACATATCTGCAAGCAGCGACAGTTTTATGAGCACTAAAAAAGCTGCAACACACCACCACTAAATACTAATGACATAAATGGTAGCTGTAATGGCCTCTATTTTTATTACAATACCAAACCTCAATATATTGCAATTACCTCTGCACTCAAACCAGACCACGCCACAGTGTACAGGAGCCACGCTGGTGCCGGGGAGAGACCAGCAGCAGTTTCCGGTGAGGAGCTGAGGTCAGCAACTGCAGCAGGAATCTCCTTTGAGCATCCTAGGGGCTAGCAAGTCAGAGGCCTCTGTCAGGCACACATGCTTCGGTGGGTCTCGCAAACAGTCGCTGCCCAGGCATGGTTCACAGGATGTAGCCATCCACTTTGCCACCTCCATGAAAAGGAAGAATGGAGTAGAGAAGCCACCAGAGCTGCCCAGCCCCAACCTCAGCTGAGTCTCTAACCTGCTGTGTGACCCTGAGTGAGTCCCTTCCCTCTCTGGACCTCGGACTCCCCATCAGGAGTAGGGATACATATCTCTAAGGGAGCTTCCAATTCTGACATTCTAGGACTGATGCTATGGAAAATTCAAGCTCAAGAGGTAGCCATTAATTTTCACCAGAATGAAAATATATCCACCAGGACATTTTTATGCCTGGTTTTATAAGTTCTGATTTTGCGTCTTAAAATAATAACACCTTGAATTTATTTTATGTTGCTTTCCATCTAAAACACTTTTCTGCCTGTTAACAGCATTCATTCTCAGTATCCCTGGAGGGCCATCCTTTCTCTTGCATAGTAGAGAAACTGAGGCCTGGAAAGGGGAAGAAGCTACCCAAGGTTATAAAATGTATGAGGGCCACCATCAGCATTAAAGCCCAAATCTGATTGGTAGCCTTCTATTAGCCCACCTCTCTCCAGCAGCTGCCCCCTCCAGGAACCACAAACAGGAATGACACCTTCTTCCTACAATGAGGACAGAAAGGATCCAATGCCTCAAATTCCACCATAGCCATTTTGTTTATCTGGCTCTTGAATCTTATCCCTGTGAGAAGTTTGTCCCTAAAAAGTGATCTATCACTATCTCAGGGTGGACCAGTTTACAGCATTCCTTTCCCCTGGGGCAGGTAGTGAAGGGTAACCTTGGTGGGGAGTTTTAGGCTGCATCAGTTCAGTATACAGGGTCATTTTCAGGGCACAAGAGGCTGGGGTGGAAGACAGTAGCTGGTCAGAAGACACCAGAAATAGAACAGACTTGAGAGGGAAGAAGAGGATCAGTGAGACCAACTGCCCGCACAAAGGCCAGCCCTACCTTCATTTGCCCATGGCCTGTGACCTCTTCTGGGGATGGATGGAGTCCCACTGGCTGAGACCATGAGCTGCTACAGAGAAGGTACTTAACCAATGTTTGCTGAATAGCATTACAACACTAGAGTTTATGATCATTAGTCCACTAAGGCAAGTGTAACTCCCCCAGAATTCAGAGACATGGCGGCTAGGACTGGTTGAAAGATGAGGTTAGGAACTGAAGTCATTGTTAATGTCTTAACTCCCAATCTGACTGGAGATAAAGGGTATAGGGAGGTGATTAAGGTTAAATGAGGTCATAAGCATGGGACTCTAAGCCAATAACATGCCGTAATAAGAAGAGACTCCCTCCATAGAGGAAATGCCAGGTGGCCATCTATAAGCCAAGGAGAGAGGCCCCAAAAGAAACCAAATCTGCAGACACCTTGATCTTGACTTTAGCCTCCAGATCCATAAGAAATAAATTTCCATTGTTTATGCCACCCCATGTATGGTATTTTGCTACAGCAGCCTCAGCTGAGTAAAAAAGGCAGGAGAGACAGATTTCATACTATGTTCACCTGTGAGCCTGGGGGTTGATGGTCTACTGCCCAGAACATATTTGGGTAGGAATGGAAGGAGTTGTCAAGCAATAAAAGCACTTTTGTGGGGTGGTAGGTGTTGGGGTCATCTCTGAGCATCACTCAGGTATACCTTTATGCTGTCTCTTTGAGGGCAGGTCAGATGTTCATGGAGGAATCCCCTGGACATGGTGAGGTGGGAGAAAGTGTATGGGAGGCTTGTCACACATTTGCTCACAGTAGAGAGACTTAATGAGCCAGTTGGCGAAACATTGCTGCTGGTAGCAAATTCATAATTCTGCTCCAACTCATCTGTGTATCTTCATATCAGTTTCTTCTTTGTGCCTGCTCTTGTACCTCTAAAACAAACCACTGGGCGACATTAGTGTTCCCCATCTGTAGGCATGTGGTACGGAACGCTTGCATAGGCACATACCAACTGAATTGTGATTAACTGGATTTGTCTCCTATGAATACTAACACCAACTGGGTGGCTTAAATTTTTTAAAAATTGCACATTCTCTCACAGTTTCAGAACCATGAAGTCTGAAGTCAGTGTGGCAGCAGGGCCATGCTCCCTCTGAAAACTCTAGGGGAGACTCCTGCTTCTTCAGCTCCAGTGTCTGGTGGCTCCTTTGCCTATGTGGCTCTCTGCTTCCATCTTCACATGGCCTTCTGCCCATGCCTCCTTGCTTTTTTTCAATCTTTTTTTTTTTTTTTTTTTTTTTAGTTTTTTTTAGTTTTTCTCTGGTACCGGGAACCGAACTCACGTCCTTGCGCTTGCCAGGCAGGCGCTTTTGCCGCTGAGCTAAATCCCCAGCCCCTCTCCTTGCTTCTTTTAAAGACACCCATTATATCAGAGCCCAACCTATTGTGTATATGTATATGCATATATATATATATATCTCCTACATATATGTATATATATAATATATATAGTTTTAGTACATAATTTACTGTCATTATCCATTTAATTCCAATTTTCAGAGCAGAGACTAGGTTCACAATGCCTCATCTAGTAACTGGCACAAAACTCAGGTCCCTCTTCCCCTTATGTCTCTGTGCTCTTGCCTTTTCTTAAAAAAACAAAACAAAACAAACAGTCATTGAATTTAGGTACTACCCTAACTCCAGTGTGATATAGTCTCAAGATCCTTAACTCAATTACAACTCTAGAATCTCCATTTCTGAATAAGTTCACATCATAGATACTGGAAGTTGGGACTTCGAGATATCTTTTTTAGGACAATATTCAACATCATACATTTCTTAAATATTTTTATTAAATTGACTCTCTATCAGTTCACATTTTTCATTGCCTTGTAATAGCCACAAAATTATGAGTTTGATGTGTTCACTCTATTTTCCTTTAACTATTTTTCAAAGTATTTTAAAAGTACAAAAAAAAAAAAAACCCTGAGAATAACATAACGAACACTTGTGTATCTACCCTTGGCTTTCACAAATGTTTTTATCACTTTGCAATATTTATTTCAGATCATTTTTTCTTTCAAAGCATGAAATATCACAGGGATATATTAGGGCTACTTTGTATGCTTTCAGATTCCATTCTCCTACCCAGAAACTACTACTACTTGAGACAGATTCATAGTCTTACTATTCATACTTTTATACTTTTGTGGCATTAATATGTCATATAACAAACATCTGTCATATACAATCTCTGATTATGTACTTTATTCTTACATAACTACTGTCATTATACTCTCTTCATTCTGAAATTTGCTTTTACCATTCAACAGTATATTCTTTTGAGATGTACCCATGCTGATACTTGCACCTCTAGCTCATTTACTTAACTAAAAGTTGCCAAACCTTTCCTGTAAAAGACCTAATAGTAAATATTTCTGGCATTGTAGGCCCCACATGGTCTTTCTCAACTCTGCCATGTAGTGAAAGTACTCATAGACAATGTTAATGAATAAGTATGATTTTGTTTCCATAATGTTTATAAATGTTGAAGTATAATTTTTATATAATTGTCACCAGTTATGAAATATAATTTTAAAAAATATTTTTTAACCATTTGCAAAAACAGGTGGATGGCAGGCTGGATGTAGCCCAAAGGTTACCAACCCCTGGGTTAAGTGATATCCAAGTTGCCACCTGGAACACTGAAATTCTCCACATACTCTCACTTGATCTCTCTCATCATCTCTGTGGGTGAGGTGGAGCCTCCCTTACCCGCTGCCTCAGCAGCTTCTGGGGCCCTGGCAGGCCTGTGAGCAGATATGGCCCTGACTGGCTCCCTCTGAGGAAAGACTAAGCCTCACTAAATGGAGGTCTACATCTGAAGACAATGTGAATATAAAATTTCAGAGAAAGGATGACCCTTCAACAAGAAAGTATCTTAGACATCTTCAAATCTCATGCAAGAATGGCCCACCCAGAGTCACACAGACAGTTCTCCAATTTACAGTTGTTCAACTTAGGATTTCCCAAATTTATAATGCTGCACAAAATGATACATGTTTAGTAAAAACAATATTTCAATTTTTGAATTTTGATCTTTCCTGGGCTACGAATATGCAGTCTGATGTTCTCTGAAGATGCTACATAGCAGCAGTGAACCCACACACCTGGTCAGCCACGCAATCAAAAAGGAAAACAACTGATATTCTTCAGTGTACTGTGCTATTAAGTTAAGATTTTCAGTACATTTAGATGTACTAAATGCATTTTCCTCTTATGCTATTTTTCAAATTACTGTGGCTTTATCTGGACATACCTTATCTTAGGCAAAGGAGCATTTATAGTAGGAAAACTGCCCAGTAAACTCCGAGTAAAGAACAAGACTCTTGGTACTTGAATTGTATCTCCTTTTATGAAGGGTGGAATTCCTCCATTAAGTAGCCATCTCCTTAGTTAAGGCATTGTTCTCTGGCATAACAGAATTTATTGACCATAGGTTTTGGTTTCATTCAGGACATTTTTGGTTGGCAGCAAAAGTAAACTCAGCCCATATGGCTTAACAAAATGGAGTCCTGTAACAAAATGATCCTGTAGGTGAACAGTTCACAAGTAGAGGTATTTTTGTATATTGTTGGGATTAGAAACTTAAACAGTATTAGGACATGGTTTTCCTCTGCATTGCTCAAAATCATTTCCCTCCTTGCTAATGTTGTCATCAAGCTCCTCCCTTCTGATCCCATAATGCCTACTAATAGCTCCAGATCTCATTGGCTCCAGTGGAATTATGGAAATCAGTCTGAACCAATCATTGTGTCCAGGAAAACTCAAGGTTCTGATTGGCCAGGGCACAATCATATGCCTGGAGACAGAGAAGAAATGGATTCACCTGAAGTTCCTCGCTGTGAGTAGTACGGATACATCTTAAATGGAAAACTGAGAGCTGCTAAAAAAGGTAGAGTAAGTGGACTGTTGTGTAGTCAAAATACAACCAGTGTCCGTCTGACATGACTTTCTTTTACAGATAAGTGTCTGAGTGATACTCTCCATGGGCAAGAGGAGGAAAGATAGTCATTGATTAAAGAAGAGAGGTCTGAATGGGGGCTCTGGATCTCTTCCCAAGGAGACGACATTAACAAGGGAGGCAAGTTGGCCTGGGAGCTGGAGACCTGAAGTGGATCGACAAAGTTCTTAGCCCCATCAGGTTGAGAAGCCTCAGTAATGATGGCAGGCAATGAGGTGTGGGGAGAATAACCTTTTTTAGGGGAAAATCAAGCTTGTGCTTCAGGATCTAACTCAAAAGTTACCTCCTGGACATGTGGTTCTGACATGGTTTAGTTCTAACATGGAAAGAACTTGAAAGTCATCATTTCTGTCCTGACAATAAGAAAGAGCTGATAAAATCAAGTATTTTCTTAGACCCATTAAAGAGATGTTGCAGGACAAACTGACTGTCCAAAACTGCAGAGACAGAAATACAGAGACACAGCTAAGATCAGCTTACTGAGAGGGAGCAGAAGCCATTGGGGTATAATAGTAAGAAACTTGAAAGGTAATTCTGGTGAGTTGCAAGCACATGAATGTGGATTAGCTTCAGAGGAAGAAAATCATGGTGGGGGAGACATACGAGTTTTAAAGAAGCTCTCACACTTTCATGTGTTTCACCTCCAGGAACCACATCGGTTTCTCACGGTAAAGCAATAAGAAAAATCCTTAGTGAAATATTAACCATTTTGAAATATACCCATTACAAAGGACTGTTCCACAGTAGAAACTTCATCTCATACAGGCCGAAGGTCAGTTACTCAATTTTAGGCTCCCTATCTCACCTAAGGGTGGGGGTTAAGGAAAAAGACAAACACTTGTGAGTCTCGGCTCAGGGAGGCAGGTCCACTAAAGTCCTAAGACTTAACCAAGAAATTGAAGAATGCCTTCCCTCCCCAGATCTAACCACCACAAGAACAGAGCTGTGAGGTAATAAAAGGCTGATTGCAAAAGAGCTGCAAGGCTCAGGTTCTATTTAAGAGGAAAACTCAAAGACAACAGTTCAGACCAAAACAAGGACACTAGAGGACTCTGAAGCTTCTAGCACTTATGACAAGCAAACATGAAATAAAGATCAACACCTAACCAGATCAATATAAATCCTCACACTAAAAGATCACTTACCTCAGTTCATATTACCAAATATATTGCATCCTACTTTCAACAAAAACTACTATAAAATAACTACAATTTAATATTTTAAGATCTCTAATGGAAAAAAATAATGTAAACAGGTGAAAAATCTAAAACAAGAATCAAAAAGAGATGCTGGAAATTAAAAATACTATAGAAGAAATAAAAATGCCTCTTCTGGGCTCATTAATCAACTGCTAGGGATAAGGAAAGACTCAACAGGCTTGAATGAAGTTCAAGAAATTTCTTAGAGTAAAATATAAAAAGTAAAAAGAATGGAAAAAAGAAGACAAGAATTGTAGAATAATTTCCAAAGGTTTAACATACAGATAATTTAAAAATCAGAAACAGGAGAGAGAACAGAGAAGGAAACTATTACTTGGCATAATGGCCAAAAACTTTCCAAAATGATAGGCACCAAAACATACCTCTTGGAAGAACAGAGGAACATCAACCAAGATAAATAAAAAACACTCTACACTTTGGCAGTCATATTCATCCAAAGACAAAGGCACTATCTTCAAAGGAGTCACAGCAAAACAAATACCTTACCTATAGAGGGAAAAAAATCACAGTCGGCTTCTCATCAGAAGCCATGCAAGCAACAAGAGAGTGAAGAAAAAGACTCAAAGTATTGAAAGAAAAAATCTTTACCAACCTAGAATTTTATAGCTATCAAAATCACCCTCCAAAAGTGAGGAGTAAATGAAGGCTTTCTCAGACAAAATCTGAGGGAATTTATTGCCAACAGATCTTCCCAGTAAGAAATGATAGAAAAAAAGAAGTTCTTTAGGAAGAGGGAAAAGTATATAGGTTAGAAACTCAGATTTACGTGATAAAAGGGAAAGCATCAGACAAGAAAAGATAAAGCTAAAATGAAATCTTTTGTTTTTATTACTAATTGATCTCACAAATCAAGGTTCAAAGCTGTAATAGTGACAGTGTACTGTGGCACTATAATATGTGGATTAACAGCATATGAAATTAATGATTATAGGATACGAAATTAATAAATGCTATTTTGTAAGAGGTAGAAAAATTGGAAATATCCTCTTTTAGAGGATCTGCCCTACCCATGAAATAGTTATAATGTTACTTGAAGGAAGAGTTAAATTAGTTGTAAAGATTATATTACAAACTTTAGGGCAACAACTGAAAACATTTTTAAAAGAAGTATAATTGATATGCAAAGAAAAGAGAAAATTAAACAATATACAGTAGAATACTCAATCAAAAACAAAGAAGAAAGAGAAGAAGGAAGCACAGAGAATAAGTGCAATGAATAAAAAGTGACTTCAGCAAGGTAGTTATCAGTTAAATACTTCAAATGTGAACAGTGTGTGTACACTAATTAGAAGACAGGAATGTCAGTGAATTTTTAAAAGATCGAACTGTATGTTGTTAAATGTAAAATAAAACATACCATGTATTTCAAAATAGCCTTTTAAAATGTTCTCACCACAAAGAAATACTGAATATTTGAGGTGACAGATGTGCTTGTCAGGATGACTACATTGTACCCAGAAAGTTACTATTTATCAACTAAAAATAAAACGAGAATAAAAATAATGCTTTCAAGTCAAAATTTTTTAAAGAAATAAATGAGTTGACTGACACCAAAGCCAGATAAAGACACTACAGGAAAAGAAAATTATAGATCAGTATTTCTGATGAATATAGATGCAAAAGTCCTTAACAAAATACTAGCAAATCTAATGCAACAGCTCATTAAAATAATAATATACTATGATGAACTGGAATTTATTCCTGACATAAAGAATGCATGACATACAAGCCAGTAAATATGATACCCAACATTAACAAAATGAAGGGTAAAATCTTTTGGCACATACAGAAAAAGCATTTAATAAAACTAAACATTTTTTCATGATTAAGTTTATCAATAAACTAGGACTAGAAAGAATGTACCTAACCATAAAAAGACTGTAAGTGACAGGCCCACAGCTAATATCATACTCAATGGTAAAAGGCTGAAAACTTTCCTGACAAGATCAAAAACAAGTACAGATTTTCCCACTGCTGTTCAAGGTAGCACTGTTCAAGACCTAGTCAGAGAAATTAAGCAAGGAAAAATTATGTAAAATGTATATGAATCAGAAGAGAAGAAAGAAGATTTGCAGTTGACATGCTCTTTCACAGAAAACCTTACTTTAGCCCCCACACAAAAAACTTATAATGAATTTAGGGGCTGGGGATTTAGCTCAGTGGCAAAGCACCTGCCTGGCAAGGGAAGGTCGTGAGTTCGGTTCCCAGTACCGGAGAAAAACTAAAAAACAAAAAACTTATAATGAATTCAGTAAAAATCAGGCTATAAAATCAATACACGAAAGTCTGTTGTGTTTCACACACAGTATATTATCTAAAATAGAAATAAACAATACCATTTACAATAGCATCAAAAACAAAATACTTAGGAATAAATTTAAAATAATTCATGAAAGAGCCATATAATAAAAATTATGACATTAATGAAAGAAAGTTAAAAAGCCATAAATAAATGGAATGATATCCTATGTTTGTGGATTGGAATATTTAATATTGTTAAAATGCTCATGTGATCCAAAGCAATCTACAGATTCAAAGCAATCCCTATCAAAATTTCAATGATGTTTCATAAATATGTATAATTATTATACATCAATAAAAATTTATTATCATATGTCAATAAAATGTGCTTTTTAAATTCTAAGTTTTCATAGAAATAGTAAAATAATTTTTAAGTTTATACACAACCATAAAAGCTTCCAAATGGCCAAAGAAATTCTGAACAAAAAAAAAATATATATATATTGGAGGTATCACAAATACCTAACTGAAGCATAATACAAAGCCATGATAACCAAAACAACTTAGGATAGTACTGGCATTAAACTGCCCAATAGAACAGAACAGAGTGCCCAGAAACAAACCCACACATTTATAGCCAAGTGATTTTGGGGTCAGTAGCACGCAATGGGGAAAGGACAATCTCTTCAATAAATGGTGCTAGAGAAAAACTAGATATCTACATGCAAGAGGATGAAATTGTACACTTGTACCTTAGACACACATAAACTCAAAATGAATTAAAGGCTTATATGTAAGACTTGACACTGAAAAATTGATTGAAGAAAATGCTGGGAGAAATCTCCACAACATTGGTCTGGTCAATGATTTTTTAGATTTGACCCTGAAAGCACATCCACCAATACTAAAAACAGACAAATGGAATAGCATCCAACAAAAACAAAACCTGCACAGCAAAGAAAACACTTTAAAAAGTGAAGATACAACCAATACAATGGGGGAAAATATTTTCAAAGTGTACATCTGATAATTAGTATCCAAAACATATAAGGGACTGAACTCAATAACAAGAAAACAAACAGCTTGATTTTTAAAATGAGCAAAGCAACGGAACAGGTATTTCTCAAAAGACATGCAAATGTTCAATAGGTATAAGAAGAAATGCTCAGCATCATTACTCATTAGAGAAATGCAAATTAGAACAACAATGAGGTATCACTTCATACCTGTTAGGATCACCTTTACTTAAACAATGAAAGATAACAGGTGCTGGAGAGGATGCAGAGAAAAAGAAACTCTATAATTACTGGTGATAATGTAAATTAGTATTGACATTATGGAATGCAGTATGAAGTTTCCTCAAAAAACTGAGACTAGAAATACCACACGATCCAGTAGTTACATATCCAGGTTTATATCCAAAGAACCTGAAATCTACAAATTTCGTATTTCAAGGAGATTACAATTCCATGCTCATGGAGCTGTCATCCACAGTAGCCAAGATATGGAGAAACTCCAAGTGCCCACTGGGGCACTAATCTGTATGAATATGACACATGGTGTTTATACACATGGCATTATATACAACAGAATATTACTCAGCCTTTGAAAAGGAAGTAATCCTGTCATTTGTGGCAATATGTGTGTACCTAGAGAACATTATGTTAAGAGAAATAAGCCAAGAACAAATAGACAAACACTGGAATCCAAAAATATTGAACTCAGAGCAAACTAGAATGGTTGTTGCCAGGGGCTGTTCTGTAGGCGAAATGAGGATAAAGGGGACAAAGTTTCAGTTAGGAAGGATGAAAAAATCCTGGAGATCTAATGTACAGTAGGGTGACTGTAGATGTTACTGTATTGTATACCTGAAATGTGCCACAAGTGTAAATTTAAAGGGCTGAGCACACAAACACATATATACAAACATGTATATATATATATATATATATATATATATATATATATATACAAACACACAAACATGTACACACAGAATAATTATATGAGGTGATGGATTTGTTAATTAGCTTGTGGTAATTATTTCACAATGTATATGCATATCAGAACATCACTGATATACCTTAAACAAATGCAATTTTTATTTGTCAATTACACCTCAAAAAGTTAGGAAAAGTAAATATTTTTAAAGATAAATGAGTTGAAAAAGAAGCTGGGATACCTATATTAATTTTGGGCAATGCACAATTTAAAGCAAGGACAATTATCAAGGGGAGGGGCTGCAAATATGTACTAATAAAAATATAAAAACTGAGAAAAAGATAAGCTGGGAGTTATGTAGTGGTAAAGGGGTCAATTTCTCCCAAAAGACATAATAATCTTTAGCATGTATGCGCCTAACAACAGAGTATCAAGTTACTTAGATAAAAACCAGCAGACTTGCCAGGAGATTATAGATATAATTTAATATCAGAGCTGGAAAATTGAACATCACTCTCAGGCAATTGATAGATCAAATAGGTAAGTATGTAGTCCATCTGAACAACAGCATAAGCAAGTTGATCAAATTGGCATTAATGTAATACTCCATCTACCACCAGCAGAATACATATTCTTCTCAAGCTCACATGGAACACTCTACAAATTAGAACATATTTTAAGCCATAAAATATGCTGTAACAAATTTTTAAAAATAGAAATAAAGTATGTTCTGAGATCACAATGAAATTAAGCTAGAAATCAATAACAGAAAAAGAGCTGGAAAGTTGCAAGTGTTTTGAGATTAAGCAGCACACTCCTAAATAACACATGGTTCCAATAAGAACTTGCAATAGCAATTTTTGGGGGGGTACCAGGAATTGAATTCAGGACCTTGTGCTTGCCAGGTAAGGTGCTGTGCTGCTGAGCTATATCTCTGGCCTGCAGTAGAAATTTTTAAATATTTAACTAAATGAAAATTTTAAATACAGACATTCCTCATTTAATAACCTACCTGTTTAATGACTATTTAGACTACCAACTTAGGTGTGCTATTGAAACTTACAACGCATCTTTTTTTTGTACGGTGGTGTACATCTTGTTTGTAAAACAGCTTGGCAGTTTCTCCCAACTAATCTGAGAATTTATGTCCTCACAAAAACCTGCAGCAAATGTTTACAGCATCTTAATTCATATTTGCCAAAGACTAAAGCAACCAGTATAAACTTTAGTAACTGAATGAATATACCCATATAATGGATGAAAATAAAAAATGAATAAGCAATTAAGCAAGAAAAAATACAAAAGAACTTTGAGTTCATATTGCTAAGTAAAAGAAACTAGTCTGAGAGGACTACAGACTGTATAATCCCAACTATATGACATTCTAGAAAAGACAAAGTTAAATGATCAGTGGTTTCCAGGGGTTGGAGAAAGAGGAATGAATATATGAAGCATGGGAGATTTTTAGGATAATTAACCTACTCACTATGATATTGTAATGCTGCATGCAGGAGGTTATGCATTTCTGAAAGCCCACAGAGGTTTCAGTCCAAAGAGTAAATTCTTATATATATGTTTTTAAATTAAGAGGTGTATCAGTCGGTGCTTACTAGAGAAACAGATTAAATACAAGATATACAAACATGTAAGAATTTACAAGATTGGCTTACAATGACCGCGCACAGAGTCAGGTAGAGAAGACTCCAAAATGTCTGTCTGTGAACTGGGGACCCAAAGGATCTGGTTGAAGACCTGATGTTCACCGTAGTGTCCCAAACCAGTCCATAGGAGGAGGTGAAGTGTCTGTGCTAAAAGTCAGGAGAGGATGTCCAAGCTGAAGGTGAAGACTGGAGCTCCTCCGAAGAATTAGAAACAAGCCTTCCTTCTTTGTTTCCCTTTTATAAAATTCAGGCTATAAGCCTGCCCAGGATGGCTCTTCTGTCTTCAGTAAATCCCCTCAGTCACACCCAGAACTATGCTGATCCAATTCAGTTGGGTATTTCTTACTCAAATTGACATACTCAGTTAACTATCACAGGGAGTTTGGGGATCCCAGCAAGGAATGCAAACTGCAACAACTAAATCTTGTATATGATAAATGTCTGAGCCAAATTTCAGGGAAGGGGTTGGGAAGAAAACTAAGTAACTTTGGAAATGAGTAGCATCTACAAGACTGAAGGCAAAAGGAACTTCACATAAGCACTATGCTCTGGTACATAGAGCCATTTCCTATGTGGGTACAGATTAACAATTCTAAAGTCATTGTACCTGTACACTGGGATGGAACAATTAAGTGGATGGGAGGTGATGGTGGCCATTTTTCTTATTGTTAGAGTGGAAATTTGCAGAGGAGCAAGAGGTGGAGGCTAGGATGATCATCTGGTAAAGGAATAGAGTTGAAGACATCCATTTGAACTCATCTTTATCTATACAGACATAGATGGTTATGAATAGACATAGCTATTGATATATTTGTATGCACATGCATATTTTCTTGTTCTATCAGCTAAGAAGTCCTATAGGCAATGACATCTTGATTTTGGTATTAGCATTTCATTATGATGACAAAATATCTGACACAAGCTACTCCATAAAAAGAACTTCAGGAGCTCTGTGACATGGCTGAATAGAGGAGGAGTCACGTCTGAGAGACCCAGAGAAGATCAACTAAAAGCAGCTAATTGGAAAAAGGGGAGGGGCATACAATCTGATGCAAAAAAGTCTGTTTGAAAGAGGAGACTTGTCACTCAAACAAAACATAAAGATGGGAGTTTAAAATGGGAGAAAAAAATCCTTGCAGGACTGGCTTGCAGGGCCTCCTATCTTCAACCATCATAGGAACAGCCATTTTGAGAAGTCCCCAAATAGCTGGAAGGGCTCTTCCAGGATAGATTCACAGGATAGACTTAGGGCATCCAGGCCATTTGTCTCATCATCTCCTCTCCAAACACAGAGGAGGCTGCAGTCTGGTAGCATGTTCGCCAGCACACACCAGGGGCGGGTGGTCAGGGTGGGAGCAGCTCCCTCCCCACCCGCCCATTCTCAGACTCTGAGAGGATAAACAAGGGATTGCTGCTCTGTCAGGAGTCTTCAGTATTAGACTGTGGCACACCTGAGTCATGGCTGGGAGCCAATAGTTTATCCAGTGCCACCTGGGACATTGATCCAGCACACAGCACTAACACTGGTCTGGTTTGAGTATATACTCTATAGCACCCTGGGCTCACTTGAGCCTACACCTCGCTCTCACAGCCCTGCTCCAGTCCTAGACCTGCCAGAGACTCTGTCTGACATGAAAAGGTTTACTTAGTTCATAGATTTTCAGGTTCATGGGCATGGGGTCTTCACTGGTTCAATTTTGGTAAAGGTTCTATGGCAAATGATGGGTGGTGGAAAGAAATGGCAAGTGTTATGGGTTAAATATGAAGCGTCCCCCAAGACTCATATACTCAGGGCTTAATTCCCAATACAACAGTGTTCGGAGGTCAAATTTAGAGGGGTGATTAGATTATGAAGGAGCTAACTTCGTAGTCGTTTGATATCAGCTGAATGGGCTATTAAGAAGGTGGGTCCCAGTTGGAGGCAGTAGGTCAATGAGGGCATGCCTTTGAAGGATATATCTTGTTCCTTTCATTCTCTTTGGTTCTTTCCTTCTCCCTCTGCTTTCCAGCTGACATGAGGTGATCAGCTTTGCTCCACCATTCCTTTCTGCTATGATGTTCGGTCTTATCTCAGGCCCACAGCAATGGAGCCAGGTGACCATGGACTGAAACCTCTGAAACCATAAGCCAAAATAAACCTTTTCTCCTTCAAGTAGTTTTTCTCAAGTATATTATCACAGTTATAGAATGCTGTGTAACACAGAAAATTAGTGCCAATTAATGAGGGAGGGTAATTGGTGTGACTATACTGGATGATTAGATTTTAAACCCTTTGGAATGTGTAGGAGGTGTTTGGAAAAGTTGGAGATGCAGGCTGAAGATACCCTAGAATGCTATAAGCAGAATTTAATGGGTAATTCTGATATGAACTCAGAAGACCAAAATGCTGACAGGAGTGTAGGCAGTAAATTTCCTGCTCATGAGGTTTCAGATGGGAATGAAGACACTATTGGGAACTTGATAGAGGCCATCCAGGTTACATCCTGGTAAGAACTTGTCTACATCTTGCTTATGTCCTGAAATTTTGTGGAAGGCTGAATTTAAAGGTGATAGACTAATCTGGCAGAGTTAATTCCAAGGTAGCACAGAATTGAGGCGGTGGCATGAATGTTGTTAATTGTTTTTAGAGAGGTCCTTTTCCAGTAGAAACTGGTAGCAAAAAGAATAGAAGAAAGATCTAAAAAACTTCAGTTTGACCCTAAAAGGTGCAGCTTTAAAGAAGAGGACAAAGAAGGTGTGATTAGTGAAGAAAGAAATGCTATTAAGAGAAGTACTTTGCACTGAGACAATAGGAAAGATGTCTTAAAGGCATCTCAGGAATTGGCCATACCCCACCAATCACAAGCTGAAGTGTGTAAAATTGTAAAACGTTTTGAAAGATTTTGATTTGAGAAGAGGGCTCTCACACAGGGCCACCTAGGAAGTTATCTCCCAGGATTCATTTCATCATGTTCAGGTACCCAGACACTCAAAGGTCACTGCAGCTCTGGGCCCAACATCCTGGCTACTGTTCAAGCTGGCAACAGACCATGGTTGGTGTTGTCCACATGGTGCTGGCTTTGGCTTTGCTAGCATGCAGAGCACAAGAGTTCTGGGATCTTGAAGCTTCCACCAAGACTACAGAGGAAGACCTTAGAGGCTAGGTAATGTGCAATAGGGGTAAAATCTTTGTAGGCAGCCCCTGAAAATATGATGCATGAAGCTGTATGAATGAACCTGAAACTGCAATAGAGACTTTGGGAACATGGAATATCTGCCAAGGAAAGCCACAGATAACAGCCAAGAGAGAGACAGTCCAAGAGAGAGACCACGTAAACTGCAACCAGCAAGCCCTTAGAGGCAGGACTGCACAAGCTCTTTGGAACTCACATTTTTCCACCATGTGCTCTGATGCAGGATATAAAACTATAAGATTTAATGTTTGCCCCACTGGGTTTAAGTCTTGCTTTGGTCTGGTTCCTTCCTGTGCCTTCACTCCTACCTTTTGGAATGGGAATGCTTAGTCTGCACTAATTTATCTTACAAGTATCATTTGCTTTGTGAATTTTACAGGGACTCACAGCTAAGAATTGCTTTGAGTCTGAGAGGAGATTTTGGACTTGAACATTTGAGCAAATGCTAGAACTGTTAAGACTTTAGCAACTCTTAGAGATAGACTAAATGCATTTTTCTAATAAGATGGCTATCAGCTTTAGGGGGCCTCAGGAGCAGAATGTTATTGTTTGGATCTAAAATGTTCCCCAAACACCAGCTGATGGGCTTGTGGAAAGTGATCAGACCAAGAGAATGCTGACTTCATAGCTGAATGGGCTATTAGGAGGTGGGACCTACTTGAAGGAAGTCAATCACAGGGGCATGATCCTGAGAGCAGGCCTTCCTGTTGCTTGCCCCAGGCCTTCCTGTTGCTCTCTGCCACCTGTCCACCATGAGGTAAGCTGATTTACTCAACCACATACTCTCCACCATGATGCTATGCTGCACCACAGGCCCCAAAGCAATGAAGACAAATGACCTTGGACTTAACTCTCTGAAATCATGAGCCAAAACAAATTTTTTCTCCTTTATGTTGATTTATGTAAGGTATTTTGTCTTAGTGTTGAACAGCTAACTAATACAACAGGAGTACACATGGAATCAAGCAGTCACATCTCAAGCTAGGTAGCAGAGAGTATGAGATGGAGGTCATACAATCCCTTTCAAGCACATGCTCCCAGTGACCTAAAGACTTCCCACTCTTCCCAACCTCACAAAGGTTCTACCTCCTAATACCACTTCCATAGTGGCCAAGCCTCCAATTGCAATGGACTTCTTGGGGTCTGCATGTAAATCGTTGCAGTTTCTAATATAATTCTTCAATAAAAAGAACCAGGGCCCATTAGAGAAATGGCTGATTTTTAAGACTGGAGTAAGAAATGTTCAAGATGAGCCTGGAACATCTTTATGTGCCCAAAAGTAACAATTCTCCAGAAAATATCAGCATTGAAGACGAAATGTCAAGAGGACACTCTGCCAACTCAGAGTGCCTGATGCCCAAGGATAGAACAATGTGAGCAACAAAATTATAATCCAGTGTACCAGATAAATAGCCAGAGACCATAATGATATAAACAAATGATTAAATAAACAAAGAGAGAAGAGAGAAATCCCTCTTGCAAAAGAATTTTAAATAATTTATGAATTTGGTAAGGAAAGAAGGGAAAACAACTCTTCACTCTTAAATGTAGGCTATGCATGGTAAATTCCTGCTAAAGAATACAGTGTGGGAAGGACTGGAGGTTAACTTTACCATGGAGGAACCTGGAAAAGACTTCATTCAGGTGACAAAGGTTAGGATAAACAATGACAAACATATTGATGAACTATACCTTTGATATAATGTGATGAAAAACACATTTTACTTCTAGTCTTCCTCCCCCAAATCCACAACTCCAGTCAAATCATGAGAAAAATATTAGACAAATTCCCACAGATGGGCATCCTTCAAAGTACTTGACAGTTCTCAAAACCACTGAGGTCATCAGAAACAAGGAAATTTCTGAGGACATCGCAGTCCAGAGGAGCCTAATGAGACATGGTAGCTAAAGATGATGTGGTATTCTGGAGGGAATCCTGGATGAGAAAAAAATGTTAAGTAAAACTGAAAAAATGTTTTTGAATGAAGCATGGATGTTAATTAATCACAATGTATTGATATGAATTCACTGATTGTGACAAATGTATCCTACCACTATAAAATGTTAACAACAGGAGAAATCTGATGAGGAGGGTTTATGGGAACCCTGTGCTGTCTTCCTCATTTCTCTGTAAATCTGAAGCCATTCTGAACACAAAGGCTATTGAGAATAGAGTCACCTCCTCCCTGAAATCCTCCGCTTCCCCCAATATGTCACAAAATTTTGGGCACCTCTTTCTGCCGTGACATGGGCTCACTTGTTGATATCTATTCCCACCTGTCCCCGAGCCTCCCCAGCACACCAAAGCTGTCATCATTTGGAAAAAAAAGAATTCCATTTTCTGAGATTTATTTTGAAAACAACAATCTGTGCTTGCATACAGATGCCCTGGTCTCTTCCTAAAACAGCCATGTTCCCCTGCTTGTTACCATCTTCAGGCACACTGCTGTCTCCATTAAGGGACCCACCTGTCCCTCCTTGAGGGGCATTTTGGCACATTCCAAGGCAAAGTTCCAGAAGCAGAGTCCAGCTCAGCCCCTTCTCCTCATGCCCAACTGCCCCCCATCTCCAGTCTGGGACTCAGGGTCCCTTTTGGCTCTTGGGGGATCAGTCACTCAAAATCAGAAACAGCAGCCTTAGTCTGGATTGCTTTCCCCACCTGAAGCATTAAGCGGTTCTATTTTTAAAGCCCTTGGTTTTTCTCTGTCTCACTCAGAAGGTGGCTGATGCTCCAAGACTCTGCTCAGGATAAATGCTCCATCTTTTGCTCTTCCCTCGCTCCTCAGCTTTTATGCCATCGCCAATACTGTCCTCCCTCTGGTGCTGTCAGGGGAAACTGAGCTCATAACTCTTCCAGGGAAGGCATTAGAAAGAAAGAAATTAAGTTCAATCAAAGTGTCAGGCTTGAATTGTTTGTGTGCTTGGGTGTAGGTGAGAGGAGCTTAATAGGACCCTCTTCTGGGCCTCAGTCTCTCCCTCCCCCACCCACCATAATGCAGCCCCTTGTGGATCCTTAACATTTATTAGGTGACAAGAGGAGCTAATCAAATAAACAAGTCCCAGTACGCACTCTACAAGAAGCCAATCATAGAAGCAGCCTCAAGAGGACAGATCTGGCTATGAGAATGAAGAGAGGGGGATGGAGGGAGAGAGAGAGAGAAAGAGAGAGGGCGGAAATCATTGAAGTCTCTGAAACAACACAACAGCTTTAACTCAGAGCTTTCCCTGACTCCTGTGCCTTTCCTCGGAGCTTCTTGACCTACCTGAACAAAGGCCTAAGTTTATTCCTTTAGCTCAGATCCACCCTCTGGCTTCCAGACCCTGATGTCCATCTATCTACCTGCCATTGACATGGGATCTCAAAGGACCTCACATCCAACATGTCCCCCATTGATCTCAGCCTCTGCCCAGGTTCAGTTCTCCCCAGATAGTGGCAAAGCTGCTCATCCTATAGCATGACCAGCTATCTTGGAGAAATCAGAGACCACAACCCATTGACAAATCTCTCTTCACCTCCATATCATCATCCATCACTAAATGCTAAGGACATAGTTGACGAATTTCTATTAAGTCCATCAACAGTTCTTCGACCTCACTGTCCCTGTCCTAGTCCAGCTGCTTTTATCTCTAAGCCTGATGATTGTCACAGCTGATCCCCATGTGCATGTTTCCACCTCTTTCCTCTCCAGGCCTTTCTCTTCCTAGCAGCCAGCTGCTGTCCTGCAGATGTAAAGACAACTGTGGCTCCCCTGCTTTAAATCTTTCAGCAGGGGCTCACTGCTTTCAGGGGATCACTGCTTTCAGAATGAAGACCTAAATCCTCACCCCAGCCTCCCAGGTTTGCATGATCTGGACCTGCAGTTCTCTACTTCATTTGACCTCCTTTCCTATACTATTTTGGGGCAACACTGACCTTTCCTCAGACCTTCCAGAGCTTCCACAGATGAGATTTTCCACAGTAGGGGTTTTGCACACACTGTTCCCTGTGCCTGGAATGCTCTACCTACTCCAGCTTTGGCCTACCTAATGGCTACCTTTGCATCTCAGCTCAAACTCAGACTCCCTTATGGCTCATGGTTTCCTAAGTAGGCATTTCCTCCATAACATTTGTATCTCTTGGTAATCATGCAACTCTATGGGATGATTAGATTGAGGTTTGCCTACAAACCTGGGAGCAAGAACTCCTATGCCTGGCTCAGAATAGTGATTTAATCATTATGTTTTACATGAAGGAATGGGTTCTTCTAACAATACTAAGTAGGTGTTTATTATTCTGCTTCCTATACAGTGCAGAGATACTCCACCACTTACCTAGGTCACACAAACTATTTGTAGCAGGGTCAATATTTGAACAAAATCTTATTTTTTCTAAAGTCCATACTCTCGATCGATCAGTAGTTTGTGTTGCCTTGTTTCTCTGTTCATGGGAACCTAGGGGCTTCTCCTGACTAGACACTACCCACACTGGGGGAGAAGTTAAGAAAGCACAGGTAAACCTGACCCAGGGGTTGGAGGGATATACAAAAATCCATGAAAGAGTATTTGCATTGCTGGCCACCCAATAGCAACATGCGCACACACGCACATATGCTCCTTTTGGTCTTACTAGTAATAACTAACATTCATGGGGTTTCTACTATGTCATTTCAAAAGCTTCAGCACAATCCTGAAAAGTAGGCATTATCATTATCCCCATTTCTTCAAATGAAGAAATTGAAGTTGAGATAAAATAAATAACTTGCTGAAAACTACACAGCTGATGGGAGCAGAAGTAGGATACAAACCTAGATAGTGTGACCCAAGAGTCCCCATTCCCAGCCATCACTTCAACCTGAAGAACAACACTGGCTCTTCTGTCTACAGCCTAGTGTGGTAAATATTAAAATGCCCATTCCTCCTCCACATGAAGGGTGAGCTTGTGGTGCAGTCCTCTCTCCAGAGATATGAAATCTTGAGCCTAGTGACATAAGAATGAAAATTATTATTTTTGATGCATCCCAAAGGTGGGCTCCCAAAGGGACTGTCATCAACGCCTGTGCCCACTCCTCTCCACTGCACAGCTGTGCTGCTCCCTGCTTTTTCCAAAGCTTTCCTCTTTATCTTTCCCTTTGCTTCTGTAAGCTGCCTCAGGGCATGTGAAGAAATTCCTTTTCTGCTTAAAATAGCCAATTTCCGTTTCTTGCAACCAAATAATCCTAACAGAATACCAAGATGAGGTTCAGATCAGACCATGGACTAGGGCCACTGATGTCTGGTGGCAGGTTTTCTTTTACTTAGAAATTAAGCTGACATCCTAACAAAAACAGGGCAGCAGCTCCTGACACAGCAATAACTCAAGGAGGTGGTGGAGGGTAGGCGGAGTCTTCTAAGACCATGCTGGGGGGTCAGGACTGCACAGCCCAGGGAGGAAGGGTGAGGGAGGGAAAGCACTAATGCTCACATTTACGGGGGCAAGAATGTCCAAGACTGGCAAAGGGCAGGAAGAGAAGCAGATTTTGGCAGTGTGTGGGGCTAAATTAAAATGACAAGAGTCAGGTGGGCAGGCTCTCCAGCGGGTACAGTTGGTACAAGGGCTCTTGTGAAGCTGCCTTCATTATCCTTGCGGAAGCCAGACAGAAACACAGTGTGCTGCAGTGGGCTGTCACCATTAAGGCAGGAAGTGAAGGATGTAGTCACCAAACAGCCGCCCAGGCATCCTATTGAGAGGTGAATACTTTAGCCAACACGGGCAGGTTGCCCCTTTCTCCTGCAAAGCGAGCTGATGCTAATTACACCTCTCAGATAGTCTCTTCAGAACCACACAGTCACATCCTTTGTATAATCAGATTTCGTTATGGGAGGTAATAAGTAATCCTGTTCTCTTCCCACCTTCCACTTCATCCTGAACACAACACACAGATGCTGACTCTGCTTGGCAGGTGCTGAATCACGACCTCCAGGTCAGAGCCCAGGCCAGATATCAGGAGCAATTGTTTGCAAAACTAGGCTAGCTAGCAAAATCCCAGGCAGGACTTGTGATGATGCAGAAAGTTCTAGGTCTAGCCCAGAGCTACGGGATCTGAATCTTCAGGGGCAGAAATGGGCAGGTGCAATTCACAGAAGCCCTCCAGTAAGTGGCAGATGAGGTCAAGGAAGCGATGAGGTGGAGTAAGGTGCAGGCAGATCACAAGGGGGGCATGGTAAATAGTTTATATCACATTCTAAGTGAGTGGGAAAGCCACTGGACCACACAGTCAGCAAAGGAAGACCACGATCTGACTTACACCTTAGCAGGATTATGCAGTGGCTACAGGAAGAAGGATAGATACAGGGCAGTAAAAGAGCAAGCTAGGACATAGTAGGCGACTCTCCTGTCCAAGGAGAGATGATGGTGCCCCAGGCCCACTGCCTGTGGGTTCACTTTGAAGGTAGGGCTCATAGGATTTTGCTGATGGATTGAATGTATTCTGTGGCAGTCTGGGGTTGGCTGACTCTGAGGCAGAAACAGGACAGCAGAAGGACATGGCAGAGGAAAAGGTGCTCAACACACGGCAGCAGAGAAAGAAGGGAGGAGCTGGGGAGAGAGGTTTATCCTTCCAGTTTACACCCTGGTGACCACCTCTAAGCAGGCCACACTTTCTAACAGCAAGTCAGCTATGACTCATCAGTGGACCAACCACCTGGTGAATACAGCAGTCCCACGACCTAATCACCTTCCAAACACATGAGACTAGGGCACATTTTTATCTAAACCATAACAGAGAGAGAAGATTAAGTCTAGTAAAATAGATACATGTCTCCAGCTTTAATTTTTTTTGAAGGGGTACCAGGAATTGAACTCAGGACCTTGAGGCTTGCCAGGCATTCACTGAGCCACTAAGCTGTATCCCTGGCCTGCCAGCCTTAATTTTTTATCCTTCTCTCTACTACACACTCCAGGCAGATTATAGCCAGGGAGGTTCCATGCCTGGGTTCTTCCCTAGGACCTACAGGGCAAAGCTGGTGCTGAATATTCATGCAGTGATTGTGAGGTGAGGATTGTCAAATGAATATTTGATTGAAAAAACCAGGTTACCCAAATATTTCTTTTGAGGGGCAGGGTAGTTGGCAGCCTGAGGACACATCTTTCCAACAACTTTAAACTGCCTTGCTGCTATCCCACCCACCGCTGCCTTCTCCTCTCTTGGGGACAGATAAGAAGCTGATTTCTCCCTGTACCTCTGATCTTTCAGCCCTCACGTTTTCCTCTCAGTCCTCATTTTGCCACTCACCTCTGCTCCAAGCTCAGTTTCGCTCTGGGAAGGACATCCTGGCTGCTTGCACCTCTGCCCCTGACCAAGGTCCCTTTGCTCCTTATTCTTTTATTCATGCTTATGTGTTGGAGAATGTCTTCCATAGGAAAAATTCATCATCCACAGCTGACTTCAGTTTTCCCTGGCTCAATCTCGTGATTCAGCTGAATTAATCAGTCTTAAAACAGATGCTAACACATAACAAGCCTAGTCCTTTGGCAAGGGGCTGAAAGGCCAGATTTCTAGCCCTCGTCCTTGAGATCATGGTTGCTGGCCTATTTCACCTCAGTATGACTATGTCTTCTGGTGGGTGACATTTATTTAGAGGCTCCCTCGAACTTCTCCTGAGCTCTTGAGTTTAGGGACAGGTGAGGAGACAGCTCTTTTGGAGGAATGTGACTAGAGGAATGGTTTGCCATCTAGTCATTCATATATGAGTAAAGCCTCCACCCTCCCGAGGCTCCCCCAAACTCTGGGAATCAAGTGAGACACACAGAAGAGCAGATCCCTGTCCCTAGGGAGCGAGAGAGACAGCAAACCCACAAGTATACACTTCTTAGGGTGATGACTACTATACAGAAAGTCCACCAGAGCAGTGTGATAGGGCTCAACTAGTAGAAAAGGAAGTGACTTGAAACAGAGTCATCAGAAAATGGTAGCATCTTAGCTTAGATTCAAAAGAAGAGACGCAAAGACACGCAACAAGTGGAACACAGAGAAGAGTTCTTTGCTTCCAAAGGATCCACATATGCAAAGCTCTGGCCCAGAAGAGAGCTTGGCATTTTCTAGAAATGAAGAGAAAGCCAGATTTTGCAATAGAGGAAAACAGTAGAAGATGAAGTCACAGAGGTCAGCAGGTCCTAGTCTTTCAGTCCTTGTGGCCACTGTAGAGAGATTTGTTTCAGAATGGGTTGTCTTATGTGCAGGCCTCATAGGTTTTTTTATGTACTTTAGAATGATTTTATTTTGCTGAGTTTTGAGACACTTGGCAGTGGAATATTTTAGAGCTACAAAAAGGATTGTGACCCAATATGTGCACTATCAGTGAGGTCTCCTTTGGGCTTCATGTGAGTACATGCTGAGGGTCCAAAGGAGGGGACCTGAGGACAAAGATATCAACATTTTCCTCTTGTTCAAAAGGCAAGGTACAAGGATGAGACATTCCAATCTGAAGGAAGAGGCTGTTGAACAGAGCTTTACTTTTTCTACTGCACATACCCAGAGTAGGAAAAAGACCGCTTGAAAACAAAAGTGGAGTGGGTGGAGTTTGAAGGAAAAGTAAAGTGTAGGGTGTAGCCTGTGCTGGGCTTCTGTTTTTCCTTTGCCCAAACTGAGTTGAAGAATGGTGAAAGAGAATATGGCAAACCCTTTTGAAGTGTGATGAATTCAGTGATAAGAGGACATGTGCTTCCTTTTCCTAGTTCCACCAAGAAGGTTGCAGGCCGTGCAGAGGGGCCTTCTCATGGGGTTTTTGAGAAGCATGTTTTGGTCCATGTGGATTCAGAAGGGCCAAGAGAAGATTCATGTTTCATCTCTAAGAGCTGGTCATCAAGTGGCTTATTCTGTGGACTGGGGCTAGAAAGCAGGATTCTGGGGACAATTTCAAGCTAGAAACTCTGCCATGAAGACCTAACTGCCACTCTGAATGCCTTGCATTTTGTAGACCTCTAGTTGCCCTCGGACCTTAGAAGTTGTACAGTATCACTCCTCGGGTGACAGGCTTGTTTCTGCACTCAGCCTGGATCCCACCTTCTTATGAAAGAGATAGGGACACATTTTGGCAATCAAGGAAAACAGCCGAAAACTCCAGCGCCTCAAAGAGCACCACAGTCAGTCACGGACGCAGGAGATGATTTAGTCCCACATGCTGGTGAACCTGCCAAGCATGCTCCCACTTGGGAAGCATCAAGAGCCCAGAGGAGAAAAAAGGAAAAGCACCAGACACTCAGATGCCACGTGAGGATGAGCTGTGAGTCGGCATCCACAGCTCAATTGGTATTACTAACATGCTCTCTCCCTCAGCATCTCCAGAATCAGTAAATAATCCATCTACCTGAAATGAACTCCTTCAAGAAGAAAGAAGGAGAGAGAGCATTTAGAACATTGCTGAGACCTAAATTGACGAACTTTGATCAAGATGAGTTAGTAAAATAGCAGGCTCCTCATCAGCTGCATTTTAATACCATATTTGGTGCCACTCAGTCATTATAAAATCATCTGAACTTCTCAGCAAAGTATGCATTGGGGAATTTATTTTTTAGTCTCTCAGAATACAAAGGAGTCTTTCTAATACAAGATCTGGGCAGAGCACACAGCTTCCTTTTAAATGAGAAGGAAGAAATGCCCAGTTGCCTCTCTTTTGTTAGTAATTCCCTTTTCCCTCTTTGAAAGTTTCTCTGAAAGTGTGCAGTAATTTCTGATGATGGAAGAAAGGGCTCCTGGCGCCTCACCTGAGTAAGCAGGTTGCTGCTGGCTAGCAGAGCTTTCCAGAGAACTCTTTGTTGGGCTGAACTCCCAGCTGGACACTGAGGCTGAGGAATGTAAGGGATTTGGGGAATCCTTGATTTCCTTTAGAAAAAAATAGCTGAGTGAGCTCTACCTCTATGATCTACAGCAGAACCCGTAATTGTGAAGGGATTGCAGACTTAGTTCTGCTTTCAGCTAGAACAAAACTTCAGAGACCCTATGGCTGCCATAAGCCAAGAGTTACCAGCCCCACCATTGGCTAAGGCTCCAGATGGCTACCGTTTACACCTGGCAACCTGCTGTACTTCACCGACTCGCTGCCACCACAGGATATCACCATCACTAAGGCCTCCAATACCTGCACATTGCTACAGACTGGCTTGATCCTGGATTCATGGAACAATCAATCAGTACTGAATCATGTTCTTGGATGCTGGAGGGAATGGGAAGATGTTTATCTCCCATTTATCCCATAATATGGGGGATATTTTGCAAGGGGAAGCAATATAACATAGGACACATATTTTATAAGATTATTTATAATAGTCATCCAAAGAATAATATACAAAAGAGTGCAGGAAATCTGTCCACACACTAAGACCAAGGGAACTAGCTGACGGCCTGGATCCCAGAGAAATGTCCTACATGAGTCCAGCTGAAGACCTAGAGCTCGTAACAGTGCCTCTCAGAAGTCCAACTGGAGGCCTAGAGCCCATAACAATACCTCATGCAGGCCTGCTTCATGGATCTGCCCTGGAAAGGCCCAAAGGTCAGTGGTGGAATCTAGGAAGTCTGTGCCAGAGGGATGAAGGATATGTGCTAGAGGGCTGAGGGATCTACACTGAAGCCAGGAAATGACGAACAGAGTAAGAACCACAGCTCCCTCGAAAGGTACCACAGCCATCCTCAGCAACAGTGAGGTCCCGAGCTCATCCGATGATCAGGAAAGCTGAGTTCCCATCAGGAAAGTCAATGTGGCAAGCTTTTTCAGGAGACTGAGCTGTGCACCTTCTTCCCCTCCAAAGCCAGGAAGCAATGCTCAGAGTGAGGACCAGAGCTCCCTGAAAGTGAACCAAAGCTATTCTCAGTGCCAGCAAGGTCCTGAGCTCCTCAGAAGATGAAAACAGTCAAGTTCATCCGGAAAGCCAGCATGACAAGCTCCTCCAAAAGAACCAACAGCTCCTTATAGCTTCTACCAGCTCCCAACAGCCTTTTTTCAGCTCCCAACAGCCTAACTTTTTCTTCTCTTATGCTGCTGGCAACAATCTTCAGGTGGGCCTTCCACACCCAGCACCATGCTTACTCAGTTCAGCTGGGTTTTACAAGTTAACCACCAGTTGCCAATCCACTACAATGTTCTTGTCCTTTAAGAAAAGTAAAAATAGGCCTTGCCCTCTAAGGTGCTCATAGCATGTGGGACACAGGGTGGGACAAACAGCATGCAAAGACAAGCTGTGCTGTAGGGCCAGCCCCAGACAATAGATACAACCAGTTCCATCTGAAATTAGTTGTTCAGGGGGATAGTGATAATTCAGAGAGGAGCACAATGCTGAGCCTGCACTCCAGAATCTCACAGTCCAGTGAGTCACACATCCAAAGTACCATATTCACTCAAGAAATACTTTTCATGCTGGCCACATTCCAGACACTCTGCTAGGCACTTAGAATATAATTGTAAGCAAGGGAGATAAGGTAGATATCTTTGTGGAATTCATAGTCTGGCAGGTCAGGCAGATGTGTCCACAATGCAACCAGTAATCCCTCCATCCAACTGTCCTAACTTTCCTGTGTTCCATCATCTATTCAAGGAACATGGGAAAGAACATCTGTTGCCACTGACACTGTACCAGGTCCTGGGTACACACTCCTGGGAACACAGAGCCCAGTGCCTAATCCTCATGGAGATTAGCTTCCAGCAGAGTGGTGGTCAGGATGTGATCTGAGCAGCAGAGTTCAGGTGGCCAGCACAGGGGAGGTTCTGCAGATGAGGCGGAGCTCACGTAGAGCCCTGAGGTCAGGTTGGAGCCTTCCCAGGTCGGACAGAAATCTACCTTTGGTCCCTGACCATAAGCCCCTTCCTGGAACTCTTCAGAACTCAGCAACGTAAGCAGCAATGTCCTTAGGCTCTAGGCTGTAACCATACAACAGGAAGACATTCTAGATCACCATGAAGTGCTCCTTCTTGCCATCAGCCATGCTGTTTCCTCACTATTGCTGAAGCACAGGCAGCCTCATCCATCTACAACAAAGCATCTTCCCAGTGAGAAGACTGGGCACAAAACCTGAACATGGACCCATACATCTACTTTTGGTCTCTTCCTTATTGTCGCTGCTCTCTGCCACCAAAGGTCACAGCTGGGACTTCCTGGGAACAACTTGACCTCAGAGAAAAATGGGAAGAGATGGGAGCAAGTGAAGATGTTCAGGAAGTTTCCATCATCCATGCAGGTCAAGGAGGACCTCCTTGTCAATGTTCTTGTTAGCAGAGTGTGGGGACGGGCAAGAAAGTAGGGACTGAGTGCCAGGCACAATTTGATTTGGCTCATGGCACCATCACAGGACACTTTCTCTGTGCCAGGTACCTTGAGAGGCCCTGAGCCAAGCACAGTGAAGAGGATGGCTACTGGCTTGGAAGGGAATGCCCTCTAAAGGGACACAGAAAGCAAACAGGCCTTGTGCTCTAGTGGAGGAGCATGCAGACAAGCAGAGAAAATATGCACCCACAATGCTCCGTGCAAGTGCCGAGGCACAAGCAGCAACAGAAGTGGCAATGGAAGACAATGAGGGAGTAAAATCTCTGACTCTTGTGACTGATGGAGGGGCAGGGATGGAATAAGTGTTACGGAAAAGAAAAAGCACAGGACTTCTTCCTATATCTACCATTTAATCTCACTTGCCCCATGTCCCCCCATGGTTTCAGTTTCCCCCTCTGTTCACTGTGGGGATCCCCTCATGTTCTGCTTTTGCGACAGTGTGACCCTCTGGGTATCTAGTATTCCTCATTATTGCTACCATTTTTGCAGCACCTACTCTGCCTTGGCCAGTGCTGAGCACTTTAAAATACCTTTTATCATAGTTTTCCCAACCACCCTGTTGTGAAGACATTATTGTCCCCACTTGAAATGAGGAAACTGAGGCTCAGAGAGAGCACTCTTCAATGAAGAGCTCCATGCAACAAGATCACAGAATCCTTGGTAATGGTCCCCTGGGCAACCTTTCTTTGTTCCATGGAATAAGCTCAAAAGAGAGAGGGCCTGAGCTTTCCCTCTGGGCTGGGCTCCAGTTCCAGGAGACAGCATCCCCAGAGTGGGTAGGGTTTCCTATTTTGTTTGAATGCTCTGGGTAGTGACAAAACTTAACCAAGCTCCTGCCCGGAGATGTGTGACTGGGTGAGAGGCAGGCTTAGACTTAGGGACAGACCTGCGATTGGGCGAAAGGGTCATGTAAGGTCACATGTAAAGCCAGAGATTGCATGTAGGGCGCTGGGCCTTATCTGCTGTCCACTTGTCCCTAAGACCTAACTTAAACCCCAAGGGAGAATCCTGCCCCTTACCTCTGCCGAGCAGCCTCCACTACCTTCCTATTAAGGCAACAATTAACCAGCCGGCAGAGGCTCCCACTACATCTAGGTTATTATTTTCTCATTGGGAGCTGACCAGCCAGCAAGCACCAGCAGCCCAATGCATGGAGGAAGGCGAAGGAAGGTATGCTCCCAGCTCCGCCGCACACAGGGAAATGGCCAGCACAGGAAAGCTCAACTCGGCAGTGCTGGGTGGAAAGCAGGGACCCCGGCCTACTAGGCTCAAGGAACACTTGGCACAGTGTGGAGAATCAGGCAGAGAAAACAGCTTTCTGGGTGCTAGAAGCCTCCTAAGTTTCCCCTCACCATCCTCTGGGCCTAGCTGTAGGCTGAAATTTGGGCAGAAGATACGCAGGACTTGTTGGGGAGCCATCAGCAAGAGACAACACTCTCCAAAGAGGGAGGCCAGAAGAGGGATGACAACTCTGACCGGAGGAGGCAAGGCAGGAGAGGAGGAGGGAACCAAGGTGATCCAGATGGGGAGGAGCCTTTCAGAGGGTGAAGCTGGAGAAGGAGGTGGTCCTGGACCCCCTGGAGCAGTGGTGGGGAACCTATGGCCCATATGCCACAGCCGGCTGTTCATTATCGTTGGAAGCTCTAAAAGGTTCACCATCACTGCTGCATAGGCCTGATCTAAAATATTTTACATTACATGAAAGCAGGAGGCAGGGCTCTGAGATCTGCAAGAACATAGAGGATTCAAAGCATTGAAAGAATCCACCATGAGGTACAGGTTTTAGTCCCCTTCCCAGTCTCCAGTCTGGAGCCCAATTTTCCTCCAGTTCAGGCAGAAGTGATTCACTTGCCCCCCACCACTTACATTCTCCCCAGAGGTGAGGGAGGTGCCTACTGCCCCGTGTTAGACAAGAGAGGAGCTATGCACAGCCCCACTCAGGCTAATGGAAAGCTCAGGCTTGAGGATGAGGGCAGTTTGGGGGGGATGTGAAACGCCAGCGCCCTTAGGCCAGGGACACCAGTTCAGCAATCCTAAGGGCTTGCCAGCATGAGCCACCACTGCCCCATGGGACACAAAGCAGAGTGGGGAACAAGCACAGCTCCAGATGTCTGTCTCCAAACAAGGTCTGGTTGGAGAACGAGGAAGGGTGGATACCCTCAGACACCAGTGCCAGCACTGTGTAGACAGGAAGTAGTCCTAGAGGAAGCACCTATGTCCCTGATTTTCACAAAGCCTCCATGGCATAGGAGTTTGAAAAGTGTGGGAGAGAAAAAATACTTCAACCTCCAGGACAGGAATAACTGGTGTGGAGATCCAAAGATAACAACGGGGAATGCAGCCATCAAATGGCAGAGGGCAGAATCAGCAGCAGGAGGAAGAGGCTGCGGCCAGACTGAGAAGGGTCTCTAGCGCCAGGGTCAGGCTTTGGAGAGGCAGGGACCCTCCTCCAAGAAGGCGGCCGGCTGGGCCAGGGCAGACCCTCAGGAGAACCTCTCCCTCTCATTCCCCCTTAGGGCCCATCTGCTGTAGCTCATTTCACCCTCCAAGCCCTAGAGCTGGGGCTCAATGTGCCCCAGTTCCTCATGCGCAGCAACCCCCTACACACACACACACACACACACACACACACACACACACACTGTCAGCCCAGGCTCCAGCCAGGATCACTAACCAAGGCAACTGCTGGATCTGCAGAACAGGAGGGACTGTTGGGGATGTTTGGATTCTCCCCTGTCTTTATAGAAGTAGACAAACAGCGCCCAGAGAGAGAGAGAGAGAGAGGTGCCAGTCACCCTGCTAGGACACAGCCTGCTGGTCCTCTAACTGCTGTGACAACAACCCTAGAGGTTCTGTCCTCAGGAAGAGCAGGGACTACACACCAGTGGCCGGATGAGCTCTGGGGTGTTCTGGGCTATGACGATGCCTGCCCAGCTAGCCTTAAGCCTCCTGCCTCGGGGGTCTCAGCTCGCCTGGAGGGCGGGCTCTGCGCTTGGGTTCTGTTGGGTAGAGGCACTTCTAGCACCGTCAAGGAGTCCCTGGCCTCTCCTTCCCCATAGGAAGACCGAGGGCAGTGTGTGTCCTTATGAACAAAGAACAGTTTTTCTTTTCGGTTTCCTAAGGATTCCCTGCTCTCATCCACACTGCTCATAGGACTCACGCGGGAGAAGGGGAGCGGTTGGGCATGAAGAAAAACGCGGTCCTCTCCTCACTGCGATGTCCCCACCTCTCCCCAGGGACCTCGGGCCTCTGGGGCTGCAGGGGCCCCCTGACTTGCAGGCGCGGAAACAGAGCCTGGATTTCAACCCATGGCCCCTGCCTGTGCTCAGGAAATCTCTAAATCAGATAAACCGCAGGAATCAATCCGAGCAATGTCGCTTACTATGCTCTTATCATCCCTCCTCTTCCTCTCTCCTTCTGGAGCCAGAAATTCAACCCTAAATCTCAGGCCAGGAAAAAGCCCCCAGGAGGGACCGCAAGCGGAGCAGCCCTCGCGGCCGCGGATCCTGCCCTTTGCCCTCCACCGCCGCCCACCTTCTCCCCAGCGCCCAACCTCCCTGCGGCTTGCCCAAACGACTGGGTCAGGCTTCCAGACTTAAAACGAAGTCGTTTATTTCAATTTTGCTTTCACATTATGTTCCAATACAATCAAAACTCCTGGACGAACCTCTCCAAGAAAAGTCCTGCGAATGAGTGCAACCACAGGTCCAGGGTGCCAGGTCATTGGCAGGCGACTCGGGATTCGGAGGCGTTGGTATAAAACGTACGCGGCGGGAGTTGCGGAGCAGAGGAGGGTTGGGGACATCCAGGAGCAGAAGGCGCGGGGAAGCTGCCACTCGGGCAGGCTGGTTTTGGGTCTTCCAATGGGGATGATTCCGACGCATTTGGAATCCGAAAAACCCAAACTTCGCTCCCAAGCGGGGCCCCATTTCTTAGGTTTGGGCCAAGCAAAGCAGGGCGCACAGGTGAAGCAGGCGGGCTGAGGCCTGGTGCAAGTGGGAGCTCCAACCAGCTTCAGGTGAGCCTTGGCGTCGGGCCTTTCTGGTGGCATTCTCGTGCCTCCTGCTTCCCTGAACCTCGCCCTGGGCACCCTCGGTCCCCAGCTTCACCTTCGAAGCCTGGGAAGATGCGGAGTTCAGAAAGCTGTTTCAGAAAAATAAAAGTCCCACTTTGACTTTATTGGATTAAAGCAAAATTAAATCTTGGCTATTCACATGTATGGTACAGAGGACGAGAAAGCGTTCGGAAGACCCTCCTGGGCGGTTAGCGGGGCCACAGAGCACGAGGGTGTTGACAAGCATGAGAACACCAAGCAGCCTTAGACTCACGACCACTCCGAACAGGACATAGAAATACAGGATCACGGCCAGTTTCCACTGGGAAGAGTTCTTCGTGTACAAACGATATATATTTATGTATATTTTAAACCAGTCACCAGCGAGGTGAGTCCTTTCTCAGCTAATAGGCAGCTGAGGATACAACGTATCTTCAGCTAATTAACCCGAAATGTTTTAAGAAGAGCAATACTTGTCAGATTAAAACTACTTTCCCCATTCAGAAACAAAAACAGAAAATAAAACAAAATAAAAAACTCAACCCCTCTCCAAACTAAAAAAGGAGTGGGGAGGAAAATATTAGATTTCAGTAACTGGGAGGTTTCAGAGGGGGACAGGGAAAATATTTCACATTACATAGTTAAATACAAAGTTTCTTTTAAATAATCGCTGGGAACATGAACATGGGAGTAAGAAACAATGACAAGGCAGTCTCTTTCCTTGATTACTGCAAGTGGACTGGGGGAGGCGAGTTTATTTTTGGAAACGGGAGTGCGCAGAGCTAAGCGGAATTTGCTTCTAACAAGGAAACACCAAGTTGTCCAACCGCCGGTGCGCACCTGATTACCCGATGAGGACGGGGAACGTGTGGGAAGTTTCAAGTGGTGCCGCTTTCTCGCCTTCTTAATTTCAGCCTGTTTGTCTCTCCCTCTCCTGCCTTCGCCCTCTCCCGGCCTCCATCCCGGTTAGGAGCCAGTCAGAGGGGAAACACGAGGAATCCGGAGAAGGTCGAGTACTTCCAGCCCCCCATTAAGTTCCCCCGCTCCAGCTTGAGGTATGCTCGGTCGCCTTTCTCCATTTGGATTAGGACTCCGTTGCTGGCGGCCTCCCTGGTCACGTCCTGGTCCCCAGCGAAGGCTGAAATCACCGGCCACCCGTTTAACATGAGGCTCACCTGGGAAAAAGAAAGACCTGATTTAGAAGAGGCACAACCTAGGTGGGGGCGCAGAGACGCGCGCCTCCGCGCTGGGCGAACAGCTCCGTAGGCATCAAGGAGGGGTCGGCGGGAGGAAGCGGGTATTTGCAGCTTACAGCTGAAGGTCCCAGGTGGACCAGAGGCCAAAGTATTTGGGTGAAAGGAAGCGTCTGCTCCCAACTCGGGAGTCATCTTCGTCCCAGTTTCTCAACTGCGCGCGCGCCTAGAGAATCCAACTGTGTATTATCCAGTTTAGTGAATCGCAGGTGGCTCTAGCGCCGGGAGACCTTCCGCGTCTCTCCCGCTTCCCCCAACCCCAAAGAGAAACTCAGGCAACTTGGCTCCTGAAAAACCAAAATCAAAGAGAACGCGGTCCCTCCCGGCCCTAGCTGCTGGGATGCGGTGAAGACGTCTGGAGAAGCTTAGCAAGGCTTTCGCCTGATTAGAAAGCGCATATGGAGGTGCGCACGGCTCCATCTCCAAAACGCTGGCTCCATCCCCGCCCAGCTCCTGCCCGCGCCCGCCGCAGCCTGCTTTGCCCTTGCGGTGGCCTCGCCAGTCCAGGGCCAGGTCACTGTCCACGGCCGCGCTTTCTGCTTCTGTCTGTGTTCAAAGGACACCTGGGCATCTCTGGGGCCCAAAAACAGAGAATACTGGCTGGGACGAGGACGGAGCTAGGAGGAGTGGCACTGTACATCCTCCTCTCTCCACCCTTCGTCCTCCAAGGCTCTCAGCTGCTAGTTCAAAAAAAAAAACCCGAATCATCCATAAAGGGACACCCCCCAGGCCGCCAGATTAGAGGAACGGGACCGTGTCCCACCCCGGGCCCTGAAGGCAAGAGGACAAGCCGCCTCTTAGCCCCCCGGTGCTGCGGCATGGGATCGAGGGTACGGGTGGTAACGGCGACAGCCTTAGGCAGCTCACAGAAGATAGGGCTGTCTGTGTGGCTAGCGGCAGCTGTCACCAAAAGTCCCCAGAGTCCCGTAGGAAAGCAGCGGAACCTCTTCCAAGGGTCCCACAAGGAGAAAGCAGAAAACGCTCTCAGGGGACGGAGACGGGTCGCTAGAGCCAGCGACTGAGAAAGCAAGGGCCCGCCCGAGCGGCCAAACGGCGAGGCTCTCCTATCTATCCCTTGGAGCTACCCGGGCACAAGGAGCTGCCACCTCTGTCCCCCACCTTCACAGAGCCCGCGCACCCCGCGGCTAGCAGTCCCCTGCGGGGCCTGGGCCTGGCCCGGGGTGGCAGCTGACCTGAATGGTCTGTCTGTTGTAGACTTTTACCACGTGGAAGTTAAAACTGTAGATCCCTTTGCGCGGGGCGATGAAAGTGCTGCGTTCGGAATCAAAGTTGTTCCCGATGTTCACTAGCACCTATGTGGAGACGGGAACGAAGGGAGGAGACCTGAGTCAGTCCCCGCTGCTGTCCCCGCGCCTCAGCGGAGCCCTTGCAGATCTCGGGCATGCGTCTTACCCCGCTGCTACACCCACCCCCGCACCCCAGATTCAATGTGCACCCCGAGGAAAGTGCGCTCACCTGGTCGAAGTAGATGATCATGGTGCGGTTACTCATTTCGGACGGCTCGTGGTTGGTGCTCCGGATGGCAGAGAACGCCACCTTGGCGCTGCCGGAGCGCACGGAGATGCCCAGGGCCGTGCCCGTGGGGTCGGAGGTGGGGTTAGAGTCGCACACCACCAGGCACTTGCCCTCCAGCACGATGGGCTCCGTCTCATTCTGCGCACGGGCCGGGCCTGCCAGCCACGTAGCGCCCAGCAGCAGCAGC
>NW_004955433.1:7520904-7536369 GCF_000276665.1 Chinchilla lanigera
GTGGTGCGGTGGAGACCCGGCCCTGTTCCGACCCCGGCCGGGGTCCAGGGTGTGCGCCGTCCTTTCCCGGGCCGCCGCCTGAGGACCGAGCTGGGCCTCTAGCCCTCCTCCGCCTGTCGGAAGCGCAGGCTCCGGGGATCTGATGAGCCTTCATTCTTTCATTCATTCACTCACTTGGTCACTTACTCGCGGTTGATCCTGTGAAGAGTCTCGCCCTGGGCTGGACGCTAAAGGCGCGATGGAGGCAAAGGGGACAGGCCCCTCACAGACCAGCGTGCGAGGCGGTAACAAGTACAGGGGCGTCACACTCGGGCTCTGTTACTTACTACTGCTTTTTTTTTTTTCTTTTGCACTTGAACTATTTTGCACCCATACTTTTTACGTACTCTGCCTTTCCTGTATGCTTTATGTCCTACAGTTCCTGTACATCGTTGTCTGGAGTACAGACAGCATATACTGTCATTTATGGGTGATCTTTCCAGGGTAATCTCATACACACGCGTACTTACAAACGCGAAAGTCAAAACTGATTGAAATTTTGAGAAAATTGATTGAAGGATTGAGACTGAGACTGGAGGACATGGTCAGAGAAAGGGCGCATCCCAGCCTGGGTGCTGGAAGGCAGGGAGCTGAAGAATGAGCGCGGCCAGCGGATCTGTCGGGTCCAATCCAAAGCAAGGCACTGGCCCTGGACCCTGGCAGAGGCCGGCTAGGAAGCTGCCTGGCGGGCTCCTGGTGCTCTGGTCGCTGCCTAGCGACACTGAAGCTGCCGTGTCCGCCCAGGCCATAGCGTGCGGCAGGTGGGGCGCAGCGCTGAGCTGGTGAGCTGGACAGGCGCAGCGGGAGTGATCGGAGCTGCTGGTACCTTCCCTTCACATCGGAGGGGCTCACAGAGGGCAAGTTCTCCTGCCCCCTAGGGTGTGCTCTACCCAAGCTGGTCCTGGCATCCCCAACAGCCAAGCCTGTCTGCTGCTCTATCTCCTTTGTTTCTTCTAGACTTGATAGGAAACCCCATCTCTGATCCCCCCCCCCGTTCATTCTGAGGCTACTGGGTCACTAGGTGGGCAGGAGACAGGAAAGAGGGGGACACCACCAAAGAGGCAGCAGTTTTACTTTAAATGAAAATCATAAAAAATATTTTTCTAACTTCTGTCTTTTTGAGACATCACCAGAAAGCACTGCCAGCTGTGATTACATCTAATGTGAGAGCATGAACTGATTTAAGAGGTGAGAGCTGAATCATGAACCTACATCCAATGGAGCGGCCAAGAGTGGCAGCTCTCCCCATGGGAGGCACCTGGAAAAATACCCATGGAAAGCTAACCTCACACTCTTCCACACTTGTTTACCGAGTGTCAGCCATGTCTGCCCGGTTGCAACCAAGAACAAACCTGGAACCTGTTTTCTCAGAGCACACAGCCAGGCTGAGATTACCTCCAGGGAGGTGTTTGCCTCCTGTTCTCATTGTGGTGAGGTGACTCCCAGCCCTGAACCGCCATCTGTATGCCAGTGATCCTCCATCTTGTATCTCGATCTGAGCCTTTCTCTCAGCCAGACCTGTCATCCGGTGGGCCTATTGGACCTTTTTGCTTTTGTATCCTTGAGGTATGATTAAGCTTCCAGATCCTTCTTTTCCTATCCCAGTGACAACGGCTGTGACCACAGAGATGTGCAAAGTCTCAGGACCTCCACACCTAACCTGATTCTATGTCTGTGTCTTATTGTGTGAGTCATTCTCTTAAAACTGTTAGGTGGGCAACTTACAACAGCTTCCTAACATATCATCCAAGAATTAGTGAAGGATCACCTGTCTGATACTGTTTATTCTTTCATTTGATGAATTGATTTCAGGGCCATCAAAGCCCTGAAATATGTAGCCTCCACCTTTCTTCCATGTAAGGGAGATTTCAGATCAATTGCCCCCTGCAGTCTCCCATCCTTTTTAATGTAGTATATATTCAAAAAATAGTGAAAAATAATTTAGTGTTTATAGTCTCGGACTATGAGGACTAAAGCAGATTCTGTACATGAAGAGGAAAATCCATTAGAAACTTCAAAAGCGGTCGTGTTTATTTTTAGGCTTATTATGTTTTGGAGTGAGGATCCTTTCAGCTGCAAGTGACAGCAGCAGTTCAAACTGGCCTAAGGATTTTATTTGGTTGATGCAAAAAGCCCTGGGTAGGTCTTGCCATTTAAGGCATGGTTGGCCCTGTCAGTCAAGGTTACCAGGATCTCTTTCCAGTTTTGGCTTCATTTTCAGACAGCCTGTTTCCATATGTTAGCCCCTTAGAGATACTACTGAGTGCTAGCAAGAAAAAGAAAGCACTTTTTTGGGAGGGGGTCAGTATTTGCAGGTGGAGTCCCAGAACCACTCTTACAGGGGCAATTGCAGTCACACTCTCAAGGTGAAAAATGGACTGTTTGGTTGACTAACCTTGTATCTAGTTGCCATCCCCTGGGAAAGGGGTTTGGTGTCAGCTGCACATGGTCTGGAATAGAGGGACTCTTCAAAGAAAATTAGAGAAGGGCTGCTGGGCAGGCAGAAACCACGATGTATCTCAGTGCTCCTTACAGGTTTAACTGCAGTACACGCCACACAGTGAGAGTGGTGATGAGGACGATGGAGGAATAGAAGCCATAGATATGTATGTTGTGATCGTCAAGACCTCAGCTAAATAGGAAGTCAGGTCTATCAACCGTGCTATTTGAGGTTAGCTTTGAAGTCTAGATGCACCTTATACAGTAGGGCCAGATATATCTAAATCAATCATCATAACATTTTATTCTGAAAGATTTTTTTGGCAATATTCTGTTGGAATTGTTTTTTATCTTTTTATTTTTTAGGTTCTTAACAAGGTGAAATTTTCACTTTTTTCTGGACATATACCAAAAATTTCCCAATATTTCATCAATTAATGAAAACTTGAGAGAGTCTAAAAAGTAAAAGGTAGTTTCTGAAATGCCTTGACTGTAAGGTTTAACTCTCAAAGGCTTTTCAGGTATTGAAATACCAGTAAAGTATTAAAACATTGGGTCTCTGAAGGTTTTAAAATAACAAAGATTTAGAGAACGGCAAGATTACAAATAATGCATTTACACTGTTGCTGTTACATCGTTTACTTTTGACTTCAAATGCGGTGTAACATTTTGATGAAGTCAAAGGTTTATTTCCTCTCCCGTGCTCTGAATGTCCCACCACAGTGGGTTCTGAGAAATGAATGTAGCTGCAGCCTCCACAGATGTTGTTTTCATGGCAGCAGCGCTCACCTGCCACCCCACACCCGGGGAAAAATCAGCAACCTCTGTGGGAGTGAGAGAGGGTTTTCAGGATAAGGGGAATATTTTCTCACAGGCTGTGAAACAAACTCATCCTTTTATTAAATCAAAATGGATTCACTAATGTTTCTGCACATCAAACAGGATTTTATCTCTTTCGTCGTGTTCAAAGGCCCAGACAGTACCATTCCCTAGGGCTTGATTCATTTGCTCTTAAAGCAGAAGAGTTAGTCCATTTTGTTCTGAAGATTGTTAAACTTAGGGTATCAGGGGTCAAGGTCCTTTCACATTAATGCCTAAAGCTATTCTATAAAATATAGGAATGATTCTAAATTATACAAAGTATGAAATACAGTAATATGTTTGCCCAAAACCTCTGTCTTATTGGATGTATCTTTTTTGCCTATTCACAATGATGTTAAATGCAACAATTTTGCCATTCAAATATTAAGTTATGTTTAAAATTTAATCTTATAATTGAATGTTTTTATTAATGCAGGAAGAGGCAAGATTTCTTTTTTAAAAGCCAGGTTTGCGGGAACATTTTGATTCTTCTTTAAAAATTTTTCTTTTGATCTTAAAAAAAAATCAAAGAACACTTTTAAAATGTCTTTTGTTCTTGTGTTAATAAAAAATTATGTATTTTCTTTGTGTGCAGAAGGAGATACTATCTGCCATACCTCATGCCCTGTTAAAAGATGCTGACACCATTTTCAGAATGATGCCTTGAATCTGCTGTGGTGTACGCTGATAGGAATTTTATATGGAGCTGTTACTCAAGTAGATGGCATTAAGGTCAAAGAAAAAAAAATTAAAAATGTACTCCTACAGAACTGCATGGCAGAGAAAGGCAAATAATATCAAATACTAGTCAGAATTTTTCCAAGAAGTAATTATCTATGTGCTATTTAGGACAGTTGGCTATAGGGACAGACCAAGGTTTAATCAATTCACCAAACACTAGTGAGGTGCCAGAGTATGCAAGACCCCATACTTCATGGTTAGTGATGGTGAGCCATGCATACTTGAAGGACCTCCACATATACTTCTTACTCGTGGTTCTACCAAGAAGGCTTGTTGAAAGTGTTATTTTTTATAATTCTTTGTATTTGATTATCTTATCAGAAGATAGACAAAATTTATACATACATGTAAGATTAATAGATTAGGGAGCATTCAAACAGTTCAGGTAGGTACTGCAATTGATATTTATCAAAGAAAGGTTGTGTTATCTGTGGGTGGCTGGATTAACATTTGGAGAAAGTTATCAATTTTAATAGGAATTTGAGGGAAATTTCCTGTATCTCATAATCACTGATGATTGTATGAAGACTTTCCACAGTTCAGAAAGCTCTTAGGATGAGATCTTAGAGAAAAGTCTGCTAACTAGGGGATGTGTTGAACCATGCACTTTCAAGTCACCAGAAGGCCAATGAAAGAAAAAAAATTTTAATAGAGCTTGAAGAGAGGAAAATGCAGAAAAATAAAGGGTGGGAAGTTGCAGATTTAAAAATTCTTTTAAGGGGAGAAATCTCCAAATGATATTTTCTCATAGACTTCTATAAATTATCAGAGAAGCATGCTTGGTCTTTGCACCTGCCATCAGGCCTCGATGACAGACAGGTAAACAGCACACTCCTGACTACTGAACCATCCCACCTTCCTTTTCTTTCTCCTGCCCTGGCTTCCAGTTGGGTCTAGCCAAGGGAACACACCAGCAAGAGATCCGAGATGGGAGAGTCAGAGTCTTTCTTTCTGTCTGTCCCTGTGTCAACTAAGTAATGTGAAGAAACGACCCCCAAAATCCCTGGTTATGGTTGCCCCCTTTTAGGATTCTATCTCCTGCCCAGCAGCCCTGCTTCTCCCCTTGAGCTCCAGCTCATATTCCAGCAACATTCTTTCTTCCTTTTCTATCTTCTGCCGGGGAGTGGGAGGCTTGCCAGTCTGTGGCTTCTCAGAATCTCATGTTGTACCCTCTGAGCCCGCCAACACCTTTTCTTTAAAATCTCTCCGTTTGAACTGAGTTTAATTCTGTTTCCTCTTGGGAGCTCACAGATACACTATACCAGTAGAACATCTTCTTTCACCTTCAGAACCAATACATTTGGTACATTTTCTGGGAACCATTAGTTGTTTCATCATTATTTGTATCAAAAAAAAAATTCACTATGGGGCTGGGGATTTAGCTCAGCGGCAAAGCACCTGCCTGGCAAGCGCAAGGTCGTGAGTTCAGTTCCCGGTACCGGAGAAAAACAAACAAAACAAAACAAAACAAAACAAAATCACTATGAATTAAATCCTGATTTATTACCATTTCAGATTATTACATGACATCATCAAAGTTAGGTACTTCAAATAAATCTATTTTAAGAATTAACCATATTTTTATAATAACCATATATTTTAAGAATTAACTGCGGATAAACCTGTTTATGTATGCAGCTTTAAGAATATTAAAGTTAAAATATTAAAAGTATTCTTAAGGTAGCAGATGCTAAACTTCCAAGTAAAATTCATCCTATACTTTTGCAGTACAAAATATGTTAATACCTTGAGAAATAGCATATTATTTTATGAATTCACAAGCCTATTTTGATAATTTAAAATATAAAAACATTAACAAAATAAGTTTTATTGTTGGGAAAGCATGACAACCCCTGCTAGCCAATGTTTTATGCTTGTAAACTATTATCTGCATGTTCTAAACAAATAAGGAACTTTTATTGTTATTATATAAAATATGTGATGTTTTAGATTTTAAAGTAACAGATTGAAAGCAAGTGACAAAGTATACTTCACTGTTTAGATGCTTGTAAGCAAATCGTCTTTTTGTCATTTAATTTAGCTATCCATTGTATACCTTTTGCCCAGTATTGTTTGAGGCCCTTAACAAAATAGTACTAAAGGCAACATAAAGCAATTAGAAAGTAATCTTTAACAAGTAAGCCATCCCTACATAGCAATAAGAGCTAGAAAAAAAAAATGAAAATATCTACTTAATCTTGTGTTTCCTCGTCTACAAAAACAGGCTGGGTGAATTCCTATTTCCTGTGGTTGTTGTGGTAACACACTATATACTGCAACAATTTTAAGTAATTATAGATGCATCAAAATTTATCTATGACTTTGTCACTATATTGTGTAATACCTCATTTACAATGAAACTAGTGCCCATATTTAATGCACCAATATCAAGATAGTAGGATATTATTGAGATGACATTTTGATATCCTGTTTAGGGAATGACTAGAATTCTGGAATGCCATGCACTATTGAACCTTAATTCTTATTGAATCAACTGCCTACATTATACAGAGGCCAAGACAGGGTAAGTTCCTTTGAGACAGTGCCCACAAGACAGTGCTTCCTGTTTAGTGGCTCTAAAACCAGAATGGAAGGAAGGGCTAAAGTCCCACTCCAGTGCTCATCAAATGAGAACACTACACTTAGTTTCCTCATCAACAAATAGCAAGCATCTACCTTAAAGGCTGATTGTAGAGAGAGAAGATTATCTGTGCGATTGTCCTTAATTTGGCATGGGGTGACCAACACCTGAGCTCTGCTGTCTTCCTCAGGTACTCAGGCAGCAGGAATGCCACTGTTCGGGCCCCATGTGTGTTCTCCACTGCCCCATGCTTGCTCCAGATGCATTCTGGGGCTAGGTGAGCTCACTCGCGCCCAGACAATAATGTCTTTCTTTAATATTGATAAATATGTTCCACAGATAATTCTTGTGCCCTAATTTAAAACAGTGACTGCTTGTCTACCCCAATAACAGTGTGCAGACGGCACAATTTCACAAAAATACCACACACTGTTTTTTTCTATATTTACTCAACAAATGTGTATTGACTACCTACCATGTGACAAGTTTTATTTTTCATAGGAAGTGGACATGTGTCGGTGAGCAAAGGCAGCAAAGCATCCAGCTGTCTGTAAAAAGGTATCTGAGAAAGAAATTTGATTTTGTAGCAATCATATTGTTCTCCTTATAAATTTTACTACTCTCTTTCTAATGTTAAATCTCATGAATCAGGGTGACCAGGCAGCTACACAATTATGAGATCCATGAATTTTTCTCTTGAAACAGCCTTTTAAAATACCTCACAACTCAGGATTTGGCTATTTCCTACATGACATTTAATTTTTTTTTTCATTTCAACCTGGGGTTTAATTGGAAAATTAACATTATATATTTTATGTTATCGTTTCTGTTTTTAAAGTTAAGTGACTTCAAGGATTGTGAGCCTGGCTGCCTGTAAGTCAAAGGCAAAGTCAGTTATGATTTTGCACTGGTATATGTTGTCATTTGAGAGCATTTTCTAGGCTTTAGTCTATGAGAAGTTTTTAAAATAAATTTTGATATAGCCTTTATTCCTTTTTTTAAAAAATTCCATTTTAACATATATTCCCTGAGAAGAACTTGATATCTGACGATCTGTCTGGTGGAGCCTGCCTGCCTTACCTCCCTACAGCAGCAAAGCCTGTGCACTCCGCTTTGGAGATCTTCCATTTCCCCTCCTGTGACCACGTGAACCCTTTTTGTATCTCTTTCCTCACAAATGAGTACACTCCTCCCCACCCCTCTTGGGTGTAAGGAAGGGACGCTCTGACATTGTGCTTGTGCAAACATAATTGAGAGCTTTCTATGTCCCTTGCATCTTCATAAATGATTTTTTGTATAATGCTGGGACAGTAGTTCTTTAAATAGAATATTCTCCCATGGAAATCGCCCACAATGCTGAGAGTACACCTTGCCAAAAGTGAGTCTAGAATATAGGGTGCATCCTCAGCATTGCCCAGAAGCTGAAGTTAGGGCTCCCTGGAATATCAAAAACAAATTTATAGCAGTTCATTAGTGAAAGGAATCATGAAAACAGTGCCAGCGTTACCCATACAGGAAACAAAGGGCGCAAATGTGAAGCTCTGAAGCTGGAGGCAATCACGGGGGCTCACATTTGTTCTATAGAAGCTCACTTGTTTTGAATCAGTGTCCTTTGCAACATATGTCTCACTGTACAACCAAAAGGCTGTTTATACCCTCGTCAAACATTATGTCATCACTTCAGGGTAGTGCATCACACGTGAGGGACAAAGAATGGAACTCATCTGGAGGCGGGGTGCAGTGGTCTGAAGAAAGACCCTGCTGCAAACTTAGTTTTCCTTTTGTTTCCTCAAGACATTGTTGCAGGATGTAGCTACATTTTTTTTTTATTTTAAAGATAATTTTAAAAAGACAAAAATGATACAGAATTTCAAAACAAGCTGATAGGAAATTAACAATGGTTATTATATTGCGCATTGTTATCTCCAAAGTAGTTGCTCAGATTACCAGACATAGGCATAGAAGATAAATGTGGAGACCTAGCTCAATGTGGTTATTCCAGCTGGTTGTGAACGAATATGTTTGTTTCTTGTCCAGTGAGATGGAAAATATCTGGGTCCTGTCATGGTGTCTCCATTGCTCTCTGAATTATTGCAACCAAACTATTTTTCTTCATGTTTTCGAGACGATGTCCAAATGATTGTCCTCAAAAAGTATGATATTAAATGTGAAAGACATCCAAAATTATTTGATGTACTTTTTAAAATTATAGTATTTCTATAAACTATCTATAGAGGAGAACTGGGATGATGTGTATTAATACACTGGTTTATTTTTCTCTTTGGTTAGAATTATGATTTCTTTTAACCTTCTTTTGTAATTCTGGTGTTTTACCACTCCCACATCTCAAAAATGTATTTTAATACAGTTTTCTTAGATGCTTAAGAGAGAGTTTCCTGATAGTGATATTAAGATTCACAAAATTCTGTTGGTACCATCAAGGCATGTTTTTTTCTTCTTCAATCTTGCAAACCACACATGAGGATGCTTATAGAAGTGCCACTCAGACAGGCCCTTGTTTGCTTTCACACGAATTGCTTGTAATTAGAAGTGGAAATCTTTTCTTCCCAACACAAATACATATCTTTCAAAAGTAGTTCTCTTTTGTGAATAATGTTTAAGAAACTAGTATACCTTTTATTATGTGCATTTCCCTAATCAAAGCATCCTTTGTAGAGTTGACACAAGGTTACATGTTTAAGAAAAGAACCAGGTTAATCCCATTAGGAAGACCATCTTATTCACAAAAATACCACACACTGTTTTTTTCTATATTTACTCAACAAATGTGTATTGACTACCTGTCATGTGACAAGTTTTATTCATAAACCTTTTTTTTGGCTTTTTGAGACAGGGTCTCGCTATGCAGTTCAGGCTGGCCTTGAGCTCACTTTGTAGCCCAGGCTGGCCTCGAGCTTTTAAGGACCCTCCTGCCTCAGCCTCCCAAGTGCTGGAATCACAGGCATGCACCACCACACCTGACTTCATAACTTTAACAATTGATAAAACTAGTATACTTACTAGTATACTAGTCTGACTTTAACAATTGATAAAACACTATTAGTCGCCTGCATAGATGTCTGTGGCTAGATAGAATTAGTATTACATTTGACAACTGACAAAACAAAGCAATAGCCTACATTTACAGAATGCTGTCTACTGAAAACCAGTATACCTTTCTCAGACAAATGCAATTCACCTCAACATGAAGCTTTCAAGTGCTTGTTAATAGCATGTGTTTGGGTGTCTTAACTATTGTATAGCAGAGGTAACCTGGTTGGCACAGGTGGGATCTTTTCTGTCTCTTGACTCCAGAAACATATCTACTCTGTCCTACAGCACTGTCCCTCCAAAGGCATTCTGCTCACTCAACTAACAGTGATGCAGTGTTGTAGATAGTAGTTAGCTCCCATTTAATCTTAACTATGATGGGTTTTTTCCCTTTAGGCAATGAGATTTAGTTAAAAAAAATCTTCTTGTAATTATTTATTAGTATATGTTTACAATACATGTTGGCTACATTTATTTTAAAGGTGATAAACCTCTCCATCTTTTTTATTCTTTTGTCCCTCAATGGTGTTCCATATATATTACTGCCAGAAACAGATTACTGGCTTTTCTATAGGTGTGAACATGACAACAATTACATTTCTACTTTTCAAAATTCTTATAGGGATGCACAGGAAAATAAGAGGAAAGCAAAGGAATAAACCACAGGCAATTACATAAGTGATACATCTGTGATCTGACATTCGGGGACTGACAGATAATGTGTTAGTGATACCACACTACTTAACATCTCAGTTTTATATAAGATAAAATTCATATGCCTTAAATTTGGACACAACATAATGACAGAGCATCTATTATTCTCATTTTCACACCATTCAAATTTTTTAACTATAGCAAGAATGCTTGCTTTGTACTGGGTTAAATGAGATGGCCTAACAATAGATGTGTACAGTTTCCCAACACGTCCTTTTGGAGAACATATACAGAGAGCATATTGAGAATCACAACACGGTGCAAAGTGAGCTGATGGGCTTAAATGTATAGACTGCACGTTCCAGTTGGAGATTTAATAAGATTTCATGATCTAACGAATTTTTAATGAATATTTTTTTCCTTGTCAGTTTGAAGACTTAATATTTCCAATATTTTTAAATCCCACTTCACTGAGATACGTTACCGTTTCTTTCCCATCCCTTAACAAAAGTCCTTCATTCTGTTAACCCCTCATAGACACTTTTGTACCTGTTAGTGTGCTTTTTACAGTGATAGGTCATATGAGATCACCCAGCAAAGATCATCCTTTTATAAATGCCAACATCATTTTCCTATGTGTATTCTGAAACATTACTAATTTTCTTCAGGCACCGTGTTCAGATTAGTGCTTTTCACAAGTACCATTGTATATTACACAGAGAGGGAGTCCCTCAAAGATCATGTTTTGAGGGAGAAACATCAAGACAGCCAAAGTTTAACCTAATCAACTACATTCTAAAACTTAACCATGACTTTGAGATATGTAAGATTTTGTTTCAGATGTGATTTGCTTTGCTTCATTTTTAAAAATGCATCCTTACCCTTCATTTTATATTGGCCCATTAGCGTGAAAGAGTGTGCCTGAAGCCAGGCATAGTGACCTTTGTCTAATTCCAGCACACTGGGAGGCTGAGGCAAGAGAAACTCAAGTTCAAGCCCAGCTTGGGCAATAGAGATTTAGGGAGACTGTGTCAAAATTTTAAAAAATTTTAAAAGGCTGGGGGTGTAGTTCAGTGCAAAGCCATAAAATGTCCCTCAGAGGAAACCATATTGAGGATATTTTAACCATTAGTGCCATCAAATCTGTGTCCGTACAATTACTAGTTTATTAGTTTATTATAATGCTTAATATTGACTTGGCTATTAAATTACATTTTCTTTTGTTAAAAGACCCTGTAAATTAGAAATGTGCTGTGTTATTATTTAGCAGACCAAAGACAGTTCAAAGAATGGCAACAAGGCTTAAAACTTAAAGATACCTAAAATAATGTCCTGTCTCTTCCACTCAGTGTTGCTTTGCCAAATAAAGTTCAGTTTACTCTGAATTCTGTGCCAGCAGGCACAAAGTTATAGTGAACCCTGGTTTTAATATACCCTGACAAATGCAGTTCTGTAGTCAGAATACCAATTTTAGCCTCTTTACAAAATACAAAGGAGACTTTGTCAACCAGAAAAATCTAGAACCTGGCAATTCAAATACCATTCAAAGCAAATATTTAATCTAATAACTAGAATTAAATGTTAGGCCTCAGGGTAGCTCAACATCCACTAAGCAAGTGTTAATAATAGGATGAGTCCTCTGTATGCAGAGCGAAGAGAAGCGCACCACATTTACATATACAGAATCTGACTTTGGCTGTCTGAAAGGGCTCACACTGTTGCAGCAAGCAGAGTTTATTGTCAGTGTGTTAAACATCTACACAATATTCTGTACTTTACAGATTGCCTTAAATAGCTAATAATACCACGTACCATGTTTATTTCAGTTGATCATTGAACTGATCTTATGAACAAGATACTTTTACCTTATTTTGCAGATGAGGAAAGGAAGGGTAAATAGATTGCCCCGTGGAAATTCATTCAGCAGGAATTGGTTCAGCAGAGATTTCTGCCTGTGCAGTCCTGCTCAGAGGCTGTTCTTGGCCAGGAGTAGCACCTGATCCCAGGTGTGCCCCACATGTGCCTCACCACCAGCTGCATGAGATGGCTCGATGGACAGTAGTATCTGTACTGCAGATTGCAAAACTGAGGTCCAGGGACTTAGGTGACCTACCTGAAATTACAAGGTGATCACAGCAGCATGGAGCTGTCTGTAGTCTTGACCCTCTACCTGGAGTGGTTCTTTTTCCTATGTGGCTGCCACCACCCAGAGAGGCTATGCTTGATGCACTTGTTTCTGGTATGGAATGAAGCACTGTGTGAGTCTCGTTTGTGATCTGTGTGCCCTCTAAACCATGCCCCCGTGGCAGGATGGCATATGGTTCCTCTCTACATGGCATCTCTCTGTCCTCACCTCCACCCCATTAGAGTTGGCCTGATGAAGAGCACATGATGTTTTGGTCACCACGGGTTTCCCCTTTCTCTGCCTATTGTCTAACAGGAACATTCCTGACTTCCTCCCTTTCTTTATTAGTACCTTTATGTTCTAAAGCACCTTCCTATTGTAAAAATAGAAAAGGAGCTGTGAGTCATTTACACTTTAGCTTGAATGTGCTTCATAACTTTTCCCAAAGCAATTTGTGCTTAACTCCTTTTCTCTAGCTGCAAAATTAAGGTTTCTGGGCTGCAGTGGCTCCTTAGCCAGTGAGAATGAGCTGAGAATTGTTGGTTTAAATATCAGGACCACTAGGGACCTATTGCTTTGAGATGCTTGGACCCTCAGTTAAGCATCTGTCTCTTCTAGACTCTCTGTTTGGACTAGGTGGAGTCTTGTCCTTCACCCTTGTTCAGCTTGTTGGGGATCCAAAGAACATTCTCCATCCTTCTGTGATCTCCTGTTCTTTCATTTTCCTGTGGCCTATGACATGTGACTGAATGGACCTCAGAAGCAATCACAGGTTTAAAGTGCAGTTCTTCTGCTACCTGTGACTGGCTGGTATCCAGAGCATCTGGATATCATCTATACATGCCCATGTATACAAGTGTGTAGGACTGCAAGGACCTTTAGGGTGGATGCTTGCAGAATGCCTGAGAAGTCTTAGAGCTCTTCAGCCTGTCGTGGAGTGGAATCTTACTTTAGTCCTCCTTGGAGACAAGGATGCAAGTGCAAGTGTTTTGTTTGGGAGATGAGTATGAAATGCTGATAAGAGAAAAGTGAGGTAAAGAAATAAAGGCTTTCCCGGGATGTGTTAGTAAGTCCTTAACTCCAGTGGGCAGCCCATTGGGACACTCTGGTCATCAGTGTACAACACAAGCCTCAGTATTATTATCCCAGGTGGGGGTTTTACCTACAGGCTCCCTTCAGTCAGTAGTGGGAGTTGTTAATGTTCCCTCAAATCTGGTGTGTTTCTTTGGGTCATAGAGGCTTGTTTTAGTTTCAGAAAACTCCTTCAGGCAGAGATCCAGACACCAGAAGTGGGCATTGCTGGAGCCCCTGGAAATGGTAAAGGCAGAAGGCTATGGGCCGAACTCCCCCATGCTCCCACTGGCGTATGTTAGGTGGTAGAGGAGCGTGAAGACAGTGTCACCTGGCTTGGTGTGACTGTCTTTGGTGAGGGGTTTTCTGTCATCAGATGACAGAGGATTAAAGTGTTCACATCATCAGAGCAGCCTAGCATCACTGGCAGTTGTTGCAGATGTGGAGGAACTAACACCAAGTAGGAAGAAAATATATCAAAGCAGTTGATTTGGCTAAACAAGTAAGGTCTCCTACAGTCTGGTGTGAACTGTGCATTATTAATGTCTGATTACAATTCAGCGTAATAATGATTATGCATGTCATTAAATATGTGTCAGATTAACTCTGTCATAAAATTTATGACATGCAATTTTATTCACATGCCTAGCCTTCATAATTTATTGCTTATGTAGCACAGTTATGACTTTGAAAAAAATCTCCAAACAGTGTTGGTTTGATAGCTAGATTGCTTATCCATGAGTGCAGTTTCTTCACTCTTGAAATGTTCATGTCACATGGCAGTGGTCACCAATGCTGCTGCCAGTGCTACCACCAGTCCAATCACTGTGGCTGAGAAATTATTCCCTTCTCTTTGCAAGTTCTCTTGCCATGTATCATTGACTGATTCAACCAACTTGCATTTGACTGCAGCCATGTATCATATATTGTGGTGCAGATCCAGGAATAAAAAGCACCCAGTTGATATAAACTTTGGACCTGAGTTCACCCTCAAAGAGGTCATGGTCTACTAAAGAATCATTCTGTTTTGCAAATGGTAGTTTAAGAAGAAAGCAAAAGTGAATGAAGGACTATATATATTGTTTCCCAAGGTGTGGAGTAACAAAGCTGTTCCTGTGTTTGGTTTCCAGAAAACGTGTATAAAGCTACTAGTCATCGTTTTATGCTTTCAGAAATGTGTAGCATTGCAGGATAATACTTACTGCATGGCCTTAACTTTGTGTGCAAGCTGAGAATTTGATAAATAAAAGCCATTCACTGGTAAAATCTAAGTGTTTCCTTTTGCCAAGTGCACAGTGATAGTACCTTTTTAGAATCCAAGTCTAAAGATGTCATCATACCCAAGGTCCAGACACTTCTTTTAAAAAAAAAACCAACTGGAAGAATTTTACTCTTTAAGCAAAGCAAATGCTATCCAGAATGAGGCAGAGCCAGACATATTCTTGAAGTTTTTAAGTTTACATAGAAAGGATGTATTGGAAAGCCCTGGCTTGCCACTGCCAGATCTCAAAATTCAACTTGGCAGGAGAATTCAGGATTAAGGATGGGATGGAGAAAATCACCAGCAGACAGACTAGGGAGAGGGCTAGTGTTTGTCATGGGTCCAAGGACCGCCCCAGCGTTCTAGTGTGGGTCTGGCAGTAGGCCAGATAAGTCGAACCACATCACATTGATGCCCTAACATAGAAACAAAGTTAGTATGAAGAGAATTTAAAGAGCCTACTTTGACATTTTCTAAAGAATTATGTTCCTAACAACCAACCTAGGGATGTTCCAGATGAACATGTAACTTAAGGCTGTGTTATATCTTTTTTTTTTTTTTTTTTTTTTTGGTTTTTCTCCAGTACCGGGAACCGAACTCACGACTTTGCGCTTGCCAGGCAGGCGCTTTGCCGCTGAGCTA